>NC_082704.1:110987499-111641650 GCF_949987515.2 Delphinus delphis
GTAATTAAGGTTAAATGAAGCCCTTAGGATGGGCTTGAATCCGATATGACTGGTGTCCTTATAAGAAAAAGAAGAGACGCCAGGGATGTGCACGCACAGAGGAAAGGCCATGTGAGGATACAGCAAGAAGGCAGCTGTCTGCAAGCCAAGGAGAGAAGCCTCATGAGAAACCAATCCTGCTGATATCTTGATCTTGGACTTTCCAGAACTATGAGAAAAGAAATTTCTGTTGTTTAAGTCACCCAGTCTGTGTTACTTTGTGATGGCAGCCCTAGCAAACTAATACAAAGGGCTTAGGGCAACAAATTGGTCTAGGCAAGCCTTCCCTAAAAACTGTATGTTCACATGGACACACTGTATTCTTATTTAGACAGTGTATTTATTTAAGTTAGCTTTCATGACGTTGAGGGTTGAAAATATTATTTGCGGCATTCAAGCCCCCCCCACAAGGCCCCTCTTTCCATCACCAAATCCATCTAAACCCCAGCTCCTTTACTCTGAGATATTTGAGCACCCTGCTCCACTCTCTGACCTAATTTCTCATCATTTCCCAGCTCTGAAGTCTGCTGGATCCTAACCAAGCAAACCTGCCTCCTTTGACCATGGGCAGCTGGCCTCTATGACTGGACCTCAGCATACTTTGTGTCCCTTCCCTCCAGCCTCACCTTCATCAAAGAAATGCTCATGCCATTGACCATAAGCCTCAGTAGTTCGCGCACGTACTTAGAGCACTGTGCCCAAACGAAAGAGGTACACACTTCCCCCTCTATATTCATGTGCTAGGGACGCAGTAAAAAGTACCGCAGGTTGAGGGGCTTAAACAACAGCAATTTATTGACTCACAGTTCTGGAGGCCAGAGGCCCGAAGTCAAGCTGTCGGCAGGGTTGGTTCCTCTCCTTCTGAGAGCTGTGAGGGAGGATCCTTTTCCCTCCCTGGCTTCTGCAGGCAATCCTCGGCGTTCCTTGGCATCACTCCATTCTCTGCCTTCATGTTCACGTGGCGTTCTCCCTGTATGTGTGTCTATGTCCGAAATTTTCCCCTTTTATAAGGATACCAGTCATATTGGGTTAGGAGCCCATGCCAGTATGACCTCATATTAACCAGTTACATCCTCACGACCCTATTTCCAAATAAGGTCACGTTCTGAGGTACTGGGTGTTAGGGCTTCAACATATGAATTTTTTTTTTTTTTTTTGCGGTACGCGGGCATCTCACTGTTGTGGTCTCTCCCGTTGCGGAGCACAGGCTCCAGATGCGCAGGCTCAGTGGCCATGGCTCACGGGCCCAGCCGCTCCGCGGCATGTGGGATCTTCCCAGACCGGGGCACGAACCTGTGTCCCCTGCATCGGCAGGCAGACTCTCAACCACTGCGCCACCAGGGAAGCCCCAACATATGAATTTTGAGGGGAGAACACAATTCCACCCAGAACACCCACCTTATACAAAAATATCTCTGAAGTTTCCCAGAGCACTTCCTCCTCCTCCCTGGGAGTTGAAGACAAGAGGGGAAATGGCAGAAAACACCATGGTAGAAAGGCCATTCCATTTTCACAGAGGATTAGTGAGCACACTGTCTCTGTACCTCAGGCTCCCTATTAGTGATGTGAAGGGGCTGGGGAGTACTAGCTTGCTGATAAAACTCCTAATTCAAAAATTCTCCAATCTATGGAAGTAAAGTACTTCAATTTCAATAATGAAAAGGGGTGAAGTTAAAAGTTCCATAGAGTTATTCTGATGGTCATTTTGTAATATATACAGATATCAAATCATTACTTTGTACACCTGAAACTCAGTTAACGTTATGCCAATTATACCTCAACTTAAAAAAAATTTTAGTTTAAATTAAAAAATATATATATGTATACCAGACCTTTCCACTCACATGTTTAAAACCCTCCAGTATGTAAATCCACTATACTTCAATAAAAATAAATAAATAAACTTAAATACGTAAGTGAATAAATAAAACTCTCTGGTGACTTCCCATCATATAAAAAAAAGAGTTCTAGAGCAGGAATTCTTACCCTGAGGTCCATAGATTTATTTCCAGTGGGCGGGGTGTCTATGGCTCCCCCAGATTGCATGCAGAATGTGGATTGGTCATGTGCACCCCTCTGCCTTTCTTAGGAGACAGTCCATATTTTTCATCAGATTTTCAAAAGGCCATGCCTCCCCAAATTTACAATCTTTGGGAGGTTGAAAGGCTCACGTCTGGCAGAACTGACCACACAGCGACCACCAGGCAGCGCCGCCATGGGCTGAGGCCTCCCATGATCACCTATAACTTTTCTTAGGAATGTGTCTCTCTGACTCAGCTTTTCCTGCCTGTTGCCTGTCATCACCACTTCTGCTTTCATCCCTGACTTGATTTCACTCAGCCTGTCCCGCCCACCTCATCACTGATGAGACTCCACTTCTTTGTGGGTCAATCCCCCTGTATTGTATTTTTTTTTAATTTATTATTTATTTATTTCATTTATTTATTTTTGGCTGCATTGGGTCTTAGTTGTGGCACGCGGGATATTCTCTGAGGCACGTGAGATCTTTCATTGTGGCACGCGGGCTTCTCTCTAGTTGTGGCATGCAGGTTTTCTCTTCTCTAGCTGTGGCGCTGGGGCGTGGGTTGCGTGGGCTCCGTAGTTTGCGGCACATGGGCTCTAGTGGAGGCACGCCAGCTCAGTAGTTGTGGCATGGGCTTAGTTGCCCCACCGGCGTGTGGGATCTTAGTCCCCTGATCAGAGATCGAACCCGCGTCCCCTGCATTGTAAGGCGGATTCTTTACCACTGGACCACCAGGGAAGTCCCCCACTGCATTCTAAACCAAATTATTTAATCTCTCCCTACCTCCATCTCCTGGCCTCACCTGAAAACTGTGTCTATCCAGATACCAAGTCCCCAGATCTCCAAATCTTCACTTTATCAGACATCAGAGAGGGTCATGGTGGGGCAAGGTTCTGACCCCTGAGCTGCTGTGCGCTTTCCCCCTCCCCACCTTGAGAGTTTAGCTGGACTGAGGTGGAAGGTAAAGGCTGGGACCTTGGGAGCCTGGGTGCAAAGGAGAGCAAGCAGGTTTACAATCTGGGAACTGGACCAGGTTCCTGTTAGGAGCAACATGGGTTATGTAGAGCCAGAGGGACAAACCTAGTCAGAGTCCCTGGAGACTCCAGTGGAGACCAAATACAGACATTTGTTCCAAAGGCCAGAGACAGGATCTAGATTGTCTTGCAAGGCTAAGAGTTACACGTCAGAAGGAGACCAAACTCGGATGAAAAGCAAGTCAGGAACAAGCGAGAAGGATCCAGGACCACGGTCATGGTTGGTCTTAGATATTCATTTTTATAACGGCAGTAGAGTGGTTAAGAACATAGTTCAAATTTCAGCTCAGCCATTTCCCAGCTGACCTTGGACAAGTTACTTAAGTACTTCATGCCTCAGTTTACTTATCTAAGTGAAGTGAAGCGGTGAGTTCAGTAACATTTAGCTTCTCTGAAGTTTCTCCAGAATAGAATTTCTAAACAGAAACACTTGAGCTGATGTATTGCTTAAGTCTGCTTTGGGGGACTTCCCTGGTGGCGCAGTGGTTAAGAATCCGCCTGCCAGTGTAGGGGACATGGGTTCGATCCCTGGTCCAGGAAGATCCCACATGCTGCGGAGCAGCAAAGCCCGTGTGCCGCAACTACTGAACCTGCGCTCTAGAGCCCGCGAGCCACAACTACTGAGCCCACGTGCCACAACTACTGAAGCCCGTGTGCCTAGAGCCCGTGCTCCGCAGCAAGAGAAGCCACCGCAACGAGAAGCCCACGCACCACAACGAAGAGTAGCCCCCGCTCGCCCCAACCAGAGAAAGCCCGTGCACAGCAACAAAGACCCAGCGCAGCCAAAAAAAAAAGAAAAGAAGTTTAAAAAAAAAGTCTCCTTTAGGCATACATGTACTACATAAGCACATATACCTTTATCTGTTTGTGCATGAAAACTTCAAGGATTCAGTACAGGATCAGTTTAAGTAATAACATATTTGGCATGATGGTTTTCTCAGCTAATTACTATTAAATGGTATTTAAGATTTGTATTTCTTCCAAAGAAATTTTTTAAAATTTTAATAAAAGAGAGGCAAACTCCTTCCCTTGGTGCTCATGATTTAAATCCTTCCCGCCCTCTTCCCAGTTATTAGCCCTACAAGATTCCTTCCCTTTCCAGCTCTTGAACCTACATTGGTTCTTTTCTCCTCTCTTCAATTACACACAGGTCTTCACTATCCTGGAAAAGCCTTTCACTGCTTCCTCTAGTTACCATCCCATTTCTCTCTGTTCTTTACTTCTGTACTTCTTGAACACATAATCAATATTCCCTGCTTATTGCTGAAAATATCGTGGTGCTGACAGAATGAAAATATGAAGACAAAGCAGGAGTGATGTGTGGAGCCAGGAGTTTTGCAAAATCTGATCTAACTCAATAACTATTAACTGCATTAGTCACTGTGTTAGGCCCCCAGGATACAAAGTGAATCAAACATGGCAGGTAAGGGCTTCCCTGGTGGCGCAGTGGTTGAGAATCTGCCTGCTAATGCAGGGGACACGGGTTCAAGCCCTGGTCTGGGAGGATCCCACATGCCTCGGAGCAACTAGGCCCGTGAGCCACAACTACTGAGCCTGCGCGTCTGGAGCCTGTGCTCCGCAACAGGGGGGGCCGCGATAGTGAGAGGCCCACGCACTGCGATGAAGAGTGGCCCCCGCTTGCCACAACTAGAGAAAGCCCTCACACAGAAACGAAGACCCAACACAGCAAAAATAAATAAATTAATTAATAAACTCCTACCCCCAACATCTTAAAAAAAAACCCAACATAGCAGGTTCAGGAATGGGCTCCAGGTCACAGATAATAATTGATGGAGCCCAGATTCAAACTTAGGTGTGTGACCCCACAATCTTCTTTGGATGGACTTATCTGATGGCCAATGGGAAAGCAAGACATGTGCCGTGGGGTTTCAGAGGAAGACGTGCTTAATTATTAGTGCCATTTCAAGATAGACAAGAAGTGAGAGGACTGCGAAAATGAGAGCTTCTGAAGAAAACTGAAGATTATCCAAGATTCTAGGTCCTCCTGGGTGTCTGTGACTAGCCAGAGCTGAGAGAAAGCTAGAGAACATTAGAAGCTCTTCTGGACTAGATTCTATCCTGTTCAAAGGATGCTAGGTGGGCAAGCAATTGGCAATGCCCATGGAAACCTGGCTCTCCTCTTGTGCTGGTCAGCATGGCCTTAGAGGCCATACTCTCTCCACCATCTGCTTCTCCCTTTCTCTCTTTCCCTGGTTCCTTGTATCTTCCTATCCTTATTCTCTGAGAAAATACCTTTGGTGCACCATTTTTTCTCTTAATCATTCATCTCAAAAAGTATATATAATACAATCCCGTGGCTTTTAAGACTGCACCCAAATCTGTATCACCAGCTGTGACTTACCTCCCAAGCCCCCAGTCTCAAATCTCCTGCTTAATGGATTGGCCACTTAGATGTCACTTTAGTCTCAAAATTTATACAAGTGAACTTCTTCTAATGTTTCCCAAAGCTTCCTGCCCTTCCCAATGCCATTTACTGTCCTTAAGGACATCACTATTCTCCCAACCCTTAGAGCCCCCTTCAATTTCTCTTTAGTCTTCTGGATGTATCAGTTGTTGAGTTCTGTCAATGATTTCCCAGTTTCTTTTCATTTCTTCCCTATTTCCACTCCTGGGGCCATGATCATAGCTCAGGCCATGACCTCTGCATGTCATTCAACAATTGACTTTGACCTCTGAACAGCTTCTCCTGCCTCTGGCTATCTCTCCCCTTCAGTCCACCCTGTGTGGAGTTGCCAAGCAGATTGCCTAAATCACAGCTTGGATCCTGTCACTGCTTGGCTAAGAAAAGCCATGACTGCCCATACTCTACTCTACAAAGAAAGATCCAGGCTCCTCAAGGGACTGTGGAGACCTTTTGCAGGCTGCTCTTCCCCTGGCAGGTAGAGGCACAAGCAGAATGATCCAGATGGGGAGAAGCTTCGGACTTAACAGAGTCCTGCTCCAACCAGCTTGCCATCCTGGGCCAGAACTTTGGACTTACCCAACCCTCTGCTGGCCATCCAGGATGCCCCACTCTGTGACTGCTGTGATTTGACACATTCTGTTTCCACTGTTTGGAGTACTAACCCTGTTCCCGCCCACTATACAGATGTCAGGCAGGATCAAGATCCCATCCCAATAAGGACCTACTGTATAGCACAGGGAACTCTATTCAATACTCTTTAATGGCCTATCTGGGAAAAGAATCTAAAAAAGAATAGATATATGTATACATATAACTGATTCACTTTGCCGTACACCTGAAACTAACAACATTGTGAATCAACTATACTCCAATAAAAATTAAAAGAAAAAAAGAAGACCCCATTCCATTCCCACTCTTCCATGAAGCTTTCTCAGAATCTTCTCAGTGCTCTTCCCCTCTTCTGACCGTCTCTCAAGCAGTCATTTGAGCATTAATCTTCTACTGCCGTCACTAGATTTCTTGCACTGGCATGCCGAATTGTCAGTTTTCTCCACATCTTTGTATGGTCAGCACCAAGGAAACACTAACATATAAAGTTATATTTAATGACTCTGCACAATAGATAACCTTGTTACACTTTTAAATATTTAAAACATATGAAGAATAAAGACACCAACATAACAGACAACCATACTACAAACACCCAGATTTAACAGATGCTAATATTTAACAAAATTTGCTTCAGAAATCTTTTTTTTTTTGGTTGCGTTGGGTCTTTGTTGCTGCGCACGGGTTTTCTCTAGTTGCAGCGAGCAGGGGCTACTCTTCATTGCGGTTCACGGGCTTCTCATTGCGGTGGCTTCTCTTGCTGCGGAGCACAGACTCTAGGCATGTGGGCTTCAGTAGTTGTAGCACGCAGGCTCAGTAGTTGTGGCTCGCGGGCTCTAGAGCGCAGGCTCAGTAGTTGTGGCACACGGGCTTAGTTGCTCCGCAGCACGTGGGATCTTCCCGGACCAGGGCACGAACCCGTGTCCCCTGCATTGGCAGGCAGATTCTTAACCACTGCACCACCAGGGAATTCCCCAGAAATCTTAAAAAAGAAAATTAAAATGTTACAGAGAACAATTAAAGCCTGCCTCCTCCTCCAACCCACAGATATACTTGCTCCTCCCCTTTCTCTCCAGAGGTCACCACTGTCCTCATTCCCATGAATGTTTCTACTTTTAAAGATATATGCATATTTCTATAATTGTGTGCTTTAAAATTTTACACAAATATTTTGTATCTATCCGTTCTGATGTGACTTTTTTTCCACCTAATGTTCTGTTTTTGAGATTTATTCATTGTGCCATTATAGCAGTTGAATCAGTCAGTCCCTATGAGAAAGAGATGGGGAACCTGAAAGATTGAACTGAAGGGACTCTTTCTAGACGTGTGGGGGGAGTTCTTTGGCTGCTGGGGAGTGACCTTTATTACAAAGCAAGGTGACAAATTAATGCCCAGAAACGCATTATGATGGTGAAATGTGTTGCCTCCCAAGAGCATTTGTGTTCTAAGCAGTAATTTAAATGGCTGGAGGTCTAACAATGGATTTTAAGACAATTTCAGAGAACCTTTATGACACTTAACACATATAAAAGAAACTTCTTTCTCCCCTTCCAGAGGAAAGTCCTTGTCTTCTTTTTCACCACTTCCTCCACAAGCTTATTTTATTTTTTCCTCATCCAGAAGAGCTCCTAATCTTCTGACCTTGGAGGTGTAGATTTTAAATAGGTCCACATCTAGCTGAAGACTGCTGTGTTCCATCCTTCTTGTTTCCGGGGCTTCCTCCTGGCTGCAGGAAAAACAGTGGCTTTTAGTGTTGATCCACAGTGCCATCTGCTGCCTGAAAATGGGAGGTATCACAAGTTCCTTCGGCGCGTATTTTCCAGGAGCAGTTTTTTTCTTAAAGGGGACAAACATCATTTTGGTTTGGTTTGGTTTGCTTTGTTTTGTAACGCTCATGAACATATGCACTTCTAGGTAACTGAAAAGCTTTCCAAAGCTTTTCGTCGGCTAAGAAGACATTGCCCAAGGAGTGGATTCTGCCTCAAGGGGTCTGAATCTGAGATTGTGCATTTCTAACAAGCTCTCAGGTGATGCCAGGGCCCCTGGTCCCGGGACCACGTTTGAGTAGCGAAGGGATAGAACAGAGTAGTACGTGCGCCTGGGCAGGGGACTTTTACAGATAACCCTCCTTGGAGGTGTAGATTTAAAATAGGTCCAGATCCTGTACCAGATTGCCGTTTCATTTTGTGTTGCCCTGGCTTCCTCCTAGCTACGCAGAACAGTCACTTATACTTGTCCCACAGTGCCATCTATTGTCTGAGAGTGGCAGGCACCTGAAAGTTACTTAACTGTGTACACTGTTTTATCAGGCGAGTTCCTTCTCTAGAAGGAAACAGAGATTATTTGTTTCTTTGGTGTTTTGTTTTGAAACACTAATACACTTCTGCAGTTCTGTATAACTAAAACTTTTTAAAAGCCTAAAAGTACTTTAGGAACATTTAAATAAGGGTTTTAGAATTTGAGCACCTGAACGATCTAAAGTTTTGATTTTTATTATGTCTTCATTTGACGGTGCCAGAAATGAGGTTTTCATTCAGTTAGGCTGTTGGGGGAGGAAAAATCATTTTCCCTCTACCCTTCTAGGTTCTTGGCTGAGACCTTCCTGTAATATAAGACAGATTCACAAGAGAAAAGCAAAGAGAAGTTTAATAATATATACCCTCCTGTATAAATGGGAGAGACCCAGAAAAAATGAGTAACTCTTGGAAATGGCCCAAGCCATCACGTTAAATACCATCTCCAGCTAAAGACAAAAGAAGATGTTGGTGGGGGTAGGTTATCAGGCAAAGCACAGAAAACAAAGGTAAGGGTGTTATGTAGATTTAGGTCCAAGCCTTGTCAATCGGTAAGCGTTTCTAGAGATCTAGAATCCTCCTTTTCCTGGTACAGAGAGGGAGACACCCTTACAAATGGAGATTTCCCTTATAAGTATAAATGTCTCTTAACAGAAGGTAACTTCTTCTGGGTTTTCAGAGCTTTTCCTGTCTGCAGTTTCTTAAAAATAACAAGCTCAAAATAATCCTTATGCCAAAGGGGCATATTTAGGGGTAATATATTCTGTTCCCCTTCAAGGCTATCAACCCATCAGTATTTTTGGAGCATCTACTGGGGGCAAAGTTCTGTGCCTAGACCTCTGCAGGGATCTGTAGGTAATGAGAGCTCCCCAGGGATTGGGCTGGAGCAGTACAAAATCCAGGTGGAGCGTGAGGGAGCTGCTGGAGAGCCAAGCTTCCCCTTGGGAGAGAGAAAACTCAGAGGGTTTCTTGCTGCTGTTTGGGGAAAGATACCAGAGAGGGACCATCTCTCTCCTTCCCAGGTCTGGAAAGTAATCATCTCTCGCAGGGACATTTACAGGCCACACCCAGCATTAGGGCACCAACCAGAAAGCCTCTCTCACCAAAGCATCAGTTGTGGCTTTGAGTCAGGATGCTTTAGTCTGCTAAACCTCCATTGTATTTTGTATGGAAGCAGTGAAAGTGCCTCTCCTTCCCCTTGGAGTGACCCTTTGTCACAGTGTACAAATTCAGGATTGCTTTTGTGCCAAACTCCTACAGAGTTCATAATGAAACCATTTTCCCACTTAAAAGAAAAAATCCTCCTCCCTTACCCACAGGACTTAGGCCTGGTTCTAAGGGAGCAAGGCCACGAGATAAATTTGAGTGACCAGTTTCTTTCTGGGGGTTACTCCTCACACCGCCAAAGCTCTGTCACTGCACCAAGTTTGATCCTCTGTTTCTGTAGGATCAATTTGTTCCTGGGAGGCTCCCCAAGCTGTGCCTGGGTTCGTGCCCTTTCAGTTGCAAGAGTTAGAAACCCAAGTCATCTGGCTTAAGAAAATAAAAGGGGGGGGGCTAGTGTCACTGGGAAATCTGGGGGTGACCCTCAGGCATGGATGGATCCAGGGGCCCACAGGATGTTAACAGAACTTTCTCTGTTTTAACCCTTAGTTCTG
The DNA here is from genome assembly GCF_949987515.2 of Delphinus delphis. Taxonomy (NCBI): domain Eukaryota; kingdom Metazoa; phylum Chordata; class Mammalia; order Artiodactyla; family Delphinidae; genus Delphinus; species Delphinus delphis. The sequence goes on from NC_082704.1 coordinate 110,997,582, forward strand.
CTTTTTTCTCTGCTTGGCTTCATTCTCTCCTCCATATGGTTGGAAACATGAGCAGCAAAATCTTCAGACATATAGCATTGCAGCTTGAGAGCCAAGGAAGATGAGAGTGACTCTCATTCCCAGCACCCATATATGTGATTCTCAGAGATGCATTCTAACAAGCCTCATTTGAGACATATGCCCATACCTTGAACCAATCAGTGGCTAAGGGGATGTGGTAGTGAAGTCAAGTGCTGCAGTAGTCTGCCTCCATGATGGTCCCCAACGATCCCCACCTCTTGGTATGAATGCTCTTGTGTAATGTCCCCCCCAAATTGTACCAGGCTAGTCTGTGCAACCAATGGGAAAACGCAGATGTGCCGATATGTGACTTCTGACACCAGGTTATAAAAGACCCTGCAGCTTCCTCTGGGTCTTTCTCTCGGATCATTCCCTCTGGGAGAAGCCAGCTGCCATGTCCTGAGGAGAGACCCACATGGTTTGGAACTAAAGTCTCTGGCCAACAGCCAGCAAGGAACTGAGGCGTTCTGCTAACAGCCACTAGCCTTCAGATGATTGTAGTCCTTGCCAACATCTGGACTGCTACCTCATGAGACGCCCTGAGCCAGAGCCACCTAGCTAAGCTGCTTCCAAATCCTTGATGCATAGAAATTGTGAGATAATAAATGTTTCCTGTTGTGAGCTACTAAGTTCTAAAGGAATTAGTTACACAGCAATAGATGACTAGCCCATATGCCAACCTTCGTGGTCAGGGAAATCAGGTAATATAGTTGAAAGCCCCATCCAAACCAGAGCCAAACCAAAGGACCTGAGTGGAAGTTTCCCAAAGGAAAGCTGTGGTGCCAATACCTTAAAAATGGAGATCTTGCTGATCTTTGAAATGATGCTGGACAGGCCAACATAACAGTTGTCTAATACCATTCCTTATACAAGCAGGCGTTCAGCCACCTGCCAGGCCTTCAAACCTGCCCAGGTTGGCCTGAAGCTCAATGGTGGCCTTGGCTCCAGTTACTACTACTACTACTAGAGGATTAATTATCAAATATACAAAGATATTTCTGGTCCTCATTTTCCCTGTTACCAAGAGATGGGTCTTGGCTGCCAGCTGGGTGACTGTGGACAAGTTACCTGTCTAAGACTCAGCTTCCTCATCTGTAAAATGGGGTAACAGTTGTATCCACCTCTTGGGGTGATGGTGAGGATTAAATAAACATACGTGCGTAGCTCAGTACTTCCCATGTGATAAATCCCAAATATATGTTGCTGTTAGAGTATCTGGATTGGCCCTAAATGCAATCACAAGGGTCCTTAAGAGAGGGAGGCAGAGGGAGATTACACGCACAGAGGAGAAGACAACGTCGCCACGGAAGTAGAGGTTGGAGTGGTGCTGCCATGAGCCAAGGAATGCTGGCAGTCCCAACAAGGAGGAAGAGGCAAGAAACAGTCTCCCCTAGAGCCTCTAGAGGGAGCGTGGACCTGTTGACAACTTGATTTCAGCCCAGTGAAACTGATTTCAAACTTCTAGCCTCCAGAATTGTAAGAGAATAATTGCCTGTTATTTTAAGCCACCAAGTTTGTGGTAATTGCAACAGCCACAGTAAACTAATACAGTATTATTATCTAAAAAGTCACCTACAGCTGTCCAGTCCATGGCAGGCAATGTAAAAGAAGATGCAGAAATGGGAGTGGTTTTGTAATTAGACTTCATTGTTCCTGACATTTCCTATGAAATATACAGAAATAACCTATATTACACAGACATAGGTATTCACTTTTACCTTGCAAGCTAAAGAAATAAAAAGAACTTGGCAGAATATTTGACCTGAAAGTTCTAAAGAGAGAAAAAGAGATTTTAAAATGCTGCTTATGCTTCTTTACTACCAATGGCATAAACTTCTGTGAGATCTACTCTCCTAAAAAAAACTTTAAATTGTATAAACACATTAGTTTTGGATCTCTTTTCTGACAATTCTCTTTAGAATGCTTCTTTATCAACTTATCACCTTCAAATTTTGGTAGACTGAGAATATTGCTAGTAAAATTTGTCAGTGGAGCAAAGACTTATCTAAGCCATCTATTCAAATTCTGTTTGCAGACTTCTATTTCAGGAATGTAATTAAAATCCATTACAGAAGCTTGAATTCTCACAGGATCTAATCTCTGCTGGCCAATCGCTTTTGTGAATTCCATTCCAATGCTATATTAACTACACGTTGCATTTAATTAAAACTCCTACTTTGTGGTCCTTCTCCTACGCTTTATGCCTTGATATTCCTAAGGTGAACCTGGCAGTCACTGCTTTGTATGTGCGTCATGCGTATGTTTTGTACTTACAGGCAGTTCTACAGTGTAGAAAATTAGAGTTCGTGCCTTGAAATTCATAATGTCTGGGGGACTCTTTCCAGCAAATGTTGCCCCGTTGATGGAGGATCAGTAGCTCTAATATCTTGGTTCTCACAAAGCCACTTTCAAAACTACCCTATCCTGGGTGCTAGGGCAAAGTATGTTAGAACTGCAGGGCACAGTTGCCTGGGTGTTATACAGACAAAGACCCAGATGGTACAGCCATAGAGACAAGAACTCCTGTTGCCCATTGATTTAATTGTTGTGTGTGGATACCAAAAATAGAAGCAGATTCTACCTCTCCTTTCGTGGCCTCCCACTAATGACATAATGATGGATCAAATGTTAAAACTTCCAGAGTTTAAAAATGCTGATTTCACAGTAATTGAGCTCCTTTAAAATTGTCATGACAGTGTGACACAATGACAAAGGAGGTGGTTGTGAGAGACACAAACCTAGCAGAACAGCAGCAGGCGAAAGAGAGAGGACTGCAGCCCATATGCCCAATACGTAGACACCATACATGGTAGGTGACTGGGCCAACACTCATGTGCATGAGGGGATCTGAATGTGAGATCTTTTAAAACATTAAATTATATACCATGATTTTCAGTGTTTGGATCATCTGGATCTTGACACCCTTATCTCATGAGTGCTGAAGCTTTATCATGACTTTTCATCTGTGGCCCAATGCATGCTGTTTCTCTTCTGAGGCTGACTCTGCTTTGGGCTCGTGTTCAGTTTGTTCTAAACTGAAAATAAAATTACATTTAAACGTAACTGCTCAGGGTCAGAGACTTGGTGGGTAGTAGGGAAAAGGGAGGTCCCTGAAGCCAGTCAGATCCTTCCATAATGCCACATTGCCTGCTTAAGAGGTGGGACATAGATTTATTCATGTAAGTTATTACTCACTAGAAAATTCAGAGGCAATACAAGGAGGCAGGTTGTCGGGTACAGTGATGTAATAATATTTTCTCAAATGATCATTGTAGCTGCTACCACAGCTAATAATTACAATTAAACTTCCTTAATGAATATACCAGTAACATTGACTTTGTAGTTGAGCTGAAGCATATCGTTGTATTTTCTTTTCTTTTTTTTTTTTTGCGGTACGCGGGCCTCTCACTGTTGTGGCCTCTCCCGTTGCGGAGCGCAGGCTCAGCGGCCATGGCTCACGGGCCCAGCCGCTCCGCGGTACGTGGGATCCTCCCGGACAGAGGCACGAACCCGTGTCCCCTGCATCGGCAGGCGGACTCTCAAGCACTGTGCCACCAGGGAAGCCCTGTTGTATTTTCTATAATGAAAATCTGTTAAATAAATTAATTGTGTAGACAAGACTATTGAGTGGAGAGGCTGTATTCAATCCCTTTAGAGGCAACAATTTACATACAATATGTAAACACTTGATATGCTAAATATAAGCACTAAATCAGTATGCTGATGACAAAAATTTTTATCTGTTTGCTAAAATTGGTTTCCTGGGCAACGCATCACTAGTCCAATTACAGATGCTATTATATATATTCTTGAAAGCATGAAAATGTGTTTTGCTTTAGATCGAAATATTCCTGCTCTTCTCTAAATGAATATGCTGCTCTTACTTCAATGTACTTATTGAGTTTGACTATTTCTAAAGTAATAGAAATCTGGTCTAACCATGTCATTTTATGAGTTAGTACACTGAGGCTCGAGAGCTTCCATGATGGAAGTATACATCATCTTGTGACAATCAGCCTACTGTCATAGACGTGAGCAGTTTCTTTCATAAGTACAAAGAAGGTTCAAAGTCATTAGCACTTTCCTGCTGCTGCTGCCACTGTAAGCTACTACTTCTGCCATCTATTCCTCCTCCATCTATTTGGTTGGTATGGTCAATTGGCACCTGGCATGCATTTCAACCTCCTTCTCATGTGTATGCTGGGCTAAAAAGCTAAAAACTACAGGGGCTAAAAAGCTAAAAACTACATTCCCCAGTGGAAGTGAGGTAGAAGGCATCTTCCTGATGCTTCAGTGTTACCGCTGACAAGCACAATCCTGAAGACGAGAGGTTTATGCATCCATGATCTGGGGTCTAGTCAGCCTGGTGGGTGTCAAGAGGCTGTAGCCATGGAAACTAGATTTTAGCTATGCATCTGTAACAGGGAAGAGCTAAATCAGACTCCATGTTGGATCTGTTTCTTTGACTTTAACCTTTGTTTTGTTTTGTTTTTAAAATTTATTTAATTTTGGCTGTGTTGCGTCTTTGTTGCTGGGCACGGGCTTTCCTTAGTTTTGGAGAGCGGGGGCTACTCTTCGCTGCCGTGTGCGGGCTTCTCATTGCAGTGGCTTCTCTTGTTGTGGAGAACGGGCTCTAGGCACGCGGGCTTCAGTAGTTGTGGCACACGGGCTCAGTAGTTGTGGCTCGCGGGCTCTAGAGCGCAGGCTCAGTAGGTGTGGTGCACGGGCTTAGTTGCTCCACGACATGTGGGACCTTCCCGGACCAGGGCTCAAACCTGTGTGCCCTGTATTGGCAGGTGGATTCTTAACCACTGCCAGGGAAGTCTCTAACCTTTGCTTTTCGTTGCTTTTGTTATTGTAATCATACATAATGGCCTGCCTCTGGGAACCCTGCCCACCTGTGAGTGGCTGCAAGAAAAAAAGAAACTAACACATCCCCTCATCAAGGCTGGTGATTCCAGGAGATGTTTTGCAAGACTGATGGACCTTTTCCTTTACTTCCTCACTGCCTCTCCCTCTCTGATTCTGTAAAAGAAACTGGCATCCAGACCCAGATAAGATGGTTTTTCAGAGACACTAGTCTGTCATTTTCTCAGTCGGCCGGCTTTCCGAATAAAGTCGTATTCCTTGCCTCATCACCTCGTCTCCGATTCATTGACCTGTCGTGCGGCGAGCAGAGCGAGCTTGGACTCGGTAACACATCCAATCATTATAGTAGCAACTCCTGCTTTTCACCTTCTCCTTCACTGCATTATGCACTTTTCCCCCAGGAAAAAGTGGCCACTAGGACTTCCTCTCTTCCCCACTTTAGCTACTCTGGGCTGCTCTAGGACAGCTGGAGGATCCAGGACTCTATGTCCACCTTGCCCCTTGCAGTCCCTGTAAATGAAAGCTGGTGGGGAGCCCTGGGAGTTTTAATTCTTTTCTTGCAAAAACAAACAAACAAACTTATCATTTCTGGAGAAAAAAAAATCTTCCTCATAGTATCAATTTGGACAGACAGCATAGGAAAAAACTATGCAGGCACTTGAAAACTTTTGTACTTGATCTGTAAGAAACGAGGAGCAATTAAATGCTTTTAGCGTGATGACAGTGGTGTTTTAGAAAGATAAGTCTAACAAGAATTAAAGGAGAAGAAGGTGGAATCAGGTAAGCTATCTAGCAGGCTATTTTCATAGAGACTTTGTTCATTCGTTCATTTGACAGACACTTATCAAGTTGTTATTATTCCCCAGGCTTTGCACCAGATGCTGAGGATACAGTTGAAGCAAGACTGACTCTGCCTTAGTGAAGTTTATAGTAATTAAGTGAGAACTGACAATCCAGCATAGTAAGTGCTAAATAGAGGATACTCTGAAAACACAACAAAGACAAGTAGAAAAAGCACCATTTAAGCTGACATCTGAAGGATGAGTCAGGAGTGACTCCACCGAAGGATGAGGCGAAGTGGCGGGAAGAACCATCCAGGCAGATTGAAAAGCCCATTCAAAGGCTCAGAGGTGAGGGAAGAGAGCTTCTTTGAGGAACTGGAAGAAGTTCGGTATGTCTAGAGCCTCTGAGTTGGAGGGTAGGGAAGAGGAGGGGGAAATGGGGAAATATGAGATTGGAGAGAGAGAATGAAGCCTTGAAGGGCTTTCCAAGCCTGTTAAGAGGTTCAGGATTTCTCTAGGGAGCAACAGGCAGCTACTTAAGCAGAGCAGGGACATGATTACTTTTGCACTGTAGAAATTCATTCTGGTTGTCATATGGAACATGGATCACAGGGGAGGAAACTGGAAGTTGAAAGACCAGCTGGGAGGTTGCTGCCCTAGGCCAGGAGCAAGACAACCATGGCCTAGATTAGGGCAGTGGCAGATGGCTGTGGAATGGACCCAAAACCCTTTTCAAAGAGGGATCTTCAAGACATCCCTTTGTACAGTTTCTCTAAAAAAATAACTTTAGTTTTTCAAATTGCATACGTAGAATTGTGGGCTTTGATACATCTCTCACTTGGCCATGTTGGAATGGCCTAACCACTGGACACTATTAACAGGCACCACCATACATTCAACGGCAGCTGCTAGAATGAATGGCTTAGGGCCACAGAGAATATAACCAATTCCTATAGGTAGTCGTGCAAAATTAAATCAATTTTGTGATGCCAAATGTCTTTCTCGGTTCTCCAACTGAATTCTTAGTTTCTAGAAGGCAAGGCTTGTGGTATGAGATGACCCTGGAGAGGAAGGAAGGGGTCAGTTCCTAGGGCCTTGTAAAACCCAGTAAGCACTTTTGTCTTTATCTGAAGAACAGTGGGAAACCGTGGAGGGATTCTAGGTAGGGAGTTGACAGAATCAGACATGCCTTTTTTTTCACATTAAAAAAAAACTTTTTAAACTTAAAAATTCCACTTACTCAAAGGTATAGAGAATAAGTATAAGAAACCGGCAGAAAACCATCATTCCAGTTTTAACAGCTATTACCATTTACCACACTTGATTCATCTATCCCTTTTTTCCTTCTCTCTCTCCTTTTACTTTTCATTTTCTTTTTGTTGTTTAGTTTTAATTTCATAATCATAAACTAAACTTTGCAATCCAGTTAAACTTGGAGGGGGATAAGGAAAATATGGAACTGAAAGAACTGCAGTGAGAGTGTTACCGAGCCCAGGTCCGGCTGCTCGCCGCTTGAAAGCCAATTCTCAAGAGACAAGTGTTGGTAGGAAAGGAAAGTTTGCTTTATTTCGGAGTGTGGCAACTGGGCGGGGGGGGGGGGGGCGGGGGGTGCATACCTGTCCAAAGGCCAACTGCCCCCCTGACAATCAGGGGACAAGAGCTTTTATGGACAGAGAGAGGGGGCTACCTGCAGAAACAATACAGTCAGCTCTGACAGTCATCTTGAAACTGGTCGTCAGTGGTCTGACCAGCATCATCTCGATTGTTTTAGGTACAGTGTTGTAGTTTATCTTATGACAGGGCCGAAAGTAAGCTCGTCACACGAGATGAATTGTGCCGAAGCACAGCAGTAGAGGGCAGCCGCTCGCTCAGGCAAAACAGCGCCGTCTGTCCTGCTGTGGTAGCTTTTATTAAAGCATTATCTAGGTTTACACTTTAAGACTTGTTTTCTTAACATTTCAGAAATGCCAAAGCAGCAACTATGTTTTTATTGATTATACAAGCAATAATTGGCTTTCTTGAGCACCTGCCGTGCTTCGTCCTTGAGCGCAAAAGCAGCACAAAGTTCCCACCATTATTCTGATTATACTGAAGTAGCACAAGGACATTTCCTTGTGTTCCCACCATTCTGATTATACTGAGGACATCTCATGGATCAGTGCCCAAAGCACTCAATGCTTCTTCGCAGGCTCCCGGTTTGCCGGGGGGTGGGGGGGGCTCCAAGCAATCAGGACTGTTTGCAGTTCTGGCTTATTCGCCAGCCCCCAGTTTGCTGGGGGTGGGCTCATGGGTCACGTCTCCTTTCCATGTCCTCAGTTATTCCACTACAGTACAGTTAATCTTCAGTTCCAGGATCGGTTTGTTTCCATTTCTTTGAGGCCAGTAAGAATTGTGGCAGCTTATGTCATGGCTACAGCCTGGTGGGGGTCTTCCACCTGGTGGGGGTCTCAGTATCTATAAGGCAGCTCACAGGATACTGCTCAGAACATGATCTATAGCCCTTAAGGAGGAACTAAAGGTCCTTGACATTGCTTAATGACTAAACTATTATTATTTGGTCTCCTTTGACGGTTTTCCTTTGTTTCTGCATTTTCTCACTTCTCTGATGAAACTTATTCTTTGGCTAAAGTTTTTCACAGACAAAAGGCAGGCTGAGGACATGGAGGGGGGGCGGCAAGGACCATAGGGTCCTGCTCCTTTTCAAGAGCACAAAGATTATAGGATATTTTGAGCAGATGAGGTTGAAGGGGTGCTCTCCTGAGCTACAGAAGGAATGGTCTGGTGGTTAAGATAAAACACAAGTCAAATTTATTAGATTTGTCCACAGTCAGCAATGGTGATCTTCTTGCTGGTCTTGCAATTTCTGGACCCAGAGCACTCCATGGCTTCCACAATATTCATGTGCTCCTTTACCTTGCCAAAGACCACATGTTTGCCATCCAAGCACTCAGTCTTGGCAGTGCAGATGAAAAACTGGGAACCATTTGTGTTGGGGCCAGCATTTGCCATGGACAAGATGCCAGGACTCGTATGCTTCAGGAGGAAATTCTCATCATCAAATTTCTCCCCATAGATGGACTTGCCACCAGTGCCATTATGACATCTGAAGTCACCACCCTGGCACATAAATCCCGGAATTATTCTGTGAAAACGGGAACCTTTATAACCAAATCCTTTCTCCTCAGTGCTCAGAGCATGGAAGTTCTCTTCTGTCTTTGGAAATTTGTCTGCAAACAGCTCCAAGGAGATGCGGCCCAAGGGCTTGCCATCCATAGCGATGTTGAAGAACACGGTGGGGTTGACCATGACTGGGCGGCGCAGGAGGCTCAGGGGCAGCAGTGTCTGCAAGGCGTCTCTCTCTCTCACTTTTTAAAATTGAAATATTTAAAAATAAATCCCATACGTTATGACATTTTACCTCTGAAAACTTCAGTGTGCATATCTAATAAATAAGAACAATTTCTCGGGACCTCCCTGGTGGCACAGTGGTTAAGACTCCGCCTGCCAATGCAGGGAACATGGGTTCAAGCCCTGGTCCGGGAAGATCCCACAGGCCGCGGAGCAACTAAGCCCATGCGCCACAATTACTGAGCCTGCGCTCTAGAGCCTGTGAGCCACAACTACTGAAGTCCTCACACCTGGAGCCCGTGCTCCGCAACGAGAAGCCACCGCAGTGAGAAGCCCACACACCGCAACAAAGAGTAGCCCCCGTTCGCCGCAACTAGAGAAAGGCCGCACACAGCAATGGAGACCCAACACAGCCAAAAATAAATAAATAAATAAAAGGAAACTGTCAAACTGTTTGCCAAAGTCATACATCTCCATCATTTGTATATAAGAATTTTTCAAAAAATAAACCACAATTTCTCAAGTAACCACAATACCATTATCACATCTAATAAAATTAACAATAATTCCTTAACATCATCTAATACCTACTCTGTATTCCTCAATAGTCTAAAAAAAATGCCTTTTGTTACCGTTGGTTTTTTGGAATTAGGATCTAAATAAGGTCCACACATTGTGTTCATTAGGCCTTTTATTATTTTTTTAAATTTATCTAATTTATTATTTTATTTTATTTATTTATTTTGGCTGCGTTGGGTCTCCGTTGCTGTGCGCGGGCTTTTCTCTGGTTGCTGCGAGCGGGGGCTACTCTTCGTTGTGGTGCGTGGGCTTCTCATTGAGGTGGCTTCTCTTATTGAGGAGCACGGGCTCTAGGCATGCGGGCTTCAGTGATTGTGGCACGTGGGCTTCAGTAGTTGTGGCTCACGGGCTCTAGAGCGCAGGTTCAGTAGTTGTGGCACATGGGCTTAGTTGCTCTACGGGATGTGGGATCTTCCCGGCCCAGGGCTCAAACCCGTGTCCCCTGCGCTGGCAGGTGGATTCTTAACCACTGCACCACCAGGGAAGCCCTATTAAGCCTTTTAAATCTCTTTTACTTTACAACAGTCTTTGCTCCCTCTTTTTGTTTCATGCCTTGACTTTTGGAGGAAACCAGGTGAGTTGTCTCATGGAATATTTAACCCTCTGAATTAGTCTGGTTACTTCCTCATTATGTGTTTAATTTTTTCCTCTATCCCTCATATTTCCTCTAAAGTAGAAGTTAGATCTAAAGGCTCGATTGGATTAAGGCTCAATGGTTTGGAGAACACAGCATTTCATAGGCAATTCTATGTACTTCATCTTGATCACATCAAGAGGCATAAAATGTCTGTCATCCCTCTTTTAGACTGAACACTGGGTTCAGGTGATGACAGTCTGATCCATCCATTGTAAAGATGCTTGTCCTTTACAGTGAGTGATCAATGACGTGATACTTTGGTCTTCTGATATCGTCTAGTTCCACGGCCGCCTTTCCTGTAATGGTTTTATCACCCCTTGATGATAATTATCTGTATCAGTTATTTCATTAGGCATGTCAAAAGTGGAGATTTTATAATTCTGTCATTCCTCTTGTGCTTATTAGTTGTAATTCTTCTGTGGGGAACTTTTTTCCATCAATCAGGACTATTTGGCAATCCTAAAACAGGATTATTATTCTTAATAAAGACTAATCCTTTCCCCTTCATTACCAGTTTTCAAAGCAAGGTGTTGATGACCGAGCTACTTCCAATGGCAACTAGTAAGTCTATTTGTTTGTTTTGGCTTTCTCTTTTCATATTATCAATTCGAACTCATGGATTTTATACACTCAATGTGTTTTAATCCATTCTATCATTATGTTTTATGCCCAAATTGTCTCCTTTTAGGCCAATGGGGACCACTCAAGGTGGTTCCTGCTTTTTTTTTTTTCTTCCTGTTTCCTTCTGACAGACTTCTTAGTCTTTGATAGCTTTCTTGCTACCTGGCAGGAAAAGGGTTATCTCATGCATTTCATGCCGCTGACCAGGAATCAGCCATTTCTCCATGGAGTCCTGGTTCCTTTTAATGGAGAGTGGCATTTAAAGACCAGAGTCTGAGTGGTAAGAGTAGATTTGCTTTTGAGTAGATCACTTAGACTACATTGAGAAGAACAGGAATCTAGGAGGACAGAGTGGATATATGGGGACCAGCTAGGAAGCTATTGCAGTAGCCAAGGTCAGATGACTTGGATGAGGGAAGTAGTGCTGGAGATAGAGTGAAGTGGATGGACTTAAAAACTATTAAGGAGGTGCAATTGACAAGGCTTAGTGAAGGATTGGAAATGATGGATGACAGAGAGGGAGACACCAAGGTTGACTCGTAGCTTTCTGGTTGATTGATTCTGGGAATCAATTGATAGACTTGATACTCAGAGCACTGGTAGGATCAATTGATTCTTTCAACTCCAATTGAAAAAATAAAAATGGTAGATTGATATTTTCACGGAGAAAAAAGAATGTTGGAGAAGACCCGGTACGTGTGGGAAGATCATAAATTCAGTTTAAGGCCAGATGAGTTGAAGAGCCTTTGAGTCATGCAAGAGATGTCAAGTAGAAGGTGAGTACAGATGTCTGGCACTCACAAGAGAGGCCTGGAATGAGCATAAAAATGTGTGTGTAAGTCATCTATGCATAAGTGGTAATCTTTTTTCTTAAACTCTGGTTCTTTATATATTATGGAAATTAATTATGTGACTGTAATTTGTGTTACAAATATTTTGTACTAGTCTACAGTCTGTCTTTAAACCTTTAGTGTCTTTTAAAATGGGACAGAAGGTTTAGTTATTACTTAGTCAAAATTATGAATATTTCCCTTGATGGTTTGTGAACTCTTTTCTTCCTTAGGATGAACAACTCTGCATCAGGTTTACAAACATGTTCCATTATGTATACTTTTACTGTTTTCAGAGATTTTAATTTTTACAGTTACACCCTCAATCCATCTGGAATTCCTTTTTGTTTATCGTGTGGAGTAGGAGTCCTTTTTTCCCCCAATGGATAGCTAATCATTCCAACACTTCTGACCAGGCTGTCCTTTGAAATACCACCTTTATCGTAGGCTAACTTTTCACATATATGAGTCTATTTCCAAACTCCTTATCCTGTTTCATTGATTTGGTTTCTTCATCAGTACCTTATTGTAGAGAACATTTTGATATCTGGTGAAGTGTTATCTCTAGTTGGGTATTATTAAATTCTAGTTCTGAGATTTAACCCTCTTCTTTTGTTAAAGAATCCGCAAGGTCCGTTCTCTGCTTGCATTTGTCATTACAAAATCTCATTGTACACATTATAGTTCCCAGGTTTACTGGAAATTTTCCTTTATATTTTAGGTTGAGAAAGGATTATAATCTTAGCATCAGTCTTTCTTAAATCACACCACACTGGTGTATCCTGGGATACTTTCTGTCAGCCAACCCTCCCCATGGGGTCTAGATTCTGGTGAATTTCTAATAGTATTCATTTCTTTTTGATCTTGGGTCTATGTTTAGGAGTCTTTCTATGTTAATTTTGATTGCTCTCTAGCCATCCATTAAGTACCTCCTTTAGACTAGGAAACTGAGTTATCTCAGCCTTTTCGTATTTAATTGAATGTCATCAGATGTTAGCTTTGCTTTTATTCTGACAGGTGGGCAAATTCTTACCATTATTAGAATTTAAGCACAAAAGAGCACAGAGGAGAATGTCTAACTTTTCAGCAACTTTTAGGTTGCTTTTAGAAAAATGTTTTTCACTGCTCCCAGACCATTAAGAAAGTATTTGTGTGAGTGAAAGTTTTGTGTGAAGCTAACTTTGTAGCTAGGAAAGGAGGGGTGGCTTGATTGCTATGGCTTGCCTAATGCATATTTTTTAACTAGAGAAATGAAATATAACATCTTTTAACTTGAAAAGAAAAAGAGCATGACATTAATCTGATCAAGGTGTGACTAGTAAACGTTTTCACTGTTCATCAAAATCCTTATCATTTAAACTATTATAAGGATTTTTTTAATGTGAAAAATACAACACAAATTAGTTATACAAATAGCCTTTGTCAGAAGGCCTTCCAGCCTGGAGTCTGCCACATGTACAGAATTTTGAAACCGATTAGACTTAAGTCCTTTTACAAAAGAGCTTAAAAAAAAAAACCACTCATCTACATCCTGATGAGACAAGTCATTTGCGTGTTCGCTGAGTGTCTCATAAAGCCCCAAACTCACCTTGCCCACCCTTACAAAACTCTATGATATATTTGTACATTTTTCCCCTCAGTCCTTTATAGGGGCTATAGCGACTTCTTTGTCTCTTGCCCGAAATTTTCTCTCCTGAAAACTCCAATTCATCTATCAAGATCCAGTTCAAATGTCACCTCCTCTGAGAAGCCTACTTTTATTTTCCCAGGCAGAATTAGTCACTTTTCTCATAGTAGACCTTCCTTACTTCTGTAGGTATCAGTTTACTTGTTTACCGGCCTTTCAAAACTCAGAGTTCCTCAGCACCAAACAATATTCCATGGTAGTTGTGCTCAATAAATGGAATGAATGAAGGAATAGTAAACGCTGAGGCTTTCTTATCTTTCTCTTCTTGATATTCCAGTCCTTATTCTTTTCCTTAATATGCTCTCAGAATTTTTTCAATAATAATAATAATGTCTTGTTTTTTATAGTGTTTTATATTTTCTCAAGTAGTCTCATCTGTTTCTTTTCAGCCTTTCAACTATCTTTGGATGGGTAGGTGGATCCCCCCCACCTCATTTTTATCGATGAGGAAACCAAGACCCAGAAATGCCAAGTGCCGTATGACTGCCCAATTAGTAAGAGAATCAGAAATGGATCCTGGGTTTTCTGATAACTAGTCTAATGTTTTTTTTCCATGATATGACACTTTTTCTACAATATCTTCTATTCTCCAGAGATTTAGTTGAGTTAAACTACAAAAACATGCAAGGCAAATAGCATTTTAATGTGAAACTTTGAAAACTTTCCTTTAAATAGGGAAAAAGACAAAAATGATTATTTTTACCACTTCTAATTCATCATTCTTGAATGTCTTAAATATTGCACAATTTAAAATTTATTAAAAGAATAGTTTAAAAAGCAGAGTCTACTCTTAAATCTCTAACTTTGTATTTTCTTTAATTCCTGCTCTGAGCAATAGTATTTGTTTTGATCTGAAAAAGAACCCACAAATCTTGATTTTTTTTTTTTACTGGTACTCTACATACAAAAATTACACTGGCATGCTTCATACATTTTTGGATGAACTATGTCTCTTTATAACATCCACATGAAAAGTTTTCTGAATTACATAAAGAGAGAAAGCAGTACCAAAATATGTTCTTGATTATTAGCCATTTCTTGAACTGGTGCAAGCAAATGCATGAATGTTCCAAAATTATTCAGCTATTGATTTGGAACTTGGCAAACATTGTTCCACATAATTGGTGTTCCCAGAATTTCTTCCTTTGTTCCTCTTTTCTTCTTCAAATATGTGTTCTCCTTGGATGATCCCAGCTCTTCCTACGGCTTCACCTTTGAGGTGCCAGCTTACCACTGCCAACGTTTTAACTCTACCTGTGATCAAAGCTCTTCACTAAGAATTCTCTCAAGCTACTTGATACTTCTTCCTTGACATCTCAGTTAAACTGAACATGGACTTATTATTCTCTCCACTTCTGGCATTTTGTCTCCTCCCTCCCACCCCCTCCACAAATCCTGTAGGACCCTCTTCTCTATTCCCAGGACCACTTCTGTGTCTCTGGCCTAGTCTGTCCCAAGAGTGTCTTATCTGATCCTTTGGTCCTCTGCCTTTCCCTACTCTACCCCCTTCTTCACACTGCTGTTAAATTTTCCCTCCCCAAACCAAATCTGACAGTACAATTTCTTTGCTTAAAATTCTTCCCTGAAGAAGAGACAAATCTCCCATGCAGAAGAATTGCAAATAATTTATGTGGATACTCCACCCTCAAGAAGGTGGAGCTTGACACACACACACACACACACTCACACACACACACCCCTCTTGAGAGCAGGCTGCACTAAATTACTTCTCTCCAAAGAGTATAGTATGGAAATTGTGGGGGATCAGGGGTGAGAGGAATAACTTTATAGTGGAGAAACCTGGTAAACACTATTCAGCCAGTTGATCAAGGTCAACAACACCAGTGATAAGCCATGTTGATAGTATGTTCCCTTAATATAATGTGATAATAATGACATTTTACCTCTGTGGTCTTCTTGACAGAAATGCATAACCCTATCTAATCATGAGAAAAGCACAAGACAAATTCCAGTGGAGGGACATTCTACAAAATACCTGACCAGTCCTCCTCAAAACTGTCAAGGTCATCAAAACCACAAAAAGTCTGAGAAACTGTCATAGAGAAGAGGAGACTAAGGAGACATGATGACTAAATGTGATATGGTCTCCTGGATGGGATTTTGGAACAGAAAAAAGACATTAAGTAAAAACTAAGGAAATCTGAATAAACCATGGGTTGTAGTTTATAATAATAATGCATCAGTATTGGTTCATTAGTTGTGACAAATGTACCTTACCAATGTAAGTTGTTAACAATAGGGAAAACTGGGTATGCGGTATATGAGAACTTTCTGTACTATCTTCACAACTTTTATGGAGATCTGAAACTATACTAAAATTAAAAATGTATTTAAATTTTTTTTTTCAGTGTATCACAAATTTAATTAAATTTTTTAAAAAGAAAAAAAAAAAACCGCTCTCCTGGCTACCTGTTACCTATAGGATTAATCCAAATCCAATATCATTAACATTAGAAAACCCTTCACAATCTGGCTCCATCTACCACTTCAGACAAATTTTCTGCCACTTCCTACATATCCAATGCTTCACTCTCAATTAACTTTTCACTGTTCTCCAAATGTACCAGGTTTCAGCATATTTTGTTGGGTCAATGGTTAGGTCCGCATACAAAGTCCTATTTAACCCAAATACACATGACGTGTTGGTTGCACTCATTCTAAAAGACATTAGGTATTCTAAGCTTCTTAAAAAAGAAAAGTAAGCTGCCTTCTCCAGTACCTTGCCCATCACCCAGACAACCTCCTACACAATGTCTTCTGCCTCTACCACTATAGGACATTGGTCTTTCAAAGAACTCCAATAAGATTAGGGCAAAATATTCATAAAGAGAAAAAACCAGTTTTGATCTCGATTTGGTAAGTTTTGCGGCATTATTTCAATTTTGTAAAAACACACGAAGCAAAAAAAGGGTATTTATGCCCAGGAAAAGAGAAGAACAGGAAGGAAATCCATTAAAAAATAAACTATTTGTATTCCCAAGTGGTGGATTACAGACAATGTTTCTTGCTTTTTTGTGCTTTCTCTTTTAAAATTATGAAATATAATATACATATAAAATGTATGACAAACACATGTATTTTAAACCCAAAACCAAATACAGGGTAACTGTCACCCATGTCAATAAAATAGAAACTGACAGACGTTCTCCACATGCAACCTACTTGACCATGACCCCCAACCTCCCCAGAAGTAACTCCTAGCTCCTGATAATCATGTCCTTGTTTTTCAAGTTTCTTTGTTTTGTTTTACCCCTAGGTATGCATCCTGGATTGAATATTGTCTGAATGGAATCATACCGTTTGGGTTATCTTTCTCTCTCTCTTCTTCTTTTATTTTTTAAAAATATTTATTTATTTATTTGGCTGTGCTGGGTTTTAGTTGTGGCATGTGGGATCTTTAGTGGCGGCATGCAAACTCTTAGTTGTGACATGTGTGATCTAGTTCCCTGACCAGGGATCGAACCCGGGCCCCCTGCATTGAGAGCACAGAGTCTTAGCCACTGGACCACCAGTGAAGTCCCACTTCTTTTTTTTAACATTATGTTTTTGAGGCTTCATCCACATCACAGTGTGTAGCTGTGTATTTTCGTTGCTATTGAGTATTCCATTGAATGATTATACCACAATATATATTTCTATTTTACTATAGATGGACTTGGGTTTTCATTTTGGGGGCTATTACAAATCATGTTGCCATGAACATTCTTAAAAGTTTATTTGTTTATGATGTGCATGCACAAGTTCTTCTGGGGTATATACATAGAAGTAGAACTGCTGGGCCATAGGCTATGTTTATCTTCCACTTTATTAGATAATGCCAAACTGTTCTCTAAAGCATTTGTACTAATTTATACTCCCACCAGTGGGTGTATGAGAGTTCCTATGTTCCACTTTATTCTCAAAACCTGATAAGGTCAGTCTTTTTTTTTAAAATACCTTTTTATTGATGTATAATTGGCATTCTTTTAAAAGACTGCAAATTAACATTTTTGCCAACCTGGTGGGTTTGTAGTGGTATCCCACTGTGGCTTTAATTTACATTTCCCTGCTTGCCAATGAGGTTAATGGAGTTTTGTCAGGCTTTGATTGGTGGCCAAAGATTCCTACTTGCGATTTCAAGCTTATCCTGTTTCTTGTCTAACTTCCCTTATTCCCACATCTAAGTTTAGATGAATACCAGTGTCTCAGTTACTAATTTATTGACTGTTGGCTCCAAACCCAACCTTCTTTTTCCTACTTTGTACAATAGTACCAGAGCTGGTCTCTGCAAACCCTGTTTTCTCCTTTGGCAGCTGGCTCCATGTTAGGCTCTGCCAATAGGGGGCGCCAGAGGACTTTTCTGCTTCCGGTTTGCTTATTTGTTTCTTCCCACTGCTGTGAGCAAGTGGTCGCTGTGGCGTTCTCTCGGCAGGGCGCTGCTCTTACAGTTCTGCCTAGCCGCCTCCAGTGGGTTTCTTCCTCCTTCTGGCGGTGGATTGATGTGTTCCTGCAGCTGTCGCACTATCACCTAGAGGTTTGAATCTCAGCTCTGGGGGAGTGGGAGTGGAGGGGGGTGAATATCCTCGAATTTTCTAAGTTCCTTCTTTGTTTACTTTTCCCTCAGCCCTGGAAGTGGTAGCCTCTTTCCGCAGTGTTACTTCTTTCTTTCTTTCTTTTTTTAAATTTATTTTATTTATTTATTTTTGGCTGCGTTGGGTCTTCGTTGCTGTGCGCGGGCTTTCTCTAATTGCGGCGAGCGGGGACTACTCGTTGTTGCAGTGCGTGAGCTTCGCATTGCGGTGGCTTCTCTTGTTGCGGAGCACGGGCTCTAGGTGCGCAGTCTTCAGCAGTTGTGGCTCACAGGCTCTAGAGCTCAGGCTCAGTAGTTCTGGTGCATGGGCTTAGTTGTTCTGCAGCATGTGGGATCTTCCCGGACCAGGGCTCGAACCCGTGTCCCCTGCATTGGCAGGCAGATTCTTAACCACTGCGCCACCAGGGAATCCCCGCAGTGTTATTTCTGTTACACCTTTCAGTTCTCTATATTTCAGTAGTTAACCACCCTTTGCCAAGTTAACAATTCTTTATATTCAGTTTTCCCTGTTCCAATCGCTGGTGTGGTTCCCGTTTCCTGACTGGACCCTGATTCTGATTTTGATCCCACCTTTCTCTATATCCCATCTAGTAGCTGCAGGTTAGGGGCAGTTCCCCAGTTCTTGCATGGACCCCAGGCTAATGAAAAGATATCATACTGTAAAAGTTACTAGAACCAAAAACGAGGGGCGGAGGCCAAGGTAGAATTGAATGACAAGGTGTGGAGCCCCTAGTAGGGGACTGAGATGTTAAGCAAGTTTCCAGAACAGGACCTAGGGTGCAGTGACAAAGTCAGAACCAAATAATGCGAAAAGGCAGATGAATGCCTATGTCCAGCCTTGCAGGTGACTGGAGACTGTTAAGTGCTTCCTGCCTTAGGTCACATTCATCCTGGGATCTGGATCAGTGTTGATTTTATAGCTGTGTCCAAGACTTGACACATTACTTTCTCCCTTGTAATTATTTCTGCTGTATGTATGTCATCTCCTCCACTGGTCTGCATGTTCCTGAGGCAGGGCTTCTTTGGTTCACATTATATCTCCCATTGTACCTAATTCAGTGCATTGAATATAGTGAAAGTATATTTGTAAATATTTGTTGAGTGAAGAAAGGAATAGGCCTGGTCTCGAGTGAAGAAATAGGGACTGGGGTGTGGTTGTTGGGGATGGAGAAGGAGCTGTGCATTCAAAAAGCATAGACCAGGCTTCCCTGGTGGCACAGTGGTTGAGAGTCCGCCTGCCGATGCAGGGGACACGGGTTCGTGCCCCGGTCCGGGAAGATCCCACGTGCCATGGAGTGGCTGGGCCCGTGAGCCATGGCCGCTGAGCCTGCGCGTCCGGAGCCTGTGCTCCGCAACGGGAGAGGCCACAACAGTGAGAGGCCCGCGTACCGCAAAAAAAGAAAAAAGCATAGACCTGAACAGGCAATGAGATGCGATGAGAAGCCGGGACCAGTGAAGTGTGAGAGAGATGCTAGGCTGGAGAAGGGTAAGCTGGGTTGAGGGGATGGAAACCCTATCTGTCAAAGTTGGGAGAGGAAAGTTGTGGGAGGTCCCCTGGGTAGCTATTTGTATGAAGGAGATTATATATGTAGAGGATTTATATGTATATATATATATATAGAGAGAGAGAGAGAGAGAGACAGACAGACAGACAGACAGAGATAGAGAGGTCAGAGCGTGGCTGAAAGCGGAAACTTACTAAATATGTAAATTAGGAGATAACTATATGCACAGCAGAGTGGTTATTTACCTTACAGAAAAATTTGTTATAGGGTTGCTCATAAAAACAAAAATAGCAACAAAAGACAAGGTCCAGTAAGACATTTGGAATTTGATTCTGTTCCACTGCCAAAAAAAAATGTTGTGTACAGTTTTTCAGAAATACACGCACAGGTTCAAGTGAGTGTGTGCTTTCTTATTTTCTTTAATTATGAAATATTTTATATGTGACATGTTTTTAATGGACCTTAGATACACAGATTTGGATTAATTTTAATCCTTGGTTCAGGACTACTCTCATCATTATTCCATTCATGACACTTTCTAACTACTATGTCTGTCTATCCATCCATCTATCTAATAAAATTTACAATTAAGTAAGCAGCAGTGAACCTACCATCTAATATGAAAGCTAGGACTTGTACAACAACGTACATCCAGCTATGTGGTCTTCAGCTGTTTCATCACTCTGCTCCTCCTGAGCTGAGCTAAGCATCTGAATCCTTTGTTAGTCATTCTCTTGCTTCCTTTTATTTTTTTTAAATTTTTAGGACTATAGTTGATTTACAGTGTTGTGTTAGTTTCCGGTGTACAGCAAAGTGAATCAGTTATACATATACATGTATCCACTCTTTTTATTTTTTTTATTTTTTTAGATTCTTTTCCCATTTAGGCCATTACGGAGTATTGAGTAGAGTTCCCTGTGCTATACAGCAGGTTCTTATTACTTATGTATTTAATATATGGTAGTGTGTATATGTCAATTTATCCCTGCCCCTCCTTACCCCCTGGTAACCATAAGTTTGTTTTCTACATCCATAACTCTACTTCTGTTTTGTAAATAAGTTCATTTTTACCCTTTTTAAAAAATTCCACATATAAACGATTATCATATGCTATTTGTCTTTCTGTGTCTGGCTTACTTCACTCAGTATGATAATCTCTAGGTCCATCCATGTTGCTGCAAATGGCATTATTTTGTTCTTTTTTTATGGCTGAGTGATAGTCCATGGTATATATATGTGCCACATCTTCTTTATCCATTCCTCTGTCGATGGACATTTAGGTTGCTTCCATGTCCTGGCTACTGTAATTACTGCTACATTGAACACTGGGGTGCATGTATTGTTTCGGATTATGGTTTTCTCAGGGTATATGCCCACTAGTGGGATTGCTGGGTCATATGGTAGTTCTATTTTTAGTTTTTTAAGGAACCTCCATACTGTTCTCCATAGTGGCTGTACCAATTTACATTCCCACCAACAGTGTAGGAGGGTTCCCTTTTCTCCACACCCTCTCCAGCATTGATTTATTTTTTAAAATAATTTTATTTATTTGTTTGTTTATTTATTTATGGCTGCGTTGGGTCTTTATTGCTGTGTGTGGGCTTTCTCTAGTTGCGGTGAGTGGGGGCTAGTTTTCCTTGTGGTGCGGGCTTCTCACTGCAGTGGCTTCTCGTGTTGTGGAGCACGGGCTGTAGGCGTGCGGGCTTCAGTAGTTGTGGCGCACAGGCTTAGTTGCTCCACTGCATGTGGGATCTTCCCAGACCAGGGCTCGAACCCATGACCCCTGCATTGGCAGGCGGATTCTTAACCACTGCACCACCAGGGAAGTCCCCAGCATTTATTGTTTGTAGGTTTTTTGATGATGGCCATTCTGACCAGTGTGAGGTGATACCTCACTGTAGTTTTGATTTGCATTTCTCTAATAACTAGTGATGTTGAGCATCTTTTCTTGTGCTTTTTGGCCATCTGTATATCTTCTTTGGAGAAATGTCTATTTAGATCTTCCTCTTGCTTTCCTTGATCTCATCTATATTCAGACCTAAAAGTCCATTTTTAATTTTAGTTGTTTCTAACTTTTAAAAAGTGTATCAAGTTGTATGACATATTTGCACTTACTCTTTTCACTTAATATTATGTTGCTAAGATTTGTCCTTGTTGGTATGTGTTGCTATAGCTTACTCATTTTGACTGGCTATAATATTCTATTGTATGAATATATTACAGTTGATCAATCCAGTCTTCTATTGATGCATATTTGAGTTATTTTCAGATTTTCGCTATAGTGAACAATGCTACTATGATCATATACGTCTCCAAGTATACATGTATAAGAGTTTCTCTGGGATAAATTTAGGAATAGAATTACTGTATCATAGAGCATGTGACTGTTCAACTTCATGATATAAGGTGAAACTATTTTCTATAATGATTATATCAATATACACACCTAACAGCAACAATTCTTTTGAAATATATCATTTTCAACACTTGATATTGTTAGACTTTAAAATTTTTGCCAATTAATATGTGGAAAATAGTATCTTATTTTGGTCTTGATTTGAATTTCCCTGATCATTAATGATATTTAACAGCTTTTCACATGCTAATTGGTCATATGTGTTTTGTCTTCTGTGAAATGTATGTTCTTGCCTGTCTTGGTCCTTTTGGGCTGCTATAACAGATACCATGGACTGGGTGGCTTATAAACAACAGAAATTTATTTCTCACTGATCTAGGAAGTCCACTGATCTTGGACTTCCTAGGAGGCTAGGAAGTCCAAGATCAAAGCACTGGCCAATTTGGTGTCTGGTGAGAACCCACTTCCACATTCATACATGATCATCTTCTTGTTGTATCCTCGCATGGGAGCCCTCTGGGGTATCTTTTATAAAGGCACTAACCTCATTTATGAGGGCTCCACCCTCATGACCTAATCACCTCCTAAAAGCTCCACTTCCCAATACCGTCACATTGAGGGTTAGGATTTCAACATATGCATTTTGGGGGGACACAAACGTTCAGTCCATAACAATGCCTTTTGCCCATTTTTCTATTTGATTGCTTGTGCTTTTCTTATTTATTTGTAGGAGCTCTTTATATATTCTAGTTGTGTGGATTGAAAATATCTTCTCCTAGTTTGTAATTTGGAAGGAGGACTATATCTGGGTTTGATGGTCTATTCTAGGACCATATAGTTGTCCTAATTACTATAGCTTCATAATTAGTTCTGAGATCTGGGAGACCAGGTCTGTTCTACTGTAGAAGTATTCTGGCTATTTTTGGTCCTTTCCCTTTAAAGCTATAAAGCTGTTGTTCTCTTCTGGAAGAGATTTTATCACCCCCACCCCCACCCCTGCCACCGCATTGGCAATGTCTGTAGTCTTTTTTTTTTTTCTTGCGGTACGCGGGCCTCTCACTGTTGTGGCCTCTCCCATTGCGGAGCACAGGCTCCGGATGCACAGGCTCAGCGGCCAATGCTCACGGGCCTAGCTGCTCCATGGCATGTGGGATCATCCCGGACCGGGGCACGAACCCGTGTCCCCTGCATCGGCAGGCAGACTCTCAACCACTGAGCCACCAGGGAAGCCCATGTAGTCATTTTTGATTGTCACAACTTGCAGTGGGGTAGGGGGTAGGTTTTCCACTAGTATATAGTAAGTAGAGGCCAGGGATACTACAAAACATCCTACAATGCACACAGGACAACTTCCCAGGACAAAAGTTATTCAGCCCCAAATGTCAACACTGTCAAGGGTGAGAAAGCTTGATAGAAAGTTTATAATCAGCTTATCGGAATTCTTGAAAAAAACCCATTGGAATTCTGACTGGAATTGCACTGAATCTACAGATTAATCTGGGGAAAACTGATTGACTATATGAATCATTTCTAATGTTGTTGTTGTTGTTTTAAGAACCAAGTTTCAGCTTTGCTAGTCTCTATTCTTTGTTTTTCATTTCATTGATATTCTCACTTGTTTTTTATTTTTTCTTTCCTTCTACTTTCCTTGGGTTTATTCTTTCTTTTTTTTAACTTCTTAAGTTGGACAGTTAACTAATTAATTTTAAGTCTTTCTTATTTTCTACTCTAGGCATCTAGGGCTATAAAAGTTAAGTTATAAAGCATAATAATAAAATTAATATCTTAGAAACAACGAACTTTTGTTTTCTGATTCTGGACACTTCCCTATCATGTTTTGACACTTCTCTTTTTGTTACCCACTCATATCTTTAGGACTGTTAGTTCTTCATGGGTGGGTAGTCTTTTTTCTGGGGCTTTCTTATCTGCTGCTGTTGCTATTAAAATACTGTGGCTTTGTTTTATCTGGGTCTCATTATCGGTTAATATGAGTCAACAAGTGTATATTTTGTGGTAGGAGTCGTAGGCTCCAAAAATTAGAAAATCTTAGTTTTATCCTCGAGCTAGTCATTTTATTTAGAAAGCCAAGACATAAAAAAATAGATAAAACATAACAAAACCAAAAAAGTACTATATAGAATTCTGATTATATAACATAGAAATTGGCAAAGTAGCCAAAACTTTATATCAGTGCTTCCTGTTTTAGCTCATGGAATACAGAACAAGCTCTTTAGCTGTGTTTCTAAACTGCATAGACTGTTAAATTTACTTTTTTAAAATTAATTAATTGATTAGTTTTTTTTGGGCTGCGTTGGGTCTTCGTTGCTGCATGTGGTCTTTCTCTAGTTGTGGCTAGCAGGGGCTTCTCATTACGGTAGCTTCTCTTGTTGCGGAGCAAGGGCTCTAGAGCACATGGGCTTGAATAGTTGTGGCGCATGGGCTTAGTTGCTCTGCGGTATGTGGGATCTTCCTGGACCAGGGCTGGAACCCGTGTCCCCTGTATTGGCAGGTGGATTCTTAACCACTGCACCACCAGGGAAGTCCCTAGATTTACTTTTAATGTCATTTCATTTTTCATCTATTTAAAAATCTAATACCCAATTTTAAGACCGGAAGTAGTTTTGAGATCTAATAATTTATAGCAGTGGTTCTTAACCTGGGCTGCCCATCAGAATCCTGGGGAGTTCTGAAAAAATATCAGTGCCCAATTCCAGAGTAATAAGAATTACTTAGAGTGCTTATTAAACATACAGATTCCCAAGCACCTGTTCTGAAGAGTCAAATTTAGTAGATCTAGAGCAAGGCCCTGGACCCTGAATGATTCATGAGTGCACTAGGTGATTCTCATGACCAAGCCAGGTCTGGGAAACACTGATTTAGATCAATGCTCCTCAAACTATGTACACAAATCGCCTGGGAGACTTGTTAAAAATGAAGATTCTTGGGACTTCCCTTGTGGTCCAGTGGTTGACTCTGCACTCCCAGGACTTCCCTGGTGGAGCAGTAGTTAAGAATCCGCCTGCCAATGCAGGGGACAAGGGTTCAATCCCTGGTCCAGGAAGATCCCACGTGCTGTGGAGCAACTAAGCCAGTGCGCCACAACTACGGAGCCTGAGCTCTAGAGCCCTCGAGCCACAACTACTGAAGCCCGCGTGCCTAGAGCCCGTGCTCGGCAACAAAAGAAGCCACCACAATGAGAAGCCCACGCAGCGCAACGAAGAGTAGCCCCCGCTCACCACAACTAGAGAAAGCCTGCGTGCAGCAATGAAGACCCAAAGCAACCAAAAATAAATAAATAAAATAAATTAATTAAAAAAAATGGAGATTCTGATTCAGTGCATTTGGTGTGGGGCATGGATTCTGTCTTTTCAACAAGTTCTCAGAATTCCCTGGCTGTCCAGTGGTTAAGACTCCACGCTTCCATTGCAGGGGGCGCTGGTTTGATCCCTGGTTGAGGAACTAAGACCCCACATGCTGCTCGGTGCAGCCAAAAAATTAAAAAAAAGAAAAAGACAAACAAGCTCTCACATGCTGAAGCTGCTGGCCCACCTTTTGAGTAATAAGGATTTAGAATAACTCAGTTCAATAGAATTTTCTTTGAGATGGAAATGTTCTGCACTATCCAGTATGACATCCGCTAGCCACATGTAGTTATACAGCACTTGAAAGGAGGCTAGTGTGACTGAGGGACTGAATTTTTAATTTTATTTCATTTTAATTAGTTTAATTCAAAATAGCTACACATGATTTGAAAAAGGATACATGTATATGTATAACTGAATCATTTTGCAGTACACCTGAAACTAATACAACATTGTTAATCGACTATGTTCCAATATAAAATAAAAATTTTAAAAAATAGCTACATGTGGCTAGTGACTACCATATTGGAAACCAGATTTAGAACAAACGTCCTTCAGGATAACTTGCAGAAAGAACTCTAGAATCATTTCAGGTTAGTAAGTTATACTGGTGTGTCAAACCTTTGACTTAGAAATCAGCGTTCTCATGTGGTCAAAACTGCGGGTGTATATTATTTTTGGAAGCCTCAATAGAATCATGTTCTCTTTAAGTATGCTTTCTAGGAAATTATTATTTATGTCATCCTCTGCAATTTGGCTACTAAAGTTTGTTTCTCATTTACAAAGTTTTCCAAAGTCACTAATATTTGAGAAAGGGAATTAGGATAACTCATTTATTGAAATATTTGTTGTTGAAAAATATCCCCTTAAAATAATCCTGAAAGTCCAATTCAGAAATAGTAAAACATATTTGGGACTGTTGGCAACTCTATTTACCAAGGATTTAAAATACTTAAGGTTGTTCACACCAAAAAACATTTGCAGTCATTTCCTTAGAGAGACGGCCAAAAAGCTGGCCCATCCTGCACTGCCAAAACGTTTTATGAAAGTTCTGAGCTTGCCTGTTATTTGTGGAAACTTGCTAGCAAATGGGTAGACGACAAGGACCTGATTGTTCATGATACTAAACCTTTAACGTGTTGTGTCGTGCTTTGGAAGTTCGTGGACTTAGGCTTGGTATTTTTTTCCCCCTTTCCTAGCCGACACTATATAATAAAAAAGGTTTGCACACTGTGGGTTTACACAAAGCAACCCACAAAACCACAACTTTCCATCTTCTTTTCTCAAGCACCTGGGTTGAGGTCCCCAGCACTAGAGGGGAGAAGAGAGGCCATTGAGAGTGCTATGCTGTTAGAGGTCTGCAGGACCCTGGGCTTTAAACCATGTGGTTGACTGGCTCCCTCCCTCCAGATGCCTAGAGGCATGGTTTGGAAAGACAACTTGCTGGGAATGTGTGAAGGAGAGTTTGGTGGAAATTTCCAAAAGCTAGGAGCTAAGGAACTTCTTTAAGAAAAGGAGGAAAATATTCTCTGAGTGAATTTCATGTTGGCTTGTCTGATTTCACTGTGTCCTATATTCAAAGTTTACAAGATTTTGTATGAGGGGTTATTTTTATTCATTTACATAAACACAGGTAAGAGTCCATTTGCTTAACAAGTGAATAAATACCTGTTGGTGCCTATAATTGGTGTGTTAACTTCACTGATAGCTCTTAACATTAAGATCCTTCTTTACTTGTCTGCAGATTGTATGCATCTAGCACATGGTCTGCATGTAGTAGGCTCAGTAAATACTTCCTTCCTGAATGAGGACTGAATGTCCCCAGGGTATCGTGCAGATGGATTACAATGCCAGATACTGGCTTTAGACCAGCCCGAGAGGGGCTTATGGCCGGCTGGTGGGGTTGTTTTCCATTCACTTTAGAGTCTGGTGCACTTTAAATCAGTCCCAGTCCCAGAAAGGAGCAGAGCCAAATTTAACCCACGTCCCCTGACTCCCCATGCTTTCTCTAATACCCTCATGATAGACCCTGTTTGGAAATCACGTACCTTTGGAATAGAGATACTGCTATAAAACCTGTCTAGAATGTTTGAATTGTGGTTATGTCTTTCTGAATTCAAGCCTTTGAATGCCCAAGTGTCCATAGTATTGCCTTTTATTCTTTCCATCAGTTTGCTCATTAACTCAACATTGCTGTTGCTATTGTTCTCCATTTTTAAAAATCCTTCCTAAATCTTGATGAGAGATTGTGTGGATTCCAAAACATTCTTTTTTTTTTTTTTTTTTGCGGTATGCGGGCCTCTCACTGTTGTGGTCTCTCCCGTTGCGGAGCACAGGCTCCGGACGTGCAGGCTCAGCGGCCATGGCTCCCGGGCCCAGCCGCTCCGTGGCATGTGGGATCTTCCCAGACCAGGGCACGAACCCGTGTCCCCTGCATTGGCAGGCGGATTCTCAACCACTGCGCCACCAGGGAGGTACCCAGAATTTTTCAACTATCAAATTGCAAGGGGAAAAAAAAATAGAGAGATGGAGGAGCGACCTATAGATGAAAAGGGACTCCAAAGTCTTACCATCCAAACTTGTGGATCTTACTTGCACCCTTGTTTTTTTTTTTTTCTAAAGCTGTGGAAGAAGTATGATACTTTATGGGATAGTTGGAAATTTGAACAGGGAGTGGATATTTGATGATATTAAGAAACTATTTCTAATTGCTTAGCTCATTGTGTTATTGTGGTAGACAGGATAATGCCTTTCTCCAAAGATGTCCACATCCTAATCCCTGGAGCCTGTGAATGTGTGGCAAAAGGGACTTTGCAGATGTGGTTAAGTTAATGATCTTGTATGGGGAAATTATTTTGGATTATCCGGTGTGCCCAGTGTAATCACAGGGTCCTTATGAAGGAAAGAGGCAGGGCAGGAGAGTCAGAGTCAGAGGAGATGTGACAATGGAAGCAAAGGTCAGAGTGAGAGAGATTTGAAGATGTTGTACTGCTGGCTTTGAAGATGGAGGAAGCAACTGTAAACCGAAGAATGCAGGTGGTGTCTAGAAGCTGGAAAAGGCAAGGGAACTGATAGTCCTATAGGGCTTCCAAAAGAAACACAGCCCTGCTTACTCATTTTGGACTTAGACCTCCGGAACTGTAAGATAACAAACTTCTGTTGTTTTAAGTTGCTAAGTTTGTGGTAATTTGTTATAGCTGCAATAGAATACTGATGCAGTTATGTTATACAAAGAGTCATCTTTTAGAGATATATAATGAAATGTTTACAAAATAAATATGATGTCTAGAATTTGTTTCAAAATAATAGAGGATGGGGGAGATCGGAGAGGGGTGTGGATGAGGTAGGATTGGCCATAATCATTGGGGCTGAGTGATGGGTGCATAGGGTCCATTACACTATTCTACTTTTGTGTATTTTAAAAATTAAACACATTCACACACACAAGAAAAAAAGTAGTTAAGTGTAAGTGTTATGACCTAAAAGACTTCCGAAGACCTAGGTTGGTGTAATCCAAGCTGGACTTACCTAGGGATGGTAACATAGCCAGAGTAAAAGTATTATCAGGATGGGAAGTGAAAGGGGCCATTCAAGCTGGTGCTGGGACAGGAGGCTGGCCCAGAAAAACAGGGGCTGGAAGGGAAAGAATGGTGGGAGGCCCCAGGGAAGTGGAAGAGTTAAATCCCCAGACATCCATATGCACAAAGGAACAGAAATGCAATTAATTGAACCAGTCAAGGAACAAAGAACATTCCATGCTTCACAGGGCAAAAAATGATTCGTGCTATCTCTTAGGCTTCCAGTCACCTTGGCCTTTGAAGGTAGGCAGGTGACCACTTCTATTCACCACGTTCCTGCTTCTCTTGAACCCAGACTCTCCTAATTATACTCTTCCTTTCGTCAGATGCCATTGCCTGCTTTTCCACTATTGCTTATGTTAGTTTGTCTTTCTACTTTTTCAATCAAACTCTCTTGGTAGTTGGCTTTATTTTTTGCTTGTTTGTTTTTGGCCAGGAAGAAGTAAATAGCAAACGAAACCCAGCTGCCCAAATCTATGGACTACATGGAACCCAAAGGGCCTCTAAGTGTTTGTCTTCCCAACCACTGTGTTGGTTTACAAATCTGTATTTAGACCAGAGGACCCAAAATGGAAGAAGGGTCAATAGTTTACCTACAGAGTACCCATTGCAGGTATGAAGTGAAACCTGCCCTTGACTTTGAATAAAGCAAAGCTTTCACTATCAAGATAACTAAAGTTTAACATAATTGGAGGCCAAACTACTGCCTTAATTAAAGAGAATTCATCATAAGAAGGAGAAGGAGAAAATAATTGGAAGACAAATTACAATAGCTTTAATAAAAAAGAACAGCTTGTGGGAAAGAGGGGGACAGTGAAGTTGTCTGCAACGCTTGCTAAGAATGAGGGTGATGTTTCAACAATACAGATGAATCTTGGGGGCAAAACGTTAAGTCAAGAAACTGATCCATAATGATAGTGTAGTGTAACTGAGCAGGCCTTCCTCCATATCCTCTGCTTTAGCTCCTCTCTGAAGTACCTAGATAATAATAGTTGATGCAAATTTCCTGAGTTGTTTTGCAGATGTGAAGACCTCCCCCCCCCCCACCCCGCATCAAATGGAAGAACTACTTGTTGACCATGGGCACAGAGCCCCAGGCCTCCTAGAGCCTAAGGACTGATAATGTGAACTCCTGTGACAAGACCCTGCTGCCTCACCATCAGCCAATCAGGGAATTGAGCACAAGCTGATCATGTACCCTGCGACCCCCGCCCCACCCTCTTCTGGCCTTGAAAAATGCTTTGCCGAAACCCTACGGGGAGATCGAGGCTTTTCGGGGCATGAGCCACCTTGTCTCCTTGCATTGCCTGGCAATAAACCTTTGTCTTTCTCTGCTCCAAACTCTGACGTTTCAGTTTGTTTGCCCTCACTGTGCGTCGGGCACACGAACTTGCCTTAACAATGGAAGTCAGAATAATGGTTACTTGGAGGCAAGGAAGGGGATATTCTTGACTGGAAGGAGTCATAAGATTTTATGGCATGCTGGAAATCCCTATACCTTGATGTCAGTGTGAGTACATCGGTGCATACACATGTAAAAATTAATCAAGTTGTACATTTATGATATGTGTACTTTATTGAATGTAGCTTAAAGCTCAATTGAAAAAAAGCCAAGAAGGAGAGCACACTTGTTGAAGTGGCCTTGTAAGGTGGTCAGTCTGGCTTGCTGGCCGCCTGCTCTGTTGCTCTGGTCCTCATCCTCCTCCCTGTGACCATAAAAGCCTAATTGCTCTGACAGTTCCCAGCCTCCGCCCACTCCAGCCCATGCTCTCCGGGGCTGCTGCTGGATGGCCAGTGATGTCCTGCCAGCGCATGCCCATCTCGGCTGCTCTCACAGAGGTCAGGCTTCCATTAGGAGAGGGGAGCAGAGCCCTCAGCACTGTGGCAACAGCTAGAGGGGTTGCAGGGATCTGCAACTCTCTTTCTACAACTACCCGGCTTAATAACCTTCAATAGCTCCCCATCCACCCACTGAATAAGGTTCAAACACCTTAGCATGGCACTCAAAGTCATCTCTAAATTGACCCCTTCTTATTTTGTTCAGCCCAATGAACCTTTTGAACCTTTCCCTCTTCAAAGACCATGCAGTGACTTTTCATTACTTTGCACATATGTTGTTCCCTATGATCTTGTTTGCCTGCTTGGCAAACTCTGTGTTCTTCCCCTCTAAGTTCAAATGTCATCTCTTTTACCCTCTTAAGAAATAGGGGGAACACATGGAGTACTATTTGGCAATAAAAAGGAATGAAGTATTGATGTGCAGTAGATGAATCTCAAAATAATTTTACTCAGCGAAAGAAGTTAGAATCATATAGTATGTGCTTTTTTTGTCTATGCAAAATTGTTGAAAATTAACTTATAATGATAGAAAGCAGATAAATGGCTACAGGAACAACTTGTTAGTGGTAAAGGGAGGGAATGGCAATGGTGGATGGTAAGAGAGGCAGGGAGAGGCAGAAGAAAGGGATTACCAAAAGAAGGGAGGGGTGACAGATGTGTTATCTTGATTGTGGCAATGTTTTCATAGTAGCAAACATACCAAAACTTATCAAATTGTATCCTTTATATATGTGCAGTTTGTATGTTAATTGTACCTCAACAAAACTTGAAACAATAACAATAACTCTGCTTAACTATTAAAAAAAAAGAAATAGGGGGGACTTTCCTGGTGGTTCAGTGGTAAAGAATCTGCCTTCCAATGCAGGGGAAGCAGGTTCGATCCTTGGTCGGGGAACTAAGATCCCACATGTTGCGGGGCAACTAAGCCCGCGCACCACAACTGGAGAGAAGCTTGTGCGTCGCAATTATAGAAGCCCGCATGCCGCAACAAAAGATCCTGCATGCCGCAATTAAGACCTGACGCAGCCAAAAAAAAAAAAAAAAAAAAAAGAAATAGGCATATGGAGAACTAGTAATTGTGGAATGTTTATTATCAAACAGACAGCATTTAGGTGCTTTCCACACATTATCTTCTTTAACCTTCACTCTAAGACAATATCTCCAAGTTGTTTTATCCACAGTATTATAGTGACTTGTTTACAATATAACAGGCTGTAAAAATCCTTAGGTGCTATACACAGTGCCTCGGGTTCATAAGTTCTCAAAAGGCTTACAGAAATATCTGAAACCCCTACCCTATCCTCTCAATTGCTCTGCTCGAAATATGAGAATAAAACCATTTCAATAATGGTCCAAGCGGGAACAGAAGGTACAGTCATATATGATTTTGAAGAGCATTGAATGAATTATTTAAAGAAGTATGGGTAGGTTTAGGGGAACTAACAAGGGATGCTGAGGTTGCCCAGGGATTAGTAAAAACTGGAAGCTGGAAGCTGTACCTGCTCCTCCCCTTCCTGAGGACCCAGTGAGAACCAGCCCTGAAAGGGGAGCCACTGCCACTACTGCCAGACTGCGGTCCCAGGCAGGAAGGGAGTGGGGAAGAACTCCTCCCCGCCTCCGCCACCCGCTTCAGTCACACTTGCCATTGGCCAGACCAGCTGACAAAAGAGCCAGCACTACTGAAGTAACTCCCCAGGGACAAAGAAGGGTGAAAATGCATGGGGGGGGTGATGGCTCAAATGGAGAATAACCAGCACAAAGAGTGTAAAATCAGAACGAATAAATGTTTTAATTAAATGTCCGAAGGACATTATGTCAGTTGGTCAGCTGCAATTCCATTCATCTAGTTATACAGGATTATATGGTACATCAAAAAATGTTCTTTTAAAGACGTTGAAACAACCCCCCCCGCCCCCGCCCCCGCCACTTTTTCTGGACTCTGGGTGTAAACTGGAGTGTTCAGTTTGTCATACTCATTTTGGTATCCCCACCTCCATAAAACAAGCACTCAATAAATGTTTGGTTTTTGAATGAAGGACAGAGTGAATGTAATAATGGCCAAGTGTAGTGTATAATGTTTATTGAGGTTATGCCACTTTTCACAACATATAAAATATTTGACATGGCCAAAGTCAGCTTAGATCTCATATGTTTTGTTGGTAAAAGATGAATTTATGTTTTTTAAAAAGTGTGCAGATCCATTAAGGGAAGACCATGTGGTTTTCTGATAGATTTGAGAAGCACTTTCTCATCTGTGGAGTGTGGCAGATAAGTGAGGCATGGAAAGATTCTAAAGAAATCTAGTTAGTGGATGATAGACTAGGAACTCAAGACAAGGGCTCAGACCTCCTGATGCGATTCTGTCCTTTGACAAGACATAGCCTTTCTGTTAGACTGGCTTCTCTCTCTTCATGTCACAGACTTCACCTCTTGATATTTTTCCAAGGAAGTTACTATTTTGAAGTTAGAAAAAGAGGTTTATTTTAACTACCAATAACAATTCTAAAAACAACTTATATCTTACTGATATGTGCTCTTAAATTTATTTATTTATTCATTTATTTATTTATGGCTGTGTTGGGTCTTCGTTGCTGCACGTGGGCTTTCTCGAGTTGCAGCAAGCGGGGGCTACTCTGTGTTGTGGTGCGCGGGCTTCTCATTGTGGTGGCTTCTGGTTTTCTTTTTTGAATTTTTATTTCTTATACAGCAGGTTCTTATTAGTTATCCATTTTATACATATTAGTGTATATATGTCAATCCCAATCTCACAGTTCATCGCACCACCCCCCCTCCCCCCGATGCCGGGCCACTTTCTCCCTTGGTGTCCATACGTTTGTTCTCTACATCTGTGTCTCTATTTCTGCCCTACAATCTGGTTCATTTGTACCATTTTTCTAGGTTCCACATATATGCGTTAATATACGATACTTGTTTTTCTCTTTCTGACTTACTTCACTCTGTATGACAGTCTCTAGATCCATCCACGTCTCTACAAATGGCCCAATTTCGTTCCTTTTTATGGCTGAGTAATATTCCATTGTATATATGTACCACATCTTCTTATCCATTCGTCTGTTGATGGACATTTAGGTTGCTTCCGTGACCTGGCTATTGTAAATAGTGCTGTAATGAACATTGGGGTGCATGTGTCTTTTTGAATTACGGTTTTCTCTGGGTATATGCCCAGTAGTGGGATTGCTGGGTCATATGGTAATTCTGTTTTTAGTTTTTTAAGGAACCTCCATACTGTTCTCCATAGTGGCTGTATCAATTTACATTCTAACCAACAGTGCAATAGGGTTCCCTATTCTCTACACCCTCTCCAGCATTTGTTGTTTGTAGATTTTCTGATGATGTCCATTCTAACTGGTGTGAGGTGCGGTGGCTTCTCTTGTTACAGAGCACGGCCTCTAGGTGCACGGGCTTCAGTAGTTGCAGCACGCAGGCTCAGTAGTTGTGGCACGCAGGGTCAGTAGTTGCGGCATGTAAGCTCTAGATCACAGGCTCAGTAGTTGTGGCTCACAGGCTTA
This sequence comes from Delphinus delphis, assembly GCF_949987515.2. Taxonomy (NCBI): domain Eukaryota; kingdom Metazoa; phylum Chordata; class Mammalia; order Artiodactyla; family Delphinidae; genus Delphinus; species Delphinus delphis. The sequence continues at coordinate 111,031,756 of NC_082704.1, forward strand.
GTTGCTCCACAGCATGTGGGATCTTCCCGGACCAGGGCTTGAACCCGTGTCCCTTGCATTGGCAGGCGGATTCCCAACCACTGTGCCACCAGGGAAGCCCAGTCTCCTCATTTTCATGTTATCTAGGCAAAATTAATTAAACATCATAATAGTAGGAATTCATTCATCCATTCATCTATTCACTCATTCAACTTGGTATTTACCAAGTTCCTACTGTGTGCAAGATGCTTCCATGTAATGTAAAAGAAACAGTGATGTTTCAAACTATGCTAACATCATTAAAAAGCAGTCTTGAGTTTATTTTGGCAAAGGGGGAAAAAGCAAGGTATAAGTAAATAAAAGAAATTTTATTGAATGTTTATATACATAATCTATGACGAAAGCATATGATTGATGACAAAGATGGAAGGGATAGTTAGGAGAGTTTCAAGTATATGTTCAGAAGCTGATTCTGCCACTTATTTGCTGTGTAATATTCAATTTCCTCGTCTGTAAAATGGGAATAAGGGTACCTACCTCATAAGAACTCTGTGAAAGAACATTATGAATATTGAAAATTATGTAACTAAAGAGGCTAGCATGATTCTCAGCACATGGTAGGTGCTCAATAGATGGTAGCTCTTATCATTATCAATAACTCATATTTAATATAACAAGGAGACACTTCTATAAATGCTTAGGTGAACAGAGTCATTGAGAAGATGTTCTAATATAGATAATGTGAATTACATTTTTAGAATAAGGGCTTCAGTAATTTCATGGGAAATATGGGAAAGAAATATGGGAAGTAGACAAGGCGTCCCTGAGACAGGCAATTTACAATCAGAGTGGTATTTCTACAACTTAAGAAAAGGTCTGTACATGTAAAAGAGGCATAAATGATAACTCAAATCTTTCATAGAATGTAGAGATGACTTTCAAATATTTCCATTGCAACCAGATTAGAAAGACAATGGCCAGTAATTAAAAATTTGACACCCCCCCCCACCGTAGCCCATACTAAGGGTTTGCTAAGATTAAACTTAAACCTGTTTAATTTCTTTCTGTTAAAGGTACCTTTCTGGCTCTTAAAAACATTTTCGAACCTTCATCTTAGACCATTTCAACATTCCCTCCTATGTGCTATATGTTATACAACTGATGGACCAAATCCCTCTTTAATATTTGCACATCAATGGGTTAGTTTTTCTATTTTTGCCTTCAAGTTTTCTTGAATTTTGCATTAACATTTACTTATTCATTTTTTTTAACATCTTTATTGGGGTATAATTGCTTTACAATGGTGTGTTAGTTTCTGCTTTATAACAAAGTGAATCAGTTATACATATACATATGTTCCCATATCTCTTCCCTCTTGTGTCTCCCTCCCTCCCACCCTCCCTATCCCACCCCTCCAGGCGGTCACAAAGCACTGAGCTGATCTCCCTGTGCTATGCGGCTGCTTCCCACTAGCTATCTACCTTACGTTTGTTAGTGTGTATATGTCCATGACTCTCTTTCGCCCTGTCACAGCTCTCCCTTCCCCCTCCCCATATCCTCAAGTCCGTTCTCCAGTAGGTCTGTGTCTTTATTCCTGTCTTACCCCTGGGTTCTTCATGACATTCTTTTTTCTTCTTAAATTCCATTTATATGTGTTAGCATACGGTATTTGTCTTTTTCTTTCTGACTTACTTCACTGTGTATGACAGACTCTAGGTCTATCCACCTCATTACAAATAGCTCAATTTCGTTTCTTTTTATGGCTGAGTAATATTCCATTGTATATATGTGCCACATCTTCTTTATCCATTCATCCGATGATGGGCACTTAGGTTGTTTCCATCTCCGGGCTATTGTAAATAGAGCTGCAATGAACATTTTGGTACATGACTCTTCTTGGATTTCGGTTTTCTCAGGGTATATGCCCAGTAGTGGGATTGCTGGGTCATATGGTAGTTCTATTTGTAGTTTTTTTTTTTTTTAACATCTTTATTGGGGTATAATTGCTTTACAATGGTGTGTTAGTTTCTGCTTTGTAACAAAGTGAATCAGTTATACATATACATATGTTCCCATATCTCTTCCCTCTTGCGTCTCCCTCCCTCCCACCCTCCCTATCCCACCCCTCCAGGCTGTCACAAAGCACCGAGCCAATATCCCTGTGCCATGCGGCTGCTTCCCACTAGCTATCTACCTTACTATGTTTGTTAGTGTGTATATGTCCATGACTCTCTCTCGCCCCGTCACAGCTCACCCTTCCCCCTCCCCATAACCTCAAGTCCGTTCTCTAGGAGGTCTGCGTCTTTATTCCTGCCTTACCCCTAGGTTCTTCATGACATTTTTTTTTCTTAAATTCCATATATATGTGTTAGCATATGGTATTTGTCTTTTTCTTTCTGACTTACTTCACTGTGTATGACAGACTCTAGGTCTATCCACCTCATTACAAATAGCTCAATTTCGTTTCTTTTTATGGCTGAGTAATATTCCATTGTATATATGTGCCACATCTTCTTTATCCATTCATCCGATGATGGGCACTTAGGTTGTTTCCATCTCCGGGCTATTGTAAATAGAGCTGCAATGAACATTTTGGTACATGACTCTTTTTGAATTTCGGTTTTCTCAGGGTATATGCCCAGTAGTGGGATTGCTGGGTCATATGGTAGTTCTATTTGTAGTTTTTTAAGGAACCTCCATACTGTTCTCCATAGTGGCTGAACCAATTCACATTCCCACCAGCAGTGCAAGAGTGTTCCCTTTTCTCCACACCCTCTCCAGCATTTATTGTTTCTAGATTTTTTGATGATGGCCATTCTGACTGGTGTGAGATGATATCTCATTGTAGTTTTGATTTGCATTTCTCTAATGATTAATGATGTTGAGCGTTCTTTCATGTGTTTGTTGGCAGTCTGTATATCTTCTTTGGAGAAATGTCTATTAGGTCTTCTGCCCATTTTTGGATTGGATTGTTTGTTTTTTTGTTATTGAGCTGCATGAGCTGCTTGTAAAATCTGGAGATTAATCCTTTGTCAGTTGCTTCATTTGCAAATATTTTCTCCCATTCTGAGGGTTGTCTTTTGGTCTTGTTTATGGTTTCCTTTGCTGTGCAAAAGCTTTGAAGTTTCATTAGGTCCCATTTGTTTATTTTTGTTTTTATTTCCATTACTCTAGGAGGTGGGTCAGAAAGGATCTTGCTGTGATGTATGTCATAGAGTGTTCTGCCTATGTTTTCCTCTAAGAGTTTGATAGTTTCTGGCCTTACATTTAGGTCCTTAATCCATTTTGAGCTTATTTTTGTGTATGGTGTTAGGGAGTGATCTAATCTCATACTTTTACATGTAGCTGTCCAGTTTTCCCAGCACCACTTATTGAAGAGGCTGTCCTTTCTCCACTGTACATTCCTGCCACCTTTATCAAAGATAAGGTGTCCATATGTGCATGGGTTTATCTCTGGGCTTTCTATCCTATTCCATTGATCTATCTTTCTGTTTTTGTGCCAGTACCATACTGCCTTGATTACTGTAGCTTTGTAGTATAGTCTGAAGTCAGGGAGCCTGATTCCTCCAGCTCCTTCTTTCGTTCTCAAGATTGCTTTGGCTATTCGGGGTCTTTTGTGTTTCCATACAAATTGTGAAATTTTTTGTTCTAGTTCTGTGAAAAATGCCAGTGGTAGTTTGATAGGGATTGCATTGAATCTATAGATTGCTTTGGGTAGTAGAGTCATTTTCACAATGTTGATTCTTCCAATCCAAGAACATGGTATATCTCTCCATCTATTTGTATCGTCTTTAATTTCTTTCATCAGTGTCTTATAATTTTCTGCATACAGGTCTTTTGTCTCCTTAGGTAAGTTTATTCCTAGATATTTTATTCTTTTTGTTGCAATGGTAAATGGGAGTGTTTTCTTGGTTTCCTACTTATTCATTTTTAAAGGATGCAAGAACAACTAGAGCAATTTGATCTTGTGCCATTCGCCAGTGTTCAGATACAATAGAAAATACTTTAATTTGGCCCTTGTTTAGCATTGCAAAAGTTGTGCCGTATGAAAATAATTTTATTCTGCATTGTAGAAAATGGCTATATTCCGCGGGTTTTTTTTTTTAATTTTAGGTTCCGATTTCCGAGTTATGATTTAAAAAATACTCATGTCCTATATACTAAGTTAAGCAGATCACGGATGCAAAACCTCCATCCGACTTTTGAAAAGAGTTGTAGAGAGAGAGAAGGCCTGCCAATGGTTTACTTTTGGCTAACACAGCATGTTGTATTATTTTTCAAACAAAAGTTTTAAATCTGCCTATACCCAACCTAACAATGAAGAATGGGATGTTTTTCTCTGGATTTCTGTTTGCCACATTTTGTGCGGAGAGATTTCTTTTGGAGCTATTTTTACGCCCTCCCCCTCCCCCCTGGTGCGACCTCCACCTGCGCAACCGCTTGGTCCGGGGCGAGGGGGATAGGGCAGAGGAGACCCCAAAATGCACTCTCGAAGACGCTCCCGAGCACGCTCCCGAGCACCCTGAAACCTGTGAGCAAATTATTTTACTCTCCAGGTTAATCTAGTTCCCGTTATCTCAAACCAGGGTTTAGAGGAACAACTAAATCCGGAATGTGGAGCTGGAGGGGAATGCGTGGCAAAAACCCACGGGAAAAAGAGAAAAGCTGTTTCAAGAACTATGCTGCAACCCGCGAAGGAATGGCTTTTCTCAAGCTGCTCTAACTAGCTGCTTTTTCCGTGCTCATCGAACTTGCTTGAGTTCTTAGGGAAGCGCCTGCCTTTTCGGTGCGTGGCGAGGGTGGGCGGTGGCCGAGAGTCGAAGTCGATGGCCAAGGGAAGCGAGTTCCCCTTGGATGAAACTTGACGCGAACCCTGGGTTCCCAATTGGGGGCCCACCACGGTCTTGGGTGCATGGGCTGCGACTGGCTTTTTTTTTTTTTTTTTTTTTTTGGCGGGAGGGCAGATTGGGGCGGGGGGAGGATGAGGGAGAACTGCCTAGGGCTTTCCCCGAGCCGCAGAGTCTCATCGCTCGCCACCGCCCGCGCGGGCTTCCGGCTGAGCCCCGGGCTCGAGCCCCGCACGCGGCCGAGGTCAGAGGGCAAGCTTGCGGCAACCCCAGGGCACGCGGGCAGCGGGGCGGGGGGCGGGGCAGCGGTGGCGGTTGCGGGGCATGCGCGGCTCCGCGCGCGGCTTCTCAAACATGGCGGCGGCGGCGTGAAGACCTGTACCGGCTCGCTGGACCAGTGTGACAGAATTTCCCTCTTTTCGCCGACGAGACTCGAGGTGCGTGGCGACTCCAGGCCCCGTGAGTACCGGAGAGGCGCAGCTGTGGCGTCTGGGCTCCGGCCGTTGTCTGCGGGCGGGTGGGAGTCCTCGGCGGCGCGTCTCCCGCGCGGAACGCCCCCTCACCGCCCCGCGGGGTCCGGCCCGAGCTCGGCCCCGCACTCCGGTCACCCACTCTCGGTGGCCTCACCCTCGAGGTCAGAGCTCCCCTGCCCCTCGGCGGACTCATCCCCAAGGCCGGGGCTCCCCTGCCCCATGTAGCGCTTTCCGCGACGCCCCTCACTCACCCGGGGCCCGGTCGCCGGACACCGGCCCATCCCGCCCGCGGCGTTCGGGTGCCGGGCCTCTCTTCCCCAGTCGTCCCCTTACCCGAATCTGGGACAGCACTCTCCAGAGCATCCTCCGGCCGTGGATGGGGCCGGGCTGGGGTCTCGGGACAGCGCGGGTGGGCGGCGGGGCTGAGGAGTAGGGATGACTTTGCGTGGTCTGGGCTGAAACGCGCCCGGGAGCCTTCCGGGGACTTGTGAGATAACTTTTGGAGTTTGGAGGTAAAACGTCAGTGCGGAAGGATGCGCCTGTGGCCGAGCGCGGGCTCGGGTCCCGGTGCCAGGTGTCCGTTGGACTCGCGGCCCGGGGCTCCGGGCGGTTGGGTGGGGGGCAGCGCCGGTGGCTCGCCCTCGGGGGAGAAGCGGGGCGGGAAGGCGTGGCCCGCCCTGGGGGTGGGGTGCGGGTGGCAGTGGGGGCCGGAGAGCCGGGCTCCAGCTCTCCCCAGGAGCGGAGAGGCGGCCGCCGTGCACTTGCGGCATGAGTGGGTCAAAGGACCACTGTTGCCTTCACTTTGAGATACCGTTCTCGCTTTTTCCACCTGGATATTGGTTGTGCTACACCCTAGTGTGAATCGCCAGGGGAAGAGCGAGTAGACGAATTTAATAGATTTTGCGTCTTGAGGTTATACGTTGCTTTGAGGGCTGAGCTGAAAATTCGCGCCGCCTTCCCCTCGCCCCCCCCCCCAATGTTAGGGCAGCACAGGTATTTAGTTACAGGTTCCCGTTTAAGGTCTTGATTTTTTTTAAAAGAGGTTTTAATACGTTTGTCGTTCATTATAGAGTGTGATTTACAATTTGGTGTTAGCCTCTTCTTTGAAGAATTAGAAGATTAACATTTATGACGTACCTATAAGGTGACTTTAGGACAGACATCTCTAAAAGTGAATGGGTCGGTTTGGAGGGGAAAACTGAGGCAGGGAAAGTGAATACTTCCTTCTGATCATGTGATTTGCAAAATTATTGGAGATGGTTTTCTTCCTGAAAACAACTGCAGATGCTGCTGCATTTTAATGCTCCCAGAGCTATTCATATTTCTAGTTTGGGGAAAGAGTATTATAAGATGTATAACATTTATGGAGTACAACTTCCTATGACAAGCAGTTGTATTATAACGATAGTTCATAGACTCATATTTAATTTTTCTCAGTAACACTGCTTGGCAATGTTCTTCAGTAATGACAGTTCTGCCTCTCTTGCCATTCTTTTTTTAAATTACGCGTTAAATAATGTATTTCCAAGGATGAACGTTCTTTCACTATGTTTGTGGTTTTGTATATTTAATGGCAGGAATGTGAAAATAGCTTTTGGAATTGAGTCCAATTGGGATTTTGAGAAAAGTTTGAGTTCTCACCTGATGCCTTGTATTTGTTTGGCTATGTCTTTATCCATATTCTTCAAAACAGTCGGATAGAATTTTTTATTTTTAATTTATTTTATTTATATATTTTTGGCCGTGTTGGGTCTTCGTTGCTGCGCACAGGCTTTCTCTATTTGCAGCGAGCGGGGGCTACTCTTCGTTGAGGTGCGCGGGCTTCTCATTGCGGTGGCTTCTCGTTTCGGAGCACGGGCTCTAGAGCGCAGGCTCAGTAGTTGAGGCACACGGGCTTAGTTGCTCCACGGCATGTGGGATCTTTCTGGGCCAGGGCTCGAACCCGTGTCCTCTGCATTGGCAGGCGGATTCTTAACCACTGCACCACCAGGGAAGCCCCTGGAGTCACTCTTCAAGAGGTGGTGTTTCTCATGAGGCAGTTGGTCAGACTTTTTGATTTATGCTTCAGTCAACACATTTTTATTAGCTATCTGTGCTGCCTGTAGTATGGGGTTCAATTCAACCTACTGCTATGTGTGCTGGTTTCTGGGGTGTTTAAGGCTTCCCATTAGTAGTTTATTCCTGAAAATTTCAAGGTTATAGTTAAGAAAATCAATACGAATGTAGAACAAGTAGTCCTCTTATTTCAATGGCAAATTCAGGGAGTCAATGTTTTGGTCATAATTCTCTAAACAAAATTTGAGTGGAACTGTGAATTATTTCTGACTTATGTGATATTAACTTTGTGCCTTTTTGTTATGATTATGTTGATATAAAGATATATTTTTATGAGAGATTGTTTTCTGGGTCAAACAGGTAACATACTGGTTAGGCTTGAGAGAGAAAATGAATTACTGGTATAAATTGAAATCAGTATGGGCTCTGGATAGTGAGTTTTTAATGCTAAGTAACTTTACTTCTATGACCAAGAAGTTTAGGCTGTAACAAGATATGAACTGATAATTTAGAGCACTTTCTGTTTTCAGAACGTTTCAGAAATCTCTCTGAGCTAAAAAATAACAAGGGTTATGATGGTCAGCTTTAAGCCAGATGTGACTCTCATTTTCTTTTGGGTTTGTTCCTTTTTAGCTGCCTGCCTGTTCCTCCCAGATGCTTCCTATCGCCCCTCTTCCTGCCCCTGTTCCCTTTGCTGTTGGTGTCTGTTTCCGCATCAGTGAAATGGTCAGGGTAATCCTGCACTCTCTCACTGAGAAATAATTGATGATAGTAAAGTGCCTTGAGAAGACTGAGTAAATGCCAAATTTTTTGAATGAAAATGATGTAGCCCCTTTTTCCACTTAAGGAAGGTCCAAATCCCAATTTTAGTTTGAGCTCTTGCAGGGTGGGGAGAAAGGGAGGGAGGAGGAAAACTTCACTTGAATATTTTACTGCCCCTCTGTTTGGGTTAATAGAAATGACTATTGGAACTTTGGTAACTGGAACACTGGAGGATGCAAAGGATCCTCTGCTATTTGAGTTATTAGTCACCTCTAGTTTTTTTTTTTTTTTTTTGCCAGGTTACTCTGCTGCTTTTTTTCCCTTTAGGCCAGGGCAATTTTCATTCCAGTTGTGAATGGAAATCTGAGGTCATGTTCTCTATTAGGTCACCTCCCTGGGAGTCTCATTGTCTCCTCCTAGTAATATTCCTGGTTTTTAGGATGTATAAGATATGAACAAAGTGAACTCTGCTAACCATCAACGTTAGAGCCATGAGGCTATGGTATGAATATTGGTCTGCCATTGCCAGATATTTTGTACTTTGGAGTGAGCAAATCAAGTGCCCCTAAGAATTTAAGGAACATTATTAGTGTCTGAAAATTACTATATAATATCTTAGAATTTGAAGTGATTGATGATTTCAGGAACCAAAGATGTGGAAATTTTGAAAATGGCAAATGTTGGTCATTTTGAAAGGAAAAGTTTACCCTTCCTTGGCTTGGAGTCTTTTTTTGTTTTTGGCTGTGTTGGGTCTTAGTTGCTGCGCGCGGGCTTTCTCTAGTTGCCGAGGGCTTCTCATTGCGGTGGCTTCTCTTGTTGTGGAGCATGGGCTGTAGGGCGCGCGGACTCCAGTAGTTGTGGTGCGTGGGCTCAGTAGTTGTGGCTCATGGGCTTGGTTGCTCCGCGGCATGTGGGATCTTCCCGGACCAGGGCTCGAACCCGTGTCCCCTGCATTGGCAGGCAGATTCTTAACCACTGCGCCACCAGGTAAGTCCCGTCTTGGAGTCTTAATCTTTATAATCCTTTCGTCTTGGGGAAATAAATAAGAGAAACCACTGCTCTTAGATTAAAATAGGTTGGTATAATTTAGTGATAAGTTTTCCAGGCTCTAACTAATTTGAGCTTTGGTTACTCTAAGAGTAGAAATGACTTTACTGTAGCGATAACGTCTCATTTTTTAAAAAATAGCAGAGGTGACCTTTTTTTTTTTTTTTTTTGCGGTACGCGGGCCTCTCACTGCTGTGGCCTCTCCCGTTGCGGAGCACAGGCTCCGGACGCGCAGGCTCAGCGGCCATGGCTCACGGGCCTAGCCGCTCCGCGGCATGTGGGATCTTCCTGGACCGGGGCACGAACTGGTGTCCCCTGCATCGGCAGGCGGACTCTCAACCACTGCGCCACCAGGGAAGCCCGAGGTGACCATTCTTAAAGCATGATAACTTTAGAAAATTTCAGAAACCATCTAAGATTTGAAATATGCATATGTTGTTTGGTTTTCACGAGTAAGGCGTTTTTGCTTATTTTGTCTTTACGTTGTCTAATAAGTAAACCTTGGCTACCTTAGAAATAATAATACTTGTGATTTTTATGCTAAATGATTTCTACTAAACATATATTCCTAAACCTTTCTCTTACTTTTATTTTTTAGGCATGTGATGGAAAGGTTTTAGCTTAAGAAATGAGAATATCTTACTGTGTTAACAGTGAAAGATTTGAGGCTCCTATAAGCAGTTTATATGATGGTGCTGTTCAACTGAATTTCATACTTGTCTGACATAGACTAGGTGAATTCATTATTTAACCAAGGAGTTAAAAAAAAAAAGATAAGCTTTGTATGAGTAATGAGCTGGGAAACATTTGAAGGTAGAGAGCATTTGACTACCTACTACTTGTGACCTGTGTTTATGGCTGTGGCTCTGCCCCTTCCTAAGTTTATAGGAGCAAATTGTTGTAAGAGCGGAAAGAGAGTACCCACCTTTTGTGGTAACATGCCATTGTAAACTTCTGGAGGGACAGGTATATTGCAATTTTAGGGCATATTTTGAGGATGCTTTCTTTTCTCAGGGGAAAGGTGGTGGAACTCTCTTCGCTTTTTGGGTTTAGAATACATATTTGATTTTTCTGGACCTCTGTTTCTCATAAGGATTAACTGGTGTTGAATTCCAGACAAACAGCTCCGTTTGCTTGGTATGTACCTTGTAACCTTGACATAGTCTTTTAAGCAAATGTATTGACAAACTTCTTTTAGTTTTAAATTAAGCAGTGAGTGAATCACATGCTTATTTTCTGCAGTTCTCTTGCCTCTCTGAATACAGTTGTAAACTTGTGCCCTTTGCTGTGAAACTGCCTTTTTTTTTTTCTTTTGAAAGATGTTAAGTATAATTTGGAGTGTTTTCCAGTATACTTTAAAGTTATTTGAAAAGTAATGTTCATTATTCTCTTTATTTTTTATTAATTTGGTAGAGTTTCATAAATCTGTTCAAATGAACTACATTGTCTTTGATGGTTACTAAAAGAATTAAACTATAGTACTCAATAATTTAAATACCTTTGTATATTGCTTGGCTTTAGATTAGAAACTCTGATTTGAGATTTTTTTGTGCTGAGGTTTTGAGAGGTTGTAGAAATGTTTAAATGGGTAATTTACTGACACCTGCCTCATGTTTTAAGCATTGTCAGGGATGTTTAGTTTTCTGGTCACTTCAGATTGTGGTTTATTGCATGCTTTTCTGTAATCTGTTGTCTAGCAGGGATTGTTGTTGTCATCATTTCCATTATTTCTTGTAGGGCCAGTGTTAGAAACTATAAATCTAGACTGCTGTGATAATAGGAACAGGCTGTAACCTGACCCAGTTCTTTTGTCAAAATGTCGCACCGGAGAGCTGCCTGTGGTAAATTGACATGCCCTGCTATTAACTTCAGTCCTCTGCAAATGTAGGTGGGCAACAGGTCTTTGGGCAATTAGCCTGTGGCCGTGCTTTAAAACCTTAGGAATTTACAACTATAAACTGGGATTTTGGCAACCCTTGACTTTTTTCATTTATCTGTTTTCTGAATGACTCACTTCTTAACTAAATGCATAGCATTCACATATATTGTTTTAAAATTGTAAGGGATTAATTATTTAACTTGGAGACTATAATTTATTTATTTGGCTGCTTTGGGTCTTCATTGCTGTGTGCAGGGTTTCTCTGGTTGCGGCGAGCGGGGGCTACTCTTCGTTGAGGTGCGCGGGCTTCTTATTGCAGTGGCTTCTTGTTGCAGAGCACGGGCTATAGGCGCGTGGGCTTCAGTAGTTGTGGCACGCGGGCTCAGTAGTTGTGGCATGCGGGCTCTAGAGTGCAGGCTCAGTAGTTGTGGTGCATGGGCTTAGTTGCTCCGCGGCATGTGGGATCTTTCTGGGCCAGGGCTCGAACCCGTGTCCCCTGCATTGGCAGGTGGATTCTTAACCACTGAGCCACCAGGGAAGCCCTGGAGACTATAATTTGTTAGATAAATTAAAATTTTTTTAAAATAGTTGTTTTCTTCTTGGGTTTGCTTTAACACAGAAAAAGATTAATTTCTAAGTCGTTGGGGGTAGACTTTACTAAAGCATAAGTAAAGTTGCTCCTCCAGAAGGCTTGATTTGATACATCCTCACTACTAAAAATGTTCATTCTTTTAAAAAAATATTTATATTTATTTATTTGGCTGCACTGGGTCTTAGTTGCGGTGTGCGGGATCTTTTAGTTGCAGCATGTAGGATCTAGTTCCCTGACCAGGGATTGAACCTCGGTCTCCTGCATTAGGAGCGCAGAGTCTTAACCACTGGACCACCAGGGAAGTCCCTAAAAATGTTCATTCTTAATATTGACTACTCACAGTTCAGAGATGGGATCTTATTTTTAAAAGTAATTACAACATTAGAATTTAGATTTTTTCTGATTATATTTATAAATATATCAGAAAATGGGGAAATTTGAATACTAAGTAAATAGAGTAGATGCTTGTGAAATCTTAAAATGATGAATCATGTCCAATTCAACAAGTTATGTATAGCTGTGCAATGGATATCCTACAGGTGTCCCTCTGTATCTGTGGGGTATTGGTTCCAGGACCCCCTCGGATACCAAAACCTATGGGTGCTCAAGTCCCTTATATAAAATGGGTTAGCACATTCGGCCCTCTGTATCTGTGGGTTCTACATCCATGGATACTGAGAGCCAACTGTATACACTTCTGTAAACCTGTTAAGATAATCATCTTACCAGGATCAAATTTTTAGTTAGAAGAGCCAGCTTCTCTTTGTCAAAGGAAAACATATAGCTATAATATATTTCAATTAAGTCAAGTGCTTTTGCATTTAGGTATAAATGTGAAGTACTTCTTGAAATGAAAGTAATAAACTATTTTCAAGTCAAAATGAAAAACTTAAAGGTGTTATTTTATGCAGTTAATTTAGACTTCTCTATCATTTTCTTGCATATTGACTGAGCAATAAAGAACTTTTTTGTTTGTTTTTCAAATTTGAAAACAGTGTCTTTATAACAAGATAGACTAAAAAAGAAAAAAGTTCTACCTGTGCTATTTCATCAATAGTTTGTGGTGAATTATGTGTGTGTATAACTTCAGTCACTTCTTTCAACCTTTTCTTTAAAACTACCAGCAGACATATATGTAAACCTCTTTTAGCCTTGAAACTTCTTATACTGTTGATTATGCTCAAGGGGATATAATGAAATATTTTTGCAGTTAAATTATTTTGTGTGTAGGGACTGTGTCTTTTCCTTTTTTTGTGAATATTGGTTTAAAGCGCATATTTTAGTTCAAACTGCTATGTAGTTGCAATTTATAAACTGAATTCTGGTACAGCATAGTATATCTAGATCTTCTCCCTGGAAAAATGGCTGTAATAATAACACATTTGTACTGGGGCCTGTCTTTTTGAGACTTCAAACATCCTAGAAATCAAATTCAGAGTAAGAAAAATGAAGGTGTATTAGATGTTGGGAAGGAGGGAGATGTGGGGACTGGGGGACTATCTCATATCTCACAGAACTTTCTCCTTGGCCCACCGATCTAGATTTGTGGGTAAACTAAGACAGCAGATAGACATTGCAGAAAAGAATGGAGAGCAATGACAGCCAAAAGAAAACCTCACCAAAATTATTTTAAAAAACCACAATGTTCTGGGACTATATGGTTTAGGTATAAATATACTGTAGCACAACAGATTTACTCATTTTGCAAACATTTTGGGGGCCGTACTATGTGATAGACATGGTGGATAGACACTGCAGAATACAAAGGTGAACCAGACATAATACTGCCCCCAAAAGCTTATCTAGTAGGGGAGATAAGGCATGCACAGAAACACAACAGAAGCAATTTTAGCATAATGGCTTAGCATTCATGGACCTAGGTTTAAATCCAGCTGGGTAATAATTGTACAGGTCTTTGAGCTTCAACATCTTTAACTTTCAAATGGCCATTAATAACAGTATTAACCCTACAGGCTTGTAATAGGCTTTAGATAAGAAAAATGACTATAAAGGCCCTAGTTGGGTACCAGACATTTAGCAAGAGGTCAGTAAGTGACAGCTCTTAGTATTTATTATTACCACTGCCAGCACCACCATCAGTAGACCCCAGGGACCATAATCTTTATTTTCTCCTGCCTTCAAGGATCCATTCTGTGCAGGGTACATGGTGTGTATGTCTCCTTACTTCTCCCTTTCAAAGCTTGAACAGTGTATTGTATCCCTGTCTTTTGGTGTCTGACAAACTTAGGTTTGAATCATTTTTCTTTCACTACCAGCTTTCCGAGCTTCTAGAATCAACAGAACTTGGTAACTGATAAGATATTGGGCAAAGGAGGAGGGGACTCAAAGATGACTTCTAATTCAGAAAAATTGGGAGTTTGTGATGTCTAGAATAGGAAGCAGAGGAAGAGGAGCTCATTTTGGAGGACAAAAGAGTTTTGTTTTTTTGTTTTTCTGTTTTCTGGCCGTGCTACTCGGCTTGTGGGATCTTAGTTCCCCAACCAGGAATTGAATCCAGGCCCCCTGCAGTGGAAGCGTGGAGTCCTAACCACTGGACCACCACGTAATTCCCGAGTTTGATTTTTAAAAATATGTAGTATGTGAGGAGTTGTGAGGCATTCAGACTGATGTTCATTTGGCTAGAGTAGAAATTTTGGAGAGAGATTGGGACTAGAGGTGCTGATATAGGAGTTATGCACATAGGGATGTTGCATGAACCGTGGAATAGAACGAGATTCTAAAAATTTGTAGAATATAGAGGAAGAGACTGAGTGACTACAGAAGATCAATGGCTGGGACAGAAGGAGGAAGTAGACACAAAGAGATAATAGAGGTAGGACCACCAGGTCCTACCTACATATGAGGCTCAGAGAGGAGCGGTGTCTAAGATGAGGGTTGACGGATCTATCACAGAGGGTTCCTGAAATGTCAAGGGGAAGTAGGACTGAAACACTGTAATTGGGTTTGTTGTCTGGGGGGTAATTGGGGCCTTGGAAAGCAGTTATAGAAGTGAGGAGGTAGAGGCCAGATTGCAGGAAGTGAGGTAGCCCAGCAACTCTTTGTGTTATGGGTGTTATCATTATATTTATTACCCAAAACCCTGGTTATCAGGAAACAGTAGTCTGGTAAATGTATAATATAGTTGAGAATTTTTCTACACCGATAAAAAATTCAGTGTTGTCTCAATTTAAGGTCACTTTACTCTTTCAAAAAATGTGGATTTTAATGTCTGTCAAATGGGAGGTTGAGTGAACAAGTGAATAATGAATGCTTAAATTTGGACTTTATTCTCACCTATGGGACTTCTGTCTGGCACATATGGCAGCAAACCTTGCTGTTGCTGAGGGAACAAATTTATTTTTTTCAGTTTAGCATCTGTATTTTGTTTATTTTTATATTCTCTCAGGTTGAGATTCTGTAATTCCATCCATTTTATAACATCTGACTAATGGCCTGAAGTCGAAAAGGGCCCTGGGAAATTTCTTGCTAGTTCCTGTCCTTGTCAAAATGTTGCCCCTTATTGACTCTTCAGGTAGTGGTCTCTAATTAGAGACTCAAGGTGTATTACTTCATCTTCAAAACAAAACGCAATGGAAAGGCAAAAAGAAAAGAAAAAGCAAACAAATAATGGAAGAGCCCTGTAATCTTAGAATTATGGACCCATTAACTTGCTAAATAGTCCTTTAAAACTGTCTTTCTCAAAAAAAATTGTAGAATTTTCTCCAGAATCAGATAAGAGCAATAGGAGTTTTAGGTTTAATAATTTCACTTTAATCAGTGTTTTACATTGTTTAATCATACTGAGAAAATGTTTTAAAACAATGCAAGACTTTCAAAGCATTTGTTGATCTATTATCAGCCCTTACTTCTGTTATAAGATACAATCTGCAAAACAAATGGTTTTGTAAAAGACCCCAGTCTATCTATCCTTGTTCAAAGCCTGCTGGATACAACTACTAGGTTTAGTGTAACTGTGGTCTTGTGGTAAAGGAAATAAATGTCAATGTCAGACACTATAACCTACTACATTTTTGGGCTTATACTTGAATTTTTGGATTTATTTTTTAAAATATTTTTGAGCACAGTGGATGTGCCAAGAGCTGTTATGTGATTCAAACACACAGTACCAGGTAATCTTTATTATTATTATTTTAAAATATTTATTTATTTATTTGGCTGAGTCAGGTCTTCGTTCCGGCATGTGGGATCTTCGTTGCGGTGTGCCGGGATCTAGTTTTCCTGATCTAACCCGGGCTGCCTGCGTTGGGAGCGTGGAGTTTTAACTGCTGGACCACCAGGGAAGTCCCTGGATTTTTTTTTTTTTTTTAATGCAGTGAAGTTGCTCCTTATATACATTTAGTGAAACATTCTCTTAGTGCTGGCAAAAATAAAACAAAGCTTTTAATTTTTCTCTCCCATGTAACATGGAGAACTACTTTGGGGGTCTTATTTGAGTTTTTCTTGAAATGCTGAGGCAGTTCAAAGTATATTGAGAGCAAAGCTAAGCTTTTCTGTAGTTTCTTCTGCAGACCACCATTGTCGAAATGAGGTACGTCTTTATTTCTAAAAGGTCAGGCTCCTAATATTTTCCAGAAAGGTAATAGCTGTGCTGTCTGTGTATGTGGTATGTAAGTCTTAACTCCACAGTATATCTTTATTTGAAGCATTCTGAATTGATGCTATCCAGGGTTTACCAACAGATCATGGTGTAGTCCCTTAACTCCTATAATCTCTGTCCTTCTACTGCGACTGAAGGACATAGGTGAATTACATTGTAATGCTGGGGCATTATAACAGGGACAATGCAAATTTTATTTTTTCTCAAATTATAGTCAAAGATACTTCCTATTAAATTAGCCAGTATTCCTTTACATCAGAATCTGTACAAATTTCTCCTAGTATTCAGTCCTAGGAAAACGTCTATCTTTCCCATTCAATTTGTATGTGCTTTTTTTTTTTTTTTTTGGGTGCATTGGGTCTTCGTTGCTGCGCGCGGGCTTTCTCTAGTTGCGGCGAGCAGGGGCTACTCTTCGTTGCGGTGTGCGGGCTTCTCATTGAGGTGGCTTCTCTTGTTGTGGATTGCGGGCTCTAGGCACGTGGGCTTCAGTAGTTGTGGCTTGTGAGCGTAGTTGCTCTGTGGCATGTGGGATCTCCCCGGACGAGGGCTCGAACCCGTGTCCCCTGCATTAGCAGGCGGATTCTCAACCGCTGTACCACCAGGGAAGCCCACAAAGGCCATTTTAGTTCACAGAGAACCTAAAGCTATTTCCAATACTCACCAACCCTAAAGGAAATAATATATTCATGAATAATTATACCTCAGAGTCATCCAACATGGGGTGACATCAAGTTTTTTTTGGCTTTAGCTAGAATATATAGGCTTTCTGATAATGCTGGTTGGGAGATGGTGGCTGCTTTCTTTAGTAATTATATGTCTGGGCATTATATATATATATGTATATTACTGCTTAATTTAAGAGTGCCTTAAAGTTAGCATTTGTTTCTTTAAACAACACCTTTTTAGTTTATACTTTGGAAGAGAATAAGTAATGCTCAGGAATCAAAGTAGGAATGTAGTTCCACTTTACAATGTAATTAATGTTGTGTTAATGCTAAAACTCACTCACCTTGGGGTGTTGGGATGGGATAGAAAACAGTCTTTGAGCTTCCAGTTGTTCAGGATACTATGCTAGATGCTGTACCTATACTATCTCGTTTAATTTCATGACTACATTTAATTTCATGACCACACTATGAAGTGTAGATGGTATTAGCCTTAATTTACACATGGGAAAACCCAAGACTCAGGGAGATGAAGTAATTTGTAATGGCTTTAAGCACTAGAAATAATATTTCTGTGTAATTGTTATGGCTGCCAGTAACCATCACAGTAACCATATAATTTGTTAAAACTTATGTGATAAGCCAGGATTGCATATACAGAGCTTCTTAATAATATAACAACATTTAGGGATTATTTTAAAAAAACTGTCAGGGTACATTCCCCCCACAAATGAAAATAACTTTCTCTGATTATTTAATATATACCATTGTAAAGAATTCAAATCATACATAGAAATATAAGGAAGAAAATAAAGGTCACCTGAAATCTCACCACCCTGTGATGCAGAAAAGGAGGATCACCAAAATATTTTTGCATTACTTTATGCAAGCTTGTGCAAAATTTTATACAAATAGAATTATATCACACAAAATATATTTATAATGCCCTCTCCCCCACACACCCCATCATCTTTACCCTCCCAGGTAAGCCTTATTAACAGCCTAGTATATGTCCTATGTTTCTCTCCATGCTTAAATCTTTTACTCATATAATCCTATAGAGACCCGTATATACATTTAGAGTGAGATTTTAGTTACTAACAGAACCTTTGAGTACTTTTTTTTAAGTGCAAGGCTTTGTGCTAGCTGTGGGAGAGCTACAAGGAAGAGTAATTCTCAATCACTTTACAGTCTGTGAGGAGAGGTGAGCAGGTAAACAACTCGTATTATATAAGACTTGCTTCCATATCTGCTCCACAGCCTGGGAGCCCTGCCGGGGAGCTCCCAGAGGGCAGAGGCCTTGTCTTGTTGATTCTTATGGGCATAAACCCTTGACACATGGGATTATGCCCACATGTCTGTAAATAAATGTCTGTAACTAAAAGTCATGTGTTCAAGTAAAACAAAAAAGATTATTCTCTTTGCAGGTTTAAATGGATTAGCTTTTGTAGTTTTGAGAGCCCAGTAGAGAGACAGTTGGTATATTTACTTTGTTCCTTTGGAATGGAATTACCCATTTTCCCATCAGAGAGTTTGATTGGGCATTTTTCTAACAAGGAGGATGCTGTAATATTTTGCTGTACTGTTTTGTCTGTATAGTGCATGACACTTTGAAGTTTAAGATAGTTTAAGTAATGATACTTTTTAAGACAGAACTCTATTTGCTCAAAAGTAAGTTTAGGCATTCACTTTGGTTGTACATTTGGTACATAAATTGAATGAGAATTTACACATTTGCATATGCCAAATATAGAACTTGGATAGTAGGAATATTGGAGAGAGTAGGAAATAAAATAAGTCTCCAGTGAAGTTTATGAATTTCAAAATATTTGAAAAGAAACAGTTTTATTAAAGGTTGGTGAATATTCACTCAGGTGTTCAGTTTGAATCTACCTGTGCGTAGTGCTGTTCTAGGTGGTGTGGAATATATATAAAGGAAATAAAACAGGGCAGGATCATATTCTCTTAAAGGGAAAACTATTTCATTTTACATTGGAATGATTGGTGCGGTGGAACATGGAAGCTACATGGCTCAAGAGGGAAGACAGTAAAGGCTGTTTATAGTGAAGAAGAGTGTTTAGGGCAAATGATTTTGACTTTATCGTGACCCTGCAAGAACTCTTAAATTACCACAGTGGACACAAGCTCACTTTTGATGATGTCTTCCTAAAAACTCACTGCACTGTAAAACCATAATGACTGAAAGGGAAGGCTTATTGAATCACTGACTCATTTCCTAAAGAGTTTGGGTTCTTTTTTTATGTTGAAGTCTTTTTTTTGACATGACTTCGGACTTCATAAGAGTATATGTCTGCTCAGTGGTGCTGAATGACTATGATAATTGAAAAGGAAACGTTTCCAAACTCTGAAAGAGTTGATTTTGTCTAATATGGCTAATCTCAAACTAAAGGGGTCTGGAATTCTTTCTGTTTTTATCTAGGGATAAGTAGAATATTTGATTCTTTGGTCTGTGGTTCTACCTCTAAAGTAAGTGCTTTGGATTCCAAAACACTGGTTTTGAAGTTAAGAATATTTGCTTTGCATTTAACTCTAAGAAGGTTCTATTTTAATAGGAGTACTTATTTTACATTACCATCAACAATGAATGAGAGTTCCAGTTCCTCATCTTCACCAGCATTTGGTAGTGTTAGTCTTTTTAATTTTAGCCATTTATGTGGTGGTATATCATTGTGGCTTTAATTTGTGCTTCCCAGAATACTAATGATGTTGAACATCTTTTCACATGCTAGTTGGCCGTTTATGTATCTTTTTTATCGAAGTGATTGTCCAAATCTTTTGCCAATTATGTTTTTATTGGGCTCTGTTTGCCTTTTAAAATTGAGTTGTCAGAGTAGTTTGTATATTCTGGGTACAGATCTCTTATCAGATATGTGTTTTGCAGATATTTTCTCCAATCCTGTAGCTTATCCTTTTATTTTCTTAACAGTGTCATTTGAAGAGCAGTTGTTAGTTTTGAAGTCCAATTTATCATTTTTTGTTTTATGTGTTGTGCTTTTTTGTGTCATATCTAAGAAATCATTGCCTAACTCAAAGTCACAAGAGCTCTATGTTTTCCTCTAGAAATTTTATAGTTTTAGGCTTTACATTTACATTTATGATCTATCTCAAGGTAGCAGTTTTTGTCTGTTGTGAGGTGTTTTTTTTCTTTTTTTTAAATTGAAGTATAGTTGATTTACAATGCTGTGCCAATCTCTGCTGTACAGCAAAGTAACTCAGTTATACACATACAGACATTCTTTTTTTAATATTCTTTTCCATTATGGTTTTTTTTAAAGATTTTTTTGATGTGGACCATTTTTGTTTGTTTATTTAAATTTATTTGGCTGCGTCAGGTCTTAGTTGTGGTGCTCAGGCTTCTCTAGTTGCGGCGTGCGGGCTTAAGTTGCCCCACGGCATGTGGATCTTAGTTCCCCAACCAGGGATCAAACCCTCTTCCCCTGCATTGGAAGGCGGATTCTTAACCACTGGACCACCAGGGAAGTCCGTCCATTATGGTTTACCACAGGATATTGAATATAGTTCCCGTGCTATACAGTAGGACCCTGTTGTTTATCCATCCTATATAAGTAGTTTACATCTGCTAATCCCACACTCCCAGTGTGGCATTTTTTTTTCTTTATTGTTTTGGCCGCATCGGGTCTTAGATGTGGCATGTGGGATCTTCGTTGAGGCACGCGGGATCTTTTGTTGTGGCATGTAGGCACTTTGTTGCAGTGCGTGGACTTCTCTCTGGTTGTGGCGTGCAGGTTTTCTCTCTCTAGTTGTGGCGCGTGGGCTCTGTAGTTTGTGGCATGCGGACTCTCTCGTTGAGGTGGGCGAGCTCAGTAGTTATGGCCACGGGCTTAGTTGCCCCACGGCATGTGGGATCTTAGTTCCCCGACCAGGGATCGAACCCACGTTCCTTGCATTGGAAGGCGGATTCTTTACCACTAGACCACCAGGGAAGTCCCCAGCATTTGTTATTTGAAGACTTTTTAATGATGGCCATTCTTTTTTTTCCCCACCCAGCTTTATTGAGGTATAATTGACTAATAAAATTGTAGTATATTTAAAGTGCACAAAGTAATAATTTGATATTCATATATAGTGTGAAAGGATTTCCACAAGCAAATTAATTAACATATCCATCACCTCACATATTTCCTTTTTTTTTTTTTAAGATTTCACATGTAAATAATACCATGTAGTATTTGTCTTTGGCTCATTTCATTTAGTATAATGCTCTCCAGGTTCATTTGTATTGTCACAAATGGCAAGGTTTCCTTCTTTTATAAGGTTAAATAATATTCCATTGGACATATACACACCACATTTTCTTTATCTGTTTATCTGTCGATGGACACTTAAGTGTTTCGATACCCTCACTATTGCAGATAATGCTGCAGTGAACATGGGAGTACAGTTATTTCCTTGAGATGATTTCGTTTCCAGTGATGGCCATTCTGACGGGTGTGAGGTGGTACCTCATTGTAGGTTTTTTTTTTTTTTTGTATGTAGATATGTTCTAGCACCATTTGTTGAAAAAATAAGCAAAAAACCAAAACCATCCTTTGTCCACTGAATTACCTTGGCGCTTTGTTGAAAATCTATTGACCGTATATAGGTGCACCTTTCAGGACTCTCTGTTCTGTTCCATTGATCTGTATGTCTGCTCTGATGCCAATACTACTCCATCTTGATTAAACAGTACCTTTGGATAAACAGAAAATTTAATCATGGTTAAATCCAGTTTCTCTTGTGATTAGTGCATTTTTATCCCTATCCAAGTAATCTTCCAACTTGTGAACATGATACATGGATTTCTTTATTTAGGTCTTCAGGAAAAGTGTGTGTATGTGTATAGAGTATATACACATGTATATGTATATATACATGTATATATGTGTATAGAGTCACTTTGCTGTAGAGCAGAAACTAACAAAACATTGTAAATCAACTATACTTCAATTTAAAAAAAGATAAAAAAGATTTGGTTTTAATTATTTCTAAACATATATTTTCACCTTCTAGGATTTACAAAATCACTTACTCAACTAATGGGAGGAATTGATACCAGTTGAGATTCAGAACTCAGTTATGAGTTAGAGATTTTAGAGAAGGACATAGGAATCTGGGTATATCTTCTATGTGTGACCCATCCCTGAGTTTTTTTGAACTGAATCCCTTTGTGTAGTAATGGGACTTAACTTTAATGTAATTCACAGCTTTTTACTTTCTGACTAGAGTTGGTTAAGTGCCTTTGTTCCCTACCTGGATTACAGCTCGTCTCCCTTTACTTTCTGCTTCGATTCAGCACTCTCTATATATTTCACTTTTTCTTTTGCTGCTAGGCTATAGTCCTTAATTGACAGCATCTTCCCAGTGGTATCAAATAGCCAATCCATTTAATTATTTCAGTCTGACTTTCAGAGGAGAAGTCTGGGAAGGAAAGGTAATGCTTTGCAAGTCATCTGTGTATGGGTGGCTCCTGAGAGACTATAGAGGGAGATGAGAGCCCAGAAGGAATCGGAGCAACTCCAGCATTTCATAATCAAGTAGAGGAGGCAGGCTCTTCTTTAGTGTCCACTCATTTTGTACCTTCAGCCTGAAATTCCTCTCTCATTCTTCTCTGTTCATTGAAATGCTCACCTTTAAAGTACCAGTTTACCTACCATTTCCTCTGAGAAGGCTTCTTATATATTCTCAGTTCACAGTACCTCCTAACTTCCCAAAGAACCTGTATTTTATCCTGCTTTGTTAGATAATTATTTATTTATCTGATCTGATAATTAAATCTGATCTTTTTTTCTATGAGTTTGTTTCTTTGTTTTTAAAGTGTAATTGACCTACAACACTATGTTAGTTCCTGTTACACAACATAGTGATTTCATATTTCTGTACATTTCAAAATGATTACCACGGTAAGTCTAGTTACAATTATGATCTGTTACCATACAAAGATATTACATAATTATTGACTGTGTTCCCCACACTGTACATTTCATACCTCTGACTCATTTTTTGTAGCTGAGAGTTTGAGCCTCTTAATCTCCCTCACCTTTCTTTCTTCCTCCCAACCCCTTACCCTGTGGCAACCCCCTGTTTGTTTTCTGTATCTATGACTGTTTTTGTTTTGTTATGTTTGTTCATTTGTTTTGTTTTTTTAGATTCCACGTATAAGAAATCATACAGTATTTGTCTTTGTCTGACTTACTTCACTTAGCATAATACCCTCTAGGTCCATCCATGTTGTTTGCAAATGGCAAGATTTTATTTTATTTTTTATGGCTGAGTAATACTTCATTGTGTATATATATCACATCTTCTTTATCCATTCATCTGTTTATGGACGCTTGGGTTGCTTCCATATCTTGGCTGTTGTAAATCATGCTGCAGTGAACGTAGGGGTGCATATATATTTTTGATTAGTGTTTTTGTTTTCTTTAGATAAATACCCAGGAGTGGGGTTGCTGGATCGTACAGTAGTTATATTTTTAATTTTTTGAGGAGTTTCCATACTGTTTTCCATAGTGGCTGCACCAATTTGCATTCTCAACAACAGTGCACGAGGGCTCCCTTTTCTCCACACCCTCACCAACACTTGTTATTTGTTGTCTTTTTTTTTTTTTTCTTTTTGCGGTATGTGGGCCTCTCACTGTTGTGGCCTCTCCTGTTGCGGAACACAGGCTCCAGACACGCAGGCTCAGTGGCCATGGCTCATGGGCCCAACCACTCCGCGGCATGTGGGATCTTCCCGGACCGGGGCACGAACCCATGTCCCCTGCATGGGCAGGCCGACTCTCACCCACTGCGCCACCAGGGAAGCCCTATTTGTTGTCTTTTGATAATAGCCATTCTGACAGGTGTGAGGTGGTATGTCATTGAAGTTTTGATTTGCATTTCCCTGATGACTAGTGTTGTTGAACATCTTTTCATGTGCCTATTGGCCATTTGTATATCTTCTTTGGAAAAGTGTCTGTTCACATTCTCTGCCCATTTTTTAATCGGGTTGTTTGTTTTTTTGATGTTGAGTTGTATGAGATATTTGTATATTTTGGATATCAACCCCTTATTGGATATATTATTTGCAAATATCTTTCACCATTCAGTAGGTCGCTATTTCATTTTGTTGATAGTTTCCTTCACTGTGCAAAAGCTTTTTAGTTTGATGTAGTCCCATTATAGCTGATTTGTAATAATACCACCATTCAGAAATGTATTACGTTAAAAGGAGGTAGTAATTGATTTTTCACCTTGTAGGAAAGAACACCAGAGAGGGATACCATGGGGCAAACAGTGAATGAAGGTAAGATTTACTTGTCTAAAGATGATAAATATTTTTATTTATTCATTGGGAATGAGTATCTTTTGGTAGATTGAATGTTTGGGGGAAAAAAGCCTTTTTAAAAGTAAAGTTATAGAAGACGTTAGGTGCTTAGAATTGGAATTTTAGAACTGAATAGCTATTAAAGGTAATCTTGTCTTCCCTTCTTAGTTTTATAAATGAGAAAGCTGACACTGAGGGAGTTTAAGTGAACAGGTCATAAAACAATCTGTGACAGCCAAGATCACAGTCCAGATTTTCTTACTCTAATATGGGTGATTTAAAAAATGCTTCATCCTGTCCTGCTCTAGTGAGAAGTTTGCTCACTGTCCCATGAATATGCCACACTCATTTGCACTCTCTGTTTTGAGTTGTGTTTTCTTTCCCGTTAATACATTCTTCATACCTTTGTTGTTCTAAATCCTGTTCTTCCTTCAAGACCCAGTTTAAGTCTTCTGTCTCTCATGACTTTTTCTCTGGCTGCATGCTGAATGTTGTGCTCTGCTATTTCCATTTTTGTCAAGTGTATTAGTTTAGTATAGTCTCTGTACCTAGATTCTTAGCTTCCCTAGAGCAGGAACCAGGCCTTTATAATTTCACTTTCTTTCCTATTAGAAAATCTTACTGTAGAACTATTTAGTAAATATAAATGTGTACTGTCTTCATACTATCCAAATTATTTAAATAGAGAGCAGCCCATACATCCCTGTCGAGTGTTCACGTATCTTGAAGAGTCACTCAGTCATAACCAGAAAGTAGATCTGTTACCTTAAATGGTACACCTGGCATCATTCATACATTCTTTTTTAAGAAATTTGTCACTTGACAATTCAAGCATCAGTAAGGGTAAAACAGCAATAGATAGAAACACATGAAGTGTGGTTAAATTCGTTAGTTCATAATGATACTAAAAAACAAAACAAAATTTATTTGTCATCTGTGGAGAATGGTAGGGATACGACTCTTTTTTTTTTTTAATTTTTAAAATTTTTTGGCTGCACGGCATGTGGTATCTTAGTTCGCCAACCAGGATCGAATCCATGCCCCCTATATTGGAAGCACAGAGTCTTAACCACTGGACCGCCAGGGAAGTCCCATGGATACAATTCATTATCTTGAAAACTAGAAAATAAAGGAAAAGAACAAAGTGTTGATTGTGACTTCCCTTTGTGAGCTCTACCTCAAGGTAACTGAATGGTTGAAGAGGGGAGGTTTCTCTCTATAGAAGTTTTCTGGCTAATAAAGACAGGACGATAATTAGAATACCTCCATTTTGCAGCCACTAATGAACTAATGGATCTAGGCAATAATCATCCATGGCAGCTCATATCACAAAAAGAGAGAGAACTAGGTATATTAGGAACCCCCTGTGAGAAGTACCTATGAAGTCATCTTCTCTCTTCCTCCCAAAGAAGCCAAACCTGAATCTGGTTAAGCTCTTCTGGCTCGAAATAGCTATACGAATTAAGAGAAAATATAAGGACCAGAAGAACCCAGCATTATGAGGAAGTAGTCAGCAAACTCCAGGTTGGAAAAATCTGAACTGGTATCATCGGCAAAAAAATTGCTAGGGGAAGGGGGAAAAAGAAGGAGGAGGAGGAGGAGTCTATAGATCAAAAGAAATTTAAGAAATGTATCTGCCATTGCTCTGTATGGACTTTATTTGGGTCCTGATTGAAACAGACACATTTAAAATATTTAGGACAATGGGGAAAATGAGAATACTGACTGCTTATTTGATAATATTAAAGAATTTTGGTTAATTTTTCAGCATAATAATAGTATTATGATTAATTTTTAAATGAGTCATTTAAGAAATATATACTGTAATAAATGTGGATGAAATACATCTTAGACTTGAAGTCCCAAGATCCAGTACTGTTTGAGTTCCTCAGCCTAGCACAGAGAAAAACTTTGCCTAGTCCATTGAATTACATTGTAATTTAGCTTCCCTTTTTTTTTTTTTTTGCGGTACGTGGGCCTCTCACTGTTGTGGCCTCTCCCGTTGCAGAGCACAGGCTCCGGACGCGCAGGCTCAGCGGCCATGGCTCACGGGCCCAGCCGCTCCGCGGCACGTGGGATCCTCCCGGACCAGGGCACGAACCCGTGTCCCCTGCATCGGCAGGCGGACTCTCAACCACTGCGCCACCAGGGAAGCCCCCCTTTTGTTTTAAATTCTCAAAAGCTTGCGCTTTATTTCTGAGGCACATTAATCTGAACATTGTAAGGATCAGCCTAGCTCATTTTGGTTTGTTCGTTCATTCATTTAACAAATGCTCAAGGGTGTTCTGTATGCCAGGTCCTTTTCTAGGCACTGAGGATACAGCAGTGAACAAAGGAGACAAAGTAAAATTTAAAAATTCCTGATCTTTTGGAGCTTACATTTGAGTGAAGTGAGACATACAGTAAACAAATAAGCAAATTATAAGGTACATTATGGGCTTCCCTGGTGGCTCCGTGGTTGGGATTCCGCCTGCCAATGCAGGGGACACGGGTTCGAGCCCAGCTCTGGGAAGATCTCACATGCCGCGGAGCGGCAAAGCCCGTGTGCTACAGCTGCTGAGCCTGTGCTCTAGAGCCCTCCAGCCACAACTGCTGAGCGCACGTGCCACAACTACTGAGGCCCACATGCCTAGGGCCCATGCTCCGCAGCAGGGGAGGCCCGCGCACTGCAACGAGGAGTGGCCGCCGCTCGCCGCAACTGGAGAGAAGCCTGCACGCAGCAACAAAAGACCCAACTCAGCCAAAAATAAAAATAAATAGATAAATAAATAAATAAAATTTAAAAAAGATACATTGTATATTGGAAAGTGAAGTCCTATGCAGAAAATGAGGATATTAATTATAAAATTAAAACTGGCTTCTATTAGAAAATAGTTTTAGTTTATGGTTTTTATAAGTACTCTTTCAAACTGTTTCTCTGGCCTTCTGTTATTTCTCACTATTTTCTTTCTTTTTTTTTAAGAGTCAATGGATGCAAAGAAGGAGAATCAAGAGAAGGCTCCTCAGTCAGGCACATCTTCTGTGCAAGATGGTAGGTTTTAAATTAGTTCAGTACAACATATTTTTCTTCCTCACTCAGTGTTGATATAAACTCTTCTCTTACTGCTTTTGGTATAATCTCTGTATAGTAAGCTCCTGTAAATATAAAGTCTAAGCAATAGGAAAGGTCAAAAAGATAGTGTTTAATTTTGGAAATTTTACTTTGGTTTCACGTAGAGAGGGATTAAGTTAAAAGATAACCCTGTATTTCAGTGCAAATGTTGCCAAATTAAAGATATATAGTTATTAATTACCATGAATTACCAATTTAAAATAATTTGATTATTAATAAAAACTCTTCTAACACTAGAGTCAATGTGAAAGTCCTTTTTTGATGGTCAAAAGACAGTCCAGTGGATTAAAGCTTAGGCATTGAGGGGGTCTGACAGATCTGTTCTAGAATCTTGGCCTCATTCTTTACTGGCCTTGTGACCTTGGGCAAATTACTCAACATTCTTAGTCTCCTTTTTCTCCTGTGTAGCACAGGGATAATACTACTTATCTCGTGGAACTATTAGAATTAAAGAAAATGAGTGTAAAGCACCTAATATAATGCCTAGGCTTATAGTAAATGTTCAGTAAATGTTAACTTTGTTTATGAAGTCTGAGTTATTAATTCATGTTTTAAGTTTTTTTTATTGTGAACAGCATGTATATAGCACTACATCAGAGACTCAGGAGATAGAATCTGACTCATTGCACCTGCTCTTAAGGAAAATGAGAAAATAAGTCATACATAGACAAAAGGCTGAATTTAAAAAATACTACAGCAAACTTACCAGAGATTTCCAGGCAAACCTCTTGCCCCTTGTCTTTCTGTTGTAGCTGCCCTGCCAGCCCTACTCTTGGAGTAAGTAGTTCACCCATGACTTTCTGTTCCTACAGGAAGATTGCCTATAGAGGTAATCCCCATGGAGTCATTCTTTCTCACTGTAGCTGTGTCCTCAGTGTTTCCTTAGCTCTCTTTCTCATTGGCCTTGTTTTGTTCCTCAGGTCTTCCTTCCAACCCCCAAAACCCTCCAAAGGAAATGGAGGCCATTAGGTTAGAATGTTCTTCCTTATCCCTACAAATTCCTTTCCATTTTTTTAATATAACAGTTTTATTGAGATATAATTCGTATATCATACAATCCACCCATTTCAAATATACAATTCAGTCCTTCTCAGTAGTACATTCCCAGAGTTGTGTAACCATCACCATAATCAATTTTAGAACATTTTCATCACCCTAAAAAGAAATCCTGTACCCAATTAACAGCCACTCCCCATTTCCTCCCAGTGCCTCTCCCTAGGCAACCACTTATCTATTTTCTGTCTCTATAGATTTTCCTATTCTGGAAATTTCATGAAAATAAATTTGAAAAAATATATTCTTAAAGGTTGAAACTAGTTAACTTTTCAAAATTCTCAAACTCTGAGAAATTCTGATTAAAAATGATATTACTTAATCAAATTGACAGACATCTGCAGATATTTCTCAGGGCTCTCACTCTAACATCTCATTTTAGAAATCAGTGAGTGACTGCTGGAAGGTAAGCTCCAAGAGAGCCAGGATTTTTGTCTGTTTTATTAACTGCTGCATCTGCAGTACCTAGTACAGTGCCTGACACATACTGGTGACCTTCTATGGGAATCCATTGATGAATAAGACAGACATGATTCTTGCTGTCTTTGAGCTTAAGTAGACATTAAACAAATGCCCAGTTACAGTTGTGATAAATGCTATGAGGTATTGGGTGCTGATCATTCAGCTGAGAAGCTTCAAGCTCTAGATATTTTGCCCATTTTCTTTACATAGCCTCTGAACCCAAACCCAGCACTGGTAGAAGACATTATGATTCTGATTTACTCTGGAGAAGACTGGGGGGCCTCATAGATTATGTTCAGTTTGCTGAAAGGTGTTTGGGTTAATGTATGGACTAGAATAGAGTACAAATCAAACAAGAAGGACCATAAACATGTGCAGGTAACAGATCACAAAGTTATGTATGTACATCTGTCTCATGAACAGGTCTATGAGTTCCCAGGGCTCCTTTCTGAGAGAGGGTAACCCCCCCCCCCCCACCCAAATCTGTCAGTGAGGATAAGATGCAGAGGCAGACGGGAACTTCATGCTTGTCTGTGACTTTGACTGTTTTGGCTCCTGGTCAGCAATTCCAGCTGTGATATTGTAGATGTATCAAATCTAAATTAGTAAAGCCTTTTGCTATGTGTGTTTCCCCCATGTTATTGGCAGGCTCTCATCATATGGACAACCAAGCTGAACGGTTCTGTGGACTAAAAATTTTTGCCTTATGAATAAAGAAAAAAATTAAGGCTCCAAAGGTTAAATTAACTAGCAGTGCAATAGAAAATAATTGTATTATGGAGCACTGGTATAAAGGATTTGCTAGTTCAAATTATAGCCCATTAAGACACAAATGGTAATAGAATATTTTAAAAATTGTGTTGGATAAAGTATTTTCCAATGTCGTTGAAAAATTTTACAAATGTAACTGGTTTGTGGAAGAGTCTTAATTAAGTTCTTTGAGGTATAATTGTGAAATGGTTTTGATTTCTCAGTCATTATTTTCAACTTATACTCCTTTCTTCCTGGTATGGTGGCTCCTTAATGACATCCTAGTCAGATTTTTTCCCCCATTCATGTTTTGTTTTGTTCTTCTTTTGTAATGCTCTCCAAGGTCATATGGTGGTAGAGCTTCAGTTAGAACCTTGGGTCTCTTGATTGTCAGGTTAGTGCTTAGGAGGTCACTGAAATAACCTGGTCAGTTAAATTTTGGAACCACAGATCTCAGTTTTCACTTTTAATAAAGCTATCCAGTATTCTTAAGTTTAGGCACAACTATGACATTTAGTTTTAGAATAATAACATAAACCATTTATTGAGTTACTTGCATGTGTACTACTTCACTTAGTTCTCAAAATACCTTATATCATATGTATTACTTTCCTCATTTTATAGGTGAAGGAACTGAGGCTGAGAAAGTGAAATGACTTGCTCAGGGTCACATAGCTAGTAAGAGGCAGAGTCCGACTGAAAGGCGGCAGGTTCATCTCCAGAGCCTGTGTTCTTGACATTCTGCTGCATACCTTTCAGCACTGTGGTAGTGCTTGCTTTACATTATCTGGAAGAAGAATTAAACCCAGTATTTTTTCTTTTAGTGGAAAAATCTCTAAAAGGGTATACAGTGTTACATATGACATGCTTAATACCACATATAATATGTGTACATACACATATAAATGCATACTTTCAGGTAACAGTGGTATTCTGAAGCTGGCTCACATCATCTTGGGAGAGCCAGTGGTACACATTTCTTCCCAACTTTGTGGTTGGTGACTTTACCTTGGCACCTTGCAATCACTCAGCCATGGTGGTAGTATTTACACCACAGAAATCTGCAAACACTACCAGTCAGGCTTTTTGTTTGTATTTTCTGGAAAGTTGGCTGTTAAACATTTATTAGCAGTGTGTAAGTGGAACTGTTATATCCTTTGAAGGATATATAAGAGGCTAGTAACACAGATTCCCCTAGGGAGGGAACTGTCGAACCCAATATTTTTATAGTGAGGAAATTAGACAAGAGTATAGAAAAAAACGTCATGGTTGATGAGAATTAAACTTTGTATGAATTAATAGTACCTTTAATACTGCTATCAAGTCTTTCAGTGTCTTGGCAGTGTGACTGGCACAGTGAATTGAAGTGTCCAGGCAAAGTATACTGCTTTCTGACCTTCTCTTCTAGCATTATAATATATCATGAAGACTGAGTGAGAGAAAGGACAGCAAGAGTTTGTAGAAAATACAGATAATTACAACAATGCATATCAGTCATTGCACTGACGACTGGTTTCTGCTTTGTTCTGCTACCATATTCTTAACACCCTGGATGGGGATCTAATAGTCAATTGAGAAACCATGCTGGTTCTCAGAGTTTTTCTTTCCATAAAGTATTGCTTTATTTCTGCTATACCACACATCTAAACACCTTTAGATCCCTGTGAAAAACAAAGAAACGCCTTCACAGTAATGGGATGAAATGGTAAAAACACGTCTTGAGTAAATTTATATTTGAGACATATGAGTAGAATTTGCTATTACTCTATAAAAAGTCCTTTAGTTATTTCTAGAGTTCACATTTTTGGAATCACTGTGCTGCAGTCTTCATTTCATCAAGATGATCTGGATTGTAATTTATATCAGAGCTGTTATTAGGAAGTTGTCTTATTTTTTATTTCCATGCTGGTAGTCAAATGTAGATCAGGAAATTTGAATGTTCTTTAAGAAGTATTTCTTTGAAGAGATATGGAACTAAAACCCATTTTATTCCTGAAAGTTAGTATACATATTATATGCATTAATGGGAATTCCCTGCTGGTCCAGTGGTTAAGACTTGGCACGTTCACTGCTGTGGGCCCAGGTTCGATTCCTGGTCGGGGAACTAAGATCCCACAAGCTGCATGGCATGGCCAAAAAAAGGAAACAACAGAACTATTTTTGCGTGTTTTTTTCCAGATGATTTTAACTGGGAAAATTACTTGAAAGAGACTGGATCTTTAAGTGCTCCTTCAGAGTGTTTCAGACAGGTATGCCAAAATTCTGTAGATGTCATGTTGTATATATTGATGTAAACTATTAACTTGTTGAAGGGTGCCTGTGTGATTGTTAGGTTCTAGTAGTGTGAGGAGATAGTGGGATTGTGTTAGTGCTGCTTAAGAACCAGATGGTCTCTTTGCATCCATTCATTAAGAATTTACTTTATGTCAGATCTGGAGAGAAAGACAGACATGTAAATAATTAATTATGAAAAGTGTGATAACTATACTGGGAGGGCTTACAGAAGAGGTGGCTATCTGAGGTGATTGGGATGAGGGGAGGGATATTCCAGGCAGAGAGAACATCCAAAGCAAAGGCACGTGGGTGTAAAAGAACCTGAGTGTTAAGGGATGGTGTGGAGTGGCTGAAGCACAAAGTGGATAGAAGTGATAGTATGGGAATGAGATTAAGGTGCGGTGGCTTTTAACCTGTACTGAGGATTTGGACTTTATGTTAGGCAGTGGTGAGCTGCCGTTTGGCTTATTTTAAGGGGGATGGCCTAATCATATTCTTATTTTAGAAAGCCACTCAGGATGCATTTTTGAGGCTGTATTTGGGTTGCCTGGAAGTGGGCAGATTAGCAAGACCAGCAGTGGGCAGCCAAGTCAGGCTGCATGTCAAGCCAAGGAGAGGGTTTGGAGAAGATCTTTTTCTTAACCCTTATAGCTCTTACTTTGTTCACCAACTGCTGTGACTGTTACTTAAAACGTACTTAAAAATCAAACTGACCATTTGATTTTCTTATAGTTGATGCGTTTTAACAAAATTTTATTTATATGTATGTATATATATAGTCCCAGATTCCACCAGCTAATGACTTCAAAGTTGGTATGAAACTGGAAGCCCATGACCCTCGCAATATGATTTCAATATGTATCGCCACAGTCGTTGGAATTACTGGTGCCAGGCTACGTTTAAGACTGGATGGTAGTGACAACAGAAATGATTTTTGGCGGCTTGTTGATTCTCCGGACATACAGCCTGTTGGGACATGTGAAAAGGAGGGGGACTTACTTCGGCCTCCACTGGGTAAGGATAAACAGTTCTTAAAATAACATATTTTTGTTAATGTAATATTCAATAGAAATAATTTTAACTGGCCTTTTAAAAATCTCTTCTTCTGGGCATTCTTACAAATAGATAGTCAGGTGGTTACTGTGGAGAATGTATGAGAAAGTAACTCAGTACCATATGTTACAGAGTTTCACCTAAGTACATATTTGGCATTTGTGTGCTAAAGGTTCCCCACTCCAGAGCAAGACTCATTCTGCCTTAAAACTTGAAATGTCAAAAGCAGCTCTACTGGATTACACAGGCAGATTCAGAAACCCTTCTGGGGGAGAAGTTTGTAGCATTTGATATGAGTCACTTCCTCCCTCAATATTGTCTAATGAGCCATTCATCATTTTTGGTATGGGGATGAGCACAGCAGAAGGGTATGATTTTACATCGGGACTCCAGTTTCAGACTTGGAAATTTCATTACACCTATGTGGGAAGAAGTCATGGTGAGAGGGGTAGGAGTCAGTACCTATAGATCTTTGAAAAGGAGGAGATGGATGGAACTCTTCAGCAAAGATTTTTAATACAAAGCTCTCAATTTTGACCAGGTTTTTAAAAGGTAAGAAGTGTGTGACACTAATTTTGTGCAAAAATTTTCTCTTTTAATAAGAGTACCATGGTATTCTGTAGAATATAAGGATTTAGTTTATTACTTCTACATTCTGAGTGAATGGTGGGTATTGGCTTTTGTTTCTTTACAATGCTAAAAATGAAAATTCTCTATTATAAAGCACAGTGAGAGAATGGATTTTTTTTGTCTCCTACTAGTGAAAAACTCCCTGAGAACCAAAAATGTAAGATAATAATAACTACTCTTTTAGCAATATCTTTTTATACTGTCCTTGCTGTAATTGTTACTTATTCCTAATTTGGTTTAAAATATTTGAAAAAACTAATCAGAGATGTGTTATTCCAAGAAGATGGTTTAGGGTGTATGTGTTTTATGCTTTTCCCCTTTTCTTTCTTCATATCATTCACATTTTTCGTTGTTTATTTTTATAGTATTTCTTAATTCATACAGAATTCTGTAAGAGACATAATATGAACCTGAGACTTAGTTCTTCCCTGTTTGGATTTTATTTCCCTGTTTACAATATGATACTATGTGTTTGTATTTTGTTTAAAGGAAACATAGCTATTGTGATTGTCAGCATTTCAAACACATAACCAAGTTTATAATCATTCTTTTTTCAAATTACTTTTAGAGTTTATTAATTAAAAATATGAAATAAATAGCAATACATGCTGATGAGTGTGTTTTTTGACAGCACATAATAAAAAATACAGTTTTTGCCAATTTGCTCATCAGGCGCTTTTGAATAGTTTCCATTTTAATGTAACACAACTTATTTCATTTTCCTTTTTAAAAGCTTTATTTATTTAAACCTTAAAGGTTATTATTTAAAAGTGTTATTTTTGTATTTTTTTGTTTTTTTTTTTTTGGCTGCGTTGGGTCTTTGTTGCTGCGCACAGGCTTTCTCTAGTTGTGGTGAGCAGGGGCTACTCTTCGTTGTGGTGCATGGGCTTCTCATTGCAGTGGCGTCTCTTGTTGTGGAGCACGGGCCCTAGGCACCCAGGCTTCAGTAGTTACAGCACGCAGGCTCAGTAGTTGTGGCACACAGGCTTAGTTGCTCCGTGACATGTGGAATCTTCCTGGACCAGGGATCGAACCCATGTCCTCTGCATTGGCAGGTGCATTCTTCACCACTGTGCCACCAGGGAAGTCCCTAAAAGGTTTTTTTTAAAGTTTCAACATACATGGAGAACAGTGTACAGCTTATAAATGAACACACTTGTATAACCAACACCCAAACCAAGAAATAGAACATTGTCAGCACCCTAGAAGCCCCATTCCTGCTGATCCCCAGTCATATCCTCCTCCTTCCCAAAGGTAACTACTGTCCAGACTTCCTAATATCATGGATTAGTTTTATCTGTGTTTGAATTTTTAACGTGCACTTTGATCTTTTTTGACGTTTTAATCTATGTTTGACTTTAGGCAATTAAAGAATTAAGAAAAATGCTAAATTAAAAAAGAAAATCGTGGTACATCATGTAATAGGATAAGATGGGGGTTAAGAGAAAGGCATAAGGACCAGAGAATGATTCTTATGTACTATTCTAACCACAGTGTGGAGAATCCATGCTGTGGATAACTATTTATTATATATCACTAATAATACTGATTTATTTTAAGAGAGTGTGTAACAACCCTCCCCCATGTTTCCCTAGCAACAATTATTTTCCTAGTCAGATTAAGGGTGTTTTGGTACATGATCATTATAGGATGACTTTCTGTCTGAACTTCCTTGCGTATTTTATCCTATTGATGGACCCATTGCCAATGTGATTCATGTGCCTCCCTATCTTAATGCATGTATTCATCAGGGATGCATGCCAAGTTCTCACCAATTCTGGCATCAAGGGAGGCAAGTGTTGCATGTAACAGATTGCCCCCAGAAAATACTAAAACTAGCAGATCGCTGCTCCCTGCTACACATGTCAGATGCTGTGATATTCACCATTAATTGATGAGATCTCTAGAAAAGACACCTGTTGAGTCTATTTTGATAGTATCTGATAAAAGTTCTAAGATAAGATCATTTAGTGAGCAAAGTTTACTAAAGTGAGAGCTGTCTTTTTCCCCAATATAATGTATGAAAAATTTCAAACCTACAAAAAAGGTGAAAGAATTTTGCAGTGAACCCCCACATACCCACTACCTAGGCTCTACCGGTTATCATTTTACTATACTTGCTTTATCACTTATCTGTCCATCTGTCCTCCTGTCGATTCATCAGTCCATCATATTTTTAAATGCACTTCAGGATAAGTTATTGACATCAGTGCATTTCTCCTAAATACGTTCGCATGCATATCATTAACTAGAGTCCACTGTTTATTTACAGGTTTTTTCCTTTTGAGGCGAAATTTACATATGGTGAAATGCACCATCATAAGTGTACATTTGCTGAGTTTGACAGAAAACTGTCTTTCGGAAAGGAAATAAGGCAGAGGCTCTGAGGAAAAAGAGGGACTGGAAGTCTTTTGCGGCCTTTTTACCCTGCGTGTGTGATTGTTGGTGGGGAATGGAAGCTCTCCTGGGCTCTGGCTTGGATTTCTCCTAGTATTGCCCATTCCCAACATATATGTGTATGTTGGTGAACCCTAGCTAGTGGCTTCTTTAAGATGAGAATTTCTACCCCCACTGTAGCATTCTTGTTTAATAGTACAGTGGATACAGTAGCACTGATTGGAAGGTACACCAGCTCCTCTTGCCCATTTCCTGAGTTCGTCAATAAGAAAGTCATTCTCTGAAGGAGAATGGTAAATGAAACATTTTTTTTAATACCACCTTGCTGTAATATCACAGGGAGGCTTTTTAAAATTGATTTCTGCTTTATTTTATAAAATAGGGTACCAGATGAACACATCATCTTGGCCAATGTTCCTCTTGCGAACACTGAGTGGATCTGAAATGGCACCTGCAACATTCTTTAAGAAGGTGAGAAAGATGTTATGAAAAGCTTCCATCAACTGGGCTGTGGTTTTATTGTTTCAGTGGATGCTTAAATGCTTTGTCTTCTCTGATATGGAAAGCAAAAATGGTTTTAAAATTACTTGATTGGCAAGCGTATTAGTCTGCTCGGGCTGCTGTAGCAAAGTACCACAGACTGGGTGGCTTAAATAACTGAAATTCATTTTTTCACATTTCTGGAGGCAAGAAGTCCAAGATCAAAGTGTCATCAGGGTTGGTTTCTGGTGAGGCCTCTCTTCTCAGCTTATAGTCTTTTCGCTCTGTCCTCACATGGCCTCTTCTCTGTGCATGCGTGGAAGAGAGGAATCTCTGGTTTCCCTTTCTCTAGAAAAGACACTAGTCCTATGGGCTTAGGGCCCCACCGTTAGGACCTCACTTAACCTTTATTACCTCCTTAAATGTCCTGTTTCTAAATATAGTCACATTGGGAGTTAGGGCTTCAAATTATGAATTTTGGGAAGATGTAACTCAGTCCATAACAGTGGCTTGAACAGAAATTTATTTTCTCACAGCTCTGGAGGCTAGAAGTTGAGATAAAGGTGTCAGCAGGCTTGGTTTCTTTTGAGGCCCCTCTCCTTGGTTTATAGATAGTCGTCTTCTCCTCTTTGGGAGGAAAAGATACATGAGCTACGTATCTGCATCCTAACTTCCTCCTCTTATGAGGACATTGGTCATATTGGATTAGGGCCTACCATAATGGCCTTATTTTAACTTAATTATCTCTTTAAAGACTCTATCTCCAAATGCAATCACATTCTGAGGTACTGGGGTTAGGACTTAAACATATGAATTTTGGCTGGGTGGGGGGGTGAGACACAGAAACACAATTCAGCCCGTAACAGCAAGTCATAAAAAAGGCTCAGTTTTAATCATCCAGTAGTCAAAATGAATTAGTACCTTCCTTCTTGACCTCAGATACAAAAAGGGGTACTCTACTGGAAGCAAATGTTTGTTATTATTTTTTATGTACCTTCAGAAGTGAAGCTTCGCCTCAGTTTGCTATGTTAGTGGTCTCTTTGATATTGGAGAAAATGAAAGTTGAAAGTTGAAACTTTCACTTGAAAGTTACTTGGAGAGATTTGGTTGCAGAAGTAAAAGAATGTTATAAACAGTCATCAGAAAGAATTTGTTACAAGGAAATACTTGTTATATAACAAAGAGGGAAAATTCCAAAAATAGTTTATGCTCTTGAGAAAATGTTGAAAGAGTACACTGTGTTAAGAAACAATGAATGAAAGCCAAGTTTTAGTTAAATTACGGGTCAAAATATTTCTTTCTCACTCTCTGTCCTCATTGTTTTCTCAGTCACTTAAATTTTATTACAACCATTCATATCAGGAGTGGTAAACATTGATTGTACGTTTTAAAAACTTTTCAAGAAGATTAAAGATATAAAGATGTGCAGTGTCATTTGACATGATTCCTGCATTGCAAAGAAAAAATCTTGGAGTATAGCTTTGAGCAGCATGAATGCTGTAAGTGGGCTTGCCCTACCAGCAAGGGGCACAGGTGAATGCAATCCCTTTGGGCATTGTGTAAAGCATATATGAGGATAGCTAACAACAAAAGAGATGTTTAGTAGTAGTCTTTATTAAATACTTACTAGCTTAGGCTGTGGCTTTAGAAAAGCCACTGGATCTATTTTACTTATTAAGTTGCTTTATCAGCTAGTCACATGCCACATGTCACATTATGTTTTTCATTTTTAATATTATAAAAGTAATTTACCTTTGTGTGGGGGGAAAAATCAAACTATATACTTAACTAAAGTGAAAAATGAGTGTCCATTTATCCCGTCCATTCCTCCGTTCTACTGTTCTCTCCAAAATGTTCTTCTTGACCTTTATCTGTGCATTCACAAACATATATGGGCTTTTATTTCTTAAACATAAATTGGAATATATTTTGTGATTTAGTTTTTCCCCTAAAATATGGATTTTTTTGAAATTTCCATTTCGTTTCATATATATTTTAGGTTGTATTGTACTCTTCTGTGGTATGGATTACCGTAAGTGATTTAACCTCTCCCTAAGGATTGATGTTTAGGTTGTCTCCATATTCTTGTTTAAATCATCTACAGTGGACATTCTTATAGAATGTTCTATAGTTCATATAGAACTTTTTATATAAGTGTGAATGCCTACATTCTTAGAAGTAGAATTCCTGGTTCAAAGGGAATGTATGCTTTAAGTGTTGAAATATACTGTTAAATTGCACCTTAAAAGGGTGTTCCAAACTATGCTCCAGTAGTAGTGTATAGATATATTCATATTCCCACACCTTTACTAGCAATGAATATTATCTATCTTTTAAAATTTTGTAAATCTTTTTTTGGAGGTGGGAATGGTAATGGTATCCCATTGTAATTTGCCTTGAAGTGATTACCAGTGAAATTGAACTTTTAAAATGTGTTTAATGGCCTTTTATTTTTCTGTGAATCGCCTGATTATAGCCTTTGCCTTTTTTCTACTGGATTTCTTTTCTTACTCTTACTGATTTGTGGGGTGCTCTTTTCAGCCAAGCTTGGAACTTGGCCAGGAGCCATCTTAAATCCTCACTCCTCCTTGACCCTGGCCTCTGGATAGCCAATTAATTAGGAAGGCCCACCTACTTAGCTTGCTAATTATTTCTTTGTTGTGTCTCTTCTTTCTAACCTTAATACCACTGCCCCTTGTGCAGGCTTTCCTCTTGCCTAGACTGTTCAACTAGCCTTATAACTGCCTATAATTGTCACCCTTAAACACAACTGCTAGAAATATCTGATACAGAAGCCATATCACATCATTCCATACTTAAAACTCCTTTGAAGTTACCATTTGCATTCAGGATGAAGTATAAGTTTGTTAATATGGCCTTTAAGGTGCTCTGTGATCTATCTGGTTTACAGTTGCGACTTCTTGCTTTGGATTTTATGTTCTAAATTGCTTATAATAGCCTGTCCATACCATATTCCTTTTTTTAGGCTGATTATCTCTGGTTAATTCCTATTTTTATTTTAAGATTCATTTCAGGCATTAAATCCTCCAGGATACCTTCCCTATTTTTGCCTCTGTATTCTTATACTTCTGTAGCGCCTTGTGCATATGTCAGTCTTTTTAAAATAAATAAATTTATTTATTTCTTTATTTATTTTTGGCTGTGTTGGGTCTTCATTGCTGCATGCGGGCCTTTCTCTAGTTGCGTCGAGCAGAGGCTACTCTTCATTGCGGTGCGCGGGCTTCTCATGGCGGTGGCTTCTCTTGTTGTGGAGCACGGGCTCTAGATGTGCGGGCTTTAGTAGTTGTGGCTCGCGGGCTCTAGAGTGCAGGCTCAGTAGTTGTGGCGCATGGGCTTAGTTGCTCCACGGAATGTGGAGTCTTCCCGGACCAGGGCTTGAACCTGTGTCCCCTGCATTGGCAGGCGGATTCTTAACCACTGTGCCACCAGGAAAGTCCCCCATATGTCAGTCTTTGTGGTTATTGGATTATATTATTATTTTCACTGTCTCTTGGTTCCTAGACTGTGGGTTCGTTTTGAAAAGTTAATATGGCTTTGTATTTGCAGTACCTATCATACGTCCTGGTACGTACTTGTTTGTTCGATGAATAAAGAAAGGATGGGGGAGTACAGGAAGATGAATACATAGAGAGGGAGAAGATAGGTTTAGTTTTTGACATGTTGAAGTGCCTCTGGGAAGTTTGAGGAGGAATGACTACCACCAGACATTAGACATAAAGTATTTAGAACCTAGAAATAAGGTTTGGCTTGGGTACGTGGATTTGGGAGTTTTCAGCTTAAATGGTAGGGGTGGAAGCCTTGAGCATGAATGAGCTAGTCCAAAGAGAATATATAGAAGGAAAAGAGAAGAATGTCAAGTTTAGAACCTTGAGAAATACCCACTCACCTTCATGATGTATAAGTACCCATATCAGGTACTTAGTAGAGGTCAGTTAAAAGGAAAGCTGATTCTTGACTATTTGGTAGATAGGAAGTTCATCAGTTACATTAGCAAGAACTGAAGACCAGCTGAAAAGTGTCCCCAGATAGAGTTAAATTTGTAATTGTGGGGGCAGAATATTGATAGAGTTCATTCCTGAT
This sequence comes from Delphinus delphis, assembly GCF_949987515.2. Classification (NCBI taxonomy): domain Eukaryota; kingdom Metazoa; phylum Chordata; class Mammalia; order Artiodactyla; family Delphinidae; genus Delphinus; species Delphinus delphis. The sequence continues at coordinate 111,072,312 of NC_082704.1, forward strand.
GGCCTCGATTTACTGTGAAATAGGAAACTGACAAAGGCTGGAGGGAAGGATTCATACATTGATTGAAAGTCTACTATATTCTAACACCAAGGCAGAGAGCTTACTCGGTGGTTTAGGAGAAAGTCAGTTAACGAAGTAATGAATGTATAGTGAGGAAACATCGTTGGTCTTAAGGCAAATGATAAAAGTTTGGAATAGGTGCCATGTGGGATGGGAGAGGGATCGACCTAGGGACATATGAGTATTTTGGAGGGTTCACCTGAGGATGAAGACTAAATATGTGTAGCACTACATGTAATAAGCATGTGGGACTTTTCTCCAGCAGTGCTTGGAAACTGAGAATAAATAGTAAAGTGGATGGTGATATTGAACTAAGGTTTGGAGGTAACAGAACAAGGACAAGGGGATAAGTTGGTTTGGGGTGCTGAGAAGAAAGTGGTGATATGATGCACTGTAACCTGGATGTGAACGGGTGTGATAGAATGTTAGAGTGTTTGGTCCTCTTCTTTTTTTTTTTTAAATTAATTATTTATTTGGCTGTGCCGGGTCCTAGCTGCAGCACGTGGGACCTTTGTTGCTGTGTGCAGGATCTTCATTACGGCATGCGGACTCTTAGTTGCGGCATGCATGTGGGATCTAGCTCCCTGACCGGGGATCGAACCTGGGCCCCCTACATTGGGAGCGTGGAGTCTCAACCCCTGGACACCACCAGGGAAGTCCCCTCTTCTCTTCTTTATACAGTGGTTCTCAACAGGGGACGTTTTGGGTTATCACAACTGTGTGTGTATGTGGGTGCTACTTACACCTAGTGAGTAAAGATCAGGGATGCTACTAAACATCCTACACTGCACAGAACAGCCCCTACAACAGAATGTTCTGGTCCCAAATGACAGTAGTGTCATGTTCGAGAAACTCTGATCTGTGTTAATTCCTTGGTGATCTCATCTAATTCCTGGCTTTAAATACAGTTTGTATGTAGGTGACTTTCAAATTTATATTTCTGCTCCAGATGTTTTGCTCCCATCTCAGACTTGTATATCCAGCCTACCTACTCAGTATCCCTACTTGGATGTCTAACAGACATGTCAAACTGCTCCACCTGCAGCCTTTCCCGTATCAGGGAGTAGCAACTATCCTTCCATTTGCTTCTGCCAAAAACCTTGGTGATTATTTCTGTCACATACGACATCCAGTCCATATGGAAACCCTATTTGCTCTACCTTCAAAATATATTTGAAATTCAACCAGTTATTGCCATCTCCGTTGCTATCAGGCTGGAACAAGCTGCCTTTATCTCTCACTTGGATTACTGTGGTAACCTCTTCATAGATCTCTTTATTTATAACCTTACAGTCTGTAGTCAACACAGCAAGCAGAGTATTCCGTTTAAAACATAAGTGAGGGGCTTCCCTGGTGGCGCAGTAGTTGAGGGTCCGCCTGCCAATGCAGGGGGCACGGGTTCGTGCCCCGGTCCGGGAAGATCCCACATGCCGTGGAGCGGCTGGGCCCGTGAGCCATGGCCGCTGAGCCTGTGCGTCTGGAGCCTGTGCTCCGCAACGGGAGAGGCCACAACAGTGAGAGGCCCGTGTACCGCAAAAAAAAAAAAAAAAGTGAGATTATATCACTCCTCTGCTCAAAACCACCCAGGGGGCTCCCTGTTTTACTCAGAGTAAAAGCCAGAGTTCTTACAGTGGCCTCCACAGCTCTACATGATACGACCCCTCACTCTCTCTCTGACCTGTTTCCTACTGCCCTCCCACTTGCATACTGCATTTTAGCCACTCTCTGCTTCCTTGTTCTTCGAATATTTCAGACACATCTCCTGTTTTAGGGCCTTGGCCCTGGCTGTTGGCCCTGCTTAGAACACTCTTCCTCTAGATAACTGCATGGTTAATAATCACCTCCTTCAGGCTTCTGTTCACATGTCACCTTCCAGATGAGGCTTGTCCTGATTACCTTGTTTACAGTTGCACAACCCCTCCCCTACATTGCTCTCTGGATCTCCCTTTACTCTGATCTTCTCTCTGTCTCTGTCTCTGTCTCTGTCTCTGTCTCTCTCTCTCTCTGTTTTTGCAAAGCACTTAATCATATAACATAGAATATATTTTACTTATGTTCCTCATCTTTCTCTTTACTAGCATGTGAGCACTGCAAGGTGAGATTTTTATTTTGCTAGCTAATATATATCAAGAACCTTCAGTAGTGTCTGGCATTTAGTAGGCACTCAGTAAATATTTGTAAATGAATAAATGAAGGTTAAAGGACTACAATTCTTGATGAGGTCAAAGAAGTAATTGATTAAAAGTAAGGAAGTAGAAATTAAGGATAGGAGTTTGTGATCACAGGTAGACTCTAGGAATGTAGCTGTAAACAAAGCTATAAAAAACTCCAGGCTTTATGGAGCTTACCTTCTAGCTTGGTAAATTTATAGTAAGCCATAATAAATACATGTGTATTATGTTTGATAGTTTTATATGCTAAGGAGAAGGGAGGGTGACATTTTAGATAGGTTGGCCAGGAAGGTCTTGCTGAGAAGTTGCCATTTGAGTGAAGATGTGGAGAAAGGGAGAGAATGAACCTTGAGACTACAAGGGTAAAAATATTCCAGGCAGAAGGGTAATGTAGGTAATGCTGAGACTGGCTTCAATCACAGGGATATGTGAAAAAGTAGCCTGTAAGGAGAACCATATTGTAGGTAAGCAAGGAGGGAGGTTAAAAGGCCATTCTTTGCTAGCCACCTTCTAGAACAGAATCATTTTCTTGCAGTAAAAGAGAATGATCCCTTGTTTATTTTAGCTATTGCTTTTGCAAATTATATCATTGTGTTTAGGAAGTCATTCACGAATGGATGATGACAAACTATATATATTTTAATTAATTAATTAATTAAATTTGGGGGCTGCATTGGGTCTTTGTTGCTGCGTGGGCTTTCTTTAGTTGCGGTGAGTGGGGGCTACTCTTCGTTGTGGTGCATGGGCTTCTCACTGCGGTGGCTTCTCTTGTTGCAGAGCACGGGCTCTAGGCGTGTGGGCTCTAGAGCGCAGGCTCAGTAGTTGTGGCTCACCAGCTTGGTTGCTCCGCGGCATGTGGGATCTTCCCGGACCAGGGCTCGAACCTGTGTCCCCTGCATTGGCAGGCGGATTCTTAACCACCGCACCACCAGGGAAGCCCACGAACTATATTCTTTAAAAACATATTTTAGGGCTCGAGCCCTGGTCTGGGAAGATCCAACATGCCGCTGAGCAACTAAGCCTGTGAGCCACAACTACTGAGCCTGCGTGCCTAGAACCCATGCTCTGCAACAAGAGAAGCCACCGGAATGAGAAGCCCGCGCACCACAACGAAGAGTAGCCCCTGCCCGCCGCAACTAGAGGAAAACCGCGCACAGCAACGAAGACCCAATGCAGCTAAAAATAAATAAATAAGTAAATAAATTTATTTAAAAAAAAACAACACATTTTAAAGCAACTTTGTATCATTACCTTTTGTGGACAGCAGAGGGAACCATTTTGCCAGTTACCTAAATCTGGAAGGAGGTTGTTTTGAGATAAAGTCCTTTCATTTACTGTGTTATTAAAATAGTAGTTCCTTTGATTTTTTTAAAATAAAAATTTGTTTTCTCCTAGAGCTTTATTAATATTTATTTGGCTGTACTTATGTAAGAAAATTTGATAGAGTTTTCATGAAATTTAGAAGAATTAATACAGTATGAAAATCTTTAGAGAATAAATTGCATTTTGTTTGTAATCATTTTCTGGTTTTTGTTACTTGCCAGCCAATAGTGACATTGATAACATACTGTCATATTGGGATTTCTTTTTAGGTTATACATTTGAATTTTAAAATTAGTTCTGTTTCTCTTGTCTTGACTGTCTTAAATCTGTTTTGTAGCAGAAAATGTATATTGCCATTTGATCTAGTTTACTTTGCTATGGAAAGACTTACTCTTACTCTGTTGAATGACAGTGTAAGGCCCTGTGATCCTTATATGTGTCTTGAATGTTTTTTGCATTCTGTGAATGTCTAGCACAAATATATCAACCTCCATGGTTATACTTTGTAAAATCTGCCCCCCCTTCTTTCCATGTGTAATAACTGATAACGGACCTTTGGCCCTTTCATGAAGTGTCGGTATGTGACTCTGCTTCTTACTTACCAGCTATTTATCAAATACTTTGATCCTTGATCAATCTAACTTTTGCCCTGCTGACTTTCCGGGTGGGTTTTTTTTTTTTTTTTTTTTTTTTTTTGCGGTACGCGGGCCTCTCACTGTTGTGGCCTCTCCCGTTGCGGAGCACAGGCTCCGGATGCGCAGGCTCAGCGGCCATGGCTCACGGGCCCAGCCGCTCCGCGGCATGTGGGATCTTCCTGGACTGGGGCACGAACCCGTGTCCCCTGCATCGTCAGGGGGACTCTCAACCACTGCGCCACCAGGGAAGCCCTTCAGGGTGGTTTTAAGAATCATATTAAGAGTATGTAATTAAAAGGACTTTGAAGGCTAAGAATTAAGGAATTTTCAGATTGCAAGGCTAAAGGAAACAGAGAAAGCATGGGATGTTGAGATGGGTTTAAAGGAGGCTTCTTTTTTTTTTTTAACATCTTCATTGGAGTATAATTGCTTTACAGTAAAGGAGGAATTTTTAAAAGGAACCAATCTACCAGATAGGTTTTTAAAATTATATCTTGGTGAAAGAGTTAGTTGAGAGCTCATTTACTGTTCTCCAGGTGATTCCTTGGTTCATTCATTTAAAAAATGCTTACTGTTGGGTACTGTGCTGGAAATAACAATATGTAAAAGAAGTGATACTTGGTTTTAAGAATCCCTTTGTCTCATAGAGGAGTGAACACATTTTATTTTTCAAGTTTTTGGCCACACCCCACGGCATGTGGTATCTTAGCTCCCCAACCAGGGATTGAACCCACACCTCCTGCATTGGAAGGCAGAGTCTCAACCGCTGGACTGCTGGGGAAGTCCCAGAGGAGTGAACACATTTTAACAATAGTTTCACAGTTGAAGGCAAGATCACCTCTTTGGTGGGCCTTGGAGTGGGCAGGCATTGGTCAGGGAAGGCTTAAAGAGACCAGGAGAATTGGGCTTTGAAGTGTGGATGACTTGGAATTGGCCCAGCAGATGATGGGGTGTAGGGTGTTTCACAAAGTTGGCTATTTAAGTTTAAAATCTAGCTCTGATACTTATGGTATAGTCTTAGGCCACTGTGCATCAGTTTTATCTGTAAAATGGGTATAATAATTGCACTGACTTCATAGGATTGTTGTGAGAATTAAATTAATATGTGGGAAATATTTAAACTGTGCCTGGCATATACTAAACAATTGAAGGTTACCTTTTATTTTTATATATATATATATATATATATATATATATATAGAATAAGCACTCCTTAAGGTTAACTTATTTATTTATTTATTTATGGCTGCGTTGGGTCTTCGTTGCTGGGCGTAAGCTTTCTCTAGTTGCGGTGAGCAGGGGCTACTCTTTGTTGGGGTGCACAGGCTTCTCACTGCGGTGGCTTCTCTTGTTGTGGCTCTCGGGCTCTAGAGTGTGGGCTTCAGTAGTTGTGGCGCGTGGGCTTAGTTGCTCCGTGGCATGTGGGATCTTCCTGGACCAGGGCTCGAACCCATGTCCCCTGCATTGGCAGGCGGATTCTTAACCACTGCACCACCAGGGAAGTCCCCTGAAGGTTTAACTTTCAATATCGTTATTCTAAAGATCTAGGGGGTGGAATTGGCAGGTTGTGGTCTTTGATTGTGTTAGGGGGAAAGGATGCATCTAGGGTAGTGGTTCTCAGCGTTGGATCTGGGCAATTAAAACATGCCCTGGGCCCCACCTAGACTGATTTAATCAGTAGTGCTGGCAGTGTGGCTCCAGGTGATTCTAATGTTCAGTCAGGCTGAGAACCACAGGTCTAGGACCATTTCCACGTTTCTGGCTTGGGTGATTGGATTGCTGATGGTGCCATTTACTAGGATAAAAAGCAAATTGAAAAAAAAAAAGATGTTGCTTTTAACATAGCACTTGGTCTTTCTAAGAATCCTGTTAGCATTTGCATGCTTTAACTTTCTGTAACTAAGGAATACTTTTATTTTTATTTAACATTTATTTATTTATTTGGCTGTTGTCAGGTCTTAGTTGTGGCATGTGGGATCTTTCATTGTGGCATGCGGGCTCTTCCTTGTGGCGTGTGGGCTTGTCTCTAATTGTGGCACGTGGGCTGTAGAGCAGGGCAAGCCCCGCGGCATGTGGGGTCTTAGTGCCCTGACCAGGGATCGAACCCGTGTCCCTTGCATTGGAAGGTGGATTCTTAACCACTGGACCACCAGGGAAGTCCTTAAGGAATACTTTTAAATATTTATTTCTGGATTGCTTATCATAAATGACCCCAGACTTGTGTGACTTTCATGTTCTTGTATCTGCATTTTATACTTTGAGGTTTTTTTTAGATATTACCTGCTGCTGTTCCTTCTCTTTGGACTTACTATGTTTCAAAATACCCTATAATTTTTATATTTTTAGGTTTGTTTGACTCTCTTTTAAAATTTCTTGTTATTGCTTCCTCCCCTTCATCCTGTCTGGCTCCCCTACCCCTGCTACCACCACTACTAGAATATAAGCTCCACCAGAACAGGGATCTTGATATTTTTGTTCACTTACGAATGCTAAATTCCTGGTACATAGTATATAATACATACTTCTTGAGTGAATGAATGAATGAATTACTATCAGGCTGGTTTTGTTTTCTTCTAGGTTCTTGGCTCTGCTCCAGAGTAAGTGAGATATTGTTGAGCAGAGTTTCAGAGGAATCTGTGAGAACTGTTTCTTCCTGTATTTAATTGATAAACATGAAGCTTAATTTTTGGTTGCTGAAGGTTGTAAGAATACAATTGAGCAAATGCTTCTTAATACATTTTAACAATGAAAACTTTTTTTTAATGTTTTGGTAGGAACCACCAAAGCCACCTCTAAATAATTTTAAAGTGGGAATGAAACTTGAAGCTATAGACAGAAAGAACCCTTATCTGATCTGCCCTGCAACTATTGGAAATGTTAAAGGAGATGAAGTTTATATCACATTCGATGGCTGGAGTGGAGCTTTTGATTATTGGTGCAAGTATGATTGTCGAGATATTTTCCCAGTTGGGTGGTGTCGCCTGACAGGAGATGTATTACAACCACCAGGAACTTATGGTAAGATAATAACTAACTAATACATGTTCTTTTATTTTCTTGAAGTTAGATCTATCTGCTCTTGGCATTGAGAGTAGGATTTCATGTCCAACTGAGGAGCATTAGGCAGAACAGCAAGGGTACTGTCCAGGTTAGAGAACTGGAGGTAAACGTTTACAATTAGAATTTTTGAGGGCCAACACAACATCGTGGTCTGAATTGACAGTCCACACTGGGGAATATGGACAAAGCTACAAGTCACACTTAGACTATTGAAGCCTTGCTGCTAGAAACATTTTGGGGTGCTCAGGTACCTTTATAGTTGATATTCTATTTAAAATTACACATGGCATTCCATTGTTTGTATCTTGAAGATAGTTTTTTAAAGGTTGGGCATAACAAGTGTTATATACATGTTTTACATGATTTTGGTTGTTTTTTCAAGTTAAATTGATACTTTGATAGTGTTAAGTAAAATGTACATGTCCGTAAAAATTTTTGACTGTGGAAGCCATCATAGATCAGTATGTTATTTCCGTCATGTGTTTATCAGTTGTAATGCTGCGCCTCCTAAGTTGAATATAGTGTCATCTAGTCTAGATATTTTCTTTCAAAGAAAAGTCATCAAAATATTGAAGCTTCTTGCTTGACTCTTCCAAGGACGTAGACATGCCTAACCTGGTCTTCTGTGATGGAATAACTGCTGAGATTTAAGTGGAGTCTAAGCACAGAACGCAATCATTTGGCCTAAGTTAAATGTAAACTTATAAGTGGAATCAAATGTAAACATACTTAAAATTTACCCCACTAAATTTATTTATTTATACCAGAAAAAAAAGATGGGTGTAGTAAATGAGTAGGTAGTGTGGTGGAGGAGGGCAGTGGCTAGGTATGAGCACATAGCCATATTATTCTTGTAACTGCTATTAGAATATTCTGTAATTTGGAACTTTAACACATCCCATTATACTACAATACTACATACCATGATGATCTTTTTGTTAGGTACCTCTTTGGTTCCCTGCTGCCATAATTTTAGGAAAGAGATGTTAATGGTTGATTTTTGTAAAATTTAGTGTGATACAGATTTATGTGCATATGATACTAAAATAAGACATGGGAATCCCCTCCCGGTCCAGTGATTAGGACTCCATGTTTCCACAGCAGGGGGTACGGGTTCAATCCCTGGTCAGGGAACTAAGATCCCACAAGCCCTGTGGTGTGGCCAATAAATAAATAAAGTAAGGCATAGTCTCTGCCCTCAAGAAGTTTACCTTCTAGTGGGAGAGGGATGAATGGAGGGATAGAGTTTAAAAAAAAAATACAGTACAGAATTAGCAGTGTAAAACTAGAGATGTATGCTAGATATGAAGGTGCCCAAAAGACCTCCGGTCTGTTTAGGCTGGCGGAAGGGTGGTCGGGTAAAGGAAAGCTTCACAAAAAGACACATGATGTGGGTATTAAGAGAGGAGAAGGAGTTTGCCAGGCAGAATGGAGATAAAGGTAGGGTGGACACATCACAAAGGTGTGAAATTGCACAGTGTGTTCTGAAAACTGGTGAGTTCAATTTGGGACATGGTAACTTTGGAATGTGTAGCCCAGAATGATATTGTCCTTGAGTATCTGGTCTCCCTATATTTTTCCTTAATAACGCAGTTTGGCTGCCTGACATAAAGACTAGATTTCCAGCCTTTTTAGCAGTTAGTTACAGCTGTGAGACTTAAGTCCTTGTCAGTGGGATAAAAGCACAGGTAGTGTGTTACAGAGAAGTGAATGTACCATTCTCTCTTCCTTCTTCTTGCTTCTGTCCTGCTGCTAGGAATGTGGTTGTTTTGGATGGAGCTCTATCTTGGATTATGAAATGGGGACCACATTCTAGGCATTTCGAAGTGGAAAGCAGAAAGGAGCCAGAGTCCCTGAGAACTTTGTGGAGCAGAATTTTTATACTGGCCTATTCCAGACTATTATTTGAGAGAGAAAAATTTCTGTGTTATATAAACCACTGTTTTAGGCTTTTCTGTTACTGTTAGCTGAATTTAATCTTAACTGATTCAGGGTAATTTAGGACATCTAGGTAGACATGTCCATTGGATGGATGTACATGCAGGTATGAAGCCTAAAAGAGTTAGGTCTTGGTTGACAAAGCAGGTTTGAGAATCATCACGTTCATTCAAATAAATACGTTTTGTGTCAGGTGGGATTATAGGTGCTGGCGGGGGAGTTGGTGTGGAGGTGGGCAGCTTACACATCCTGTTGATAGCAGTGGGTGTGATTTTATTTATAGATGTGTAACAGGTGGAGGTGGATCAACCACAGAACCTTGTGCGTCAACATTTAAAACAATAATTCTCACACTGGAATCACCTGGGAGAGCTTGTTAAAAGGCTGATATCCTGATGCTCACATCTAGGGGTTCTGAATCAGTAGGTCTGGAGTGGGACTCAGGTGTTTCCACTGTACATGGTTTGAACTTTGAGAAACACAAGAATAAGAGATGGGTAGGGCTTCCCTGGTGGCGCAGTAGTTGAGAGTCCGCCTGCTGATGCAGGGGACACTGGTTCGTGCCCCGGTCCGGGAAGATCCCATATGCCGCGGATGCAGCTGGGCCCGTGAGCCATGGCCGCTGGGCCTGCGCGTCTGGAGCCTGTGCTCTGCAGCGGGAGAGGCCACAACAGTGAGAGGCCCGCATACCGCAAAAAAAAAAGAAAAGATGGGTAGATGATAGAATTCAATTTAGGACAGTGAGAAAAAGTATATAAACGTAGGAAAAGCACTAGGTTGATTCCCCCAACAACAGGAGAGGAAAGATTTTAAGCAAATAAGTATTCAGCACTATCAAATGCAGCATAAAACTCAAGAGAGAGAGCTCATTAGTGGTCTTAAGTAAAAGCATGGTTGCTAGACTTCTTTGAAAAACCAGATTTAGAAAGTTGAGTAAATAGGAGATGCAAAGTGTTTTTAAAAAAGTGATTTCAGGGCTTCCCTGGTGGCGCAGTGGTTGAGAGTTCCGCCTGCTGATGCAGGGGACACGGGTTCGTGCCCCGGTCCGGGAAGATCCCACGTGCCGTGGAGCGGCTTGGCCCATGAGCCATGGCCGCTGAGCCTGCGCGTCCGGAGCCTGTGCTCCGCATCGGGAGAGGCCACAACAGTGAGAGGCCTGCGTACCGCAAAAAAAAAAAAAAAAAGTGACTTCAATACTTTCTGAAATATGCCTCCTCTGTCCTTTACCCCACTATACAGTTCACCAGTTAATGTGAAATTTAGAACCTTTACCTCAATTTATAATCCTTTACCCTCTACCATTTATAGTTGTCTTAAATATTTCCCCTATATTCATTGAGAGTGGCATTATATAGTGTGATAATTTTGGCTTCAATCATAAAACATAATTTAGAAAACTCAAGAAGAGAAGGAAAATCTATTGTATTTATGCACAGTTTTGTCCTTTCAGTTGTTCGTTCTTCTTTCCTGGTTTTCAAAGATTTCTCCTTTTATCATTTTTTTTTTTTCTGTTTAGAGAACTTCTTTTAGTCATTCTTTTAGGGTATGTTGGCTGGCAACAAATCTTTAGTTTTCCTTCATCTAAGAATGTCTTTATTTCCCCTTCATTCTTGAAAGGTGGTTGCTGGATATAGAATTCCAGGTTGGCAGTTGTTTTCTTTCAGCACTTTAAAAATGTTGTGCAACTTCCTTCTGGCTTCCATGGTTTCTGATGAGAAGTTTGCTTTTATTCGAATTGTTTTTCCCCTATAGGTTCCATTATGATTATGGGTCTGTTTTTCCTTGTAGTTCTTCTAGTATTTACATTATGCTCTATCTGTTTTCTGGCTCCATTATCAGGTGTGTACAAATTTGAATTCTCTCATAACTTTCTGGTCCATTGAACCTTCTGTAGTAATCCTCTTTATGTTTTTTCAGCTTAAAGTCTGCTTTTATCTTGTATTAATGTAGCTATACCAGCTTTTTGTTGTTGTTGTTATACCAGCTTTTATTTGGTTGGTGTTCTTATTCTTTCTCTTTCTCTTTCTAATGTTCAGCCTTTATCTATCCTAATCTAAAGAGATGCGTTTCTTGCAAATAGTCGGATTTTTATTTTTTTGCCAGTCAGCCAGTCTGACTGGAGCTTTTAATCTATTTCTATTTATTGTAATCACAGATATATCGGGTTTTCAGTATGCTATCTTATTTTGTGCTTTTTATTTGTCTTGCCTTTTCTTTGTTTTGTTTTCCTTTCTTATCCTTTTTTGGATTATTTTTTCTTATTCCATTTGTTCTCCTCTTGTTGGGAAGTTATACACTGTATTTTCCGTTCTTTTAATGCTCTAGGAATTTTAACATGCTTTCTTCAAGGAAGTCTGAAATTAATATCTTTCTTCTGCACTAAGACAGTAAAAGGAACTTAGAATACTCTACCTATTTACTCCCTTCAAATTCATGTTATTACTGTTGTATATTTTAATTATATATTTTTGTAATCTTATAAACTATTACTATTATTGTTTAAGTAATCAATATTTGTTGATATTCACCAACATATTCAACATGTTCTTTGCTCTTTATTCCTTCTTAGTAGGAATCCTCCTTAATCCCTTTCATCTGGGATTAATTTTCTGCTGCCTGAGGTAGATCCTTGAGAATTTCCTTTAGTGAATGTCTGCTAGTGGCATGCTTTCTCAGTTTATGTTCATCTGAATATGTCATTATTTCACCTCCTTCCTTGAAAGACATTTTTTCTGGGTGTAGAATTCTAAGTTGACAGCTGTTTTCTTTCAGCACATTGAAGGTATCATTATTTTGCCTTTTGATTTTCATTGCTGTTGACAGTTCAGCTGTCATTCTATTTTTCCTCTGACTGTAATGTCATTTTTTTTCCTCTAGCTACTTTAATATTTTCATGTCATCTTTGATGTTTTTTATTTTCACTCTGATAATTCTAGGTGTGGGTTTTGTTGAATCTTGGCAAAACCACACAGATACAAATGATAAGTTGCTTACTTTCATTTTGAAAATTTTTAAATGTTGGATATTATAATTTAACTGTTTTATCATTATTAAGGATTTCAAATGCCACAAGTAATTTGACATTGTGAAGCATTTTTTATGACTACTTTTTTTTTCATTTTGTTTTTGTACTTTAAAAAAATTGAAGTACAGTTGATATACAATACTGTGTTAGTTTTGGATGTACAGCAAAGTGATTCAGTTATATATATATATTTTTTCAGATTGTTTTCCATTATAGGTTATTAAAAGATATTGAATATAGTTCCATGTGCTATACAATAAATCTTTGTTGCTTATCTGTTTTATATATAATAGTTTGTATCTCTTAATCCTATACTCCTAATTTATCCCTCCCCCCTTTTCCCCTTTAGTAACCATGAGTTTTCTGTGTCTGTGCGTCTGTATTCTGTTTTGTATATAGATGCATTTGTATTATTTTTTAGATTCCACATATAAGGGATAGCATACAATTTTTGTCTTTCTCTGTCTGACTTACTTAGTATGATAATCTCTAGGTCCATCCATGTTGCTGCAAATGGCAGTATTTCATTCTTTTTAATGGCTGAGTAATATTATATATATATATATATATATATATATATATATATATATATATATATATATATATATATATGCCACATCTTCTTAAGCCAGTTGTCTGTTGGTGGGCACTTGGATTGTTTCTATGTCTTGGCTATTGTAAATAGTGCTGCCATTGGGGTGCATGTATCTTTTCGAATTAAGAGTTTTCATCTTTTCCGGATATATGCCCAGGAGTGGGATTGCTGGATCATATGGTAGCTCTATTTTTAGTTTTTAAAGGAACCTCCAAACTATTTTCTATAGTGGCTGCACTAATCTACATTCCCACCAACAGTGTAGGAGGGTTCTCTTTTCTCCACACCCTCTTCAGCATTTATTATTTGTAGACTTTCAAAAATAGATTTTAAAATTAATTAAGTTTTGGCTATGTTGGGTCTTCGTTGCTGCTCACGGGCTTTCTCTAGTTGCGGCACGTGGGGACTACTCTTCATTGCGGTGCATGGGCTTCTCTTGTTGCATAGCACGGGCTCTAGAGCACGTGGGCTTCAGTAGTTGTGGCAAGTGGGCTCAGTAGTTGTGGCTCATGGGCTCTAGAGCACAGGCTCAGTAGTTGTGGCGCAGGGGTTTACTTGCTCCACAGCATGTGGCAGCCTCCTGGACGTGGGAGACCAGTGATCGAACCCGTGTTCCCTCCATTGGCAGGCGGATTCTTAACCAGTTGCACCACTAGGGAAGTCCCTATAGACTTTTTGATGATAGCCATTCTGACTGGTGTGAGACATTACCTCATTGTGGTTTTGATTTTCATTTCATTAATAATCAGCAGTGTTCAACATCTTTTCGTATGCCTGTTGACCATCTGTATGTCTTCTTTGGAGAAATGTCTATTTAAGTCTTCCACCCATTTTTTGATTGGGTTGTTTGTTTTTTTGATGTTCAGTGCATGAGTTCTTTGTTTGTTTTGGATCTTAACCCCTTGTCGGTGGCATCATTTGCAAATATTTTCTCCCATTTTGTAGGTTGTCTTTTTGTTTTGTTGATGGTTACATTTGCTGTGCAAAAGCTTTTAAGTTTGATTAGGTCCCATTTGTTTATTTTTCTGTTATTTCTTTTGCTTTGGGAGACTGATCTGAGAAAATATTGCTACAATTAATGTCAGAGAATGTTTGCCCATCTTCTGTTGTAGGAGTTTTGTGGTGTCATGTCTTATATTTAGGTCTTTAAACCATTTTGAGTTTATTTTTGTATATGGTTTGAGGGAGTGTTCTAATTTCATTGATTTACATGTCGATGTCCAGCTTTCCCAGCACCACTTGTTGAAGAGACTTTTCTCCATTGTATGTTCTTGCCTCCTTTGTCATGGATTAATTGACCGTAGGTGTGTAGGTTTATTTCTGGGCTCTCTATTTTGTTCCATTGGTGTGTGTCTGTTTTTGTGCCCTGCCATTGCTGTTTTGGTTACCTTAGCTTTGTAGTATCATTTATGACTACTTTTTGAATACAAATAAATCAACCCGTGACAAGGTAGAATTTGGAAACAGTAGAGTAGAAACAAAGATGTGCCCACTGGTGCCACATTCTGATTTGTAAAGATTCACAGAAGTCCCCAGAAGAACCTTAGGATTCTGGGAAAAGTATGGTTAAAGATTGTTAGTTGACACTTAACGTTGCATATATGATTCATTTTGATTTTTTTCAAGCATTGCTTATTAATTGCAGAGAGATTAATAGGGTTAGTACTGTACTTGCTTACACTAGGTGAAATACTCTTTTTGAGTAGAGAAAACATTTACTTTAGCCAATATATCATTCATTAAATGGCAGCTATAATATATAAGTATCATTTCTTAGATATAATGTGATATATTCTTGAAAGCCAAATATTTTAAAATTATTTTTTATTAGTTTTAACTCATTTTACTCTAATAGGAAAAGTAATGTTCAAAGGAAAAAGTTGAGAAAAGCGTGCAGAGATAACCATGGCAAACAGTTTTATCTATATTTGGGTTCATAGTGCCTTTTTTTCTTTTTGTTTCACACATGCACCTTAAGAACACGCACACAGCCAAATCAGTAGAAAAATGTTAAGTTATGGTGTATTTATTCTTTAAAATCATATAGAACAGTTTAGAAGAATGAAAGTGTTCCTGTTTACTGAGAAAGAAAACTCTCCAAGATGTATTAATTGAAAAAAACAACCCCCCCATACATACAATATAATACCATTAAGTTAAGAGAAAACAAGTAGTTATGTATTTCTATATTTAATTGTAGATATATGTATATAAATACACAGAAAAGATCTGAAAGGCTATACAGTATATCAAATCTGTGTCATAGTGATAATTTCTGAAAAGGGGTATAGGGTGGTAAAGGAAGTGGTAATGGGGACTTTTGCTTTTATCTGTGGCCTTTTTTTTTAAACAAGAATGTATTGGTATGTTACATTTGTATCTTTAATTAACAGTTTCAGTTTGAAGACAGATTATCCTTCATATTCCACTTTCTTGCCTACTTTTTCATGCTGTCTTGTGACTGTATTCCTATGTGAAATATATCCTTACAAATTCAGTTTTGTTTTTTACTCCATCATATGGCTATACCATAATTTATTTAACCAAACATCTATTTTGTTTGGCATTTAGAATGTTTCAACATTTATGTTATTAAACTAGATGATATGAAGGATGTATCTTTGCATACCTTTCTAATTATCTACATAGAATAAGTTTGCTGTGTCAGAGGCTACGTTTCTAAGGCTGACAAATTGTCATTCAGAAAGCTATACTCACTTCCACTCCCCCTCAGTGGTGGGTGAAAATGTTTTTTTCCTTCTCTGGTCAACTTTGGGCATTATCTTCTTATTTTTGCTAATTTAAAAAATGTTATTTTAAAAATTTTCATTTCTTAGATTACTAGTGAGGTTGAATCTTTTTCTTTCCATGTATTTTGGCCATTAATATTCCTTTATCATTTTCCTAATTGTCTTCTCCCATTTTTTTCTTAGAGTGTTCCTTTCATTGTTGATTTGTTTGAGTGCTTCATTTATTGCACATATCAACCCTTTGTCATAAAAGTAAAAACCTTTTCTTGGTCATTTGCTTTTTAATGTTATTTATGGCCTTTTAAGAAAATGTACAGAAATATTAAATTTTTTGACTTGAATATTAAATAATTCAAGGGCCTTAGAGTTAAATAATTTCAAAAGGCACAAATAATATTAAATCAATTGAATTTTATGAATTTAAAAAATCTATTTTTTTCATTTGTTTTGAGTATTTCTTGAACACATTGGAAATGTTCATTTTTTGACCTTTGTTTAATTGCTTTTCCAATTTTTTTTTTTTTAGACTGCAGCACATAAAACCTTTTCAAATAATTAATGACTAAAGACAATTCACTAGCATAGTTTCTTAAAGAAATGTAGTGAGGCTTCCATGAGTGCTACTTTATTTGACTTTACATTAAAAACCTTATTTAAGCTTTACTGGTTTTCCTTTCAAGAATAGTAATAAGGTTTAATTTACTTTAAAACTTTTTCTAACAGTTTTTCTGCTGGTGTTAACACTTCTATAATCAGAAACAGCTAAGTTCTTATCAGATCATTGGTATAAAAATCCACTGAGAAACATACCTTCAATAGAAAATAAAGCAAGCTGAGTGGCTTTTTTTCCTCGTTTATTTAGATTTTCCTTTCTTGGCTCTTGTTAATGACTCTACAGTCTTTCAAAGCTCTTTACTTCTGGTTGGTGCTGTCACAGCTCATCAGATTTATTCTAGAGACCTGCACAGGGTGTCTGGTGAGAAAGAGGAAAGAACTATGTATGCTGCTGTGTCCTTGGCAACTTAAGGCTGAGTCAAGTAAACTAAAACAAAGTTCATTGTAGATTTTTTCTTGCAAAATTTATTTGATCTTGCTGTTCTCTGTTTCGATTTTTCCCCCTCCCTTTGTATCTCATACTTAGTTCTCTCTAAATAAATGATAGAAATTTAGGAATGCCCAGTAAACTATTGGTTAACTATTGGTTTCTTCTCATATTGCCCTTCCTTTGTCTCTGGCATATACAGTCATAGGGATTTATAGCCAGTCATTTCATTAAAGTCCACATGTTTAATACATGAAGGACAAGACTTGGAATCCAGCAACTTAGCATCAGAACTGGGACACCTGTTATTTTAAAGGCTATGTATGATTTTTTAAAAAAACTTTTCTTTTCCCTGTCTTTATTTGGGAAAGTTTGTAAACAAATAGGTTACTATTTTGTTTTATAAACACAATAAATGTAGGTTTTTAGTCTTCTGAGAAATTGGGGAAATTCAGAAGCAGAGGATTCTTTTAAAAATTTGACCCAGTGTTAATTTTTTTCTAATATTGTGGGATATTCAAAGGTTTTTGTTTTGTTTTATAAATATAGCTATATTATAAACCATTCTACCTGGCTTTAAAGGTACTTAAATACTTTTAAAGTTAACTATATAAATTAAACTTTAAATAATTTCTGAAACATTAATGAATTAGTTTTATTTAATGTAGTTTCAGATTTATGCATCATTGATTACAAATTAATGACCCATACTAGTGTGAAGTGTCGTCTTGTAGTCTAATTTAAGCATTTGTGACCATACAAACCAAGAAAGAGGGCAGCAAGCTTCCAGATGCTTAGAGTATAAAGTTGCAGGATCCCAAGGGTATAGAGGAAATCCTCTGGTCCAAAGGGAAATGCAGAGGAGGGGAAAACCTAGAATCAGAAAGGTGTAGCCAAGCATTCCTGTCTAGTGGCACCATATCCTGGCAGTGATCATTTTAACTCTTCTCTTGATAAAAATCCTTCAATTTATTTGGGTCCCCCACCACCTGCCTCTCATGGAAACAGCTTTAATTTCCAGGTGGAACTCAATGGTGACATGACATTTCCTTCACAACTTTGTAAAACATTTCTGATTATGAATAATTGATAGAACTGGCATATTAGATTTTCTTTGTTGGTAATTCAGACATAAATTGTATGAATAGGAACTTTCTTCTTAAGCTTAAAGTGAAAAATAGGTTTTAAATATAATTATCCTGGGCACTGTTAGCTGCTTCTTTGAATGGTGGTTTATTTTATATCGTGTCTGCGCGCACAAGTGTATGGTTTAGCTTTTAATTAAAATTTTAAGGGAGTGGGTTTTAAAATCTAAACTTTTGATCTTTAAAAAAAATGTAATTAGTCATTTTATATTGTAGTCTTATTTTCTCCTATGTAACATTTTCCTTTGGAATTATTTAAAAGTTAGTCTTTTTAAAGTTTTATTGAAGTATAGTTGATTTATAATGTGTTAATTTCTGCTATACAGCAAAGTGGCTCAGTTATACATATATATATTCTTTTTCAGAGTTAGTCTTTTGAGAAATATTTCAAAGTTTCCATGTGCAAACAAGAAATAGCTCTGCTCCCCACCGCCATCTCATTCTCATTTTTTTAAAAAACAAAACCAGAAATTATGGTTGCTTTTGCTCTTTGTTTGGGTAACCAGAGGAGTATGTGGTTTCTATAACTTGTGCTTCACCTCTTTAAATTTTAAAATTAAGATTTTATAGTTTTTCGGACATACCTTTACCAAATTTTTCCCTATTTTTATATGACTGTGTGTGTTCAGTAAACACCACATAAAGCAGCACTTTTCCTCTCTCTCTGTTATAGTGGGTCAAAAGTAGCAGAGGTACATAAAATTAAGGCTGTAAAAAGTTCAAGGTGTATCAGTCCCATCCGAAAGGTTCTGAATAAAAATTCGAGTATTTGTTTAGATATTTGCCCTTAATGTAGCTCAAAATAAAATACAGACTAATAATGCTTAGTATATTTAGTACTTTTCCTGTTTGGTATAAAAGAAATAGGTAGAAATGCTATCAACCCAAATTATTCACTAAAAAGCCAAGAAATTTTCAACAGCTGATATTTTCTTTTTCATACGTACAGCTTGGAACAAATGTTTTGCTTGTGCAAATGAGACAGCTATTATGATGCAAAGAAGTATCTTGAAGAAAAAAACAAATGTCCTTTTTCTGTTTTCAGCTAAATACTGCAGTAATTGCAAGCAGAGCCTGAAGCTTCTTTCTTGTTTCGGTTCTGTGATATATTTTAACAAGTTCTCTTGAGACTATTAAAGTGTCTTGGTTTTTAGGACATGTGGTCCAGCGGGAATAACTTTGTCTACATACGCAGTGAGTTGGCAGTTAGATTTTTGCATGTCTTCTCATTTGTTTCCAGATTCTCTGACCCAGGGTAACCTTTGGTTCTTTTCTGAAGGCAGGAGTGAAGGAAGTTTGAGCAGGTGACTGATGATCACTGTCTATACAGCCCACAGACAATATGCGAATTACTTTAGCAGCCCTCTTAATCCCCCCCCCCCCCCCCCCCCCGCAACCAACAAATGCAAATAGTTTCATCCCATTTGCTAGAAATTCAGGCTTGCTCCAGCAACATGGGCTTTGTTGTTAACTTGCTTTCTTCAGAAAGGCAGTTTTATTCCTGGTAGAGGAGAAAGGCTATCAAATGGAACCTAAATCACCCTTGTGGTAAATACAGCAACAGTTTGGTTCTCTGGAATATTTCTAAAGGTAGGAATTACCCCAAAAGTTTCTTTCTATTGCAGTTGAAGTTTGGTTAAAGAAATTCATTGTCTGCTTTGTTAGCTTTTGTATATTAAATATCCCAGTCATTTCTGTTATCTAAAAAAAAAAATCCTCTATTTTGTTCTAAATATTACGTGCTGAAATTGTTGGCACTATTATTTGATGAGTCACTTCTAAAAACTGTTTTACAGTACAAGGGAAAAGTCAGATTTTGGTTATTTCCACCATAAAAATGAATTAAAATAAGAAAGGAACAACCCTATTGTAAGTCAAACTTGATCACTTAAATCTCCAGTTTATAATCAAACGTTGCCAAGTGTTTTTCTATAGCTTTGAGGAATACAACATGATTTTTCACTGGTATTACGTGAGACTTATTAAAAGGACTTTCATGATATAGAAATGTGGATAACATATTTTACTAATTATTGTGTCAATACATTTAATGTGTTTTGTGGAAATTATAGTGGTGACTGCTATATTTTTTTTTAGCATAATGGAAGTCACTCTATAGAAGTCATTCCATAAGAAAAAAGACGTTATGGTTTAAAAATTGAGTGACTTTTAAAAGCTCAGTCTTGATAAACCATAATGGAATAGAATATGAAAAAGAATACATATATATATAACTGAATCACTTTGCTGTATACCTGAAACTAACACAACATCGTAAATCAACTATACTTCAATAAAATAAAGAAAAAAGAAAAGCTAGTCTTGTTAGGTGAATTGTGAATTAACCTGAAACAACTGAAGTTGCTTCTTTTTGTGTGAACTTTCCTCTCAAAATATTAAAGATTTTGGAAACTGTCATCTTCTTTAGTAATGTCATTTTAACCAAAATCTTGGTTTCTCATGAACTGAGCCAGATATGAGTAGTAATTGTGAAATAAAATGATCTTCACGGGAAGCACCCCCAGTGAAGCTGACAGGAGTGGTTTACAAAGCATCTATGATCCGAAAGTAGAAAACAAGTATATTTTTAAAACAACACTCTTAAAGCCCTTCTAAATTCTAATTGTAATTTGTAGCTTGTTCTTGCATTTTTATGATTTCCTTTCTAGACTAAATACATATGAGAAATAATTATATAACAGGGTAGAAAAATAATGTAAATTCTACTAAATTAGATTTTCTTTCTTTTTTTTCTTCCCCCCACCCCCCGTACGCGGGCCTCTCACTGTTGTGGCCTCTCCTGTTGCGGAGCACAGGCTCCGGACGCGCAGGCTCAGCGGCCATGGCTCACGGGCCCAGCCGCTCCACGGCATGTGGGATCTTCCCGGACCGGGGCACGAACCTGTGTCCCCTGCATCGGCAGGTGGACTCTCAACCGCTGCGCCACCAGGGAAGCCCCAATTTTCTTGTTTTAATTTTGTATGTATGCCAAGGGTAAAAGGCCTTGTCACTTAGGTATGGAGATAAATAACTGGACTTTTGTAATTTGTTTAAGTTAGAGAGCTATCCTTTCAATTTTGTTTGGAAAAATTTTCCCAGTAACATTTTTACAAGTTTTAAATCACCTTAAGATAGAATATTCTATGCAGGTTAACGTATGTTTTATAAGGTATATGTATGAAGAATTTCTTCTTTCTTCTTTAATCTGTTTACCTTAGATCTCCAAGCCCTGTTTTGAAACGGGGGAAGGAGTGACTCAAAGCTGCAGATCCTTTCAGTATATTTGGTTTTGGTTTACTTGTCCAGACATAATTTTTGAAGGCTACTGGAAGAGACATAGCAGCACTTTCCAAATGGAGACGCTCTATCAGACCCCAAAAGCAAGTTCTTTTAAATGAGATCTTTATTTTTCCGAGTGAATGATTTATTTCTTTTTATGTGAAAGTTACCTTCTATTATATGTTTAAGGTGTTTTTAATACTGTAAAACTGTGGTTCTTGGTGATGAGAGAAATCTACATGGTTCATGAAGGAGAATCAGGAGGGGCAGTGGAGGAGCTAAGGGTTTGTTCACACTACTGGACTCTCACCACGCCAACCAAACCACCTCTGCTTGGTCAATGAGCAGGGAACTGGGCAGAGCCCTCAGGTCAGAATAGATAACTGGCTGCAAGGCCCAACAAGGGTTAAATTCGAAAAGACAGGTCCTGTCTCCATAAAAACCAGGATAACTACCACTAAAAATTAGAGATCTTGTTTTCCTTTGTAACTTTTTTTCCCTTGTAGTGTTGAGTGGTAAAACAAATAAACCTTTTAAAGTGAACAAGGGGTGAGGGTCAAAAAAGGACTTCTGTGTTTGTTTTGGGCAAGTAAGAGATAGAGTAAAAAAGTGGTATGGTAGAGAAGTCTTTAAGTAATGATAAAAGGAAGAATGGTAAGCAGAGACCTGTGGGAGGCAGGATTGAGGTGTGGGAAGGTATCTGACCAGGACAGAGAGTGCCCCTGCTACTATGAATGGTAGGCCCCATATGTCTCTGATGGTCAACTGCTTGGGCAGTAGAGATGCTTTTATGACTATGTTCTGCTGAGTAAGCTTCTCTGAAAGATTTCTGCCTTGGTAATGAGGGGATCTGCTCTTTAATTCTGAAACTGCTGGAGACTGAGCTGTAGATTCTAAAGGTCTCTATAAGGTATGCAGTGAACCTGTGTAGGTTTTTCTAATGTTATTTTTAGTGGATACATATATGCTAGTCTAAAAGTTGTATGGCTTTTTATCAAAACAGAATATTATAATGCTTATGTTGAATAATTGTTTTCTCTAGAGACATCTAAATATTTAGAGTGACTGGTTATATTCTTATTCAAAAAGTGGCTAGGTTGTTTATCTTTGTTGGGGCATTTTATATTTTTAATGAAAAAATTGGTATTTATTGTAGAACATTTAGAAAACAAAGATAAGTGATGAGTAAAATCTAAAAATTGTTTATATTCCTGCCATCTGGATATAATCACTGATAATATTTTTGGTGTATAAACATTAGGAAACTTTAATTAAAAAATCAGTAATGTTCATTGCCAAGAGTCATTGAGACCGACTGAGGACAGCATATGTTGTATTCTGTTCCATGTATACAGAATTGTATTGGTTTGGTCCCATCTACTTAAGTAGTCTTACTCTGTTATTCTAGTAATTAATAGATAAATATAAAATGTGTTATGATTGTAAATATTTGAATTAGAGAAAATCCACAAGAAAATTTAAAGAGTAAAGAAAGACTATCAGAAGATGCTCCAATATTTGATGCAGTTTTTTTCCTTAAGCGTTTATATTCAGCCAAGAGAGTTGAAAAAACTGAAGCACCTAAAACACTGGATTATTAAGGGCATGTTGATAGTTTGTTTTCAGTATTACTTTAAATATTTTTCTTTGTTGTTTACATGTAAGCTTCCTCAGATTTGAACCTGAAAAAATGTTTAAGCCAACCACTTAATTCTGCATTTTGTTCATTAAGTTTATAGAAAATATTTTAATTAAAAGACCGTGTCTTTTCATTTTTTCCCTCACTAATTAAAAATAGTACCCGGTTTAAGCAGAGAGCGTGGGTTTTGGGGTGAGATAGACCTGAATTTGAATCCCATTTCTACCACTTCTAGACTAGATGTGTGATACTGGATTGGATGTTACTTACCTCGCTGAGCCTCTATTTCTTTATATGTAAAATCGAGAGAATAATACTTGCTTTACAAAATTGTAAACACAAATTTTAATAATATATGTGAAGTCTCTGGCTCATTTGAAGTATACAAATTTCTCTTCCCTTTTCTCCCCCAGTGTGTTTTTTTAAATGAGGTGAAATTCACATAATATAAAATTAACCATTTAAAAATGCACAAATTCAGAAACACTTATTAGTACATTCACAGTGTTGTGCAACTACCACCTTTGTCTAGTTCCAGAACATTTTCATCACCCTAGAAGGAAACCCCATACCCATCAAGCAGTTGCTCCCCACTCCCTCTTCCCCCTTGCCCCTGGTTATCACCAATCTCTATTCTGTTCCTATGGATTTACCTGTTCCAGATATTTCATGTAAATAGGATCATGTAGTATGTGATTTTGTGTCTGGCTTCTTTCATTTAGCATAATGTCTTCAAAGTTCATCCATGTCATAGCATGTATCGGTTATTCCTTTTCATGGTTGAATAGTATTCCATTGTATGTATATACCACACATTTGTTTACCCATTTATCTATTGATGGACATTTGGGCTGTTTCCACCTTTTGGCTACTTTTAATAGTGCTGCTATGAACATGCCCATACATGTACCTGTTTGAGTCCTTGTTTAACTTTTTCTTGGACCACCAGACTGTTTTCCACAGAGCTGCACAACTTTACATTCCCACCAGCAGTGTATGAGGGTTTCAATTTCTCCATATCCTTGCCAACACTTGTTATTTTCCTTTTTTTAAAATTATAGCCATCTTAGTGGGTGTGAAGTGGTACCTCACTGTGGTTTTGATTTGCAGTCCTTCCTTCATTTTTGAATGGAATGTATTCTAGAAGTTGATTTTTAAGTTGGTTGATTAGTATTTGAAGCGTATTTTTCCAAGAAATCTGTAATGTTGTGATCAAGCTGTGGTCATCTATTTAATGCATAAACTACCTGAATTGTCTCTATAATAATATAAGATCAGAGACAAAACTTGAATATTAAACATTTATTCATTTAACAAGCATTTATTGGATGCCCATTATGTGGCAGATGTTGGAGATATAACCAGATGTTGGAGATATAACAGTGGAACCCTAGACCAGATGTTGGAGATATAACAATGGAACTTACATGGTTCCTTCCCCTAAAGGAGCTCACAGTATGTCTAGACAGATAGATGTGTAAGTAAAGATAAGATGCTGTAAGATCTGTGCCAGTAGAGATAAATGCCGTATGTGTGGTATATGACCATTAAGATCGTACAGTTTGCCTCGGAGCTTAGTGCTAGAGTTTTACAGAGCTGGTAATTGAGCAGAATTTCAAATAATGCATGGTAGTTTAGCTAGTGACAAGGGAGGGAAGACTTTTCTTGGGTCAGCCTCTGCAAAGGCAGTAAAGGTCAGAATGTTTGGGGATCTGAAGCAGATGATTATGGCTGAATCTATAATGATAGATGGGGAAGAGATGAGATGAGGCTGTGAAGATATCTAGAGGGCCTTGGATACCAGGCCAAGGAGTTCAGATTTTAGCATATGGGTAATGTGGCATCACTGAAGATGTTTAAGTGGAAAAGTGACATACAATTTGTATTTTAGAAAGGTCATGCTGATGTACTATAGAGTATGTATTGGAAAGGGCAGCTGGGAATGCCAATTAAGAAGCTAGTATTGTAGCTTATGTGAGAAGTCATGAGGTCTTGGACCAAGTCATTGACAGGCATAAAGAAGAACACAACTAGGAAGTACTTAAAGGAGGTAGGCTTGGTTAGACATGTGAAGGGAGGAAGAGTACAAAGATGACTTCAAGATTTCTGACTTCTGGTAATTTGGTGAAAAAAAGGTAATGGCATTCATCAAGATAGAGCATATAGGATAAGCGTGATGATTCTCCTTTTGGACATGTTGAGTTTGAGATGCCTATTTAGATTATCTGTTAGCTATTGAAAACACAGCTCTGGAACTTGAGACAGGCCTGTTGGGGATGTGGTGGGGGGAGGTAGGCACATGAATGCTTGAATGAGCAAGAGAACAATTTGGGAATCATTATTATGTGTAGGCAGTAGCTGAAATCAAGGGTGTGAACCAAAGTGCTCAAAACTGAGATGAGGGTGGGGAGAAGATAGCTAATCCTGGGGGACACCATAGGAAAAGTGACAGAGGTACAAGGAGAACAAGGAGGGAGTGGCCATGTGAAATCCAAGAAAGAATTTTAAAAAGAAGTGTTTAGTGCTTGCTGGAAGTCAAATAAGATCAGGAAGAAGCATCATTGTCAGTGGCTGTTAGGAGGTTATGGGTGATGTAAGCACACAGATTCCCTAAAAAGAGGTGCCTGAAGTGTGCTTGCAGAGGGTTGAAAAATGAGAAAATGACAATAATAGTGACCATGAGCTAGTCTTTCAGGAAGTTTGGTTATAAAAGAAGTGAAGGTATTAGCTGTAGATAATGTAGATAAATAGGAGTTCCTTCTTTGGAGGAAACTTCTTTCTTCCATTTGTTAGGCATTGACAGCAGTGTTTCCCCATTATCCAACCCATTGATGGAAGAAGGCAAGGAGCACCCTTAGAATCTGGGAAGGGAGAGTGAGAATAGAGACAGGGATGGTGATGGTGTTGATAATAACAGCTAACATTTATTGAGTGTATACCATGTGCCACGTACAGATTTCAGTTAATTTGCCCAAGCTATTATTTCTCATAGATATTATGTGGTAAAGCTGGATTTGAATGTAATTAATCTGGAGCCAGTGTCTCTGCACTAGATAGTAAGAAGCAGGGGAGAGAATAGGTGTAAAGAGTGGCTCGTACCAGAGTTCCATGTCCATCTGATCTCTACCCTGCTTCTTCCGAGAAAATTCATAGTCCTCAGCTAGTTCCTGCCTTCCAAAACGCCCGCTGTGATAAGTGTCAGGAACATGCTTCCTTGTTTCCTTTTCCACTAGTAACTACCCCTTGTGGTTTCCTTCAAGAGTTTTTCTTAGCTTATTTGAGGTTTTCTAAAAGGATTTTTTATTGCAAAAAATAAGGAAATAAGTGCATTTAAAAGACTGTCAGTATGCTTATGAAAAGGTGAAGTCACTCTTATGTGACAATAATAGTCCTTCAAAAAAAACTATTCAAAAAGCTAGTTTCCGAGGTAAAGCAAACTCTGTCCGTTATGAACGTTTGATTCCTAAAGCAAGGTTTCTGGGATAGGATTGTGGCTTCTCTGGTACAGGTGTGGGGAGAGGAGAGAAGAAATAGGGTAGTGTCTGAAGATACCAGTCCAGGAGGCCAGTGCTATGGTGTGGGATGGCAGCAGGAATGAAGGAACGAAGTTCATAGGGTTTACACTTGATTCTGCCTCCCCTTGGCTTTTATTGCTGCCCGTGACCCATCAGTTTGTGGCAACATGGGCTCTATGGAACAGGGAGCAAAGTTCCAGGTAGGGGCATTGGGTACCTTGACTGAGTTTCTATGAATGCCAGGCCTCCAGGTTGGATAGTTTAGGTGTAACCATCTCTATTGATATCTCCATGTTTTTCATAATTGAGGCTTGTGTTGCTTCTTTGGTTTTATAGTTACCAGTATGAAAGATCCTTAGAATAATGACAGTTTCATTGTACATGCATTTTTAAAATAAGGAAGATGACTTGCAAAGAATTCCTCAGTCTGAAAAAGTTTCCCAAGTCAAATGTTTACAGTGACAGATTTTTTTTACTCAATTTTGTTTTTTCCAAACCATATTTTACTTTTCTATTTTTGGCTATCATATTTTGATTTTGTCTATTTCTAGCCTCAAATTCAAGGCATCTGTTTTTACAGTAGTTTCTGCCCTTGTTGTCATATGGTTATATATATAGCATTCAATCTGTTTGAGGAGAAGGAAATCATAAATCTGTCTTCTTAAGGAGATAGGAATTATATATATATACACACACACACACACACACACACAAATATACATATAAAATATGAACTGTATGACTGGGACCATATTTATTTCTTCTGGATTTCCTAAATTGCCTAGATTGGTAAAAAGAACACACTAGGTATTAAGTAAATGGTGGATGGAAAAATCTGGAGAACAGTAAGCAGCCATACCTCTATCATGTCTTTTTAGATCAAAAGCAAGATACATATAAATTTATATCTCTAATCCATTTTAGTTCCTCTTCAAGTCAGCCATGTGTAAGCCAAACCAGCACATGTATAACAGTAACTGGAAATAGGGGTTGCTGTTCATTTCTAAGTGTATTTCCTTTTCTATGGTAATTGTATGTGCTACTCTCTTTTCATAGCTCAGAGAATGCAAGCAGTATCTTTCAATAATAAAGCATCTTCATGTGTCAACAGAAACATACATTTAATGAGTACTGTTTGGCAATAAATACTAAATAAGGTTAAATCTCCAGGCATGAAACGTTTTACCAGCATGTTTTTGTCTGTACTTGTTAATGTTTTCTCCTTATAAGTATGCCTCCACATCTGATTTTAAAAAAACTCAAGACTTCCTCTGTCAGAGAGCACCTAGCAACTAGTGAATTATCATAGGAGTTCACAGGGTTGTCTTTTGGACCTTCTTCTTCTTTTTTAAAACACATGCACTTTGACTCAGGGGAGTGAATTTAATAGGCTTTTTTGTTAGAGGACAGAAAGCAAGGTGGCATATTAGAAAAAGCATGCACTTAGGAGATAAAAGTCTCTTAGCCAAATGGGTGATCTTGGCAAAGTTACCTAATCGCACAGAGCCTAAGTTTCCTCAGGTATAAAGTGGGGAATAATACCTACCTCATAGGACATTTGGGAGGATTACATGCAATAACAGATATTGAAGCACTTAGCATGTAACGGGTAGCCAGTACATGTTGGCGTCTACCTCCTTTCTTTCTTCAGTTCCCCCTGTTCCAGGCTTCCAGGGCTACTCTTGACTTTATTTCCTGCCTTCTGATTGTTTCCCAAGATTTATTCATTTCTTTTGCATTTTCATAATTGAGTAACTTCATATCTCTTGGACATTTTTCTTACCCAAACATTGTCTGTTCTACCTGAAGATAAACTGAGGAACCAGGTATCTTTTGTGTTAGGTGTTCACATAAAACTTTTATTAAAGATGATTAGCACATCCTTCTGTATATTTTACATACTTTTTTCAAAGAGGTTTTTACTCACTTTGTAACCACTATGAACGCATGGTTGTAGTGCTATATATAATTTTCACCTTATCTTTTAAACAAATCTATTTTCTTTTTCAATAGTTTAATTAATACTGAATAGAGTTTTAGCATGGTGTGTGTATGTTATATGATTGCTCTTTGGAGGAGAGATAAAAATACATGTATAATATATATAGTTTAATTTTGCTGTTCAGTGTATTGAATGATTACTCATTCCTCTTTAAAGTAGTTTAAAAAGTATTTTGTTCTAGATGCTGGGGATATGGCAGTGGATCAAATTGAGTCTTTGCCGTTGAAAAGCTTGCTTTCTAAAGTGAAAAATTTTTAATTTTTTACAATGCATTTTTCTTACTTTGGTCATACATATATATATATACCATGCATCAAGGAGTTTTATTGTAATAGAATATTATATCTGGGGGGAATATTTGAAGCTATGGCTCAAATATTTTGTGTCCCAAGATTTATTAATATCAAATGTCAAATTTTTTAGATCAAATAGTGATTTCATTACATTTGCCATGTTCCACAAAGT
The DNA here is from genome assembly GCF_949987515.2 of Delphinus delphis. Taxonomy (NCBI): domain Eukaryota; kingdom Metazoa; phylum Chordata; class Mammalia; order Artiodactyla; family Delphinidae; genus Delphinus; species Delphinus delphis. The sequence goes on from NC_082704.1 coordinate 111,100,956, forward strand.
AATATTTTATTACAATTCTTTATATAAAATATACTTGTTTTGGAGGTCTAACATTGGCTTGCAGGTTGAAAATATTTTTCATTCATTTAGTAAACATTTTTTGAGGACCTCCTATACGCCTAGGTTCTGTCTTAAACTAACTTAGTACAGGAATTTAAACTCAGGTCCAGAGCGCAATCTATTTCCTTTTCTTCATGCCATATATTAAAAGGTGGGGACAAGAGAATGAGGATTTATTTGGATTTAGTTACTGGGAAGGGGACATTACCTTGGAAAGAATTCTTTTTGAATGGTTGGGGGAAGAAAAGCTTATTATAGGAGACTAAGGAAGCCCAGAATAATAAGGAAACTGAAGTATGAAGTATAGGCGATTCTTCTTTGTATCTTGGTAGTGAGTAGAAGGAAGATTCATGCAAGGGCTTGAAAGTACCAAAAACTAGGGAAGGAGACTTCAAAATAAGGGATCTATGAGGGTTGTAAGAGAGAGCAAGGAGTTGGGGATCAAGTGATTAAATACCATGAAGAGAGGAGATAATTGAAACTGTAATGTTCCAGAGGAACCAGAGAAGATAGTTATTAGGACAAAAGTGAAAGGGGATTTGGCTTAGAAGAGTAGGGAGAAAACTTCATTTGATATAACAGGAAGAGATGAGAATGAATGAAAATAAAAGTATTTTAAGATGGAGGAATGGGATGGTTATGATCACTCCCAAAAGATAGCCTTTAATCTTCTCATAAAGTACAGTAGGGTCATTTGCTGACTGGAATGGGGTGAGAGGGAGAGGGGAGCTTAAAAAGGGGAAAATGTTCTGCCATTGAAACATACTTGGAAATCAGTGAGTTGCAGCAGTGACACCCCAGTTGAGGTTAGCGTGGATGTTACAGTGATCTACAGTATCCCAATGTTCTGTAGCAGGAGTTGGCAAACTACAACCTGAGGGCCACATTGAGCCCATGTAGCCTGTGAGCTAGGAATAGTTTTTATATTCATAAAGGGTTTAAAAAAAGAGAAAGACAAAGAAGATTGTATGACAGAGACCATATGTGACCTTCAAAGCCTAAAATATTTACTCTCTGGCCCCTTAAGGAGAGAACTGACCCTTGCTCAGGACCAGAGAGAGCAAATGATAGTGTGACTCAGTGGTTGGAGCTGACATGTTGGACATGATCGAAGATAAGGGGGTGATAACGTAAGGGATACTAGTTATGAGGGTTTTGGTGGAGGTGGACAGTTGGGTGCACGTTGATAAGGGGGTAAAGTAAAGCCAGAAGAAAGCTAACAGATTGGATGAAAATGGAGAGGGCTTGTGGCTAGATCTCACAATGAGAATGAAAAGCATGATCAGTTGGTATAAAGCAAAGATGACAGGTAAGGAAGTTGGAGGTGGAGAAGGGAAGCACAGTTGGTTATCTTGGAGGTAGAAGAGCTTCACAAATTGTCTACTGATGAGATTGGGATGATGGAGCATCAGAAGTATGATATTTAAATTCCTGAAGATGATAACAGGGAGACTCTGTAAGAAGAAATAATGTGAATTAGGTTACTAGAGTTATTTGAAGAAAGTGGAAGTGGGTATGGAGTATGAGGTAGATGATGGTAAAGAGTTAAACAAAGGCTGGTGTATGTAGGTAAATTACTATAAATAAGGGGAGGGGGAAAGTGATGGTGGCAGTTAAGTGGTCTTCCATTTGCCCTGGCAGCTGTTCCATTCTCTTGACTAGGTAATTGGTAGAGGTAGATAAAAAGGCTGCAGGGAAGATGTGGGAGGTCATAGGAGGTCACATTTACACATAGTCTTTGAGGATGGGAGAAGCAAGGTGGTAGATTCATTTCAAGTTGTAAAATGAAGCCCTCAAAATAAAAGTAGTTGATTTTTTTTTTGCACAGATGTATAAATGTGTTACTTATACAGCTCTTCCTGTAAAGACTTTTTGACGTTAGTACTATTTACTATAAAGTAAAGTTCATTTTTTTGTACTAATGAAATTATTAAGGGATTAATACTAAAAATATCTCTCTTTACTTAACTATGAATATATACAAGAGTAACCTGGCAGGTAATCTTCATTTGGAATATTAAAACTGTCTTGATTGGGCTACAAATAACTAATAGATACAAATCACTTGGGCATGATAGTGGTCCTTCCATGACAATGTTAATGTAGAGTCTATATTATAGCTTATGAAGCTTTACTATTAAACATACATATAGGAACATAATGTATTTTAGCCACTAAAAAAAAAAAAAAAAAAAAAAAAAAATCTAGTTAGGGGGATTCCCCTGGCGTTTAAAAGATGAAGCAGGAGCCGTTGGTAGCTGCTTTGTTATGTTTTTCTATATTGGTGGCCAAAATGATTCCTGTATTTATGGCATAATTTTCTGAAGGAAAAACTCTTTTCTGTGCCAAGGACTAAAAATACGAGAAGCAGACAAAAGGTAAATTGACAGAAATTTTCACTGTGCTAATTAAGTGGGAAGTTACTGGTTCTTATTATAAAAGCCTCTTTATTTTTTCTGGAGAATCAGACTATATCCTGATAATCTGAAATCTTAAATACCAAAAACGTCATTTTAAATGGTACCTTTATTTTAAGTGGTTTTCAATGAATGACCTTTGGAATATTTTTAAAGATTGAGTTAAATTTCTTTTGAATCATAAGAAGAAAATACCTTAATTATGTCATTTATTTTAATTGTATTTTTGTGTTGTGTGTTTTTTCCCTCAGTTCCTGTTACAAAGAATATAGCAAAAACACAGCCTTCTCCTTCCAAAGCAACCCAGCGTTCAATGCAGTCTCTACAGAAAACTGCTGTAATATTACCAACACAGCAGATCAGGAAATCAGGTCGTACTAAACCACCTGCACATACTTCAGTCCCCAAGAAGGGGAGTTCTGTTAAAAATATCACACCAAGGAAAAAAGGCCCAAACTCAGGAAGAAAGGTTAGTTGTATCTCCTACTAATTTGCATTACAGGTCTCTGTAGTGCCTTATTATTAAACACACAGTTTAGGACTTACTAAGAGTGTTATGATGCCTTTTAGGAATGTACCAAGAGTGTATAAGGCTTTTTACAAGGTGGAGCGGGGAGGGGAACGGAAAGATTGGGAGTTTGGGACTAGCAGATGTAAACTATATATAGGATGGATAAACAACAAGGACCTACTATATAGCACAGGGAGCTATATTCAATATCCTTAAACCATAATGGAAAGAAATATGAAAAAGGATATATAGCTGAGTCACTTTGCTATACAGCAGAAATTAAACACAACATTGTCAATCAACTATACCTAATTAAAATTAAAAAATAAGTATATAAGGCTTTTTAAGGCCTGTGTAACAATCAAGATTGTTATTTCTTTTCTTGGATAAATTTAAAACTAAATAGTGTTCGACCTCTTCAAAACCACATTGAAAATACTGCATGGGTGTATTTATGTTCGAGCCAATTTATTTAAAACTCAGTATATTTTAAAAATCAATGTGAAGTGAATTTTACTGTACATAGATTATACCTCAGTAAAATGGGGGTGAGGGGGAAATCAGTGTGATAAATTCAGTGATGCTAAAGTCACATCCTACCTAACTGACTCTCCCCCAAAGAAAACAACTCTAATACCTGGAAGTAATAGAAAAAGCAGCTACCCGAAGACACTGGAGAATGAATGGAAGCAGACAGACTGTGGTTGGGGGGAATACACATAGGAGGAGGGGTGTTATACGAAATGCTATATTCAGCAAACATACTCTTCAAGAATGAAGAACTAAGGACATTTTCAGGTAAAAGCATACAAAAAATTCATCACTGGCAGACAAACACTATAAGAAATGCTGAAGGAAGTTATCTCTAGGTAAAAATACTAATGACTTTCTTTTTGCTTTTTTCCTCTTAATTTCCTTATAAAAATAGGACTATTTAAAGCAATAATTATAATACAATACAGTCTTGTGGGGTTTATAACATACATAGATATAATACATAAAAAAATTATAGTATAAAGGCTTAGGGGTTGGGGATATGGATTTGTAGCATTGCAAGGTTTCAACATTTTCTGTTAAGTAGTACAATATTAACTTTGTGTGGATTGTACATTGAAACTCCCAGAGCATATTGTAAAAATACAAATGCAAAGAAATATAGCTAAAAAGCCAATAGGAAAATTAAAATAGAATTCTAAGGACTATTCAGGTAATCAACAACAACAAAAAAGAGGAAAGTAAGACAGAGGAACAAAACACAGAGGAAACAAACAGAAAACAAATAATAAGTGGTAGACCCAGACCCAAACTTATTAATAATTACTTTAAAAATTAGTAAACTAAACTTTTCAATTAGAAGACAGAGATTATCAAAATGGATTTTTTAAAAGATCTAAATACATCCTGTCTACAAGAAATACACTCTAAATATAAAGACATAGAATCTCTCTAGATCTGTTAGAACTGAGTTAAATTTCAGCAGTATTACCTTAAACATTTCTGAGTTCAGCCACCTGATATCAATATATATAACGTTTCTATTTTGTTACAACTAATGTTTGCAGTATGGAGCAAAATGACAATACCATTTTGATTTTAAAAACTTACATTGGTATTTTATTTTAAAAGGCATTCAAAATTTATAAAATAAAAATCAAAAGTCAGGGCTTCCCTGGTGGCGCAGTGGTGGCCTGCCGATGCAGGGGACATGGGTTCGTGCCCCGGTCCGGGAAGATCCCACATGCTGCGGAGCGGCTGGGCCCGTGAGCCATGGCCGCTGAGCCTGCGCGTCTGGAGCCTGTGCTCCGCAATGGGAGAGGCCACAACGGTGAGAGGCCCGTGTACTGCAGAAAAGAAAAAAAAGAAATCAAAAGTCAATAAAACTGAATATTTTTCAAATATAAAATCATAAATATTGAAAAAATCAAATAAGCACATTATTCTAATGTAAATTCTTAGCAGATGAAATTTTTTAAATTAAAAATAAATTATAAGGGGACTTCCCTGGTGGCGCAGTGGTTAAGTCTCCACACTCCCAGTGCAGGGGGCCTGGGTTCAATCCCTGGTCAGGGAACTAGATCCCACACGCATGCCGCAACTAAGAGTTCGCATGCCACAACTAAGGAGCCCTCGAGCCGCAACTAAAGGAGTCCACCTGCTGCAACTAAGGAGCTGGAAAGCCACAACTAAGGAGCCCTCCTGCCACAACTAAGACCCAGTGCAACCAAATAAATAAATATTTTTAAAAAATAAATTGTATAAACTTAAGGAAAGTTAATGAAATTTAAAGGCAAATCATTTATTTTAAATGCATTTTAAAAATTAAAATGTATCAAGGGTGTCATTGATGCATATATTTAGTACATATTTTCCAGTTGCTGAAAAAGTCTTTGTGATTAGCTGGTATATGGTCAAGATATGATAACTCCAAAAAGTTTCTCTTCATTCTTTTACTTTCAAATAATTCCAATGCTGGTTTGACAATTTTGAAGAGATCTTTTTGAAAATATTGTTGTATGGTGGTGAGGAGGGGCAAGGGAAAGATGATGTAATTTTTTTGATAATAAACTTTTTTGTTGCAAAGGAAGCATTTCAATCCACCTTCATCTTTTTTGGCTTCATTATTTCATCATAAAAAGATGAAGATTCAACTCTTTGAACTAGAGTAAGAATTGTTTTTGCTGTACTCTCCTTTGTCAATTATTTTCTTCCCTTCCTTAAGCATTCTAGAAGTATGGAAGTGTGGAAGCACATTTTCCAAATAAATGTATTCAATTTACATTGTTAGTGCAAACACACTATTTTGGTATGTCTTAAGTCAAAGGATTTAGATTTTAGATTTTTAAAATACTGAAAGAATGAGAATATATTGACACAATAATTGTAATTTAGTATTTTCAAAATAATTTACTAAGATACTGTGAACCCAAATGACAGTCACTAATTTAAACAAATAAAGAAAAATCCAACAACACTGTTTGTGTTTTTCTCCTTTTTCCCTGCCTTTTAAATATCTTCTATTATTGCCTTTTCTAGGCACAAGATCCCCTTCTCTGATACTGAAGAGTTGTGTTAGAAGATAGCTCCTAGAAAACCCCAAGAGTTGATATAAAATAAACAAAACACTAGTGATGTTAATAATACCCATGAGACATTTGGTTCTTACATACAATAGGCATAATTTTGTATGGACTTCAGCAAGCCACTGACAATTTTGTCATAATTATCGTATGTAATATGGAGAATTGCAGGCTAGATATGGTAAAAACCCAGATGAGTGACTGCTTTCTGAAGACAAACTTTGTCCTCTGCCTTGTTGAGGTCCCCCACCCTCATCTGATGAATTGCTGGATTGGATTTCCAAACTACTTCAGCAGTGTAAAAAACTTACTGGGAACCTCAAAAATAAAACAAGTTTTACAGAGTGAATTATTTTGGCTAAAGTGTGACTAGTTGGAACAGGGGGTAGCATTGGGAATCCCAGCCTCTTGGTCTCTTCCTCTCCTACCTGACCAGCTTATGGGCCCCTCTTAGGAGCACAGTTTGAAAAGTACTGCAGTTTGTGACACAGGGATTTCCAACCCAGAGGACTTCAGACAACTGATCATTTGTGAACCAGTGATGCCAATAATTTTATGACCTCCTTATCTAGGAATATTTTTTTTTTAATAGGAAAAACGTATTCCTGTTGTATGTTCCACATCTTCAGCTTCTGTCAGTATGCTGGCCAGAGGACGTGGTGGTGTTTTATATGATAAGGATACTGTTCCTGGATCATCTAAAATAGTGATGTCTACAGGTAAATTAATATTTTTAAAAGAGCGTAAAATTAGTTATCTTTTGTTGTATTATTTTCAGTGTCTTTGAAGTCCTGGAAATAAAATAAGAGGGAAAAAAGATGATAGTAAACATTTCTTATAGCATTTTTCATATTAAAATATTTTGAAATTCTGATTGTTCATTTTGATGTCAAGGAAAAACAGTTTGTTTAAATACATAAGTCACTTGAAATATCAACACCCGTAAGATATCCCTCTTGGTAAGATTTATAAAATTTACATTATTGTCAAATCTATTCTTGTTTTCCCATGATCTCATTTCACAATTTGTCTTTTTTGTCTTGTATGTATTTTTAAGGTACCTCAAACCTTATTTTAATGCCTTATAAAATTTTCACAGATCCTTGCCTGTCAGGGGGCATGATGACTTTAAATTGTTTTTTGCTATGTGAAGAGTGTGAAATGACAGACACCCAAACTAGTCAGTCCCTTTTATTTGTCGTTTCCTGCAAATTTCCTTATTCCTTTCCTGTTACTTAAAGCAAGTTTTTTTGCTCCCTCTCCTAGATCCTTAATTATCTCTCTTACATTCTTCTGTTCCTTGGACTTTTCCCCTCAATTTTTCTTTTCTTATTAAAAAGAAATTATAATTTAATTTTTTGAAATAGAAATCACTTTAAAAATGATTATTGTAACATACCCCCCCCCCTTCTTTTGGCTGTGTTGGGTCTTTGTTGCTGCGCATGGGTTTTCTCTAGTTTTGGCGAGCGGGGGCTACTCTTTGTTGTGGTGCACAGGCTTCTCGTTGCAGTGGTTTCTTCTCTTGTTGTGGAGCACGAGCTCTAGAGTGCAGGCTCAGTAGTTGTGGTGCACGGGCTTAGTTGCTTCGCAGCATGTGGGATCTTCCCAGACCAGGGCTCAAACCCGTGTCCCCTGCATTGGCAGGTGGATTCTTAACCACTGTGCCACCGGGGAAGCCCGTTACATACCTCATTTTGTCTCTTTATTATTTCTGATTTTTAGTCCATTAGGAGGGGAGCCTAGCTAAATGAGTATAAACATTGAAATCCTTGTTTAGCTCACTTGTGTTCAGTAGAACTTTGTCCATGCCATCAGCACCTCAGGTTAAGTTTTTAATAGGTGTTTCATTTCTGTGACAGAGTCTATCCTTCCTCTGGCTATTGCCACAAAGCTTAAGTATCATATATTTCAACATAGTGAAAGTGAGATTAATTTTTTTTTGGTTTTTTTTTTTTGCGGTACGTGGGCCTCTCACTGTTGTGGCCTCTCCCGTTGCGGAGCACAGGCTCTGGACGCGCAGGCTCAGCGGCCATGGCTCAAGGGCGTAGCCGCTCTGCGGCATGTGGGATTTTCCCGGACTGGGGCACGAACCCGTGTCCCTTGCATTAGCAGGCGGACTCTCAACCACTGCGCCACCAGGGAAGCCCTTAATGGGTTTTTATTGTACTAAATATAGACTGTATACATGAAAATTTTGCAATAAATTGAGTAGTGGATAAAAATAATGTGCCTCTTGATTTAGGGGGACAATATATTTTCTGTTAATAATTATATTACGTTGTGTGTTAATTTGTATTTGTTGATTCTCAGTGAAGAAAAATTATAGAAACTTGACTGATTGTGATTATAGATTATTTGCTTCTAAATTCTAAATGCTTTTATTATACGAAGGGAAGCATTTATTTTTAAAATTTTCTTCCATGAACCTCGGCATGTATATAAAGAACATTTTTATTTTCTTAAAAATTAATGAAAAGGGCTTCCCTGGGGGCGCAGTGGTTGAGAGTCCGCCTGCCGATGCAGGCGGACATGGGCTCGTGCCCCGGTCCGGGAAGATTCCACATGCCGTGGAGCGTCTAGGCCCATGGGCCATGGCCGCTGAGCCTGTGCGTCCGGAGCCTGTGCTCTGCAACGGGAGAGGCCACAACAGTGAGAGGCGTGTGTACCGCAAAAAAAAAAAAAAAAAAATTAATGAAAAAAATTTCTCTAGGTCATTAGAACTTACTGTGACACATATCTGAAATGATTTGGTTACTTTAGAAAATACTATATAACGAGAGTGCAATATTGTTGATTTAAAATAAATTCAGTCCAAAAGGAGTGTGCTAATATGACCAGTTTTGAAAGAAAATTCTTATACTGTGATTGCTGTTAAAAAGTGAAAATATTCTTGACTTTAAGCCATTTTATATAACCTGAGAATGTGTGAAGAATTGTTTTATGATGTTACTAAAACTTGTATTGTTTTTATTATAATCAGTTTGGGCAGAATTCTAGAAAATTGAATAAGCATTTGGATTATTTATTTCTAGATTTCATATATTTACAAAATGTGAAAATATATTTACATACATATTTTTAGGTAGCAGAAATGATCACCGATAGTAACTATGTTTAGGTTATCTTTGAGTGAAGCGTGGCTAATGGGATATACAGTGATTGATTATGTAGTGTTTATGTTCCTTCTAACCAATCTCATTGTTTGTTATATCTATATACACATTTTTAATCAAGTCTGTGTCTATGTAAACAAATATGGAAGCTCTGGCCCTTACCTGGATCAGAATAAAATCCAGCAGCTGCCCGATCACTTTGGCCCAGGCCCTGTCAATGTGGTGCTCCGGCGGACGGTGCAGGCCTGTGTGGATTGTGCCATTCAAAGTAAGACTGTTTTTGGATTCCTTAAGCCAGATGATCGTGGAGGAGAAGTGATAACCGGTATGCTCATCTAATCCTTTATGAGCTTTTATTCCCTAATTTGTTTTTAGGTTTCAAGAAGGCAAGGATTTTATAATACATAGATTATTTTATAAATTTATATTCTGTTAACTATAATATTTGAATACTATATTAATGTAATAGAATATGGATAATAATTATATGTTTATAGACTTTTAACCCTGGTTTGGAAAGTTTAACTTTCAAAATAGACAAATAATGTCAGAGTAATACTGTATATTGAGGTAAGAGGTACAGATTTTTCCTTTTACCTGCTGTATTAAGCTCACTATAGATAAAGTGAGCTTAATATATTTTAATATTTTTAGAAAACAGACTAATCTGTAAGAATCTCTAAGTAAAAAATGTGATTCAAGAAGTAAGAGGTAAGATACACATGGCTTTCATGATTGTATGATCAGATACTGCATTTGTACCCATGGAATGTTTGGAAGAGCAGAAACTATTGTACATCAGTGGGTTTCTGTTGTTGTTGTTTACTTTATGAATATTTTTAAACGAGAATGCTTTTATTAGTTCAGACTATGTGTTTGAATGAGAGGAACTTTTATAATTTAAGATTATTCCTTTATAAATTACAAAAACCACACGTTAGATTTATAATACATTTCCTAAATTGATGACTTTCATTTTGATGTGGTTCTCATCTTTCTGTGATGTAACTCTGACATCTTTTCTTCCTTATAATAGCCTCCTTTGATGGGGAAACTCATTCCATCCAGCTCCCTCCAGTGAACAGTGCATCATTTGCTCTTCGCTTTCTTGAGAAATTGTGCCACAGCCTGCAGTGTGATAACCTTTTGAGTAGCCAGCCTTTTAGCTCTTACAGAGGTAATGGTCATAGTCCTGCAGAGCATGATCAAAATAATTCAGGTAAGAGAAAATGTAAAATTTTATACTGTGCTTCTATTTTATATTAGATTCTACATTAACTTGAGAATCTTAAATAATTCAGTTTTTCCTGCGTCTTCCTCAAAGTAAACCTTTTAGCCACAGTGAACTAATTAGACATGTATAATATATAGTTTTTATTCATTCAAAGTGGAAAAGTCATTTCTTATTGTATTCATAATTAACTTGAGAATCAAAACCTGAAACGTGTATCATTGTGGGGTCTTTTTGTTTTTTAAAATTTATTTATTTATTTTTGGCAGCGTTGGATCTTCGTTGCTACGCATGGGCTTTCTCTAGTTGTGGGGAGCGGGGGCTACTCTTCGTTGTGGTGCGCAGGCTTCTCACTGCGGTGGCTTCTCTTGTTGCGGAGCATGGGCTCTAGACATGCAGGCTTCAGTAGTTGTGGCTTGCGGGCTCCAGAGCGCAGGCTCAGTAGTTGTGGTGCACGGGCTTAGTTTCTCCGTGGCATGTGGGATCTTCCCGGACCAGGACTCGAGCCCGTGTCCCGTGCGTTGGCAGGCGGATTCTTAACCACTGCGCCACCAGGGGAGCCCCCCCAGTCCTCTTTTAAGTACTGTCTGTATGGTATATTTTTTCCCATCCTTGTACTTTCAACCTATTTGTGTGTTTGAATTTAAAGTGTAAGTTTGTAATACAACTTTAAAAAAAACCCATTCTGCCAATCTGATTTTTTACTGGAGTGTTTATTTCATGTACATTTAATTTAATTACTGATAAGGTAGGATTTACATCTACCATTCTGTATGTCTCTCTTTTTTTTCGGGGGGGGGTAGTCTTTTCCTCCATTACTGCCTTCTTTTGTTTTAAGTAGATGTTTTCTTGTGTACCATTTTATTTTCCTTGTTCTTTTTACTATTTTTTTGAGTTATTTTCTTAGTTAGTTGCCTTGGGGATTACAATTAACATCTTAATTTAAAACAGTCTAGTTTGGATTAATACCAACTTAATTTTAATATTATGCCAAAACTTTGCTCCAGCATAGCTTTGTTTTCTGCCCACTTCTTTGTGCTATTATTGTCATACAAATTATATTTTATACGTTATAAGCTCCCAAATACAGTTTTATAATTACTGCTTTTTTAAAAAAGAAATTTATTTATTTTATTTATTTATTATTTTTGGCTGCGTCAGGTCTTCGTTGCTGCATGTGGGCTTTCTCTAGTTGTGGCGAGCGGGGGCTATTCTTAGTTGTGGTGCATGGGCTTCTCATTGCAGTGGCTTCTCTTGTTGCAGAGCACGGGCTCTAGGCGTGTGGGCTTCAGTAGTTGTGGCTTGCGGGCTCCAGTAGTTGTGGCTTGCGGGCTCTGGAGCACAGGCTCAGTAGTTGTGGCTTGCGGGCTCTGGAGCACAGGCTCAGTAGTTGTGGCGCACAGGCTTAGCTGCTCCGTGGCATGTGGGATCTTCCTGAACCAGGGCTTGAACCTGTGTGCCCTGCATTGGCAGGTGCATTCTTAACCACTGCGCCACCAGGGAAGTCCTATAATTATTGCTTTATGTAGTTGTCTTTTAAATGAGAAAGGAGAAGAAAAGAGTTATAAACACAAATATATTTACTGGTACTGTTTTTTTTTTTTAATGTGGATTTAAGTTATTCTCTATTTTCATTTCAACTTGAAGGAGTCTCTCTAGTATCTCTTATAGGGTAGCTCTCTACAAGTGAGGAATTCTCTCAGTTTTTCTTTATGGAGAATTTCCTATTTTCTCCTTCAGTTTTTAAAGTTTAGTTTTGCTAGATATAGAATTCTTGGTTGACCGTCTTGTTTCAATGCTTTGAATATGTCATCCCATTTCCTTCTAGCCTCTGTAGTTTCTGATGAGAAGTCAGTTGCTAATCTTATTGAGGATCCTTTGTATGTGATGATTTGCTTTTCTCTTGCTGATTTCAAGATTCTCTTTGTCTTTTGCTTTTGGTGGTTTGACTTTTTTCTAGGTGTGGATATCTTTGCATTTATCATAATTGGAGATTCTTGTGCTTTTTGGATTATGCAGATTAATGTTTTGCATTAAAGTTGGGAAGCTTTTAGACATTATTTCTTCAAATAGTCTTTTTGCTCCTTACTCTCTCTGTCCTCTCCTTCCAGGACTCTCCCATTATGTTTATTCTGGCATGCTTGATGGTGTCCCACAGGTCTCTGAAGTCTGTTCATTTTTTCTCTCTCTCTCTCTTTTTTTTCCTGTTCCTCAGACTATATAATCTCAATTGACCTCTTAAAAAATTTGGTGATTCTTTCTTCTGCTAATTCACATCTGCTGTTGAGCCCCTCTAGGGTTTTGTTTTGTTTTTTAAATTTCATTTATTATACTTTTCAAGTCGTGAATTTCTATTTGGTTCTTTTTATAATTTTTATTGCTTTATCGATAGTGTGAGACATTGTTCTTACACTTTGCTTTAGTTCTTTAGACATGATTTTTTTTTAAGTTCTTTAAACATATATAAAATAACTGACTTGATATCTTTGCTTAGTAAGTCCAGTGTCTGGGCTTCCTCAGAGGCAGTTTCTGTTGACTTTTTTTCCCCCTGTGTATGGGTCATACTTTTCTCTTCCTTGCATGTCTCCTAATTTTTTAATTGAAATTTAAAAGTAATATAACGTAGCAACTCTGAAAATTAGGTTCCCTCCCCCTTCGTAGGCTCTGTTGTTGTTGCTGGTGCTGTTTGGATTTTTAGTGACTCTCCTGGACTAATTTAATGACTTTTCCAGGTCTAATTTTGTTATATGTGGCTACTGAAGTCTGTTCACTTAGCTTAGTGGTCAGCTAATGATTGGACAGGGATTTTCTTAAGTGCCTGGAACCAGTATGTCTCCCAGCCTTTGCGAAGGGGTTCATAGTGTGTGTTGGGACTTACCTTGAACATTCCAGGAGGCAGTTTACAAATCTGCTTTGTGCAGAGCTTCAAGGTCAGCAAAAAATGAAAGATTATGGCCTTCTAAAGTCTTCCTGAGCATTCATACAACCATGTACATACATATGGCCTTGTAGATTCCCAGGAATATCTCAGTGCTTTTCAGAGTCCCCTGATGGACATCTCATTCTCCAGTTTTTCCTTTTAAGCTTCTTGGTCAGCATCTTGTCAGCCCCAACTGGTAATACTACCTCTGGAAGCTGCAGTGTTAAACAATTGCCATTGTTGTGGGTTTTTTGGTTTGGTTTTGGTTTGGTTTTTGACCAGTGCTTTGGATAGGGCTGTTACACAGAGCAGGCTCTGATTTAGGTCAAATAAAACAAGCCCAGAGATCAGAGGTTTTCAGTGAGCTGCAAGATTGATCAAATAGTGACACTTCTCTGTGGGTGGAGCTTTTGGAGAGTTCCAAATCCTTTGTGCCCCCTTCAGTGCTAGGCTGGCTGCTGGCTTTCACAGCTACTGTAGTTGCGAAGCTGTTGGTTTGCAAGGCTGCTGCAAAACTGGGGTGAATGGGATTATATTAGGGAAGGTAAAATGCCACAGAATTTGTTGTTCTTTCTGAGATTCAGCCATTTTTCTTGAATAAAATGCTTTTTGGGTTGTTGTAATCCTTTATTTAACGTCCACAATTTTGAAAAAGTTAATTTTGCCAGCGCTGTCATTATTTTTATGAAGGAGTGGATTTTCTGAAGTCCTTAATCAGTCGTCCTGGAAGTGCTTCTCTATGATGACTTCTGAAGTACTTTGTAAATTATCTGGCCTTTTCTAGTTATCTCTGCAGGAACAGTTTCATGCCTGAGCTCACTACGATACCCAGAAGCAGAAGTCAAGAATCAGTTTTATGTTTGTATCAACCTCAGATAGTAGACCATATACCAGCTTCATAAACTTTTCATAAAGAATGTATTATAATATTACAAGTAAAAGATAAGTAAAGACTTTTTCTGATCTTCCTATGATTCTGAGGTAAATATCTATAGAAAACTATAGAAACTGTATATTTTAGTACTCTAATTTTCTGTATCATTAAATGGGTATGAAAAAAGTCAATTATTTTTCTTCTTAGAATTTAACTGTCCTAATTGTAGAAATATCTCTCATTCACTGAAGTGTGTTTTGCCTGTTAGTTTTGTAGTTGATGATTAAAAATAAAATCAAATGGTGAGAGCTCTCTTAGACTCATTAGTAATCAGTCAGTAAATGGATGGCTAAAGATTGCTCATCAGACGATTTTGAGAGGCATGCCTGGCCCCCAGCCATTTTGAACTAGATGAAGTTTGACTTTGGTACTTTCTCATTGCAGTCTTTCTTCTCTCTGGAGGTCTGTTATCCTACTTTATAGATTTCTATTGCACTTTGTTTTTCCTTTTAGTTGGAGATTAAATCAAAATATTGATCGATAATGTAGTGTAACGTAGTCTAATGTAGTGTAATTAATAAATTGAAATGTCTTTATTTTCAGGATTATGCCTTAAAGTGTGGTCCTTTAGGAAGAAATGCATTTGGTTGATGATAAGTAACCAGTAGGATTGTTGTAAGTGTACCCCTAGGCCAGGATTGTTGCCTATAAAATGGAGTGTTCATTGTACCCTATCTTCTCTTTAACTTCTCTGAATTCTTAACTTTTCTTGCTCATGGGAGCAATTTTCCCAGGTCTTTTTAGACACATTACAATTGGTTGCCTCACTGTTGGCCTGTGAGAGTTAGAAAGATGTGATGACCCTAGAATAAATGAAGCCTAAACATAGTGCCTTTAACCCTTGAATATAATATCACTGAAATATTTAATAGGATGAAATGAACACATCTTGTTCATAAATAATTGATAAATTATTGATGAAGTTATAGTAGGCAAATGATTTAGAAACAAAAGTGTTTTATGCTGATGATATGAAAACGCTTGAGTATATTAATTAGTTATAACAGATATTTCTTTTTTTGAAAACAGTAAAAGAAGATACAACAGAAAAGAAAAGCACCAAACGACCTTCTCAGGAACCTCTGCCTTATGTTGCTACTCTCTCTCCTAAGCGCCCCAAAACAGAAGTGCATGCCTCTGAAGGTAAATAGTATTTACATGTTGCAAGACTGGGGAGAAAAGTCACTCTTCTATCACTTATATGCTCTTGAGTGTTGATGCTGGAAGTTGGGGAATATATTCCCCCAAATCAGTTTGGCAGTTAGGCTACTACTTTGGCAGCTTTGTTGAGCACTTCATTCCCTTCAGAAGTGCACAGTTGTCATTTCTTCTCAGATTAAAGAAAAACAGTTATAGCCATATTTTCCATTCAGCTTTGTATTGCTAAAAGCTGATAGAAAGAGGAATAGAAAAACCTAGTACATTTCTCCAGTGAAAGTTTTAAGTGCCCAAGGAGTAAGCAAATGTTAGAAACCAACTCTGTGATCATATTGTAACAAAGAGTTGTGAAGAACTGCATTCCTAAAAATAAATGCTTTAGTGAGGTGTTCATAGTTTTGGTGGCAAGACTGGCAAGGGTTAGTTGCCATGAGAAAAATAGGTGATATCATTAGAATCAATTTGAATTTCAGGACAGTGTCCATTACTATAAACACCAAGAAGGGGATGGCCATGTGCTTTGTGTTAGAGGTTTGTGGTTCAGTATAGCATGGCTTAAGTGAACTATTGTTGGCAGTTAGGGGATTTTTGACCTTTTAATAGTATTCGAGCTGTAAGTCTGTTGAAGATAATTGCCTTTGTCTTTTTTCTTATTGCCTTTGTCTTTTTTTTTCTTGTAGAAGAAGTATTATCTTCTGAGGGAAATGGCATGCCCAAAGGGGAAATGCTTTCTGAAGAGTCCAAAAACTCACCACTAAATCCAGCAAGTTCTTTGAATCCTGCCAGCACAAATCCTATAAGCACTCATACTCCGGTCTCCAGTAGTGTTTCTCAAAGTGTGCCATGCACCTCGAGTTCAACACTGGTAGGGACCGAATCACCTCCCAAGAGCAGTCACCATGAAGTTACATTCCAGATGCAGAGGAAAAGTGAAGGTATATTCAAAAACAGTGATTCTCAGCCAGTGTGTTTGTCTTTCCCCTTAAGGTTTCCATGCCCCACAACATCCCCTGAGAGTTTATCGCATTGGAGAAAGTGCCAAAAGTGAGGAGGTCGAGTCCTCCCCTTCACATCATTTTCAGGGCCAAGCTGCTACACATGCTCTAATCCTCATGGCATTACAGAACTATTTCTGGGAATCTGGATCACCAACCATGTTTCTGATGGAGACTTCTCAGTTTAGTGCTTTTCTATCCATTGTAATTTATCATTTCCTTGGGTACTGCCTGGACTCACAACCCTCACATGACTCTGAGGCCTGGAAGGATGCACTCCCTCTTCTTTCTGACGTCCTCTCTTCCTTGTCCCTATTGAGACCTTTCCTGGCCCCAGCCTGTGTGTGGTTCCCAGATCTAGCCTCTGGCATTCTGTTGCTGCAGGCGTTTCCCCATTTTCCACACTCCCAGTCATTCCCTCAGACCCCGCAGGAGAACATGATATGTATAAACAGGACAGCATCCTACTCTTCATTTGGAAAGAGCCAGAGCAGCCTTCCATGTGCAAAGATAGCTACTATCCTGTACCCTTTTAAGGGTTAAGGGTGCTGTGGTGAGAGGAATAAGTGTTTTGTCTTTTGTCACCAGATAGGCATCTAGGCAAGGTTGAGGAGTAAAGGAAGTAGGAATCAACTAACTCCCCTGCCTTTCATAATGGATATTATCTATGGGCAACTGCACTGTACACATGCTGTGATACATTTAATATCGTCACCCCCATCTCCTACTCGGTGTAGATTGTCTCTGGTTTTGGAGTGATTTTTGTAGAGAGACTGAAGATAGATGTTCATTTTATAAAGGGGTCACTGAATTTTTAGATATTTTCACAATATATGAGTTCATGAAGACAGGCCTTCTGATCTCCTAGTGTATATAAGACAGAGCCATTAAGGAGAAGAGCATGACTGGACTTTGATTATTTTTCACATAATTATTTATTTCATGTAATTATTTGAATAACACTAATGTTCATAACTTTCTCTGATTATTTTGAAGATGTGGGCCCAGTTAAATTATTTTCCATGATAGATTAGAAATAGATGAGCTCACAGTTGTTTTATTTTTATTTTTTTAATTTTTTATTTTTTAAAATTTTTAAATAAATTTATTTTATTCATTTTATTTTTAGCTGTGTTGGGTCTTCGTTGCTGCACGCGGGCTTTCTCTGGTTGTGGCGAGCGGGGTTACTCTTTGTTGCAGTGCGCGGGCTTCTCATTGCAGTGGCTTCTCTTGTTGCGGAGCATGGGCTCTAGGCATGTAAGCTCAGTAGTTGTGGCTCACGGGCTCTAGAGCGCAGGCTCAATAGTTGTGGTGCAAGAGCTTAGTTGCTCCGGGGCATGTGGGATCTTCCTGGACCAGGGCTCAAACCCATGTCCCCTGCATTGACAGGCGGATTCTTAACCACTGCGCCACCAGGGAAGCCCGTTTTATTTTTAATATAAAATTATAATTTTATACCAGAAATCATATCTTTACATATAGTTTATTTGTAGTAATCCGTAAAAGTAGTTATATGTTATTCAAAGCATAACTATACCAGATTCTGATGACAGAAACCAAAAATCCCACACAAATATAAGTTAATTTAGAGGTATGGTTAGCCTTGCCAGTAATTTTTTTTTTTTTTTTTTTTTTTTTTTTGCGGTACGCGGGCCTCTCACTGTTGTGGCCTCTCCCGTTGCAGAGCACAGGCTCCGGACGCACAGGCTTAGCGGCCATAGCTCACGGGGCCTAGCCGCTCCGCGGCATGTGGGATCTTCCCGGACCGGGGTACGAACTCGTGTCCCCTGCATTGGCAGGCGGACTGTCAACCACTGTGCCACCAGGGAAGCCTCACCAGTAATTTTTTAAGTATTAAATTGAGTCTGTTTTGAGTTAAAGGAGAAGACTTTTCTGTCTGGATTGTTAGAATGCCTTAGGCATGGCATGGTCTATACCATCATCGTTTTTACTTGGGTTGATACAGCCCAGCAGCATTTCTTGGTAGACCAACATTTTTATCTCTGACAAGTAGAAAGTAGGATAGATTTTACTAAAGACTTTTTATTTCATATCAAAGTTACGCTATTTAAAAAGAAAATAAGATTTACCATTGTGAGTTCTTTTATCTTCTGTTTTTCTTTGCCCTTTCCCTGGGTGAATACTCAAAATACTCATAAAATGGCCGGAGCCCAGAGGATAGGAAAGAAAAGGTGTACTTTTGGCTAATTCACACATACAAAAATATTAAATTTGTATTGACGGTCCTTGTTTAGAGAAACAAATCCTCCTAGCAAATTACAAAACCCACTTCTCTTATCATACACTAACTTTAGAGAGTCAAGTACTCTGGTTGAGTAAATGAATGCGTGTCTGGACACAAAGAAATTTCAATACAGTGTAGTGAACGGCATAGCTATAACTTTTTGAGGTATGAGCACTTAAATTGTTTCATGTCTTAGTTAGTTCTTTTTTAAACATATAAACCTTCAACCAAAATATCTATTACTATGCAGTGAAACTTGAAAGAGGCATTCAGTATAATGTTAAAGTTACTTCTGACCTAGCTAAGCACAAAATAATCTTGTTTTCTTCAAAATTCAGATAAGCATTAAGGCTTGAGAAACAGGAATTTAAAGAGTAAAGTGATGCTAAAAACCATCCATATTGAATACATTAAAGTGAATAAATTTAAGCAACTATCAAACTGTAAATTCTGGGGATTTCCACTGCAATTAGCTAGTAAAATAAACCTAATCTGGAGATATCAAGAGGAGAAAGATTGAGAGAAATTCTTTGAAATATTTAAAGTAAGAAAGCAATAAGTTAGCTTAGATTAGCCTAATTTAACCCAAGTAACAGATCTTTTGCTGTATTTTCCTGTGGCCAAAGTGGCCTCGGATTGCTCAGTCTCTTTTATGATCTTTGGAACTGTAAGGTGTCTTCCGAAGCTGCTTTTGTTGTTTGGGGGAGGTCAGGTGGGACATTCTTGAGTAGCCATCCTCAGGTCATCTTTGTCTAGGCTTTCCCTGGATTTTACCTTGGAGTCCTGGGTCCATGCCGGGGTACTTCACACAAGGTTCCAGGAATGAGACAATTACTCCCTACCTAACATCTCTTCTTTCAGGATAATGATCAGGTCAAGTATGATTTGTCTTTTTTCCCCCCATTGAAGCTCCAAGTTATATAGCTGTACCTGACCCCAGTGTCCTGAAACAAGGCTTCTCTAAGGACCCTTCAACCTGGTCTGTGGATGAAGTGATACAGTTTATGAAACATAAAGATCCTCAGATATCAGGCCCCCTCGTCGACCTCTTCATGCAACATGTAATGTATCTTTTGATCCGGTTTTCCTGCCGTAATGACTTTGAATGACCTCTGTGCAGGCCCTTCAGTTGGATACTGATTAGTGTGGATGGTGGGGGAACCCTATCAACTGATTATTCCATATGCGAGAAAGTTTACTTTGCCCAAAGTTAAAGCCTTAAAGGGTGGAGGCTGGATCTGTGCTTTAAATGGGTACCCGGGTACCTAAAATACTACAAGTCTTCAAGTTCTCAAGAGAAGATGATTCGGCATGGCCGCTCTCAGGTTTCTTCTCCTTTCTAACAACAGCTACAAGGATCCTCCTCCCCACCTGCTCCCTGCTCGGCCCGAGGACCGTGAGTAGGAGGGGTGACCACAGCTGTGACAGGGTGTCCTCCTTGTTATGACGCCTGATGAATCCAGTAACTGTAAAAGATTAAGTGCAGCTTTATTTTAAATAGGAACTCATGAAAACCAAATAATATGCTTCCACGACAATAAATTGCTTAATTAAGGAAATAAAGAATTTTAGGAGGATGCCTTGTGTCTGTTAAATAATGTTTATAGTCTTTTCTAACAAATTCATGACCAAATATCTATGTATCCTTTTTGACGTTGTAAGAAAATCAGTAATAAGTTTTCGTATCTAATTAGCTTCACACAACTAACTGAATAGCTTTCAACATAATGACAACACTGTATAGCACATTTACAGTTTGCGTTAATACTGATATACTCATATTCCCAGCCTTTCTAAGAAAGTTAATGACTGTCTGAAATTCATTTCTACAGTTCACAGTTTTCTACTCTTTGTCATAAATACGTGGTATTTTATTCAACATATAGTATTTAAAATCAGAGTTTGATGCTAAGGCCATTTTTCAAAGATACTGGGTTAAATTTCCTTTTTCTTAAAATTTGAAGTGAATTTAGAAATTTTCAAATGATGCTTCACATATAAGTTATATTTTTAATAGTTTTCAGGAAATAAATGCATATTCAGAGAATATATGTTGAGAATGTACAGCTGCTCCCTGTTTTACATGTTCTTATATGTACGTAACGTGACAAAACATGAAATCAGTATTAGTAATTATAATTTCTTTCTCTCTGTAGGAGATTGATGGGAAGGCTCTGCTACTACTCAAAAGTGATGTGATGATGAAGTATATGGGGCTGAAGTTGGGGCCAGCCTTAAAGTTATGTTATTATATTGAAAAACTTAAAGAAGGAAAATATAATTGAAAAAAAATGTGTAAGTTTAGACATAATTTTCAATTGTCTTGATAACTTTTTAATTTAAAAATATTTTTATTCTTGTAGCAGTTTTTGTTCTGTAGACAGTTCCTCTAAAACTACGTTATATCCAGAATTGCAGAACTACATTACAAGTCCAGTCTACTTCTTTAAAACACATTAACATGTTAGTATTAGCATATTCAACTTGGCAGTCCTTTATGTCTTTTTATTATTTTACACTTTACAATTTATTATTTAATTGTACAGTTTACAAATATACTTAATGCAGGAAACAGAGAAACACCATTGATTTTGATTAATGTTTATATATAAAACCAAAACAGCTACATCCCAAAGGGGGGAAAGTATCAGGGACTGACAGGCTCTCTAGTGAAATCCATGAGAAATTTTCCTTAGAAAAGAATTTAAAGATGCAACTGTAGATATCATCTCTTTTTCAAATATTTTATGTCTGTTACTGCAGTGTTCTGTTTGTGTTCTACCAATTTCCGGAAAGGGAATAGCCATATAAATTATTTTCCTTTCGTTATTATTTCTCTGTATGTTGTGTTTGTTCATATTTAAAGAAAAAAAACAAGCTTATAAACTTTCATAAAGTGTTCTTATCAGTTTTTGATAAATTTCAAACAATTGTAAGATAGAATGGTTGTTTTATGCAGGAGATATTATACTACAAGTGTAGTTTGGATGGAGTCTGATTAAAATTTTTCAGTGAAATACCCATTATTTCAAAACTTTACATATTTTCTCTAAGCTTAGACATTTAACTAGGCATTCATTTCTCATATCTCTATATGAGGACACCTGTGCCCAAATTTTTAAAATATATATATTTTATTGTCTGTTTATTCTTCATACAGATACTATACCATATTTATATATTATTCTATACCTGTAGGTATTCAAACAAATCTGTTGTTTTGAATTTAATATGGCACTTTGCACTGCCACAGAGGTAATGGTGAACTATTTATATAGTTGGATGTTTTTATTCTGAAAAATATACGTGCATCATTTGCTATCACTAGTACCTCTCAGCTTAGTCTTCAGGGGATAAGAAACAATCCATAGATTGGTTTCCATACAGGGAAGTTCTCTGTCCTATGCAATGTTGCTAGTTAATTTGCTTAGTTCTGAGCCATTTATTCTGCTAAATTTTGGAAGATGCATTAATTCAGCCTTATCATTTTGGGCTTTATTTTTAAAGTTAGAACTTTCAAGGGGAAATGGTGCTATATGTTTATTGTTAATTAGTTTGTATAAGTTTGGTGTAATGTTAATAAGCTATGAGAATCTGTGCTAAAAGTATTAGCCATTTGTTATAAATGCCAATAAAATGTACACCAGGGGCAAGAATGTACATTTTCTTTTTTAGAAAACCAAATGTACTTTATATGAGAATGCTTCTATTTAAAGGGTGGTTTCATCTATGTTATTCATTTTGTGTTATAAGACAAAATTCTAATTTAAACTTGGTCTTCTCTCAAATTGTTTGTGTGAAGATGCTGTGCCCAGTTAAACAGTCCTCAGGTGTTTGTATAAATACTGTTTTACAGTTTTCAGATTTTAAAATATAATAAAGTTTAATAACCACAGCCATTAATGTCAAAGCCTCAGATTTGATTTTACTTGCTTTCACCACATTATATTAATGTATGAATCAGCTATAGTTGAAAAAGCAGCACTCTAGTAAGTTTGTGGCTTTATATGTCCAAATACTTGGTTTTAACACTTGCCATTCCTAGGAGCAAAGGGCTGATCTTTTGCAGGGGCCTTAAATGAGACCCCGGGGAAGCAGTAAGAAGTTAAATCAATGAGTTTTATCTGTACTCAAGTTAGTTGGCAGTGATGCAAGTGTGCTAGAAAATGCCAGTGCCCCCATATATCTCATCCCACCTGAGTTCATGTATCTGGCTGGCAATTCTAGCTGCTTTTTTACCACTGGGGGCCAGAAGCCGTACTGCTACTCAGCCGTCAGCTCTCCCACCATAACTGGTGGAAAAGCCCTAGAGGCTCAGGGTTGTGGTTGAATCACCTTCAAGATCCGACCCCTCAGCCCACCCGCACCAGGAGCTGCTGCCTTGGAACCCAGAAACTGTTACTGCTGTTAATTGGAGACAACCGGGCCGTAACTGAGGCTCCAGGGATGATGATCTCAAGTAACTGGAATGGAGGTGTCAATTTTCACTATCTGGTTTGTAAATTTTTGTCCAGAGACTGTCATGCAGTGTTAGCGCGGGTTACCTGTGAACTTAATTATCTTTGCTCTAGTTTTCCCCCTCAGTCCATTCTTCAACTTTCTGTAGGCAGCAGGATTCTGCAACTTGAGCTCTAAAGCCCTCTGGGTACATTGAGCATGTGCTTTTCTGTCTTCTGTCTACGTGATTTCTAATTGTTGGAGAGTCTTATGGTACATGGTTCAGAATAGAATTTCCCAGACTTTTAAATTGGTACTCCCTCTGTAAACATGAAAAAACCATGCCCTTCTGTAATATTAGAAATTAAAAATTAAACATCATGACTAGCAACAGTGATTCTGGGAGGAAAAGTGCTGCTTTTTCAAGCTACATAAGGGACTGTACTCACAGTTGGTTGAGTAAATGAAGTATGTTTAAATTTCTGGGGCTGTTTCTACAGTGTGATGTGAGGACTTGCTTATATTTTTAAGCGCTCTGACGTTGATCCAGGGAATGGAGAGAGCTGTTAGGGAGGACATGTAAGCCAGGGCCCACCTTCAGAACACATGGTGGACAGTTTGTGTCTGATCCCTCCTGACGTTTCCCCTGTTTTGTCCAGCATTTTGATGAAATTGAACCTTGAAAGCAGCTCTCCACAATGATCGCATACTAAGACCAAGCTTGCCCACTCTCCCTGCAGTACAAGAGGCAACAGCAAAAAGACTTTATTGTATCATTCAGTCTTTGACATAAGGAAGCAAAATTAAAGGGCAGATACTGGTATAATTAAAAAGGCATTATTGATAGACATTAGATTCAAAGAGAAAATTCACTGTTAAGAATCCATGGAGCTTTCACAAAATTGAGTACATACTAAGCTACATAGAACACTCTGAATCACAGGAAACAAAGTTAGTACAGGCTACAGTCTGGGACATAAAATTCAGAAGTTAATGAGATACTTCTGAAATGCTAACAAGAAAAACAATAAGCACCCCTACCTTTGTAGCCACAGCTTCTTTCCTGAACTTTCTCCTTGAGTTCTAGGCCTGGGTATGTCACTGTCTACTGATGTCTCCACCTGCAAGCCCACAGCATCTCCTCCTCATCACACCTGAATCTTTCCCCACCTTCCTTTGCTGATGTGCCCCTCTCCAGTCCCTGCCTTAACAGCGCCTCACCCACTGATGCATCCGGGCACCTGACAGAGTGCCTGCCAGTGTTGGCCTCAACTCCTCATCGTCCACAGCCCACCGCAGCCCTGACGTCACCTGGTCCCAGGCATCCTACCTCTCACAGCTCTCTCTCGTCTGGGCCCCCCAGTCTGTTGTTTCCCGAGTTTGCTGCCAGATGCCACTTCAGAAATGCTAAGTTTCTTTCCTATGAGCACTTCCAGAGCTGATACTTTTATTATTGTATTCCCAGGATTTAGCATACTATCTCCTACATAATAGATACTTAGATGTTGGTTGACGGAAAAAAACACAAAAGCAAATTTTCTTCTTAAAACCACGGCCGTTTCCAGTACCTCTCCCAGTTTACAAGAAAATCATTTTTATTGATGCTTGTACTTCATTAATGCAGTGTGGCTCCCCGCCACCACCATGGAGCAGCTCAGATGTGTCTGAACAGTAATGGGAGATGGCCGATCCAGAGGACTCTGAGGGCAAAGGCAGTTAGGCCCAGAGATTTGGAGCTTGTTGTAGGAGAACTGAAAAAATCCCTCATCTTTATGAATATACTGAAAGATTTGTCAGAGACACAAACGAAGTGCTTTCAATAAATCTGTTGGTGTTTTGCATGCGCGCACGTGTGTGTGTGTGTTTGTTTAACTAGGATTTGAAGATGTAACTGTGAGCTGTAAACCCTTAAGTTTAACAAAGCTGTCCCATGTCCTACTGACAATTTATATCTTATGTCTGCAAACCAGTTGGCTGGGTGGTTCCATTTTGATTGAGCCAGGCTAATATTTTTCTCTCCTATTTAGGAGCCACCTTTTGCATGCTTTGGAGTTGGAATTTAAAAATATAAATATAGAAGGTCAAAGTTGTGCTCGCTGTTGATAGCTCCTGTAAAACACCTGACTCAATGAGCAAATATTAGCTCTATCAGCTACTTTTAAAAAAAGCTTCATTGTAGTACATTTCAAGTACATGTGAAAATAAGGAGAGTGAAGGGACACCACCCAGCTCCAATAATTATCAGCTCATAACCCATCTTGTTTCATCCACACTCCCACTCACATCTCCTATTTCCATGTTGTTTTGAAGCAAATCTGATAGATCATTAAATGTATAAATAGGTCAGTATGTATATCTAAAAGATAAACTTTTAAAAAAGTGACCATACCATTATCATACTTTAAAAATTAATAATTCATTTCTAACACCATGCTGTAATGAGAGGAACCAGGGCTCCTTGGAGAAATGACCGATTCTAGGACTGGGACGGGGAATATACAAGTTGAGCTTGGAGCATCTTGGAAGTGTCGAAGGATGTGCTCCAAGAAAGCACAACAATGAGGAATGTCAAAGGGACACAGGAGCGAACTGAAAGAGCTTCCAGTGGCCAGGGAGTCTGGAACGGTTTGAGCAACAAAATAAAGCAGTATTGGATTATAACCCAAAGTATAACAAATATCCCTGAGTCCATACTGCTGTAAATCAACGATTGAATCAGTAAATAGGGGAGAAGAGAGAAATCTGTGCAGAAGAATCCCAAATTATGTAGACACTCACCCTCAAGGAGGTGGAGCATTACTCCCCACTCCTTAAGTGTGTGCTGTGCAGAGAAGTATGTGCTTCCTTCCAAAGAGGGCAGTATGGAAAGGGGGGGAAAGAGGAACTCTCCAGGGGAGAGACCTGACAAACACCCTCATCCAGGTGGTCAAGGTCAACATCAACAGCGAGAAGTCCTGTTCATAGTATGTACCCTTGATATGATAGCATGAGAATGGCCCCTTATCGCTGAGGTTTTCCTCCCCAAAACCCATGACACCAGTTTCATCACGAAGAAAATCATCAGACAAATCCCAATTGGGGAACATTCTGCAACATACCTAACCAGTCCTCCTCCAAACTGTGTAGGTCATCAAAAACAAGGAAAGTCTGAGAATCTGTCACAGTCTAGAGGAGCCCAGGGAGACATGATGAGTAAACATAATATGGGATCCTGGAACAGAGAAAGGTGAAAAGGAAATGTGAATACAGTGTAGGCTTTAGTTAATAATAATGTACAAATATTGATTCATTAGTTGTGGTAAATGTACCACAATATAAAATACTAATAATGTATGAAAATGGGTGTGGGTACTGTCTCCACTATCTTAATAACTTTTCTGTAAATTAAAACTGTTCTAAAATTAAAAGTTTATTTAAAAAATTAGCAATTCCCTTCTATCATCCTACATTCATACAGTATTCAAATTCCTAATTATCCCCAATATTTCTTTTTTACCATCTGATATCTCCCTGTAATTGTCTGTTAGAATGCTGTCGAATAGAAATGTAATGCCAGAAGATGGTTGTTGGAGACATTAGTCTGCCATCTTCTCAGTCTGCTGGCTTTCCAAATAAAGTCGTATTCCTTGCCTCAAAAAAAAAAAAAGAAATGTAATGCCAGCAGCATATGTAATTTTAAATTTCCCAATATCCACATAAAGTGTAGAAATAATCAGGTAAAATCAATTTAATAATAGTTTATTTAATCTATGCAAACTATGATCATTTCAACAAGTAATTAATATGAAATTATTAAAGAGATAGTTTACATTCTTTTTGTTTGTGTGCCATCTTTAAAGCCGGATGTGTATTTTGCACTCAGAGCACATCTCATTTCACCCTGGCCCCATTCACGTGCTCAATAGCCAAGTGTGGCCACAGTATTGAAAGATCAAATGTGGGTCTCTAAGTGCCGTCCTGGACCAGTAGCATCAGCTCCATCTGGGAACTTGTTAGAAAGAAACATCAGACATGCTGAATCAGAAACTAGGCGTGGAACCCTGCAATCTGTGTTTTAACAAGCCCTCCAGGTAGTTCTGGTACACTCAAGTTTGAGAAGCGTTGCTGGGTATTAGAAGACAATTTAAATGCTGGTCTGACGCAACCAATGAGTTACTAGAAATAAAAGGATATGTTTCTATCTTCTAGGACAAGAGCCATATGGAATTTAGAGACAGAGAGGATGTTTGTTTGCTTTTCTTAAAAAAAGGTTTATTCTTTTTATGGGGAATTAATAGCTGCCAACAATATCTAATACTATTTATAATGGCAATTTTTAGCTAAGAAGTTCTCCTTCGCTTTGAAATTTTAACTGAATTTTGGTTGAACCTTAAGAAATGTTAACCATAAATGTGTAATAACTGCCCTACTACAAAATTTACAAGTCACATTTCCAATGTTCCTCTTGCCTTGATGAAAATTACTGAAGGTCTTCCTTTATCATCAAAGCTCAAAGACATTTATGCCCTGGTATATGGTAAGTAGATTTGAAAACTTTGTCATCACTTACTAAGTTACACAAGATTCCTGTTCAAGCTGATAGACGAAACATAAACTAGATTTAAAGTACTGTATTAAAAACAAAAACAGAGTTTGCATTTTGGAGTAACTAAAATGTAGAGATCTAACACAAAAAAAGTGAAAAACACATATAAGATTACCATTATGTAATTGTTCTGTTTAGCTCTTTTTACTCTAAGCATATAGTCTTATTTAGAGAATGACTGTTAGCTGGTCAAATTTATGCTTAAGACATCCATACTTAATCAGAGGTTTCAGAGACGATAACACCAATCAAGTATTCTGAATTCTTTTATGTTAAATAGGAACATCTTCTCAATCGTACTCTCAAGTCACATCTCATTTATCTTCCTCCTTAAGAACTGCATAGGCTTGTTTTAAATAGTTTAAACACCTGTAATAAACTACAGCTTGCTAAGAATAGAGGTACTCTGGTTAATGCTGAAAATAGTGTGACCAGAGGAAAAGCAGGCATTATTAAATATGAATGCAGTCCTTACCAACACAAATTGGACCTTTTTTTTTTTAATAAAAAAGCTAGTCCAAAAAGAAGTCTTATTCTGTAAAGGTTTATCGTTTCCAAATCACAGTGAAAGGAACTTGAGTAATTTACCAATTTTGTTTTCTACTATGTGCCTTAAAGATACCTCACTAAAAACTGGTATCTGACACAACAGAATGACATATGCAGAATGTAATATTGTAGTGACAGTACTGAGGTTGACTGTTACAGACATATTGAAAGTCTGAGTATTAAATGGTTACATCCTAATTATATAGAACATTGGTCCAATAACAAAAATAGAGAACAGCCGCTGGAACTTTATCTCATTCAATGTTCAGAGATAACAGGGTTAACCATTCTTTCCATTATTTTCAGCAGATAAATCCTTTTTTTAATATTTATATCTCATGGTAACTGAATTCTGGCATTTTTCCAAGCTCCTTTATGAAGAGGATGCTGAAGGCCATCACAGTACAGCATGCTGCCACATAAGGACTCTTCCGTTCACCAATTCTAGCACACTTCCAAAATATACCCAAGAATCCAGCTTTATTTCTGTCCAGGAGGCTGGGTGCCTAGGATCGGATATAAGCACAGGTACATAGAAGCAGCAAGATTGCAGTCAACAGACTCTGAAAAATTGAAAATGGCAAACATAGGCCGGCGAAGCCCCAGCCACATCCAGAGAGGATGTTTTTTAATGGAGGAAGTAGGGTTTGGTGGGGATGGGAGAGGGCTTTGTAATCATGAAGAGAAAGAACATGAAAGAGAAAGGAAGAGGGAGCTACACGGGGAGTGGCATAGTTAGAGAAAGATCCATTCACCCCTGGCCTTTTGCCTGTAGGAGCATGAGGAAAAGCTGGTTAGCCCAGAGCTGCGGAGCAGCTTGCACGGCCCTTTGGGGAGCTGCATGGAAGCCAGGTCCTTCTGTGGGAGAAGTCTTCTCAGGATGTGGATTTTCCATCCTCTGCTGCCCCTGTTCCAAGAATGATTAAAAAAAAAAATCCCTGGAGGGATGGGCGTTGCAAGGAAAGGAAAGCACAGAGGAGTAAAAATGCCTCCTCCTCTCTCCTTCAGTTATTGCATTAGTTAGGATATCGGTTTGGGTACTTTAACAGAGAGACCCCAAATCTCAGGACTTTCAAAAAGATACAAACGTACTCCTGTCTTGTTTCATGTTGGTAGTAGGAGGTGTTCCACATATTATCAGGGATCCACACTCCTCTCATCTTGTTCTGCTTTCCTCGGCATGTGGCTTCCATCTCCTGGCCCAGTATGGTTGTTCTAACTCTTGCCATCACATCCATGTTCACATTCAGCCACTCCTAGGCTCTGGGGAGTCTTTTAACTAGGCGGCTGCATGCCCAGTCAAAAGGCTCTTAATCTAAGAAAAGGAGAACTGATTTTGTAGACAACCAGCATTCTTGGTCTCACACACATATTTGATCATCATGCATGTAAAGATGATAGTTGAAGCTTAAGGCATGGGATGAAAAGTATAAGGTAGAGAACGTGACAAGGACACGTTATATCAGTGGCTTCATAGCATGAGAGGCTGGGAGTGGGCAGACGTGAGGGCTGAGAGCTGTGAAGGACAGGGGAATTTTAGAGGAGTTAGGAGCAGTTTATGATTTGTGGCCCCTTCAATGAATATGTAAAAACAAGTAAATATTAGAATTTGTTTTCAATTATCTTTGGTTACTGACCTGTTTCTTTGAAAGCCTCCCCAGGTTAGAGTGGACATAATTTTTCATTAGTTAGAATGGGAACTGTAGAGTGACAGCAAGCGAATCTCAGGGGCATTCTGATATTTCAGGAGTGACTCTAGCAGAAGTGTGAGTGGGGTACAGAAGGGATGAGAAATGCCTCAGAATCACACTGTCACATCTTTCCTCCAGCAACTGGAGTAATTGGGTAGCCAAAGACGATCAAAGGTACCTAAAGGGGTGAAGTAAGCCTTTGGCCAGGGGTGGTTGTTTTCCTTTGGGGTAGGTTGGCTGTGCTCTGGCATTCCAGATAGGGAAAAGGGCCTGGGGTTTCTGGTGTGTAGACAGAGAGCTTGCCCTCAGACACAAGGAGCCCTTCTCTTGATACAGACACGAAGGAAGGGGAGGGGCGGTGTCTGGAGGAGAACTGGCCCAGAGGGAGAGCTAGGGGCGGGAGGACTGGCTGGGGTGGAATGTATGTGTGAGGACCTCAGGCTCAGAAAAAGGGGGAGGGCTTGAGCTGCTCCCGGTGGGATTCTAGAGACCAGTAAAAATGGAGACTATTAGAAATTGCCATTGGGTCGGCTAGGGGGAGGGTCCAGTTGTTGTCAGCCTCTCTTTGCTGTGGTGTGGGATAATTCATGGAGCTTGAAGAGCTGGTTCAGAGGCTTATGAAGCAATCCTCACAGCCTGCAGTGTAATGGGGCAGCAGCCAGTGAGGGCTCAGCCCTGGGAAGCCACGAGAGTCCAGGACGGGGCTGCCCCTCAGGAAAAGGTCAATACACATACTCCTGTGCATGTTATAAAATAGTACAAGATCTGAAACTTAACAGAAGAGGATTACATTAAATAGCAGATAATCTTCTATAGTGTTCCCCTGAGCCCCAGTGGAGAATCTCCAGTGCTCCATTGTGGGGAGCCCTGATGCGGAGGTCTCTGCAGGCCGCTGGGTGTGCTGGGGCCTAACATCCTCAGGGCAGGCTCCTCCTGGCTTTACCCTGTCTACAAAGGACCCCTTGGTGTTTTCCTGGTCTCTGCTTTTGAAGCACTATCTTGGTCCCAAAGCATCAGTTTCTTTCCAGATATGTTACAGAGAGGTTGGAGAGAGAAAGATGTACCCAAGGGACTCAGGGTTAGATTCCCCTCCTCTGCTGATTTCTGTCTGTGGGACTTTGCTAAAGTCTCAGAGGCGAGGATCACGACTTCCTTCCAGGGGTGTGAGAAGTCAGGGAGTTGGAGGATGGGAAGCAGCTTGACACAATGGGTGCAGGAACTGTCCCTTTATTCCAGCATCGCCTCTCCCTCCACTGCTGCTCCCTCTTCCATATCCTGTTCACAGCTCACTCCTGATATACTGGAGCCCCAGGAAAGCAGCCATGTGGCCTTGATATTAAAGAAGATTTTAATTCATTCTTGAAATGAATTTCAACATGGGTTCTGGAGAGCTGAACGAGCCTTGGAACAGGAAGGCCCTTGGGTCAGCTTTGGATGGCTCTCAAGGGCTGTGCTTTGGAAGCTATTCATTATAAACTGGGGGGTGGCGCGGGGTCACACAAGCAGACCTGGATTCATCATTCTGGCAGCTATCGGGGGCAGGGAGGAGAGCTCTCAGCAAACGGAACTGATCGTCCACGGTGCGCTGTGCCCTCCTTGTCATCCCATCCACTTATTGTCCTTGGGGGCGACTCCAGCGATTTCATTCCACCTTTTCTGAGCTCGTCTCAGAGGCGTAGGCGGCCCGAGTTGTTTGTTGGGTTCAGCACAGCCCGCAGACGGTCCAGCACAACCACCTTTTCCTTTCAAATGATACTAGCGGTTACTTTCCAGATCGCCCGAGGTCTGGGAAGGCCAGCTTGTAGCAGGGGTCTTAGGTGAGCTTTTGGGCCGGGGAAGAACCCAGGAAGGCAACCAGAAGCCTCGACCGCCGGCCAGCTGGGTTCCACGCTGCCGACCCGGACGCACCTCCCTCAGGAGAAGAAAGTTCCGGGCCCGACGGGGAGGGCGGCGGGCGCTGCGGCCGCTTCTTGGCACGAAAGTGTGATGGGGTGTGGACGAGCCTCCCCACCCCACCCAGGAGCCACGCACCGCTGCCAGGAAGCCACGTGGGACTCGAGTCGCCGCCAGAAAGAAGGCACGTGAGGAGAGGTCCCGAGTCCTGTGCCACCACCTGGGGCGGGGGGGGGGGGGGGGCGCCGCACTGCTGCCTGGAGCCGGGGTCCCAGGCCCAGGCTCAGCCTGGGAGGCACACAAGCTGTTGTCACACTTTCCTCGCCCGACGCCACCACCTCTTAGTAGGTCACACAGCAGTGGAGAGGGGTTGGCTCTTATTTACCCCTGTGTCCTCCCTCGAGAGTCTCCTATTCTCAGCCCCCATCGTAGCCCCATCTTCCCCCCAACCTCTCTCACGCACATCCACCCCCGACGTGCACGTATACACATGCGCACACACACACATCTCGGCGTTAATGACCCAATGGGATGCAGTTTCACAACCGCTGGGACGCAGGCTGTGCTCTGTGCCTCTCCTGGGGTTTTCCCTGTCTCTACAAAGAGAATGTAAGTTGGTCAAACTTGTTCCTGTGTTGTTGCCACCCCTCCCCCGCCCCCCACACTGGGAAGTGTTCTTAAGGCCTTGGATCCAACAGCCCCGTCGTGGCCCCGTGGGGTGGGAGTTGGGAGGGGGCAGCAAGGACGCAGGGACAGAGGTCTTGGTCAAGTGTGAGGTTCCACACCTGGGCTCTGCAGCCCCCTGCGTTTCAGGTTGATTGGCAGCCTTCAGTACTGCCTTGTGAAATCCGTCCCCGGGTTGCGTTGGTTTTTGTTGTTGTTGTTTTTTGCTGGATCAATAATTTTAAAATTTATTTATTTAAAATTGAATAATTTGAATTGAATATAATCAATTATTTCGTTTTTGGTTTTTTAATTTTTTCATTTTAATTTTTTATTGAGGTATAGTTGATGTACAATATTATGTAAGTTACAGGTGTACAATATAGTGATACCCAATTTTTAAAGGTTACCCTCCATGTATAGTTATTGTAAAATATTGGTTATATTCCTTGTGTTGTACAACATATCCTTGTAGCTTATTTTATACATAATAGTTTGTACCCATTAATTCCCTGCTCCTCTATTGCCCCTCCATCCTTCCCTCTCCCCACTGGTAACCACTAGTTTGTTCTCTATTTCTGTGAGTCTGCTTCTTTTTTGTTATATTCACTAGTTTGTTGTATTTTTAGATTCCACATATAAGTGACATCGTACAGTATTTGTCTTTCTCTGTCTGACTTATTTCACTTAGCATAATACCCTCCAAGTCCATCTATATTGTTCCAAATGGCAAAATTTCATTCTTTCTTATGGCTGAAGAGTATTCATCTATATCTGTCTATCTATCTATCTCTCTATCTATCTATATCCCACATCTTCTTTATCCATTCATGCATCGATGG
The DNA here is from genome assembly GCF_949987515.2 of Delphinus delphis. Taxonomy (NCBI): domain Eukaryota; kingdom Metazoa; phylum Chordata; class Mammalia; order Artiodactyla; family Delphinidae; genus Delphinus; species Delphinus delphis. The sequence goes on from NC_082704.1 coordinate 111,134,277, forward strand.
ACACTTAGGTTGCTTCCATATCTTGGCAATTGTAAATAATGCTGCTATGAACATTGGGGTGCATGTATCTTTTCGAATTAGTGTTTTTGTTTCTTTTGGGTATATACCCAGGAGTGGAATTGCTGGGTCATATGGTGGTTCTATTTCTAGTTTTTAAAGAAACCTCCATACTGTTTTCCACAGTGGCTGCACCAATTTACATTCCCACCAACAGTGTTCGAGGGTTCTCTTTTCTCCACATTCTTGCCAACATTTGTTATTTGTGTTCTTTTTGATGATAGCTGTTCTGACAGGTGTGAGGTGATATCTCATTGTGGTTTTGATTTGCATTTCCCTGATGCTTAGTCATGTTGAGCATCTTTTCATGTGCCTGGTTGGTCATCAGGGTTGCAGTAGTTTATTTATTTATTTAGGCTGCACTGGGTCTTAGTTGCAGCACGTGGGATCTTCGTTGTGGCAAGTTTAGTAGCGGCATTGGAACTCTTAGTTGCGGCATGCACGTGGATCTAGTTCCCAGACCAGGTATCAAACCATCCATCAAAACTCCATCCAGCCAACTCCATCAAAACTACTGCAACCTGGTGACTTCACTGGTGGTCCAGTGGGTATGACTCCACACTCCCAATGCAGGGGGCCCAGGTTCGATCCCTGGTCCGGGAATTAGATCCCACATGCATGCTGCAGCTAAGAGTTTGCGTGCTGCAACTAAGAAGTCCGCATGCCGCAACTAAAGATCCCGCATGCCGCAATGAAGATGCTGTGCGCTGCAACTAAGACCTGGCACAGCCAAAATAAAAGAAAGAAAGAGAAAGAAAGAAAGAAAGAAAGAAAGAAAGAAAGAAAGAAAGACAGAAAGACATCCTCTTCTGTAGGGACAGTGGCTCAGCTCATACCTAAGCCTAGGTTGATGGCACTACCAGCGTCTCCTCCCACTTCTCCCATATCTGCAAGGTCTCCTGGGCACTATGTTCCACCCTACTCATTCAGGCTGATGCAGCTTAGGTAGACTAGGAGAAGAAAGCTGGCCTTAGGAGAGAACCACAGTTAAGAAAGCATTTCCACCTTCCATTCTGTGCCCCTTCATGGAGAAGAGGGGTCAAGTGAAAGAAGGGAGAGGTCTGACTAGAAATGAAAGTGAAGGGGTTGTCGAGCATCTGCTGGATGTTCAGTTACATTCCAGGAACAGACATTGGGTACAGTGGGTGAGTGGATCCGTCTGTGTGTACGATGAAGAGAAAAAAATCACACAATAATTGGAACAGAGAAAGTTTAACACAAAGACGTATTAAGTATAACAGTGGATTGGAGTAATGAGGGACTGGCTAGTAAGAAAAAAAGAAAACTCTAAAGAATATGGGAATAACAGCTGTGAGGAACAGTTACTACCTCTAGGGCTGATAGTGGGCCCAAGAGGGCACAACTATGACTGAATGATACAAATCACTGTGCTGCTGTACTGGTGGAACTTGCTGTAAATCGACCCTCTGGAACTTGCCGGCAATATGCCCTGTAGGATAAAACTTGTTCCCTCCACAATCTTTCTCCAGCACCTCCTACTGAAAGAAGCTTAAACTGTGCTACTGGCAAAGGGAAAACTTAAGGGTCCATATCCATTTCCACAGAGCAGGCTAAAGGGTGAATGTGAGGTTGAAAGGGAGTACCAGTGTCAAAAGTTCAGAAAAAAAAAAAGTGAAACCGATGAATCGGTGAGGCAGTAATTAGTAGAAAATTTATTTTGCACACACCAAAAGAACAGTTTGCAAACCAGGAGCACTGAAACTAAAACATGGAATGAGACTCAGAAGTATATTGTTATAAAGCAGCTTATATAGTGTGGACGCAGTGATTTTCTTCACAGTGATTGGTTATAATATTAGAATTTTCTTAAATGAAAGGGAATTGGTTAGTGGTCACCTCATCAGTTTTGGGGAATAACTTAAGTTTCACCTGTGATTTTCAGAGGCATAAGCAAGAAGTGACCCAGGTTAAGTTAGCCTCACTTGCTTTGCAAAATAAACTAAATTAAACTTTGCTTGTGTGACTAAACTGGTTTTGTATGCTCAGGGAATTTTCAAGACTGGTTTCTGTTTGTGTTTGATTTTAACACCAGCATAGTGCATCCTTTCTATTACTCAGCTTCCCTGTGCACCCTCTTACACATATTTACACTCCCATACCCCAGTGAAGCAACTCTACATTTCTACCCAAGGAGTGGGTAGAAACTTACTAGTGAAGAAACTCTCTCTCACTTTTCCCCCCAAATGAGGAGATGCACAGTGCCAAGAGTCACTGTATAACTGCCACAGTGAAATGGAACCAAAATTCCAGGCACTGTGGTGGGTGCTCTATATTTTATAATATTTAATTCTTAGAACCTTGTGAAGAAAGTGCCATTTAAATATAAACAAGATGTGGTGCTTCTCTCCAGGAACTTAGGTGAGAAGACTGTCTACAAAGATTTCTAATAACAGGCAAAGTGACTTAAGTGCTAAAAGGAGGTGACGGGAACCCACTGTGGAATCCTAGAGAAGGAGCTACTCATTCCTTACCAGGGGGCTGTAGGAAAGTGTCTTGGTGTAGATTTTATTAGAACAGATGTCCTACTGGAACAGGCTTCAAGGGATGTGAGAAAGTTCCGGAAGCAATTGAGCAGGAGGTAGAATAACAGGGGATGTGAGCATGTGCTATGGGGTGGGGGTAATACGTGTGTTCAAATGTTAACTCTGCCACTAGTCTTGTGGCTTTGAGCAAGTTAATGAAACTAAGCCTCAGTTTTCTCATCTTTAATATGGGACAGTAATACTGACTTCTTACAGTGGAGAATGGCAAATAGAGAGTGGTGCAGCTGAAGGGCAGGGTGGCACAGATTTAGTGGGCCTTATTAAGGGCACATTTCGAAAGTTGGATTATTCCGGATTTGTTCCCAAAGCTGGTGTTGGATATGAGTACAAACCCCGGAAAACCTTAGACAAAGTCTGAACTCAAATCTCTTACATTCTACACTTTTTCTATGATGTGTTGTATGTGAAGAACATTTTGTAAGGGGTGGAATTACCCTGGTGGCTACCAGTTCATATTGCTTTTTGTATGTGTGGAAAAAAGTACAGTTAAAAACATCTGCATATAGGTATAAAGTGAAGGAGGCATGGCGCCACACTTTCCGTCGCGCATTCGGCGCCCCCTCCCTTGCAGGCGACTGCACACGCCCCGTGCTACTGCGCAGCCGCAGAAACCTGGGCGGGTTTTGCGCCTTCCGTTACCGCCTCGGTCCGTTACAGTCTGTCTTCCGGTGTGCACAGCCGCGACCCGGATGCAGTGCAGACGCCGAGCCGGAGGCAGTCAGAGCTGGGCTCCCTGCCTCACGATGTCTGAGGAAAAGGGTAAGGGGCCCTCCCCGAAGCTTTCCCAATAGTTTCTGCCTCTCTTCACCCCACCCGGGGAAAGGCTCTAACAGGTTTTGACCCCAGCCCATCTAGAGGGCTGCACACGTGACCGTGGGACTGGCTGTTAATCGGCCACAGCGCGTCAGGTGGTGGCCTCTCGGCTGCGGTCCCAGCTTGGTCAGGGCGTGCGTGGGAACCCGGGTGTTGCGGGCAGAGTCTAGCCCTGGGTCCAGGGCGTCCCTGAGGCTCAAGGCATCCCAGGAACTCAGGGTGTACCCGAGGTTCATGGCGTTCCAGAGGCTGAAGCTAGTCCTGGGGCTTTTGGGGTCAAGGGTTCATGGTGTCCCAGGGACTGAAAGCTCTGGGACTTTCGAGGTCCCAGGGTTCATAGCTTCCAGGGGCTGGTGGCCATCTGGGGCTTGTGTGGTCCCAGGGTTCATGGCATCCCCAAGGCTTGAGGTAATCTGGGGCTTCTGGGGTCCCCGGGGTTCCTGGTGTCCCTGAGGCTTGAGGCGATCTGGAGCTTCCGGGTCCCAGGGTTTGTGGCATCCCAGGCACACGAGGGGCTCTGGGGGCTTCCGGGATCCCATGGTTCATGGCGTCCCAGGGGCTTGAGAGGATCTTGGGGCTCGAGGTGTCTGCAGAGTTCATGGTGTCCTGAGGGATGGAGGGAATCCTGGGGCTTTCAGGTCTCCAGGGTTCATGGCGTCCCTGGGACTTGAGGTGACCCATAGCTGGCTCCGCCCCCGGGGTTCTCGTGGCGCCAGCACGTGGCGAGGCCCGGCCTCGTTTCCTGCATGAGGGCGGTATTTCCTTACAGGACCTCTAGCGGCCGTAGTAGAACAGCCGTCCTCTCGCGAGAGGACGGCCGTAGAACAGCCGTCCTCTGGCGAGAGGGTGGGCAACCGCGGTTGTTTCCTGCGCCCCCCAGAGGGCGGCGTGCCACGCTTTAGCTGCAGAGCAGTTCTGCGCAGCAGCGGTTTTTCCTTTGAACTTTTTTTCAAGGCCTCATGCGCATGCACGGCAAACAGCTGCTGAGCACTGCTTGTTGCTCCAGGAAAGCGATTTGGCTCAGCGGCTGGGACACTCTTTGGAGGAGAGGATTTGCTTTGCTGGAAGAGTGAGTCTGCCTTTGGCAACCTCAAATTGCAGCAGCGCTGCGGGGGGTGGGGTGTGTTTCTCACCGTCTCTCGCAGGATGCCAGAACGTGTGAGCTTTTGAGATTTGGCTACTTATTTTTTAAGTACTTAAGTATTTTTAAGGTGCTGACTTTCTGGGACAAGTTGATCCATTATCCTTTCTCCTTCCCTGTCGGAGGAGGTAGGGGTCCAGGAAGGACCAAGACTCTCCGACGTTATATAGAATTATTTTTTTAATGTTACAACGTTATTTTTATTTCTTTTTGGGTTTGCTTTTCATTGAGATAACATTGGTTTATAAGATTATACGTTTCATGTGTACAACATTATATTTCTACTTCTGTATACCCTACAGCATGCTCACCACCAAAATTTTATATAGAATTTTGAGTTTAAAGAATTGATAAACAAGCGAGTTGATTCATTATAACATCTTTTGAGATTGAGACGTTGATTTTGAGGCTTAGATCGTAACTGCGTTTGACCAAAGACAGATTGGGCAGCCTCGTTGTTTTATAGTAAATATGCAAATGAGGAGAAAGAAAATAAAGATGTGTGTGTGGAGAAATTCCCGCGCATAGAGCCTGTTCTTTGCTTCAAGAGGGCAGATGCGGGAGTCAGAACACTGCAAAATGTGAGGACCACTGTAAAGCAGGGGAGTGCTTCGGTGCAAGCTCCAGGACCCATCCCGCCGGCAGTATGGTTGAGCATGGTAGTTCGGTAGAAAAGATCCTAATTTAGTCTGCTGGGGATCGCTTCCCTCACTCTTCTACCCGGTTTTCCCCGAATTAGGACTGCTCTGGGGTTTTATGACACGAAGTGGTCAACTGGTTCAATGTTTACAAGTAGAGATTTCACAAGCAACTTTTCTACACACTGTTTTTATAAAGCAGGGCATGGGCTCGATTCAGTTTCAAGCCTGCCTGCAGCAAGTGCTGGGCGATGGGACACATTTTGGTGGTATTATCCCCCAACGGGCCGACTTTGTAGTCTCTAAAGTTTGACTAGGAGAGTAGAAGGGCTGGTTTTTAGAGTCCTGGGCAGAAGATATAGAAAGTGATTGTTCAGTGTACTGACGCACAGTTTTGCTAAAAACATCGGAATGATCTGGCCATTGTAATCTGCCCTGTTTTGCTGTGTATATTCTTTGCACTAGTTGTCATGTGAAACGCAGGTTTCAGCCCTCACCATTGTGAACTAATGCCTTATCTGGTAAGTTCATGGCAACTTAGTTCCTTGCACCTTGGGACCATAATCTTCAAAAAACTTCTAAATATTATAATGTCTTAAAAATTGCCTCTGAAGGCTATGCATATACCTAAAGGAATTAGAATTTTGCCAATTAACTGAGAAATCTTAGTGGAGTTGTCAGTAGCTTTACTCATACTAGTTTGAAAGATCAGTTGATATACAAAAACTTGTCTTAAAAATAAAATTTCAGTTGCCTTTGTTATTTTCTCTTGATTATAAAGTCTAAGCTTTATTGTAGAGAATCTTAACAAATACAGAGAAGTCTAATGAAGATAATTTTGCCACCCAGAGATAGTGACACAGAGATAACCATTGGTATGTTTCCTTCTGCTCTCAAAGTTAAGATTATGATGTATTTTTCTGCTTTGAATCTTACCCCCGTTTAAGAAGCAAGTATTTCACAAGCATTTCTAATATTAATAAATGTTCTTTGAGAATGTGCTTCTCATTGGCAATATACCATTCCATCATATGAAAATACCATAATTTATTTAACCAGTTTCCTTTTGTTTGGATAACTAGGTAGTTTCTAATGTTCTATTTTTTTTCCATGAAGACTATTAAGTCTTGGTACTTAATAGTTGGGACTCTCCAAACTCAATCCCAAAGTTCTATGGATGAGAAAACAGAGGCAAAAGAGTAGATGTATCTGGCCCAAAGTTAATACCCCTGGATAGCTAGAGAGCCTGAATTGGAGCCTACACCATGTGATTCCTAATTTAGTACCATTTTCACACCACCTTATACTAGCTAGTTACTTTATTCTAATACTTTGGTCTATTGCAAATAAATGTACTGAATCCAAGATATGCAATGTAAATGTGATCTACGAGTTACTACTTCAAGCTTAAACATGTTCTTTTTCAGATCAACTTTAAGAAATAAAAAAACCCATTTAGAGACCATACATTTGGCATATTGTGCTATTTTTCATATTCATTAGAATGGTTTACCAAGTTGATATTTCACATCTAGTTTACCTGTAGTCATCTATTTCACATTTTGTGAGATTCAATTTGAATTTAATTTGTTTGATAACAACATTTACTTTTGTACATTATTTCTGCATTATTTATTATCATAAGGATTGATAATTTATTTTTTTATTTTTAAATGTCACCTTTAAAAAAATTTATTTATTTTTGGCTACATTGGGTCTCCGTTGCTGCGCGAGGGCTTTCTCTAGTTGCAGCGAGCGGGGGCTACTCTTCCTTGTGGTGTGCAGTCTTCTCATTGCGGTGGCTTCTCTTGTTGTGGAGCATGGATTCTAGGTGTGTGGGCTTCAGTAGCTGTAGCACGCAGGCTCAGCAGTTGTGGTTCTTGGGCTCTAGAGCGCAGGCTCAGTAGTTGTGGCACACGGGCTTAGTTGCTCCACATGTGGGATATTCCCGGACCAGGGCTCGAACCCGTGTCCCCTTCATTGGCAGGCGGATTCTTAACCACTACACCACCAGGGAAGCGCGATATTGATTTTTAAAGAACAAGTTTGGGAATTCATGGTCACCACAAAGTGTGGTTGTGTAATACCAGTTGTATCCTTTAAAAGTTAAAAGCATATCATTGAACACATAGTACATGGGCCAGGTGGTCCAGTTTCTTTTTTTTTTCTGAATTTTATTTTATTTATTTTTTTAAACAGCAGGTTCTTATTAGTTATCCATTTTATACATATTAGTGTATATATGTCAATCCCAATCTCCTAATTCATCACACCACCACCCCCCCGTCCCTGGCCACTTTCCCCCCTTGGTGTCCATATGTTTGTTCTGTACATCTGTGTTCCAATTTCTGCCCTGCAAACCGGTTCATCTGTAGGTTCCACATATATGCATTAATATACGTTATTTGTTTTTCTCTTTCTGACTTACTTCACTCTGTATGACAGTCTCTAGATCCATCCACGCCTCTACAAATGACCAATTTCGTTCCTTTTTAAGGCTGAGTAATATTCCATTGTATATATGTACCACAATTTCTTTATCTATTCATCTGTCGATGGGCATTTAGGTTGCTTCCATGTCCTGGCTATTGTAAATAGTGCTGCAATGAACATTGCGGTGCATGTGTCTTTTTGAATTATGGTTTTCTCTGGGTATATGCCCAGTAGTGGGATTGCTGGGTCATATGGTAGTTCTATTTTTAGTTTTTTAAAGAACCTCCATACTGTTCTCCATAGTGGCTGTATCAATTTACATTCTCACTAACAGTGCAAGAGGGTTCCCTTTTCTCCACACCCTCTCCAGCATTTGTTGTTTGTAGATTTTCTGATGCTGCCCATTCTAACTGGTGTGATGTGATACCTCATTGTAGTTTTGATTTGCATTTCTCTAATAATTAGTGATGTTGAGCAGCTTTTCATGTGCTTCTTGTCCATCTGTATGTCTTCTTTGGAGAAATGTCTATTTAGGTCTTCTGCCCATTTTTGGATTGGATTGTTTGTTTTTTTGTTATTGAGCTGCATGAGCTGCTTGTAAAATCTGGAGATTAATCCTTTGTCAGTTGCTTCATTTGCAAATATTTTCTCCCATTCTGAGGGTTGTCTTTTGGTCTTGTTTATGGTTTCCTTTGCTGTGCAAAAGCTTTGAAGTTTCATTAGGTCCCATTTGTTTATTTTTGTTTTTATTTCCATTACTCTAGGAGGTGGGTCAGAAAGGATCTTGCTGTGATGTATGTCATAGAGTGTTCTGCCTATGTTTTCCTCTAAGAGTTTGATAGTTTCTGGCCTTACATTTAGGTCTTTAATCCATTTTGAGCTTATTTTTGTGTATGGTGTTAGGGAGTGTTCTAATTTCATTCTTTTACATGTAGCTCTCCAGTTTTCCCAGCACCACTTATTGAAGAGACTGTCTTTTCTCCATTGTATATCCTTGCCTCCTTTGTCATAGATTAGTTGACCATAGGTGCGTGGGTTTATCTCTGGGCTTTCTATCCTGTTCCATTATTCTATATTTCTGATTTTGTGCCAGTACCATATTGTCTTCATTACTGTACCTTTGTAGTATAGTCTGAAGTCAGGCAGTCTGATTCCTGCAGCTCTGTTTTTTTTTCTTCAAGACCGCTTTGGCTATTCGGGGTCTTTTGTGTCTCCATACAAATTTTAAGATTTTTTGTTCTAGTTCTGTACAAAATGCCATTGGTAATTTGATAGGGATTGCATTGAATCTGTAGATGGCTTTGGGTACTATAGTCACTTTCACAATCTTGATTCTTCCAATCCAAGAACATGGTATATCTCTCCATCTGTTGGTATCATCTTTAATTTCTTTCAGCAGTGTATTATAGTTTTCTGCATACAGGTCTTTTGTCTCCCTAGGTAGGTTTATTCCTTGGTATTTTATTCTTCTTGTTGCAGTGGTAAATGGGAGTGTTTCCTTAATTTCTCTTTCAGATTTTTAATCATTAGCATATAGGAATGCAAGAGATTTCTGTGCATTAATTTTGTATCCTGCAGCTTTACCAAATTCATTGATTAGCTCTAGTAGTTTTCCGGTGGCATCTTTAGGATTCTCTATGTATAGTATCATGTCATCTGCAAACAGTGACAATTTTACTTCTTCTTTTCCAATTTGTATTCCTTTTATTTATTTTTCTTCTCTGATTGCCATGGCTACGACTTCCAAAACTATGTTGAATGATAGTTGTGTGAGTGGACATCCTTGTCTTGTTCCTGGTCTTAGAGGAAATGCTTTCAGTTTTTCACCATTGAGAATGATGTTTGCTGTGGGTTTGTCACATATGACGTTTATTATGTTGAGATAGGTTCCCTCTGTGCTCACTTTCTGGAGGGCTTTTATCATAAATGGGTGTTGAATTTTGTCAAAAGCTTTTTCTGCATCTATTGAGATGATCATATGGTTTTCCTCTTTCAATTTGTTAAAATGGTGTATCACATTGATTGATTTGCGTATATTGAAGAATCCTTGCATCCATGGGATAAATCCCACTTGATCATGGTGTATGATCCTTTTAATGTGTTGTTGGATTCTGTTTGCTAGTATTTTGTTGAGGATTTTTGCATCTATATTCATCAGTGATATTGGTCTGTAATTTTCTTTTTTTGTAGTATCTTTGTCTGGTTGTGGTGTCAGGGTGATCGTGGCCTCATAGAATGAGTTTGGGAGTGTTCCTTCCTCTGCAATTTTTTGGAAGAGTTTGAGAAGGATCTGTGTTAGCTATTCTCTAAATGTTTGATGGAATTCATCTGTGAAGCCCTCTGGTCCTGGACTTTTGTTTGTTGGAAGATTTTTAATCACAGTTTCAATTTCATTATTTGTGATTGGTCTGTTCATATTTTCTATTTCTTCCTGGTTCAGTTTTGAAAGGTTATCCCTTTCTAAGAATTTGTCCATTTCTTCCAGGTTGTCCATTTTATTGGCATAGAGTTGCTTGTAGTAGTCTCTTAGGATGCTTTGTATTTCTGTGGTGTCTGTTGTAACTTCTCCTTTTTCATTTTTAATTTTATTGATTTGAGTCCTGTTTCTCTCTCTTTTTTTTTTTTGCGCTACGCGGGCCTCTCACTGTTGTGGCCTCTCCCGTTGCAGAGCACAGGCTCCGGACGCGCAGGCTTAGCGGCCATGGCTCACGGGCCTAGCCGTTCCGTGGCATATGGGATCTTCCTGGACCGGGGCACGAACCCGTGTCCCCTGCATCGGCAGGCAGACTCTCAACCACTGCGCCACCAGGGAAGCCCCCTCTCCCTCTTTTTTTCTTGATGAGTCTGGCTAATGGTTTATCAATTTTGTTTATCTTCTCAAAGAACCAGCTTTTAGTTTTATTGATTTTTGCTATTGTCTTCTTTGTTTCTATTTTGTTTATTTCTGCTCTGATTTTTATGATTTCTTTCCTTCTACTAACTTTGGGTTTTGTTTGTTCTTCTTTCTCTAGTTCCTTTAGATGTAAGGTTCGATTGTTTATTTGAGATGTTTGTTGTTTCTTGAGGTAGGATGGTATTGCTATAAACTTCCCTCTTAGAACTGCTTTTGCTGCATCCCATAGGTTTTGGACTGTCGTGTTTTCATTGTCATTTGTCTTTAGGTGGTTTTTGATTTCCTCTTTGATTTCTTCAGTGATCTCTTCATTATTTAGTAACATATTGTTTAACCTCCATGTGTTTGTGTTTTTTACGGTTTTTTCCCTGTAATTGATTTCTAATCTCATAGCGTTGTGGTCAGAAAAGATGCTTGATATGATTTCAATTTTCTTAAATTTACTGAGACTTGATTTGTGACCCACAATATGATCTATCCTAGAGAATGTTCCTTGTGCACTTGTGAAGAAATTGTAATCTGCTGTTTTTGGATGGAATGGCCTATAAATATCAATTAAATCTATCTGGTATTGTGTCACTTAAAGCTTCTGTTTCCTTATTAATTTTCTCTTTGGATGATCTGTCCATTGGTGTCAGTGAGGTGTTAAAGTCCCCCATTATTATTGTGTTACTGTCGATTTCCTCTTTTACAGCTGTTAGCAGTTACCTTATGTATTGAGGTGCTCCTATGTTGGGTGCATATATAGTTTTAATTGTTATATCTTCTTCTTGGATTGATCCCTTGATCATGATGTAGTGTCCTTCCTTGTCTCTTGTAACATTCTTTATTTTAAAGTCAGTTTTATCTGATATGAGTATTGCTACTCCAGCTTTCTTTTGATTTCCATTTGCATGGAACATCTTTTTCCATCCCTTCACTTTCAGTCTGTATGTGTCCCTAGGTCTGAAGTGGGTCTCTTGTAGACAGCATATATATGGGTCTTGTTTTTGTATCCATTCAGCAAGCCTGTGTCTTTTGGTTGGAGCATTTAATCCATTCACGTTTAAGGTAATTGTCGATATGTATGTTCCTATTACCATTTTCTTAAGGTTTTGGGTTTGTTTTTGTAGGTCCTTTTCTTCTCTTGTGTTTCCCACTTAGAGAAGTTCCTTTAGCATTTGTTGTAGAGCTGTTTTGGTGGTACTGAATTCTCTTAGCTTTTGCTTGTCTGTAAAGCTTTTGATTTCTCCATCGAATCTGAATGAGATCCTTGCTGGGTAGAGTAATCTGGGTTGTAGGTTCTTCCCTTTCATCACTTTAAATACGTCATGCCACTCCCTTCTGGCTTGTAGAGCTTCTGCTGAGAAATCAGCTGTTAACCTTATGCGAGTTCCCTTGTATGTTATTTGTCATTTTTCCCTTGCTGCTTTCAATAATTTTTCTTTGTCTTTAATTTTTGCCAATTTGATTACTATGTGTCTCGGTGTGTTTCTCCTTGGGTTTATCCTGTATGGGACTCTCTGCACTTCCTGGACTTGGGTGGCTATTTCCTTTCCCATGTTAGGGAAGTTTTCTACTATAATCTCTTCAAATATTTTCTCGGGTTCTTTCTCTCTCTCTTCTCCTTCTGGGACCCCTCTAATGCGAATGTTGTTGTGTTTAATGTTGTCCCAGAGGACTCTTAGGCTGTCTTCATTTCTTTTCATTCTTCTTTCTTTAATCTGTTCCGCAGCAGTAAATTCCACCATTCTGTCTTCCGGGTCAGTTATCCATTCTTCTGCCTCAGTTATTCTGCTATTGATTCCTTGTAGTGTTTTTTTCATTTCATTTATTGTACTGTTCATCTCTGTTTGTTCTTTAATTCTTCTAGGCCTTTGTTAAACATTTCTTACATTTTCTCAATCTTTGCCTGCATTCGTTTTCTGCGGTTCTGGATCATCTTCACTATCATTATTCTGAATTCTTTTTCTGGAAGATTGCCTCTCTCCACTTCATTTAGTTGTTTTTCTGGGGTTTTGTCTTGTTCCTTCATCTGGTACATAGCCCTCTGCCTTTTCATCTTTCTGTGGTCCAGTTCCTTAAAGGAGAAGAAACTTATTGCTCTATAGAATTGGAAGTCCTAGAAATAATACTATTTGTGTGTGTGTACATACACATATATCTCAAAGCTTCATACTAAGCAGTTGATGTCTTAGCTAACTTGAAATTAGAGATATGAAAATGCTTCATGTAATTTTTTTCAGCTAAAATGTTTTTTAAACACTCCGTAACTTTATAAGGTAGTTTCCTCTAGAAACTTTCAATTTAATGTGCTATCTGATACACCCTTTCTCTTTGCTTCTTCTTAGCTTATATTACTATAGCTCTTGAAGAGGACAGTGATGCCAATGATGATGCTGATCTTGTGATAGTAGAAGATTCTAATACAGAGGTTACTGAGAACATAGTTTCCAGTGATGAAGTGTTGACTCTACAACCAGATTTTGAAGGCAACAGTGATACCTCTGAGGAACCATCCCAATTGTCATATGGTAATTTTGTTAAATTTCCTCCTGTGTGAAATTTTGCTCCCTGGTCCTCATTTCCAGTAAATTGCTTAAATATTCCTCTAATTTTTACATTAATTAGTTTTTATCAGAGGGCGAAGCTTTGTGTTAATAGCACAGTGTTTACTTGTGCTTTCATTTTCCCTTCATTTAAGCTTTGTCATGTCTCCTTTTCTATTTTTGTTCTACGGGAAGTGGGGAGGTAGCCTTGGAAAGTGTTCGGGAGAATATATTTTGTTTCTGAAAAATTATTTATACCTGGCAACTAAAATTATAACTATTTGGGGGCAAAGCAAAAACTGAAGTTATGGGAGAAACATCTTGGGCCAAGAGTCCGTGGAATAGACGAGATGATTGTCTTTGTTGAAGATCTCAAAGAATCAACAAAAAACTCCCAAGCAATTATAGCAAGATTCTCAGGATACAAGGTTAATATGCAAAAGTCAATCCCTTTCCTGTATACAAGCAGTAAACAAATGAAACTTGAAATTAAAAACAGAGCATCATTTACATTAGCACCCAAAAAAGAGTCCCTGGAAAGTAGAATCCTGCAACCAGAGCTCTAGCTACTTGTCCTTTCAGTGGTTGCTTCTCAACCACAATAAGAAGGAAATGGGAGGCCATTCACCTCCTCACTTATACACAGAGCCAAGAGATGTTACCCCTTGGGAACATTCCTTCAGTAACTATATGACAGTATGCTCTTTGCCATTTGCTTAGAGACTTGAGTTTCCTACTCTTTAAAACATTGAAGTATTGTTGCTTAGATTAGAGGTCAGCAAACTTTTTCTGTAAAGGACCGGATAGTAAATATTTTAGGATTTAAAGTTGTAAGGGCTCTGTTGCAACTACTCAGCTCTCCTGTTGAAATGTGAAAACAACATTATATTAGCAGACGAGTATGGCTGTGTTCCAGTAAAACTTTATGGACTCTGAAATTTGAATTTCCTATAATTTTTCCATTTCATGAAATATTCTTTTGTGTTTTTTAAAATTTAAAACTTAAAAATGTGAAAAAAAAACCCACCAAAAAATAAAACCATTCTTGGCTCCTGGGCTATACAAAAACAGGCAGCAGGGTGGGTTTGGTCTACAGGCTGTAGTTTGCCAACCCCTGGTCTAAATGATGCCAAAAGTCATTTGATACCACTTGTTATCAGTTCTGGTTTTAAGACTATATTCAAGACCAACAGGATGCTTTCTTAGTGTATTACAAAACATCTGACTGACTCCTTGATAGTAGGGAAAGAACTAGAGGAGAATTTTCAATTGTGGATGCCCTTTGACATCTCATTTCTACTTCTAGGAACTTATCCCATACAACTACTTGCAGAAGTACACGACTGTTCAGCAGCGTTCTTTGCAAGAGGGAAACTTTAGAAGTAACTTAAATATCCATGAATTGGGGACTGGTTAAATAAATCATGCATGGCCTATCTGCATGATAGGAAACTGAGAAGCTGTTAAAACTGATTGCAGTATACCTAAAGGTATTAGTTTGGAAAGACTAATACATGTTTAGTGGAAAAAGGAGGTTGCAGAGCAGTACTTATAGTCGGATCCTTTTTATCTATCTAAGTGACATAAAAATTCAGAATAGGAGATTTCGGAAAAGGCAGCTAGGTAATTTTTTTATTGTGGTAAAATATATATAACATATTTATCATTTTAATCATTTGTAAGTGTTCAAAGTAGCATTTGACAGCCTAATAGCTCTGGCTAAAATTTTCAGTACAATATTGATAGCAGTGGTGAAAACGGGCATCCTTGTCTTGCTCCCAATCTCAGAGGAAAAGCTTTCAGGTCATTCACCATTGAATGTGACGTTAGCTGTGGGTTTTCATAAATACCCTTTATCTAGTTGTGGAATTTTCCCTTTGTTCCTAGTTTTCTGAGAATTTTTTTTTTTTCGGTACGCGGACCTCTCACTGTTGTGGCCTCTCCCGTTGCGGAGCACAGGCTCCGGACGTGCAGGCTCAGCGGCCATGGCTCATGGGCCCAGCCACTCCGCGGCATGTGGGATCTTCCCGGACCGGGGCACGAACCTGTGTTCCGTGCATCGGCAGGCGGACTCCCAACCACTGCGCCACCAGGGAAGCCCTCTGAGAATTTTTATAATGAAATGATGTTGGATTTTGTCAGATTCCTTTTTGGCATCAATTGAGATGATCATGTGTTTTTTCCCCCTTTATTATATTAATGTGATGTGTTACATTGATTGGTTTTCTTATGTTGAACCACCCTTGCATTCCTGGGATAAATCCCTCTTGGTCATGGTGAATAATCCTTTTTTTGTTTTTTTTTGTTTTTTTTTTTTTACATTTTGACTGTGCCACGTGGCATGCGGGATCTTCGTTCCCCAACCAGGGATTGAACCTGCAGCCCCTGCAGTGGAAGCACAGAGTCTTAACCACTGGGCTGCCAGGGAAGTCCCTGAATAATACTTTTAACATGCTGTTGGATTAGACTTGCTAATATTTTTTTGAGGATTTTTACATCTATGTTCATAAGGGATGTTGGTCTTTTTCTTTTATTGTAATGTCTTTATCTGGCTTTGATATCATGGTAATTCTTCAGTTTTTTAGAAGAGCTTGAGAAGGATTGGTGTGTTAATTCTTCTTTAAATGTTTGGTAGAATCCAGCAGTGAAGCCCTCTGGTCCAGACCTTTTCTTTACTGGGAGGTTTGTGATGATTGACTCAATCTCTTCACTTGTTATAGGTCTGTTGAGATTTTCTATTTTTTCTTGAGTCAGTTTAGATAAATTTTTAAATTATAAGGACAAATTGTCTTCTCATATACCAGCATCAAGCAATTTAGAAAATATATAGGAAAAAAACCCAATTGATAATGGCTACAAACAAATATTTAAAATTATAAGGAATAAACAAATAAAAAATAGCAGAACCTATATGAAAGGAAAGAAAATACTTTACTGAGGGTCATAAAAAAAGGCTTAAGTGGAGAGACACAAAGTGTTCCTGGATGAGAAAAAATACTTTAGTGTACCTTTAAAAAAAACCTTGGGAAAACCTGTTTAAGGGACAAGTGGTAATTTACCATATCAAATGCACAAAAAGTTTAAAAGGACAATTATCGAAATACTATGATACTAGTTTTGAAACAGGGAGCCAGATTTAATGCAATAGGAAGATCATAAACAGAACAAAGAATTTAGAGTTAATATACTACAGTATATTAATATGAGAAACATATTACATAGTAAATCATGCTGGTACAAATGGTTAACTATTAGGCGTAGGGAAGCCCACTGGGTTTTGCCTCACGTCACAAATAATTTCAAGTTGGATTAGAGAGCTGAATATCTAGTAAATGAAAGTATGGAAAACTAGAAGAAAATATAGTTGAATGTTTTTCCTAATCCTAGTGAAAGATTGAGTATAGAAGTAGTTCGAGAAGTCACAAAAATATTAATGAATTTGATGAAATTAAAAATAAAGAACCACTCCCTCTCTCAAAAGCATCAGACTTCAAAAATCACATCACTACCTGGGAAAAGTATTTGCCGAAAATATACATTTTCCAGAGTTATTATCCTTAAGATAGCAAGACCTCACACAAATCAAACAGGAAACACTGAAACCCCAATAGGGCAATGATCAGAGGACATGAAAAATAACAAGTCACAGAACAGGAAATCTTAATAGATAGCAAACACCTGAAAATATTCAACTACATTAGTAGCAAGAGAAATGCAAATTAAAATGGGATAGAAAAACTTTCATCTATCAAATTAGAAATTTTTAAATGATTCATTTTAGTGATAATGGAGAAAAACCATTGTACTTCAGTTTTCTATGAATGTAAATTAGTACAACCTTTTTGGACATTTTGGCAGCACCTGTCAGGAGCCCCTGAAGTGCTCATAGCCTTTGACCTACTGACTCTTCTATATATACATTATAAAGAACTATTCAGAGATGTACATAAATATTTACATTTGAATGTGTACACATCATTATAGCAAAATAATGAGCAATTGGAAGCCGTATTAATGTCCTACAACAGAAAACAGGTAACATAACCTATGGACATATACATGATGGAATATTATGCAGGCATTTAAAATATTTTAAAAATTATAAATGACATACAAAATTGCTCAGAATACATGTACAATATGAGTCAAACTACTATATAAAATATATAGAGGGCTTCCCTAGTGGCGCAGTGATTAAGAATCCGCTTGCCAATGCAGGGGACACGAATTTGAGCCCTGGTCCAGGAAGATCCCACATGCTGTGGAGCAACTAAGCCCGTGCGCCACAACTACCGAGCCTGTGCTCTAGAGCCCGCGAGCCACAACTCCTGAAGCCCGCATGCCTTGAGCCCATGCTTGGCAACAAGAGAAGCCACCGCAATGAGAAGCCCGTGCACCGCAACGAAGAGTAGCCCCCACTCACCGCAACTAGAGAAAGCCCGCGTGCAGCAACAAAGACTCAATGCAGCCAAAACAAATAAATAAAATAAATAAATTTATAAAAAAAAAACAAAAATTAAAAAATAAAATATATAGATAGTAAGAAAACAAGAAGGAAATATATCTAAGGGTTATGATATTTCTTAGTGATGGATTACTTTATTTAGATTCTGAATTTTTTATAAAGAGCTTAATTTTAGGTTGACTTTTTATAGAAATCTATCACATACAAAATATGCACAAATCATAAATATGCAGCTTAAATAATTTTCTAATTAATACACCCATATAACCAACACTGAGCCCCCCAGAATCAGCTCTCACCTCCCTTTCAGTCACTACTCTCTTGCAAGGTAGCGCTATCCTGACATCTCCCACCATTGATTATATTTGCCTGTCTTTAGATTGAGCTTTAGCTCAATTGAATTATACACTATTCTTTTAGGTTCCTGAACCCAATTCCAATGTGTATGTTGGGGCTTCCCACACAACAGCAAGCAATTCTTGGACACCAGCAGCTTGTCTGAGAATTCAACTCAATTCTGACATTATCTATTGTAGATAGTGTCAGATTCCACAGGTTGAGGGCTCAGTCTTACAAGACTGCCCTCTGCCACCCCTCCTCATACCCCAGTCACAAGCCCAGGCTGTCACCTGTGCTTCTGACCTACTTGCTATAAATCAGAGGTTCCCACAACCTCCTGCTTGGGTTCAATTAATTTTCTAGAGCAGCTCACAGAACTCAGAGAAACATTTTACTTACTAGAATAACAGTTTATTATAAAAGGACATAACTCAGGAACAGTATAGAACTAAATATACACACTTTTTTTTTTTTTTTTTTTTTTTGCGGTACGCGGGCCTCTCACTGCTGTGGCCTCTCCCGTTGCGGAGCACAGGCTCCGGAAGCGCAAGCCCAGCGGCCATGGCTAACTGGCCCAGCCGCTCCGCGGCATGTGGGATCTTCCCAGACCGGGACACGAACCCATGTCTCCTGCATCGGCAGGCTGACTCTCAACCACTGCACCACCAGGGAAGCCCAAGAGTCTTTAACTCCTCTGATTTCTTGTTTCTGAGCCTTTGTTCCTTAGTATCTCCACTATAGAATGAAAGGGAAACAGGAAAGGAGGTAAAACTCGAAACCCTTCATTCCGCCTCATTCCTGCCCTGGCTCAGGATGGATAAAGGGAACCTAGCTCTCTCATTAACGCCCTTCCCGGTACTGTGATGCCAGCGTTCAAATCTACTACGAGATATGATATGACAGCATTGCACTCAACGTCCTCCTGGTGGCAGAGATGAATGACTCAGAACCATAACCGAGCCTACATATTTCTAGAAGAGTTTTTGGCTTATTTTTCACATACAGTCCTTTAAGTTTAATTTAAAATTTAACTACGGAAGCAATCATAATCTTAGCACTGAAATGACCTTAGACGTAATCTCACCCAGTTTTCACCGAGCAGGGGAGGAGGCGATGTCTTTAGTGGTCTCTCCAGGCCGCACCGTGGTGGGCGGCCCAAGCCACAAGAGACTCCTGACTCACATTTGGAGGCCCGCAGTCTCCCTGAGTAAAAAGCTTCGGAGCTCCTTGACCAAAGCAGTTAGGACTCATGCTCTGTTGTTCATTTGTCTCCAGCACTTACTCTGTAGCCTTTAGGTTGTGGAGCATCCGCTTCACAATTTGGAAATGTGTTCGATCTGGATTCTTATTCCTACGCGTGGGCAATAAAACCCTTCACTTTTTAAAGGTTTATTCTAAATCACTAATGGAAGAATTCTCATTTTGTCGCTCTCTAAACTTCAGCCAGGACTCCAATTCAACTTGAGTTGGTATTCTGAGAACATATCCATGTTAAGTTTATTAAGGCAGTAAGTGGGTGAAGTAACTTTTTTATGCCTTGCTTTTCAGGAGTTGAAGGTTTAGCAGAGCTAGGTGACCAACCAGTTTCACAAATGAACCGTCTAGCAAATTTAAGAAGACGTGACCCCTACTCAGCGGAAACGGAGTTCATCCCGTTGCGCAAAAAAGCGCGATTATCTATTCCAGGAGAGGATAACGTGGATTGTATGGTAAAGTGAAAATCTTTCTGTTTTTCATTCTGCTTTATTTCTTTTTAATAGATTGAGTTTAATTTCATACAGTGAAATGCACAGATATTTAAGTGTATATAGTTCAATGAGTTTTGACAAATATGTACGCTCACCCCTCATCAAGGTAAGAACATTTCCATCATCCCAGAAATTTCCCTCATGCCTATTCCCAGTAAGTCCCCACCCCCTGAACCTTGGCGAAATACCATTTGGATGTTTTTTTCCATCATAGATTAGTTTTGCCTATTCTAGAACTTTATGTAAATAGAATCATATAGTATGCACTCTTTTGTGTCATGGTCTCTTTTCCTTAGAGTAATGTTTGGAAATTCATCTGGTTGTAGCATTCCCATTTATTGCTAAGTAATATTCTGTTGTATGAATATCCATGATTTGTTTATCCCTTCTCCTTCTGATGGACATTAGGGTTGTTTCCAGTTTTCGGCTATTATGAGTAAAGTGGCTGTGAACATTATTATGGAAGTCTCTTTGTGAACATATATTTACGTTTAATTTGGGTAAATGCTCAGGAGTGGAAATACTGGGTCACAGGGTAGATTAAAGTTTATGAGAAACTGCCAAACAGTTTTCTGAAGTGGTTGTGTTGCTTTACATTCTCATCATATTCTGCTATGCTTCTAAATCTTTGAAGTTGAATAAAATAGATTATTAAACTATATATAATTAAACTTAACAGAAAATGCATTTATTTACTTACATAAGGATGAAGATAGTAATACCACCTAATCAGTACAGGCAATTCTCTTAACTTCTATCAGCCCCAATATTTTAATCTTTGGGGGGATAATGTTATTTGCCTCCCAAGAGCCATGGTTTCTGACATAATTATGTGAAAGCACTTTGGTAAGCATAAAGCATTAATAGAAGGGTAAGATGACAACATTGTTTTTATTATTACTAATCTATATTATAATTCCATATAATTTTTACTGCCTAATAAGTTTGTAATGCGGGCTAATTCAGATAATTTTTTAAAACAAAGACATTGATAACTACTTGGTATATTTCTATTAAAATTATCCTTATAGTCCATAATTCATCCTTAAAATAGTTATTATAATTAAATCAAATGGTTATTTGCTGTTTATTTATTTATACTCTATTTTATTCCAGAAAAGGATTTAAGGTGTCTTAGAGGTTAATCTATTAAGAAACATAGGTGCTTATGTGCTTCCTATTTTGTCCACAGAGTGTCACTGTTGGATTATTTGAAAATTAAAAGCCATATAACATTTGGTTCTTCGTGGTTAGAAATATTTGCTTTTAAAGCAGTTCTGGTGCCAGATTACTGGAAGACTAGTCTTTCCATCCTGAAGTACATAAGGGGTTAAGCTTGATGGAAAATGTTATCTTAAGTGTAGTTGACTTAATGAGAAAATAGTTCTGCAAATATCTTCCCATGTTGTTGTAGTATTTGCAGCGGGCAGAGGTCCTTTAGGCCTTTGGTGCTTCCTCTTTTTTAATAATAAATTTGTTTATTTATTTATTTTTTGGCTGCGTTGGGCCTTCATTGCTGTGCATGGGCTTTCTTTAGTTGCGGCGAGCGGGGGCTACTCTTCGTGGCGGTGTGCGGGCTTCTCATTGCGGTGACTTCTCTTTGTTGTGGGGCACAGGCTCTAGGCACGTGGGCTTCAGTAGTTGTGGCTCACGGGTTCTAGAGTGCAGGCTCAGTAGTTGTGGCACACGGGCTTAGTTGTTCCGCGGCATGTGGGATCTTCCTGGACCAGGGTTCGAACCTGTGTACCCTGCATTGGCAGGTGGAATATTAACCATTGCGCCACCAGGGTAGTCCCCCTTTGGTGCTTCTTGAAAGCGAAATTCAAGTCCTAAAACTTTTCTTTCAGTTCCTTCTTTTATATTTCCTTTTGGTTTATTAATAAATCCTTCCTATACAAAAACATGAACACCTCATTGTAAAGAAGGTGGAAGTGTCATTAATGAATGTACATCAGACTGAATATTTAAGTAATATTAATTTATAATTGCCCAATATATTTACATTTACTATCATAAAGACAATGATTAAAATTCTTTTTCAGCCTTCATTGACTATGGAGTACCTCTGAACTGTGAGCCCAAGGAAATATTTCTCTCACATGAGCAGTTTACCATTTTATTTTCCTCTTTTCCTTATCTGATAGAAATTCATAGCAGTTTTGTACCCTGTTTCAGTAGCTTTTCTAATTTTTGAAATACTTTTAGGTTTATGGAAGAGTTGCAAATATATTACAAAGAGTTCTTGTGTATACACTTCCCTTCCCTTAATGTTAACTGACCTGTATAATTTAAAGTTATGGCAATTGTTTAACCACAGTACAGTTTTCAAAACCAGGATATTAACATTGGTACCTTACAATAAGCTAAACTGCATCCTTGTTTGAATTACACTATCCCCCCCACAATGTCCTTTTTCTGTTCCAGGATCTGATCCAGTATCCCAGATGGAAATTAGTTGTGTCTCTTTAGTTTCTTCCAATCTGTGACAACTCCTTATTCTTTCCTTCTCTTTTGTGACCTTGACTTTTTTTTTTTTTTTAAGGTACATGGGCCTCTCCCGTTGCGGAGCACAGGCTCCGGACGCGCAGGCTCCGGACGCGCAGGCTCAGAGGCCATGGCTCACGGGCCTAGCCGTTCCGCGGCATGTGGGATCTTCCCGGACCAGGGCACGAACCCGTGTCCCCTGCATCGGCAGGCGGACTCTCAACCACTGCGCCACCAGGGAAGCCCACCTTGACATTTTTGATGCGTGTACCGATCAGTTATTTTGTAAAATGTCTCTCGATTTTGATATGTCTGATATTTTCTCTTGAATAGATTGAGATTATGCATTTTTGGCGAGAACGCCACACAAACCATGTTGTCTCCTCATTGAATCGTATCAGGAGTATGAGGTGTCCATATATCTTTTTACTGGTGATGTTAACATCAATCATCTGGTGTCTTCTGGATTTTTTTCACTGTAAAATTACTATTTTCCCTTTGTAATTAATAAATATCTTAGGTAGGAGTGTACTTTGAGACTATGCTAATGTCCTGTCCTCAACTTTTTGCCCTGTGTTGAGTTAGCTCATGGATCTCACCTGCAGCATTCAGCACTGTGGTGTTTGCCTAATGGTGACTTTCTATTTCCCTTATTCCTTTGTATTTATTAATTGGAATTGATTAGTAACAAATAACTGTCCTGTCTCCCCATTTATTTATTCATTCAATTACATATTTTATATCAATATGTACGCATGGGCATTTATTGTATTATATAAATTATAATCCAATATTATCACTATTTTATTGATCAAATTTTCTAGCTTTGGCTATCAGGAGCTCCTTCCAGTTGCCTCGTGTGACCTTTTGACATGCCCCCACTTCTTTTTTGAGCAATTCCTTTTTTTCTGACATCACAAGGTGTTGTAGTCTCATTTATACTTTCCCTGTTCCAGCTCTGGAATTCACCTCTCTTCAAGGAGTTCTGGTTCCTTTTATTGGAGAGTGGTATTTAGAAACCAAGATCTAGACACTAGGTGTGTTCATTGCTACTCTTGTGTCATTGATTTTAGTCCCTCTTAGTGGACAGAGCTAGGAAATAAGTGTTATGTCTACTAATCCAGGCATACACATATATTTATATTTCTATATCTATTTTTATATATATTATAAACCATGTGTTCATACTGATATTCAGGAGCTTCTTTTAAACTTAGGTTCCTATATAGTAACTTCCTTCCTTTAGTCCTTTTTTTAATCGGCTCTTATCTTCTTCATTCTCATGATTGTGAGGTTTGCTTTTACTTTATCTCTGCTTTATTTTGTAGACATCTGAAATCCTTTCGGAATGTAGGTAAAAAAGAAAAACAATTAAAATAGGGAAATATATATTTCTAGTGCTTTATTTGGCTCCTAGAGATATTAAGCATTGACTCACTTATTTTCATGATATTAATAGGAGAGCAGTGCATCTGTAGTTTTCTATGATGAAAATCATCGTAACCAACTTACGGAACTCCAGCACTATTGTGAGGTATCAAAGTTGTCTCTTAAATGTAGTTTTCCAAAATATTGAGCTAAAATTTTCTTCACCTCATTTAATGTCATTGGACTATTAATAGAAATTTTGCTATGCCAAGTTCTCTATGATTATCACTCCATTGTGATACATTTAAAAAATATCTACTTAGAACAACATCCCTAGGTGAAAAACTTGAAATAAAAATATGGCTTTTGTACCTTAAAAAATATAGCCCATAACTGGTCAAGTGTAGTTAAGTGTCTTGCATCTAGACTGTTAGATATTGAATTTCTCCAATATTCTCCTTTTTTTTTTTTTTTTTGCGGTGCGCGGGCCTCTCACTGTTTTGGTCTCTCCCGTTGCGGAGCACAGGCTCCGGATGCTCAGGCTCAGCAGCCATGGCTCACGGGCCCAGCCGCTCCGTGGCATGTGGGATCCTCCCGGACTGGGGCACAAACCCGTGTCCGCTGCATCGGCAGGCAGACTCTCAGCCACTGCGCCACCAGGGAAGCCCAACCCACCATTTTTTAAAGAGTTTATCTTCCATAGTTTTGAGGGGATTTTGTAAAAATTGACGTGTTGGTGGAGATTGATAGAAGTATGTAATTATCAAGGATTTTGTGAGCGGTATACCCTAGAAGCAATGAACATTTATAAACAAATACATGTTTCTTAACATATAAAAAAGTTTCTTGAATATAATGAACATACTTTGAAAAGTAAAAAATGTTTATGGGAGTCTTTATCATTATAGAGAACAGCAGTGGAATACTTAAAGGGAACGTGTCTTGTCTTCCGGGGAAGGATGTACAGAGAGTGGGAATGCAGGGACGACGTAGGGAGTTCTGATTTTTGAGCAGTGCTCTCCCCTGCTTGCTTTACATCAGCATCCACGATGAACTGGGTTGACACTGCTCTGCCAGGGCCTTCTGAGCGATTGTGCAAGATGTGTTGGGATAGAGTATCTCCGCCAAGACGTGCCCAGGTTCCAAAGTCACAGCTAAGGGATGCGCTCCATTTCTCCTAATGTGCTAGCTCCCTCCTTTCTTCGGCGCCTTCCCTTACCAGTCTAGACCACACGGTGCAGCACTTCCATCTGTTCTTTTTTAATCCTCGCCCAGCACCCCCTTTAGTAAAACCCCAGCCCTGTCCAGGCTGGGAAGCAGAGGGGAGGACCTCCACTGGGGACTGGTGATCCTCAGACAACCCCGATCCTGTTCTCTTATTTTGTGGAGAAAATGGAGGGTGTGGAGCAGAAATCCCCTCCAAGTCCTGATTCCTCTCCCCACAGCCCTCACACTTGCCTGGATCCATCTCTGACGACCTCCTTCCTGACCACTGGAGTGGGAAAAGTGTTTCCTCTGTAAGGCTAACACCTCTGCTGGTTTCTGCATCTGACCCTCTTTCCTTGTGCTCAGACACCTCCCTTCATCCCTCTGTCTCTTGTGTCTTCAGCCTCTGTCTCCATCACTCTCAGCGTAGTCATTCTCCCACAGGTTTAAAAAAACCACTTCTTTTTGCCTCCCATCCCTCTATAGCTGTCATCCTCTCTCTCTCCTTCCCATCATAACCCAGCTCTTCGATCGTCATTTATGTTCACTTTCTAAACATTTGACTTCCTGTTTTCTGTTTGGGTGTTTTTAATTTCTGTTTTACTATTTTTTATTGAAGTATAGCTGATTTGTAATATTGTGTTAGTTCCGGGTGTAGAGCATAGTAATTCGGGGTTTTTGCTGATTATATTCCATTATAGGTTATTATAAGATTTGGGGTATGATTCCCTGTGCTCTACCGTAAATCCTTGTTTATCTGTTTTATGTATAGTAGTTTATATCAGTTAATCCCATACTCCTAATTTGTTGGGTATTTTAGAATATACTGTTCCTTCTGCCCTGTATGCTCCTCTGTACATCTCTACCTAGTGAACACCTTCTCATCTTTTCATTCTCAACGCAGATACCTCCTTCTTCGAAAATCCTGCCACGACTGTCAGGCTGGATTAGGTCTTGCTCTTCTGTGCACGCTTAGCCTCTTGTTCTTATCTGTATCGCGGCAATAATAATACTAATAGATGATTGAGCACTATCAGACCAGTCGTCATGTACTATTATTATTATGTTGGTATTAATACTGTAGCACGTTGTTTTGTCCTCAACAGAACTGAGAGAGGATTTCATCCCGATTCTATTTATAAGGAAATTGAACAACAGAGAAGTTAAGTAACTTGAACCCAACTGTGTTCCCCTAGAGCCTGTGCGAGTTATTCAGGGCTGAGAGCCAGTGGGTCTCATGCTTCATCGTGCATCAGAATCACCTAGAGGGCTTGTGAAAACACAGATCACTGCCCTCGATCTCAGAGTTCCCAATTCAGTAGATCTGAGGTGGGAGATTTTTCATTTCCAACAAGCTCGTGGATGGTGTTGATGCTGCTGGTCCACGGAGCACACTGAAATCCACTGCTCCAGGCGGCCGATCACTTTCTCTGTTGACCATGTCTCTTTACTTGTCTCTCTCCAGCTAAAATGGGAGTTCCTTAGGGTAGGAGCTGTTTTTTTCTTCCTTTTTCTTTTTTTTTTTCTTTTTAATGTCCACATTCCCAGCATCTAGCGAAGTAGTTCTCACAGGTGGTAGGCCTTCAATAAATGTTTCTTTGAATGAATGATGTAATTAGTGGTTCTGGCCTTTTAAGTGTATTTTTGCCCGAATGAAATTTCTGTGTATTTCAAGAATTCTCCGGTTTTATCAGTCACATACTTGATTGGCATACAGGGGTCACGTACTCAAAGGTTTTGTAAGGTTAATTGTTAATTGCATGACTTTAAAGTACTCTGAACCAAAGGTCACATCTGTTGTATTTGGCTCACTGTTCTTTCCAGAGTGGACCCCTCACTGCCTATTAGGTTATACCATCATTATATGGAAAGAGGCTCTTTGGCCTTTTAGCAGATTTGAAAATTTCTTTCCTAAAGTAGCACCTTCCTTGATGTAAAATGACTCCATCATAAATGTGATGGCTTATAGGAATTGTGGTACATTTACTTCCCAGTATTCAAGCTTTGTAAAATGCCTGTGTGACATGGAGTAGTTGAGTGGGAGGTTGGCGCGCCTTATCTCAGCCAGCTTGGCTCTGGGTCCCCAACAGCCAGGCATCAAGTGGGAAACAAGAGATTTCTGACGGCTTGAAAACTTTCAGACTTTGACTTTGGCTTAATGATATTTTCTTATATGTTACTTTTGTTTCAAAATAGGAACTACTAAAATTTTTTTTATTATGACAGGGTTTGCAAGAACTTATTGAAAACACGAATAGGCAGGTTAACCACCTTTGTGGAGTCGTTTCACAAATGCAGCATTCTTTGGAGAAACCATTGTTGCCTAACTGTGCCTAACTACTTCCATAAAGCTCTAGTGCCTAGAGATACCAATCAGTTAGAAGTGAGAGAGAACGAATAACTCTGAGATTATTAGCAAGGCTGATCTATACTTACTTTAGCAGTAGGTTGGAGAATAACCTCTCTTAGAAGAATGCTGAAGTCTAGGTTTGAGACATGATACTGAATATTTTTATGTTTGTAACCATAATGTATAAAATGCAATCAAAATGTAGGGTTGAAGAGGATTAAAAATCATATAATCAAAATTCAGCATTTATACTTGACTATGGAAAATGATGTTGCAAGGAAAACAGGTATTAATGCTTTTACTGATTTTTCAATTCTTATTTTTACTCACAGAAGATTTATACTGAATTCGTGTCATTTTAGAGATCATCTGGATTTACACAGAAAAGTTTTGATCGTATACTTCATGGAGAAATTACAGAAAGGAGCTTAACCCATTCTGTTCTTTTACCCTGGACAGGGAGATTGTAGCCCATCTTTACCCGTGGAAAGGCAGGAAGACAATGCCGAGACCAACCCTGTAGGAACATCTCTTCAGTCAGCAGCACTCCCTGAACTGCAGCAGCCGGTCCTCAGGGAGAGTCCACCACCACCCAGAATTGTCTCCACATACTCATTAGAGCCGTGTTTCACACCACGCAGCCCATCTCCTGGGCTTCCTGTTCTATCCTCCTATGTCAGTGAAGGTGCCGAAAGTACCAACAGTGTTATCTCATCTGCCCAGGCTACTGTAGCAGTGCCTATAGCAGTTCTGCCACAAGGAGAACCCAGTCTGGCAGATACCTCTGAGACAATGAACTACTCAACTATAATGGGAAATAACAGCATGGGCCCAGACGCTGCCTTGACATTTCTCTGCATGCCTCCCATTACTGGTGAGTTTGAAACGGCACACATTACGAATAGCATCCAGTAATCTATATTCAAAGGCATCCTTAATGCAAACTAGTGATAGCTATTTTTTAATTAGAAGTTTTATATTGAGATAATTATAGATTCACATGTAGTTGTAAGAAATAATACAGTGATACCCTTTACCCAATTTCCCTCAGTGGTAGCATCCTGTAAAACTATAGGAAAATATCACAACCAGGATATTGACGTTGATATAATCCATGGATCTTATTCAGCTGTTCCCAGTTTGACTTGTATTCATTTGCGTGTGTGTACTTTTAGTTCTGTGCAGTTTTACCATATGATAAAGTTTGTATGTCCACCACCATAGTCAAGGTACAGAATATTTCCATCACAAGGATCACTTGTGTTGCCTTTTTATAACCAGCCATCACCCTGTGGTGACCCTGCCCTCCCTGTGGTGACCCTCTTATCCCCTCAGTACTCAGGCAACCACTGATCTATTCTCCATCTCTAGAACTTTGTCACTTCAAAATTGTTATATATTTGTAGGCATATGGTATGTAACATTTTGATATTGGCTTTTTTCACTAAATATAAGTCCCTAGAGATTAAAGCAAGTTGTTCACTAGTTCCTTCCTTTTTATTGCTGAGTACTGTTACTTGGTATAGATGTGTCATAGTTTAAGCATTCATCTGCTGAAGAAAATTTGGGGTTTTGTTTTCTAGTTTTTCACTATTAGGACTAAGGCTGCTATGAATATTCATGTACAGGTTTTTGTGTAAACAGAAGTTTTAATTTCTCTGACATGAATACCCAAGAGTGCAGTTGCTGGTTATATGTTAACTGCGTGTTTAGTTTTATGAGAAACTACCTGTTTTCCAGTGTAGGTGTACCATTTTGCATTCCTGCCAGCAATGTATGAGTGATCCACTTTCTCTGGAGCCATATTTCTGCTCTTTCCATTGTTCTTTCTTCCTGCTGATGCTTCCTGATTGCTTCTTTCATCATATCCTATCTGGAAGAAGATTTTCTTTTTTAAGAGTAAATCTGCTGGGGACAAAAATCTTTTTTTTAAAAAATATCTTTATTGGAGTATAATTGCTTTACAATGGTGTGTTAGTTTATGCTTTATAACAAAGTGAATCAGCATATGCATATATCCCCATATCTCCTCCCTCTTGTGTCTCCCTCCCACCCTCCCTATCCCACCCCTCTAGGTGGACACAAAGTACCGAGCTGATCTCCCTGCGCTATGCGGCTGCTTCTCACTAGCTATCTATTTTACATTTGGTAGTTCCTTTGTGTGAGAATGTCTTCATTTCCCCTTCTTTCTGAAGAATAGTTTCACCCAGTATGGAATTCCTGGATGAGAGTTCTTGTATTACAGCCCTTGAAAACTTTTTATTTGTAGAAGTGTCAGGAAAGGCAGAAACCAGCCTTGGAAACAGCACTGAGTCAAGGTACTATCCAACTTTTTTGGGTAATGACAGTGGCCGGGATACTGCCTCTTCATCTATCTTCATCCCTCCCAATTTTGGGGAGTTTGAAATGATACATATTACAAGTAGCATTGTTTAATTCAGATTCACTAACATCCTTAATGCAAGTCGGTGGTAGCTCTTTTTTAAATGAAGCTTTTCATTTTGAGGTAGTTTTAGATTCACGTGTAGTTGTAAGAAATTATACAGAGTTCCTACTTGTGCTTTACCCATTTTCCTTAATAATACCATCTTGCAAAACTATAGTAAAGTATCACAACCAGGATACTGACATTGATTAAATCCACATTTGTGTGTGTGTATTTAGTTCTGTGCAATTTTATTCCATGCCTCAGTGTATTTGCCCACCATCACAGTCGTGATACAGAACATTTCCATCATTACCACAAACACCCTTCATATTGCCCTTTTATTAACCACAATCACCTCCCTCTGGTCACCCTTTCCTCCCACCCTGCCCCGTCCTAACCCCTGCAAGCCCTGAACTGACTTCCGTTTCTATAATTTTGTCATTTGAATATTGTTATTTAAATGGAATAAAATACTATAGAACCTTTTGGGCATGGCTGTTTTTTTAACTGAACATAATTTCCTGGAGATTTATACCAGTTGTTGCTTGTATCAAGAGTTCCTTCCTTTTTATTGTTGAGTACTGTTCCATGATATGGGTGTATAACTGTTTATCTGTTTGCCCATAGAAGGATGTTTGGGAAATTTCCAGTTTTTGGCTATTACAAGTTTAGCTCTATGAACAGTCCTTTACCAGATTTTGTGTAAACATAAGTCTACATTTCTTTGAGATGAATGCCCAAGAGGGCAATTCTGGGTCATATGTAATTCCATGTTTAGTTTTATAAGAAACTGCTAAAATTATTTTTCAGAGGAGCTGTATAATTTTACCTTCCACCCATAATATACGTGATATAATTTTTCTGCGTGCATATTTCTTCTCTTTCCATTGTTCTTTCTTCTTGATGCTCAAAGATCCATTCTTTTATCATATTCTTTCTGTTTGAAGATTTTCCTTTAGCCTTCCTTTAAGGGTAAGTCTGCAAGAGACAAGTTCTTTTAGTTTTCCTTCATGTGAGAATGTATTTATTTCCCATACATTAATGAAGGATAGTTTCACTATGTATAGAATTAATGACTGAGAGTTATTTTCATAAGCACTTGAAAAATGTTTTTACTGTAGCTATGCCAGAAATAGCAGAAACCAGCCTGGAGAACAACCCTGAGACAATGAGTTACCCAACTTTATTGGGAAATGACAGTGGCCAGTGTTCTTCTTTACCTGTCAACCTCCCACCCAATTTTGCTGAGTTTCAAATAATGCATACTACAAGTAGCACTGTTTAATCTAGATGTATCAACATCCTTAATGCAAGTTAATGGTAGCCCATTTTTTAAATTAAACTTTTTATTTTGAAATAATTTTAGATTCACATATATTTGTAAGAAATAATATAAAAAGATCCCTTTTACACTTCACCCTTTTCTCTTAATGATTACATCTTGCAAAATTAGTAAAATATCACAACTGGGGTATTGACATTGATATAATACACAGATGTTACTGAGATGTCCTCAGTTTTACTTGTTGTAATTTGTGTGTGTTTATATTTATTTCTGTCTGATTTCATCACGTGAGTAGGTGTGATATCCACCAACACGGTCAAGATACAGAAACATTTCCATCACCATAAGGATGCCTCTTCTTGCCCTTTTATAGCCACGCCCACCTCTCTCAGGTTGCCATTTCCTTCCCCACTGCTTGTTCCCTAGCCCCTGGCAAACACTGGTCTCTATAATTTTGTCACTTCAACAGTGTTATATAAAGGGATTCTTACAGTACGTAAACTTTGAGGATTTTTTTCACTCAGCATAATTCCTTGAGGATTCATCCATGTTGTTGCATGTATCAAAATTTCCTTCCCTTTTTAAAAAAAAATTTATTTATTTTTGGCTGCATTGGGTCTTCGTTGCTGCACGCAGGCTTTTCTCTAGTTGCGGCGAGTGGGGGCTACTCTTCGTTGCGGTGCGCGGGCTTCTCATTGCGGTGGCTTCTCTTGTTGCAGAGCACAGGCTCTAGGTGCTTGGGCTTCAGCAGCTGTGGCTCATGGGCTCTAGAGCGCAGGCGCAGGCTCAGTAGTTGTGGCACATGGGCTTAGTTGCTCCATGGCATGTGGGATCTTCACGGACCAGGGTTCGAACCCGGGTCCCCTGCATTGGCAGGCGGATTCTTAACCACTGTGCCACCAGGGAAGTCCCTCCTTCCTTTTTATTGCTGAATAGTTTTATAGGATTTCAATATGCAGTAATTGTTTTTAACCATTCAGCCATTGAAGGGCATTAGTTTTTTTTTCCCTTAGTTTTTGGTATTAAGAGTAAAGCCGGGGCTTCCCTGGTGGCGCAGTGGTTGGGAGTCCACCTGCCGACGCAGGGGACACGGGTCCGTGCCCTGGTCCGGGAGGATCCTGTGTGCCACGGAGCGGCTGGGCCCGTGAGCCATGGCCGCTGGGCCTGCGCGTCCGGAGCCTGCGCTCCGCAGCGGGAGAGGCCACAGCGGTGAGAGGCCCGCGTACCGCAAAAAAAAAAAAAAAAAAAAAAAAAGAGTAAAGCTGTTATCAACACCCATGTATTGGTTTTTGTATATATGTAAGATATAATTTCTCTGTCATGAATGCCAAGAGTGCAATTTTTGAGTCTTAGCATGTTTAGTTTTATAAGAAAATGCCAGTAGAGAGGATATACCATTTTTCTTTTTACTTTTTGGTTTTTTTGAAAACGTGTTCAGGTTTTTCCTTTGCTTTATATTTTTTTAAAGATTTATTATTTATTTATTTACTTTATTTTTGGCTGCATTGGGTCTTAGTTGTGGCACGCGAGATCTTTCGTTGCAGCGTGGGCTCTTCGTTGCAGTGCGCGGGCGTCTCTCTAGTTGTGGTGTGTGGGTTTTCCCCTCTTTAGTTGTGGCTTGCAGGCTCCAGGGAGCATGGGCTCTGTAGTTTGCGGCACGCAGGCTCTCTCGCTGAGGCACGTGAGCTCAGTAGTTGTGGTGCGCGGGCTTAGTTGCCCCGTGGCATGTGGGATCTTAGTTCCCCGACCAGGGATTGAACCTGCGTCCCCTGCATTGGAAGGCAGATTCTTTACCGCTGGACCACCAGGGAAGTCCTGAGACTGTACCATTTTTCATTCTCACCAGCAACAGTCCAGTTTCTTCACATTCATGTTTCCATTCTTCCCATTGCTCTTTCTTTCTTCCTGATGCTCCAGATTTCCTTCTTTCATCGTATCCTTTCTGTTTGAGGATTTTTCTTTAACCTTTCCATATGGGTAAGACTGCTAGGGACAGATTCTTTTAGTTTTCCTTTGTTTCGGAATGTATTTTTCACCTTTTACTTGAAGGATAATTTCACTTCCCATAGAATTCATGGTTGTGAGTTCTTTTCTTTCAGTAGTTGGAAAATACATACTTGTAGAAGTTCCAGGAACAGCAGAAACCAGCCTGGAAAACAGCTCTCAGACGGTGTATTGCCCAGCTTCACTGGGAAATATCAGTGGCCCAGATACTGACTCTTCATCTCATTACCTCCTGCCCAGTTTTGGTGAGTTTGAAATGATATATATTAGGAGTAGCACTGTTTAATCTAGATCTATCCACATCCTTAATACAAGCCAGTTGCAGCTGTTTTGTTTCGTTTTTTTCAGTTGCAGCTCTTTTTAATACTTCTTGGTATAATTTAAGATTCACATGCAGTTGTAAAAAATAATACAGAGAGATCCTATTTATGCTTTACTTATTTTTCCCAATGACTACACCTTGCGAAACTATGGTACAGTATCACAACCCAGATATTGACATTGATACAACCCACAGACATTATCGAGGTGCCTCCAGTTTTACGTGTATGTCTGTGTGTACACTTTCATTTGTATACTTAGCACTGTGCAATTTTATCACATGAGTGAATCCATCACAATCAAGGTAGAGATCATTACCATCACTCAAGGATCCCTTGTTATTGCTTTTTTACAACACACCAGCCTTCCCTTCCTCCAAGACCCATCCCTAACACCTGGCTACCATTGATCTCTTCTCCGTTTCTATAGTTTTGTCTCACATTGTTATATAAGTGAAATAACATACTGTGTAACCTTTGGGATTGGTTTTTTTCACTCAGTCTAATTCCCTAGAGACTCATCCAGTTTGTGGCATGTATCAATAGTTTATTACTATTATTGCTGAAGAGTATTCCATGCTATGGATATACAACATTTTAACTCTTCACCTGTTGAAGGGCATCTGGTTTTTTTTTTTTCAGTTTTTGGCTATTAGGAGTAAAGCAGCTATAAATATTCCTGTGCACACTTTTATGTAAATATCAGTTTTCATTTCTTAATAGTTCCTTTCTATTAATGAAGAGTTTTCTGTGGTATATATATGCAACATTTTTTTTAAAAACCATTCACACATTGAAGGACATCTGTTTTTTTTTTCTAAGTTTTTTGATACTACAACTGCTGTGAACATTGATGTACTGATTTTTGTGTAAATATAAATTTTCATTTCTCTGTCATGAATGCCAGAAGTGCAATTGTTAGGTCTTATAGTAATAGCATGTTTCTTTCTTTCTTTTCTTTTTTTAAAAAATTTTTATTGGAGTATAGTTGATTTACAATGTTTTGTTAGTTTCTGCTGTACAGCAAAGTGAATTGGTTATACATACACATATCCACTTTTTTTTAGATTCTTTTCCCATATAGGTCATTACAGAGTATTGAGGAGAGTTCCCTGTGTTCTACAGTAGGTCCTTATTAGTTATCTATTATATATATAGTAGTATGTATATGTCGAACACTTGTGCTTTTAATTCCAAACTTTCTCATCTCCTCTGGAACCATAGTATATTAGATTTATAAGAAACTGCCGAGCATTTTCCAGAGAGGCTGTACCATTTACATTCCAAGCAGCAATGTGTGGGTGATCCAGTTTCTCTCCATCCATATTTCTGATCTTTCCGTTGTTATTTCTTCTTTCCTGATGCTCCAAGATTCCTTCTTTCATAATATCCTTTCTTTTTTGAAGATTTTCCTTTAGCTATTTTTAAGGGCAAATCTGCAAGGGAAAATTTAAAAAATCATTTTTCCTTTGTGTCAGAATGTCTTTATTTCTCATTTGTTCCTGAAGGATAGTCTCATCCAGTATAGAATTCACAATTGAGAGTTGTTTTCTTTCAGCACTTGAAAATGCTATACTTACAGAAATGCCGGGAAAAGCAGAAACCAGCATGGAAAACAGCTCTCAGACAGTGTATTACCCAAATTTGGTGGGCAATGACAGTGGCCCAGATGCTGCCTCTTCAACTCTCTCCATTCCACCCAATTTTGGTGAGTTTGAAATGATAACATATCTCAGGTAGCACTTTTTATTTTAGATCCATCAACATCCTTAATGTAAGCCAGTGATAGCTCTTTTTTAACTAAACTTTCAACTTTGTGGTAATTTAAGATACTCATGTGGTTTTAAGAAATTAATACAGAGTGATCCCGTTTATACTTTACCTATTTCTCCCAACAGTAACATCTTGCAAAACTGTAACGATATCACAACCGGGATATTGACACTGATACAATCTATAGATCTTATTGAGATTTCCCCAGTTTAATTGTATTGATTTGTGTGTATATGTGTTTAGTTCTATTTGATTTTATCACATGAGTAGGTTTGCTATCCACCATCCAGTCAAGATACAGAACATTTTCGTCACCTTAAGGATGCCTCATCTTGCCCTTTTGTAACCACACCCACCTCAGCATGATTCCCTGGAGATTCATCTGAATTATATCAGTAGTTCCTTGCTGAGTACTGTTCCGTGGTGTGGATGTACCACAGTTTGTGTTTTGATTCATAGTTGAAGAACATCTGGTTTTTTTTTCCAGTTTTTGGTATTACAAGTAAAATTGCTATGACCTTTCCTGTACAGGTTTTTGTGTAAACATAAGTTTTGATTTCTCTTAGATAAATGCCCAAGAGTGCAAATGCTTGGTTGTATGGTAATTGCATGTTTAGTTTTGTAAGAAACTGCCAAACAGTTTTCCAGAGTGGCTGCACCATTTTACTTTGCTGCCAGCAATGTGCGAGTGATCCAGTTTCTCCATATCCATATTTCTGTTGCTTTCATTGTTCTTTCTTCCTTTTTCATGCTCCAGGATTTGTACTTTCATCATTCTTTTCTGGTAGAAGATTTTCCTTTAGCCATTCTCACGTGTAACTCAGCTAGTGACAAATACTTTTAGCTTTCTTCATGTGAGAATGTCTTTATTTCCTCTTCATTGTTTTTGTTTTAATATTTTGGATGTTCTTTTATTATTTTCAACTTTACTGAGGGATAGTTGACAAATAAAATTGTAATATATTTAAAGTGTACAATGTGATGATTTAATGTACGTATACATTGTGAAAGGATTCCTGCCATCGAGTTAATTAACAGATTCAATCCTTTCACACATTTACTTTTGTATTTCTTTTGTGGTGAGAACGCTTAAGTTCTACTCTATATGCAAATTATACAATATAGTATTATCAACTATAGTCACCTGTTATACATTAGATACTCAGACCTTATTCAACTTATAACGGAAAGTCTGCACCCTTTTCCCAGCCTCTGGCTATTTCCCCCACCTCCCAGCCCCTGGCAGCCACCATTCCACTCGATGTTTCTGAGTTTGACATTTTTTTAAAGATTCCACATAAAAGTGACACCATGCTGTATTTGCCTTTTTCTATCTGCCTTATTTCAATTGGCAGAATGCCCTCCAGAATGAACCATGTTTTTGCAAATCTGCTTCAACTTTTTATTTTTAAAAATTATTTATTTATTTTAATTGGTCCAATTCTTCTAAGTTATCAAATTTATGAGGGTAAAGTGGATTGTAGTATTCTCTATTATCCTTTTTTTAAAAAAGAAATATTTATTTATATATTTTTGTCTCCGCGCGGGATTTCTCTAGTTGCAGTGCGCGGGCGTCTCATTGCCGTGGCCTTTCTTGTTGCGGAACACGGGCTCTAGGGGCCTGGGCTTCAGTAGTTGTGGCACGAGAGCACAGTAGTTGTGTCTCACAGGCTCTAGAGCGCAGGCTCAGTAGTTGTGGTGCACGGGCATAGTTCCTCCACAGCATGTGTCATCTTCCTAGAGCAGGGCTCGTACCCATGTCCCCTGCATTGGCAGGTGGATTCCTAATCAGTGCGCCACCAGGGAAGTCCCAACACTGCTTCATTCTTGAAGGATTGTTTTGCCCGATATAGAATTCATGGTTCAGCGACTTCTCTGACGGTCCTGTGGATAAGACTCCACGCTAACGATGCAGGGGGGCATGGGTCCGATCCCTGCTCTGGGTATTAAGATCCTGCATGCCGCGTGGCGCGGCCAAAAAAAATAAGACAAAATAGAATTCATGGTTGAGAATACTTATCTTTTAGTAGCTGAAAGTGTTTTATATTTAGAAATGTTGTTGAAAGCTCAAACTACCTAGAAAAGAGCCCTGAGACAACAAATTATCCACTTCTATTGGAAAGATAGTAGCCAAGATATTTCTTCTTTATGTCACTGCATTCCTCCCAGTTTGGGTGAGTTTGAAATGATACTTTGACATATAGCATAGTGAATGTAGAGTCATCAGTCTGTTTAGTGTAAGATGGTGGTAGCTCTTCCTAATTAAAATTTTTATTTTCAGAAAAATTTAGCTGCACATGCAGTTATAATAAATACTACAGAAGGATCCTGTGTTCTCCTTACCCACTTTTCCCCAATGGTATTTACAACTGTAAAATGGTATCAACTTGCAGAACGATAGAAAATTATCACAACCAAGATAGTGACATGATACCATCCACAGATATTTTGGAGCTGTCCCCAGTTTCACTTGCATTAATATGAGTGTGTATTTAGTTCTCTACAGTTTTATCATATGCGCAGGTTCACGTACCTTCTACCACAGGCAAGCCCTGAAACAGTCCCATCAGCAGCATGATCTCTCATATTGCTCTTTTATAACCACACCCGTCCCCTTCCTATTGACATTTGCCCCCTACTCCTACCCTCTGCCCTGTTGCATGATAACTATGAATCTCTTCTCCAGATCTATTATTCGTCCCCTCAGCGTTGTTATATACATGGAATCATGTGGTGTTTGAGGCTTCTTCCCTCAGTGTAATTCCCTGGAGATTCATTCACACTGTTGTATCAGTGGTTCCTTCTTTTTTATTGCTGACTAGTATTTCGTGGTGTGGATGTACCAGGGTTTATTTTTCTGTTCATCTGTTGAAAACCTCTGTGTTTCCTGTTTTTGACTGTTAGGCGTATAGGTGATATGAATATTCATTCATAGTTTCAAATTTTGCTTCAGTTCACTCTTTCACACAAGTTTTCACTTCTTTGGATGAATGCCCAAGACTGCAATTTCTAGGTCCTATGGTAACTGCACCCTTAGTTTTATAAGAAATTGTCAAACTGCTTTCCAGTGTAGCTGTACCATTTTCCCTTCCTGCCAGCAATGTATGAGTGATCTAGTTTCTCTGCATGCATATTTCTGTTCCTTCCATTGTTCTTTCTCCTTCTTAATGTTCCAGAATTCTATTACAGATTTTCTACTAGAAGGTCTTCTTGTAGGTATTTTCTAAGTATAAGTCAGTTAGTGAGAAATACATTTGGTTTTCCTTTGTCTGTCAGTATCTATTTTTGCTTCATTACGGGAGGATAGTTTCATCAGCTATAGGTATGAGGGTGGGAGTCATTTCTCACAGCATTTGAAAAAAGTTTTCCTTACAGAAAACTCTGTGACAACAGAAAGCAGCTTGGAAGATAAACCTCAGATGAAATACCCAGCTTTCTTGGAAGGTGAGAGTGGTAAGATACTTCATATTTCTTAATCCCTCCGAATTTTGGTGAGTTTGTAATGATACATATTACAAGTAGCACGATTTAATCTAGGTTTATGAACACCCTTAATATGGGCTAGTGGTAGCTTTTCCTGATTAAAAATGAAAAGGTTTACTTTAAGAAGATTTTAGCTGGGCATGCAGTTGTAAAAAATAATGCAGAGAGATCGTGTGTCTACTTTACCCGGTTTCCCCCAAAGATAACATGTTGCAAAAGTATAGTACAATATCACAACCAGGATATGGACATTGATAAAATTCACAGATTTCTATTGAGATGTTTTTAGTTTTCTTTGCATATGTGTGTGTTTATGTTTGTGTGTGTGTGTGTATGTGTATTCAGTTTTACATAATTTCATGATATCCTCCATCACAGTGAAGATTCAGAACATTTCCATCACCAAAAGAATTCTCCCTTTTGCCCTTTACGCCCACACCCACCTTTGTCCTCTCATGCTCCTACCGTGCCTGTCCCTGCCCTCAGCAACTACTAATCTGTTTTCCTTCTTTATAATTTTGTCATTTCAACAGTTTTACATATACTCACATAGTATGTAACCTTTTGGGATTGCCTTCTTTCACTCACCGTAATTCCCTGGAGACTCATCTAGGTTGCTGTGTATATCACTCCTTTTTTATTTTTGAGTACTACTGCACGGTATGAGTGTACCCTGGCTTCTCTGTCTGTTCACCAGTTGAAGGATGGCTGGGTTGTTTCTCGTTTTCGGCTGTTTGGAGTAAAGCTACTATACTATGAATGCCCATGGATAGGTTTCTGTACGAACATTAGTTTTCATTTCCCTGGGCTGACACCCAAGAGCACAGTAGCTGGGTCCTATGGTAATGGTAAGTTGAATTTTGTAAAATCCTGGCAGACTGTTTTCCAGTGTAGCTGTACCATTTTACATTCCCACCAGCAGTGTATGAATGATCTAGTTTCTTTGCATGTGTATTTCTGATCTTTCTTTTTATTATTCTTATGATTAAAAAAGTTCTTTTGGCTGTACCACGCAGCATGTAGGATGTT
This sequence comes from Delphinus delphis, assembly GCF_949987515.2. Lineage (NCBI taxonomy): Eukaryota > Metazoa > Chordata > Mammalia > Artiodactyla > Delphinidae > Delphinus > Delphinus delphis. The sequence continues at coordinate 111,173,626 of NC_082704.1, forward strand.
AGTTCCCTGACCAGGGATGAAATCCGTGCCCCTGCAGTGGAAGCGCTGAGCCTTAACCACTGGACCTCCAAGGAAGTCCCTGTGGATTTTGTTCTTTCTTCCTTCCTCATGCTCCAAGCTTCCTTCCTTCATTATATCCTTTTGGTCAGATGAGTTTCCTTTAGCCAGTTTTTAAGGGTAAGTCAGTCAGTAACAGTTTGTATTTAGTTTTCCTTTGTCTGCGGATGTGTTTATTTTTCCTTCATTCCTGAAGGATAGTTTTGCCTGAAATAAAAATTACTGTTGAGATTTCTTGTCTTTCAGCACTTGAAAATGTTTTACTTACCAAAATGTTGTTCAAACAGAATCCGGCCCAGAAATGCGTTGTGAGATAATGAATTATCCAATGGTACAGGAAAGTGACAGTGACGAAGATACTGATTCAGAAAATTCCTTCCTCACTGCTTCTTCTGGTGAGTTTGAAATGATCCCTATTATGATACACTCTAACCTAGATCCATCAGCATTCTTAATATTAGCTCTTAGTGACTGTGTTTTCAACATTAAACTTTTCATTTTGAGATATTTCAGAATCACATGTAGTTGCAAGAAAAAATAGGCAGATCCTGTGTACCCTTTACCCAATACTTCCCAATAGTAGTTTTCTGCAAAAAGATAGTAAAATATCACAACTAGGATTATGACATTGATATGATCCAGAGATCTATTCAGATGACCTCAGCTTAACTTGTATTCATTTGTGTGTGTGTCTGTGTGTGTGTATATAGTTCTGCGCAGTTTTATGACGTGTTTAGGTTCAGGTATTCACCACTACAGTCATGATACAGAACTGTTCTATCACTTCCAGGATCCCTCCTTTGGCTTTTTATAACCACACCCACCTCCTTCTTGTCATTCCTTCCCTGCCTTCATCTTTAAGCCATCCAAATACGAATGTGTTCTCCCTCGTTATAATTTTGTCATTGCAGGACAATGTTCTATTAATGGTGTCATATAGTCGTTAATATTTAAGGATTGCCTTTTTCTCACTCAGCATAATTCCCTGGAGATTCATGCAAGTTGCTGCATGTATCAGTAGTTCCTTCCTTTTTATTGCTGAGCACAACCATGATTTGTTTATCTGTTCACCTCGTGAAGGACATCTGGGTTGTTTCCAGTCTTTAGCTATGAGGAGTAAAGTTTCTGTGAACATTAATGTGTAGGTTTCTGTCTGAACGCAGTTTTCATTTCCCTGTGATAAGGCGCAAGAGCACAGTTGCTGGGTAGTATGATTATTGCCTGTTTAGTTTTATAAGAAACGGGCAAGCTGTTTTCAGAATGAGTGATTTTATATTCCCACCTGCAATGTATAAGTGATTCATTTTCTCTGCATCCTCACCAGCATTTGGTGTTTTCAGTATTTTTAAACTTTTATCCCTTCTGGTAGGTGTATAGTGTAATAATATTTCATTGTGGGTTTAATATGTATTTGCCTTTGGATAGTGATATACAACATCTTTACATGTGATAATTTTTCCATCTATATGTTCTTTCTCTGAAATATCTCTTCTGTCTTATAATTTGTTTTCTTTTTTTTTAATGCTGAGTTTTGGGAGTTGTTTAGATATTTGTGGATACTGGTCTTTTGTTGGATATGTGGTTTGCAAATATGTTCTTCCTTTCTGCAGGTTTCCTTTTCATCCTGTCTACTGGTTTTTTTGTTTTGTTTTGTTTTGTTTTGCAGAGAGAAAGTTGTTAGTTTTTGTGAGGTTCCCGCTGTATTTTCCTTTTATGGATTTTACTTTAGCTATCGCGTCTATGAACTCTTTGTTTAGTTCTTGATGCCAATTTTTTTTCTCCTTTGTTTTTTTCTAGAGGTTTTACAGTTAACATTTCATATGTGCGTTAATTTTGTAAAAGGTGTGAGATGTTGGTTGAGGTTCTTTTGTTTTTTTTGCCTATGGTATCCAGTTGCCGCAGTACCATGTTTGCTCCATTGAATTGCTTTTGTACCTTAATCAAAACCCAGTTAGGCATATTTGTGTAGATCTATTTCTGGGATCTCTATATTCTTCCACGGATCTATGTTTCTACCCCTCTGCCAAACCACAACGTTGTGATTATTGTTGTTATGCAGTAAGCCTTGCCATCAGGTAGAACGATTCCTCATACTTTTCTGCGTTTTCAAAATCAGTTTAAATATGGTAGGTCCTGTGCCTTTCCATCCTAATTGTATTTTTAATTTTTATTTACTTATTTTTTAAAGATGTATTGGTTGCACTGGGTCTGAGTTGCGGCAGTTTTGCTCCTCAGTTGCGGCACGCGGGCTCCTCAGTTGTGGCATGCGTACTCAAACGCTTAGTTGCGGCACGTATGTGGGATTTAGTTCCCTGACCAGGGATTGAACCCGGGCCCCCTGCACTGAGAGCGCGGAGCTTTAACCACTGCACCACCTGGGAAGTGTCCCCCATCCTAATTTTAGAATAAGCTTCTTTATGTTTCCCCCCAGAATTGCTGGGATTTTGATGGGAATTGTGTTAAAACCGCAGGTCAGCTTGAGAAGAACTGACATCTTGCGTATATTGAATCTTCTCCTCCGTGAGCATTGTATGTATGTATTGAGGTCTTCTTTGATTTTTTAAATCATCATTTTGTTATTTTCAGGATATAGATCCTATACATCTTTTAAAAGTAAGTTTGTGCTTGGTGCTTCCCTGGAGGCACGGTGGTTAAGAATCCACCTGGCAATGCCAGGGATGTGGGTTCGATCCCTGGTCCGGGAATATCCCACATGGCGTGGAGCAACTAAGGCCGTGTGCCTCAACTACTTAGCCCGTGCACCTAGAGCCCGTGCTCTGCAACAAGAGAAGCCACAGCAATGAGAAGCCCATGCACCGCAACGAAGAGTAGCGTCCACGTGACACAAGTAGAGGAAGCCCGCGCGTAGCAGTGAAGACCCAACGCAACGAAAAATAACTAAATAAGGAGTAAAATAGTATAAAGTAAAATAAAAATTAAAAGAAAATCAGTTTTTGCTGAAGTATTCTATTTTTTGGAGATGTAAATGGTATTATGTTTTTAATTTGGGTTACACGTGGTCATTGTTAGTGCAGTTGACCCTTGAACAACATGGCTTTGAACTGTGTGGGTCCACTTACATGTGGATATTTTTCAGTAAATACTATAATACTATAGAGTCCGAGGTTGGTTGAATCCACAGATGGGTAACTGCAGATACGACTACCATTTATAAAGTTACATGTGGATTTTGACTGCGTGGAGAGTCGGTGCCCCGAAAGCTCACATTGTTCAAGGGTCACCTGTATATAGAGTTAAGCTTAATTTTAGAATGTTGATCTTGTATTCTGTGACCTGGATGAACTCACTTATTAGTTTTAAGAGTGTTTTTGAGCAATTCCTTGGGATTTTCTACATAGCCATCCTTCTTGCATTATGCCAGCTGCAAGTGGGGACCATTATATTGCTTCCTGTCCAATGTGTATGCTTTTTGATCCTTTTTATTGCATTATTGCAGTGGCTAGAATCTCCAGTATTATGTTGAATAAGAGTGGTGAGAGTGGACATCCTTGCTTTGTTTGTGATCTTGGGAAGAAAGCATTCAGTCGTTCACCACTTAACATGATGAGAACTCTTGGTTTCGGTGGATGATCTTTATTAAGTTGGGGCGGTTTCCCTCTCTTCCTAACTTGCTGAGAGTTTTTTGCAAATGATTTTTCTATGTCCATGATCACATGGTTCTTGTTCGTTAGCCTGCTGATACGAAGGAGTATATGGATAGGTTTTCCATTGTTGGACGAGCCTTGCATACCTGGGTTAAATCGTACTTGGTCATGGTGTATAATCCTTTGAATACATAATTGATTTGGTTGGCAAATATTTGATTAAGAATTTATGTGTCCAAGTTCATGGAAGATATTGGTGTGTAGTTTTCTTTTCTGTGTGTTATCTCTGTGTGGTTTTGGTATCAGTGCATACTAGCCTCATAAAATGAGCAAGGATTTCCTCCTCTTGTATTTTATGGAGGAGTAAATGATAAATTAGTGTTAATTCTTTAAATGTTTGGTAAAAATCTCCAGTGAAATCATGTGGGTTTGTAGATATCTTTTGGGGAGCTTTTTAATTGCAAATTTAATATCTTTGATGGTTATTGGACTATTTAGATTATCTATGCCATCTTCGTTGAGTTTTAGTATTTGTAATGTTGGAAGTATTTTCCATTTGTTCGAAGTTATCAAACTTATGAAGGCAAAGTGGGTTGTAGTATTCCCTATTATCCTTTTTTTCCTTTTTCTAAAATTAATTCATTAATTTATTTTTGGCTGCGTTCAGTCTTTGTTACTGGGTGCAGGCTTTCTCTAGTTGGGGCGAGCGGGGGTTATTCTCTGTTGCGGTGCGTGGGCTTCTCCGTGCGGTGGCTTTTCTTGTTGCGGACCATGGGCTCTAGGTGCCCGGGCTTCAGTAGTTGTTGCCCGAGGGCTTAGTAGTTGTGTATTGCGGGCTCTAGAGCGCAGGGTCAGTACCTGTGGAGCACGGGCTTACTTGCTTCTCGCTATGTGGCATCTTCCCAGTGCAGGGTTCATACCCGTGTCCCCTGCATTGGCAGGCGGATTCCTAATCAGTGCGCCACCAGTGAAGTCCCAAATCTGCTTCATTCTTGAAGGATTGTTTTGCCCGATATAGAATACATGTTTCAGCGACTTCTCTGGAGGTCCTGTGGTTAAGATTCCGCGCTAACGCTGCAGGGAGCACGGGTCCGTTCCCTGCTCTGGGTACTAAGATCCTGCATGCCACGTGGTGCGGCCAAAAAAAATGAGGCAAAATAGAATTCATGGTTGAGAATTCTTATCTTTTAGTAGTTGAAAGTGTTTTGTTTTTAGAAATGTTGTTAAAAGCTCAAACTACCTAGAAAAGAGCCCTGAGACAGCAAATTATCCACTTTAATTGGAAAACAACAGTAGCCAAGATATTTCCTCATTATGTCACTGCATTCCTCCCAGTTTGGGTGAGTTTGAAATGATACTTTGACATATAGCATAGTGAATGTAGAGTCATCAGTCTGTTTAGTGTAAGATGGTGGTAGCTCTTGCTAATTAAAGTTTTTATTTTCAGAAAAGTTTAGCTGCACATGCAGTTATAATAAATAGTACATAAGGATCCTGTGTTCTCTTTACCCACTTTTCCCCAATGGTATTTACAACTGTAAAATGGTATCAACTTGCAGAATGATAGAAAATTATCACAACCAAGATAGTGACATGATACCATCCACAGATATTTTGGAGCTGTCCCCAGTTTCACTTGCGTTAATATGTGTGCGTATTTAGTTCTATACAGTTTTACCATGTGTGCAGGTTCACGTACCTTCTACCACAGGCAAGCCCTGAAACAGTCCCATCAGCAGCACGATCTCTCATATTGCTCTTTTATAACCACACCCGTCCCCTTCCTATTGACATTTGCCCCCTACTCCTACCCTCTGCCCTGTTGCATGATAACTATGAATCTCTTCTCCAGATCTATTATTTGTCCCTTCATCGTTGTTATATACTTGGAATCATGTGGTGTTTGAGGCTTCTTCCCTCAGTGTAATTCCCTGGAGATTCATTCACACTGTTGTATCAGTGGTTGCTTCTTTTTTATCGCTGACTAGTATTTCGTGGTGTGGATGTACCAGGGTTTATTTTTCTGTTCATCTGTTGAAAACCTCTGCGTTTCCTGTTTTTGACTGTTAGGCGTAAAGGTGATATGAATATTCATTCATAGTTTCAAATTTTGCTTCAGTTCACTCTTTCACACAAGTTTTCACTTCTTTGGATGAATGCCCAAGACTGCAATTTCTGGGTCCTATGGTAACTGCACCCTTAGTTTTATAAGAAATTGTCAAACTGTTTCCAGTGCAGCTGTATCATTTTCCTTTCCTGCCAGCAATGTATGAGTGATCTACTTTCTCTGCATCCATATTTCTGTTCCTTCCATTGTTCTTTCTCCTTCTAAAGTTCCAGAAGTCTATTATACATTTTCTACCAGAAGGTCTTCTTGTAGGTATTTTCTAAGTATAAGTCAGTTAGTGAGAAATACATTTGGTTTTCCTTTGTCTGTCAATATCTATTTTTGCTTCATTACGGGAGGATAGTTTCATCAGCTATAGGTATGAGGGTGGGAGTCATTTCTCACAGCATTTGAAAACAGTTTTCCTTACAGAAAAATCTGTGACAACAGAAAGCAGCCTGGAAGATGAACCTCAGATGAAATACCCAACTTTGTTGGAAGGTGAGAGTGGTAAGATACTTCATATTTCTTAATCCCTCCGAATTTTGGTGAGTTTGTAATGATACATATTACAAGTAGCACGATTTAATCTAGGTTTACGAACACCCTTAATATGAGCTAGTGGTAGCTTTTCCTGATTAAAAATGAAAAGGTTTACTTTAAGAAGATTTTACCTGGGCATGCAGTTGTAAAAAATAATGCAGAGAGATCGTGTGTCTACTTTACCCAGTTTCCCCCAAAGATAACACCTTGCAAAACTATAGTACAATATCACAACCAGGATATAGACATTGATAAAATCCGCAGATTTTTATTGAGATGTCTTCAGTTTTATTTGTATATATGTGTGTGTTTATGTTTGTGTGTGTGTATGTGTATTCAGTTTTATATAATTTCACGACATCTTCCATCACAGTGAAGATTCAGAACATTTCCATCACCACAAGGATTCTCCCTTTTGCCCTTTAAACCCACACCCACCTATGTCCTCTCATGCTCCTACCGCTACCATGCCTGTCTCTGCCCTCAGCAACTACTAATCTGTTTTCCTTCTTTATAATTTTGTCATTTCAACAGTTTTACATAGACTCACATAGTATGTAACCTTTTGGGATTGCCTTTTTTCACTCACCGTAATGCCCTGGAGACTCATCTAGGTTGCTGTGTATATCAGTCCTTTTTTATTTTTGAGTACTACTGCACGGTATGAGTGTACCCTGGCTTGTCTGTCTGTTCACCAGTTGAAGGATGGCTGGGTTGTTTCTCGTTTTCGGCTGTTTGGAGTAAAGCTACTATACTATGCATGCCCAATGATAGGTTTCTGTATGAACATCAGTTTTCATTCCTCTGGGCTGACACCCAAGAGCACAGTAGCTGGGTCCTATGGTAATAGTAAGTTGAGTTTTGTAAAATCCTGGCAAACTGTTTTCCAGTGCAGCTGTACCATTTTACATTCCCACCAGCAATGTATGAATGATCTAGTTTCTTTGCATGTGTATTTCTGCACTTTCTTTTTATTATTCTTATGATTAAAAAAGTTCTTTTGGCTGCACCACACAGCATGTAGGGTGTTAGTTCCCTGACCAGGGATGAAATCCGTGCCCCTGCAGTGGAAGCGCTGAGTGTTAACCACTGGACCGCCAGGGAAATCCCTGTGGATTTTGTTCTTTCTTCCTTCCTCATGCTCCAAGCTTCCTTCCTTCATTATATCCTTTTGGTCAGATGAGTTTCCTTTAGCCAGTTTTTAAGGGTAAGTCGGTCAGTAACAATTTGTGTTTAGTTTTCCTTTGTCTGCGGATGTGTTTATTTTTCCTTCATTCCTGAAGGATAGTTTTGCCTGAAATAAAAATTACTGTTGAGATTTCTTGTCTTTCAGCACTTGAAAATGTTTTACTTACCAAAATGTTGTTCAAACAGAATCCGGCCCAGAAATGCGTTGTGAGACAATAAATTATCCAATGGTACAGGAAAGTGACAGTGACGAAGATACTGATTCAGAAAATTCCTTCCTCACTGCTTCTTCTGGTGAGTTTGAAATGATCCCTATTATGATACACTCTAACCTAGATCCATCAGCATTCTTAGTATTAATTCTTAGTGACTGCGTTTTCAACATTAAACTTTTCATTTTGAGATATTTCAGAATCACATGTAGTTGCAAGAAAAAATAGGCAGATCCTGTGTACCCTTTACCCAATACCTCCTGATAGTAGTATTCTGCAAAAAGATAGTAAAATATCACAACTAGGATTATGACATTGATATGATCCAGAGATCTATTCAGATGACCCCAGCTTAACTTGTATTCATTTGTGTGTGTGTCTGTGTGTGTGTATATAGTTCTGCGCAGTTTTATGACGTGTTTAGGTTCAGGTATTCACCACTACAGTCATGATACAGAACTGTTCTATCACTTCCAGGATCCCTCCTTTGGCTTTTTATAACCACACCCACCTCCTTCTTGTCATTCCTTCCCTGCCTTCATCTTTAAGCCATCCAAATACGAATGTGTTCTCCCTCGTTATAATTTTGTCATTGCAGGACAATGTTCTATTAATGGAGTCATATAGTCGTTAATATTTAAGGATTGCCTTTTTCTCACTCAGCATAATTCCCTGGAGATTCATGCAAGTTGCTGCATGTATCAGTAGTTCCTTCCTTTTTATTGCTGAGCACAACCATGATTTGTTTATCTGTTCACCTCGTGAAGGACATCCTGGTTGTTTCCAGTCTTTAGCTATGAGGAGTAAAGTTTCTGTGAACAGTAATGTGTAGGTTTCTGTCTGAACGCAGTTTTCATTTCCCTTTGATAAAGGCGCAAGAGCACAGTTGCTGGGTAGTATGATTATTGCCTGTTTAGTTTTATAAGAAACGGGCAAGCTGTTTTCAGAATGAGTGATTTTATATTCCCACCTGCAATGTATAAGTGATTCATTTTCTCTGCATCCTCACCAGCATTTGGTGTTTTCAGTATTTTTAAAATTTTATCCCTTCTGGTAGGTGTATAGTGTAATAATATTTCATTGTGGGTTTAATATGTATTTGCCTTTGGATAGTGATATACAACATCTTTACATGTGATAATTTTTCCATCTATATGTTCTTTCTCTGAAATATCTCTTCTGTCTTATAATTTGTTTTCTTTTTTTTTAATGCTGAGTTTTGGGAGTTGTTTAGATATTTGTGGATACTGGTCTTTTGTTGGATATGTGGTTTGCAAATATGTTCTTCCTTTCTGCAGGTTTCCTTTTCATCCTGTCTACTGGTTTTTTTGTTTTGTTTTGTTTTGTTTTGCAGAGAGAAAGTTGTTAGTTTTTGTGAGGTTCCCGCTGTATTTTCCTTTTATGGATTTTACTTTAGCTATCGCGTCTATGAACTCTTTGTTTAGTTCTTGATGCCAATTTTTTTTCTCCTTTGTTTTTTTCTAGAGGTTTTACAGTTAACATTTCGTATGTGCGTTAATTTTGTAAAAGGTGTGAGATGTAGGTTGAGGTTCTTTTGTTTTTTTTGCCTATGGTATCCAGTTGCCGCAGTACCATGTTTGCTCCATTGAATTGCTTTTGTACCTTAATCAAAAGCCAATTAGGCATATTTGTGTAGATCTATTTCTGGGATCTCTATTTTGTTCCACGGATCTATGTTTCTACCCCCTGCCAAACCACAACGTTGTGATTATTGTTGTTATGCAGTAAGCCTTACCATCAGGTAGAATGATTCCTGATACTTTTCTGCTTTTTCAAAATCAGTCTAAATATGGTAGGTCCTGTGCCTTTCCATCCTAATTGTATTTTTTATTTTTATTTACTTATTTTTTAAATATGTATTTATTTGGTTGCGCTGCGTGTGAGTTGCGGCAGCTGTGCTCCTTGCTTTCAGCACGCGGGCTCCTTAGTTGTGGCATGCGAACTGAAACGCTTAGTTGCGGCACGTATGTGGGATTTAGTTCCCTGACCAGGGATTGAACCTGGGCCCCCTGCACTGAGACCGTGGAGCGTTAACCACTGCGCCACCAGGGAAATGTCCCCCATCCTAATTTTGGAATAAGCTTGTTTATGTTTCACCCCAGAATTGCTGGGATTTTGATGGGAATTGTGTTAAAACCACAGGTCAACTTGAGAAGAAGTAACATCTTGCGTATATTGAATCTTGTCCTCCATGAGCATTGTACGTCTGTCTGTATGTATTGAGGTCTTCTTTGATTTTTTAAATCATTATTTTGTTATTTTCAGGATATAGATCCTATACATCTTTTAAAAGTAAGTTTGTGCTTGGTGCTTCCCAGGAGGCGCGGTGGTTAAGAATCCACCTGGCAATGCCAGGGATGTGGGTTCGATCCCTGGTTCGGGAATATCCCACATGCCGTGGAGCAACTAAGGCCGTGTGCCTCAACTACTTAACCCGTGCACATAGGGCCCGTGCTCTGCAACAAGAGAAGCCACAGCAATGAGAAGCCTGCGCACTGCAACGAAGAGTAGCGTCCGCTTGACGCAAGTAGAGAAAGCCCGCGCGTAGCAGCGAAGACCCAACGCAACCAAAAATAAATAAGAAGTAAAATACTATAAAATAAAATAAAAATTAAAAGAAAATCAGTTTTTGCTGAAGTATTTATTTTTTGGAGATGTAAATGGTATTATTATTATTTTTTTAACATCTTTATTGGTGTATAATTGCTTTACAATGGTGTGTTAGTTTCTGCTTTATAACAAAGTGAATCAGTTATACATATACATATGTTCCCATATCTCTTCACTCTTGCGTCTCCCTCCCTCCCACCCTCCCTATCCCACCTCTCCAGGCTGTCACAAAGCACCAAGCCAATATCCCTGTGCCATGCGGCTGCTTCCCACTAGCTATCTACCTTACTACGTTTGTTAGTGTGTATATGTCCATGTCTCTCTCTTGCCCTGTTACAGCTCACCCTTCCCTCTCCCCATAACCTCAAGTCCATTCTCTAGGAGGTGTGCGTCTTTATTCCTGCCTTACCCCTAGGTTCTTCATGACACATTTTTGTTTCTTAAATTCCATATATATGTGTTAGCATACGGTATTTGTCTTTTTCTTTCTGACTTACTTCACTCTGTATGACAGACTCTAGGTCTATCCACCTCATTACAAATAGCTCAATTTCGTTTCTTTTTATGGCTGAGTAATATTCCATTGTATATGTGTGCCACATCTTCTTTATCCATTCATCCGATGATGGGCACTTAGGTTGTTTCTATCTCCGGGCTATTGTAAATAGAGCTGCAATGAACATTTTGGTACATGACTCTTTTTGAATTTCGGTTTTCTCAGGGTATATGCCCAGTAGTGGGATTGCTGGGTCATATGGTAGTTCTATTTGTAGTTTTCCAAGGAACCTCCATACTGTTCTCCATAGTGGCTGAACCAATTCACATTCCCACCAGCAGTGCAAGAGTGTTCCCTTTTCTCCACACCCTCTCCAGCATTTATTGTTTCTAGATTTTTTGATGATGGCCATTCTGACTGGTGTGAGATGATATCTCATTGTAGTTTTGATTTGCATTTCTCTAATGATTAATGATGTTGAGCATTCTTTCATGTGTTTGTTGGCAGTCTGTATATCTTCTTTGGAGAAATGTCTGTTTAGGTCTTCTGCCCATTTTTGGATTGGGTTGTTTGTTTTTTTGTTATTGAGCTGCATGAGCTGCTTGTAAATTTTGGAGATTAATCCTTTGTCGGTTGCTTCATTTGCAAATATTTTCTCCCATTCTGAGGGTTGCCTTTTGGTCTTGTTTATGGTTTCCTTTGCTGTGCAAAAGCTTTGAAGTTTCATTAGGTCCCATTTGTTTATTTTTGTTTTTATTTCCATTACTCTAGGAGGTGGGTCAGAAAGGATCTTGCTTTGATTTATGTCATAGAGTGTTCTGCCTATGTTTTCCTCTAAGAGTTTGATAGTTTCTGGCCTTACATTTAGGTCTTTAATCCATTTTGAGCTTATTTTTGTGTATGGTGTTAGGGAGTGATCTAATCTCATACTTTTACATGTACCTGTCCAGTTTTCCCAGCACCACTTATTGAAGAGGCTGTCCTTTCTCCACTGTACATTCCTGCCACCTTTATCAAAGATAAGGTGTCCATATGTGCATGGGTTTATCTCTGGGCTTTCTATCCTGTTCCATTGATCTATCTTTCTGTTTTTGTGCCAGTACCATACCGTCTTGATAACTGTAGCTTTGTAGTATAGTCTGAAGTCAGGGAGCCTGATTCCTCCAGTTCCTTCTTTTGTTCTGAAGATTGCTTTGGCTATTCGGGGTCTTTTGTGTTTCCATACAAATTGTGAAATTTTTTGTTCTAGTTCTGTGAAAAATGCCAGTGGTAGTTTGATAGTGATTGCATTGAATCTATAGATTGCTTTGGGTAGTAGAGTCATTTTCACAATCTTGATTCTTCCAATCCAAGAACATGGTATATCTCTCCATCTATTTGTATCATCTTTAATTTCTTTCATCGGTGTCTTATAATTTTCTGCATAGAGGTGTTTTGTCTCCTTAGGTAGGTTTATGCCTAGATATTTTATTCTTTTTGTTGCAATGGTAAATGGGAGTTGTTTCTTGATTTCACTTTCAGATTTTTCATCATTAGTATATAGGAATGCCAGAGATTTCTGTGCATTAATTTTGTATCCTGCCACTTTACCAAATTCATTGATTAGCTCTAGTAGTTTTCTGGTAGCATCTTTAGGGTTCTCTATGTATAGGATCATGTCATCTGCAAACAGTGACAGTTTTACTTCTTCTTTTCCGATTTGGATTCCTTTTATTTCCTTTTCTTGTGTGATTGCTGTGGCTAAAACTTCCAAAACTATGTTGAATAAGAGTGGTGAGAGTGGGCAACCTTGTCTTGTTCCTGATCTTAGTGGAAATGCTTTCAGTTTTTCACCATTGAGGATGATGTTTGCTGTGGGCTTGTCATATATGGCCTTTATTATGTTGAGGAAAGTTCCCTCTATGCCTACTTTCTGCAGGGTTTTTATCATAAATGGGTGTTGAATTTTGTCAAAAGCTTTCACTGCATATATTGAGATGATCATATGGTTTTTCTCCTTCAATTTGTTAATATGGTGTATCACATTGATAGATTTGCGTATATTGAAGAATCCTTGCATTCCTGGAATAAACCCCACTTGATCATGGTGTATGATCCTTTTAATGTGCTGTTGGATTCTGTTTGCTAGTATTTTGTTGAGGATTTTTGCATCTATGTTCATCAGTGATATTGGCCTGTAGTTTTCTTTCTTTGTGACATCCTTGTCAGGTTTTGGTATCAAGGTGATGGTGGCCTCGTAGAAGGAGTTTGGGAGTGTTCCTCCCTCTGCTATATTTTGGAAGAGTGTGAGAAGGATAGGTGTTAGCTCTGCTCTAAATGTTTGATAGAATTCGCCTGTGAAGCCATCTGGTCCTGGGCTTTTTTTTGTTGGAAGATTTTTAATCACAGTTTCAATTTCAGTGCCTGTGATTGGTCTGTTCATATTTTCTATTTCTTCCTGATTCAGTCTTGGCAGTTTGTGCATTTCTAAGAATTTGTCCATTTCTTCCAGATTGTCCATTTTATTGGCATAGAGTTGCTTGTAGTAATCTCTCATGATCTCTTTTATTTCTGCAGTGTCAGTTGTTACCTCTCCTTTTTCATTTCTAATTCTATTGATTTGAGTCTTCTCCCTTTTTTTCTTGATGAGTCTGGCTAGTGGTTTATCTGTTTTGTTTATCTTCTCAAAGAACCAGCTTTTAGTTTTATTGATCTTTGCTATTGTTTCCTTCATTTCTTTTTCATTTATTTCTGATCTGATTTTTATGATTTCTTTCCTTCTGCTAGCTTTGGGGTTTTTTTGTTCTTCTTTCTCTAATTGCTTGAGGTGCAAGGTTAGGTTGTTTATTCTAGATGTTTCCTGTTTCTTAAGGTGGGCTTGTATTGCTATAAACTTCCCCCGTAGAACTGCTTTTGCTGCATCCCACAAGTTTTGGGTCGTTGTGTCTCCATTGTCATTTGTTTCTACGTATTTTTTGATTTCCTCTTTGATTTCTTCAGTGATCACTTGGTTATTAAGTAGTGTATTGTTTAGCCTCCATGTGTTTGTATTTTTTACAGATCTTTTCCTGTAATTGCTATCTAGTCTCATGGCATTGTGGTCAGAAAAGATACTTGATACAGTTTCAATTTTCTGGTATTATGTTTTTAATTTGGGTTACACGTGGTCATTGTTAGTGCAGTTGACCCTTGAACAACATGGCTTTGAACTGTGTGGGTCCACTTACATGTGGATATTTTTCAGTAAATACTATAGTAGTATAGAGTCCGAGGTTGGTTGAATCCACAGATGCAGATACAACTACCATTTATAAAGTTACATGTGGATTTTGACTGCGTGGAGAGTTGGTGCCCCTAAAGCTCACATTGTTCAAGGGTCAGCTGTATATAGAGTTAAGCTTAATTTTAGAATGTTGATCTTGTATTCTGTGACCTGGATGAACTCACTTATTAGTTTTAAGAGTGTTTTTGAGCAATTCCTTGGGATTTTCTACATAGCCATCCTTCTTGCATTATGCCAGCTGCAAGTGGGGACCATTATATTGCTTCCTGTCCAATGTGTATGCTTTTTGATCCTTTTTATTGCATTATTGCAGTGGCTAGAATCTCCAGTATTATGTTGAATAAGAGTGGTGAGAGTGGACATCCTTGCTTTGTTTGTGATCTTGGGAAGAAAGCATTCAGTCGTTCACCACTTAACATGATGAGAACTCTTGGTTTCGGTGGATGATCATTATTAAGTTGGGGCGGTTTCCCTCTCTTCCTAACTTGCTGAAAGTTTTTTGCAAATGATTTTTCTATGTCCATGATCACATGGTTCTTGTTCGTTAGCCTGCTGATATGATGGAGTATATGGAAAGGTTTTCCATTGTTGGACCAGCCTTGCATACCTGGGTTAAATCCTTCTTGGTCATGGTGTATAATCCTTTGAATACATAATTGATTTGGTTGGCAAATATTTGATTAAGAATTTATGTGTCCAAGTTCATGGTAGATATTGGTGTGTAGTTTTCTTTTTTGTGTGTTATCTCTGTGTGGTTTTGGTATCAGAGCATACTAGCCTCATAAAATGAGTAAGGATTTCCTCCTCTTGTATTTTATGGAGGAGTAAATGATAAATTAGTGTTAATTCTTTAAATGTTTGGTGAAAATCTCCAGTGAAATCATCTGGGCTTGTAGATACCTTTTTGGGAGCTTTTTAATTGCAAATGTGATATCTTTGACGTTTATAGGACTCTTTAGACTACCTATGCCATCTTCGTTGAGTTTTAGTATTTGTAATGTTGGAAGTGTTTTCCATTTCTTCGAAGTTATCAAACTCATGAAGGCAAAGTGGGTTGTAGTATTCCCTATTATCCTTTTTTTCCTTTTTCTAAAATTAATTGATTAATTTATTTTGGCTGCGTTCGGTCTTTGTTACTGGGTGCAGGCTTTCTCTAGTTGGGGCGAGCAGGGGTTACTCTCTGTTGCGGTGCGTGGGCTTCTCCTTGCGGTGGCTTTTCTTGTTGCGGAGCACGGGCTCTAGGTGCCTGGGCTTCAGTAGTTGTGGCACGAGGGCTCAGTAGTTGTGTCTCGCGGGCTCTAGAGCGCAGGCTCAGTAGTTGTGGCGCACGGGCTTAGTTCCTCCGCGGCATGTGGCATCTTCCCAGAGCAGGGCTCGTACCCGTGTCCCCTGCATTGGCAGGCGTATTCCTAATCAGTGCGCCACCAGGGAAGTCCCAAAACTGCTTCATTCTTGAAGGATTGTTTTGCCCGATATAGAATACATGTTTCAGCGACTTCTCTGGCGGTCCTGTGGTTAAGATTCCGTGCTAACCCTGCAGGGGGCACGGGTCCTATCCCTGCTCTGGGTAGTAAGATCCTGCATGCCACGTGGTGCGGCCAAAATAAATAAGGCAAAATAGAATTCATGGTTGAGAATTCTTATCTTTTAGTAGTTGAAAGTGTTTTATTTTTAGAAATGTTGTTAAAAGCTCAAACTACCTAGAAAAGAGCCCCGAGACAACAAATTATCCACTTTAATTGGAAAACTACAGTAGCCAAGATATTTCCTCATTATGTCACTGCATTCCTCCCAGTTTTGGTGACTTTGAAATGATACTTTGACATATAGCATAGTGAATGTAGAGTCATCAGTCTGTTTAGTGTAAGACGGTGGTAGCTCTTGCTAATTAAAGTTTTTATTTTCAGAAAAGTTTAGCTGCACATGCAGTTATAATAAATAGTACAGAAGGTTCCTGTGTTCTCTTTACCCACTTTTCCCCAATGGTATTTACAACTGTAAAATGGTATCAACTTGCAGAATGATAGAAAATTATCACAACCAAGATAGTGACATGATACCATCCACAGATATTTTGGAGCTGTCCCCAGTTTCACTTGCATTAATATGTGTGTGTATTGAGTTCTCTACAGTTTTATCATATGTGCATATTCACGTACCTCCTACCACAGGCAAGCCCTGAAACAGTCCCGTCACCACCACGATCTCTCATATTGCTCTTTTGTAACCACACCCGTCCCCTTCCTATTGACATTTGCCCCCTAGTCCTACCCTCTGCCCTGTTGCATGATAACTATGAATCTCTTCTCCAGATCTATTATTTGTCCCTTCAGCATTGTTATATACTTGGAATCTTGTGGTGTTTGAGACTGGCTTCTTCCCTCAGTGTAATTCCCTGGAGATTCATTCACACTGTTGTATCAATGGTTCCTTCTTTTTTATCGCTGACTAGTATTTCGTGGTGTGGATGTACCAGGGTTTATTTTTCTGTTCATCTGTTGAAAACCTCTGCGTTTCCTGTTTTTGACTGTTAGGCGTAAAGGTGATATGAATATTCATTCATAGTTTCAAATTTTGCTTCAGTTCACTCTTTCACACAAGTTTTCACTTCTTTGGATGAATGCCTGAGACTGCAATTTCTGGGTCCTATGGTAACTGCACCCTTAGTTTTATAAGAAATTGTCAAACTGCTTTCCAGTGCAGCTGTACCATTTTCCCTTCCTGCCAGCAATGTATGAGTGATCTAGTTTCTCTGCATGCATATTTCTGTTCCTTCCATTGTTCTTTCTCCTTCTTAATGCTCCAGAATTCTGTTATAGGTTTTCTGCTAGAAGGTCTTCTTGTAGCTATTTTCTAAGTATAAGTCAGTTAGTGAGAAATACATTTGGTTTTCCTTTGTCTGTCAATATCTATTTTTGCTTCATTACGGGAGGATAGTTTCATCAGCTATAGGTATGAGGGTGCGAGTCTTTTCTCACAGCATTTGAAAAAAGTTTTCCTTACAGAAAACTCTGTGACAACAGAAAGCAGCCTGGAGGATAAACCTCAGATGAAATACCCAGCTTTCTTGGAAGGTGAGAGTGGTAAGATACTTCATATTTCTTCATCCCTCCCAATTTTGGTGAGTTTGTAATGATACATATTACAAGTAGCACGATTTAATCTAGGTTTATGAACACCCTTATATGACCTAGTGGTAGCTTTTCCTGATAAAAAATGAAAAGGTTTACTTTAAGAAGATTTTAGCTGGGCGTGCAGTTGTAAAAAATAATGCAGAGAGATCGTGTGTCTACTTTACCCAGTTTCCCCCAAAGTTAACACCTTGCAAAACTATAGTACAGTATCACAACCAGGATATAGACATTGATAAAATGCGCAGATTTTTATTGAGATGTCTTCAGTTTCATTTGTATATATGTGTATGTTTATGTTTGTGTGTGTCTGTGTATTCAGTTTTATATTAATTCACGACATCTTCCATCACAGTCAAGATTCAGAATATTACCATCACCACAAGGATTCTCCCTTTTGCCCTTTAAACCCACACCCACCTTTGTCCTCTCATGCTCCTACCGCTACCATGCCTGTCCCTGCCCTCAGCAACTACTAATCTGTTTTCCTTCGTTATAATTTTGTCATTTCAACAGTTTTACATAGACTCACATAGTATGTAACTTTTTGGGATTGCCTTTTTTCACTCACCGTAATGCCCTGGAGGCTCATCTAGGTTGCTGTGTATATCAGTCCTGTTTTATTTTTGAGTACTACTGCACGGTATGAGTGTACCCTGGCTTCTCTGTCTGTTCACCAGTTGAAGGATGGCTGGGTTGTTTCTCGTTTTCGGCTGTTTGGAGTAAAGCTACTATACTGTGCATGCCCATGGATAGGTTTCTCTATGAACATCTGTTTTCATTCCTCTGGGCTAACACCCAAGAGCACAGTAGCTGGGTCCTATGGTAATAGTAAGTTGAGTTTTGTAAAATCCTGGCAAACTGTTTTCCAGTGCAGCTGTACCATTTTACATTCCCACCAGCAATGTATGAATGATCTAGTTTCTTTGCATGTGTATTTCTGATCTTTCTTTTTATTATTCTTATGATTAAATAAGTTCTTTTGGCTACACTACGCAGCATGTAGGGTGTTAGTTCCCTGACCAGGGATGAAATCCGTGCCCCTGCAGTGGAAGCGCTGAGTCTTAACCACTGGACCTCCAAGGAAGTCCCTGTGGATTTTGTTCTTTCTTCCTTCCTCATGCTCCAAGCTTCCTTCCTTCATTATATCCTTTTGGTCAGATGAGTTTCCTTTAGCCAGTTTTTAAGGGTAAGTCAGTCAGTAACAGTTTGTGTTTAGTTTTCCTTTGTCTGCGGATGTGTTTATTTTTCCTTCATTCCTGAAGGATAGTTTTGCCTGAAATAAAAATTACTGTTGAGATTTCTTGTCTTTCAGCACTTGAAAATGTTTTACTTACCAAAATGTTGTTCAAACAGAATCCGGCCCAGAAATGCGTTGTGAGACAATAAATTATCCAATGGTACAGGAAAGTGACAGTGACGAAGATACTGATTCAGAAAATTCCTTCCTCACTGCTTCTTTTGGTGAGTTTGAAATGATCCCTATTATGATACACTCTAACCTAGATCCATCAGCATTCTTAATGTTAATTCTTAGTGGCTGCGTTTTCAACATGAAACTTTTCATTTTGAGATATTTCAGAATCACGTGTAGTTGCAAGAAAAAATAGGCAGATCCTGTGTACCCTTTACCCAATACTTCCCAATAGTAGTATTCTGCAAAAAGATAGTAAAATATCTCAACTGGGATTTTGACATTGATATGATCCAGAGATCTATTCAGATGACCCCAGCTTAACTTGTATTCATTTGTGTGTGTGTCTGTGTGTGTGCATGTAGTTCCCACACTTTTATGACGTGTTTAGGTTCAGGTATTCACCACTACATTCATGATACAGAACTGTTCTATCACTCCCGGGATTCCTCCTTTGGCTTTTTATAACCACACCCACCTCCTTCTTGTCATTCCTTCCCTGCCTTCATCTTTAAGCCATCCAAATACGAATATGTTCTTCCTCGTTATAATTTTGTCATTGCAGGACAATGTTCTATTAATGGAGTCATATAGTCGTTAATATTTAAGGATTGCCTTTTTCTCACTCAGCATAATTCCCTGGAGATTCATGCAAGTTGCTGCATGTATCAGTAGTTCCTTCCTTTTTATTGCTGAGCACAACCATGATTTGTTTATCTGTTCACCTCGTGAAGGACATCTGGGTTGTTTCCAGTCTTTAGCTATGAGTAGTAAAGTTTCTGTGAACATTAATGTGTAGGTTTCTGTCTGAACGCAGTTTTCATTTCCGTTTGATAAAGGTGCAAGAGCACAGTTGCTGGGTAGTATGATTATTGCCTGTTTAGTTTTATAAGAAACGGGCAAGCTGTTTTCAGAATGAGTGATTTTATATTCCCACCTGCAATGTATAAGTGATTCATTTTCTCTGCATCCTCACCAGCATTTGGTGTTTTCAGTATTTTTAAACTTTTATCCCTTCTGGTAGGTGTATAGTGTAATAATATTTCATTGTGGGTTTAATATGTATTTGCCTTTGGATAGTGATATACAACATCTTTACATGTGATAATTTTTCCATCTATATGTTCTTTCTCTGAAATATCTCTTCTGTCTTACAATTTGTTTTCTTTCTTTTTAATGCTGAGTTTTGGGAGTTGTTTAGATATTTGTGGATACTGGTCTTTTGTTGGATATGTGGTTTGCAAATATGTTCTTCCTTTCTGCAGGTTTCCTTTTCATCCTGTCTACTGGTTTTTTTGTTTTGTTTTGTTTTGTTTTGCAGAGAGAAAGTTGTTAGTTTTTGTGAGGTTCCCGCTGTATTTTCCTTTTATGGATTTTACTTTAGCTATCGCGTCTATGAACTCTTTGTTTAGTTCTTGATGCCAATTTTTTTTCTCCTTTGTTTTTTTCTAAAGGTTTTACAGTTAACATTTCATATGTGTGTTAATTTTGTAAAAGGTGTGAGATGTAGGTTGAGGTTCTTTTGTTTTTTTTGCCTATGGTATCCAGTTGCCGCAGTACCATGTTTGCTCCATTGAATTGCTTTTGTACCTTAATCAAAAGCCAATTAGGCATATTTGTGTAGATCTATTTCTGGGATCTCTATTTTGTTCCACGGATCTATGTTTCTACCCCCCTGCGAAACCACAACATTGTGATTATTTTTGTTATGCAGTAAGCCTTGCCATCAGGTAGAATGATTCCTCATACTTTTCTGCTTTTTCAAAATCAGTCTAAATATGGTAGTTCCTGTGCCTTTCCATCCTAATTGTATTTTTTATTTTTATTTACTTATTTTTTAAATATGTATTTTTTTGGTTGCACTGGGTCTGAGTTGCGGCAGCTGTGCTCCTTAGTTTCGGCACGCGGGCTCCTTAGTTGTGGCATGCGAACTCAAACGCTCAGTTGCGGCACGTATGTGGGATTTAGTTCCCTGACCAGGGATTGAACCTGGGCCCCCTGCACTGAGAGCGCGGAGCGTTAACCACTGCACCACCAGGGAAATGTCCCCCATCCTAATTTTAGAATAAGCTTGTTTATGTTTCACCCCAGAATTGCTGGGATTTTGATGGGAATTGTGTTAAAACCACAGGTCAACTTGAGAAGAACTTACATATTGCGTATATTTAATCTTCTCCTCCATGAGCATTGTACGTCTGTCTGTATGTATTGAGGTCTTCTTTGATTTTTTAAATCATCATTTTGTTATTTTCAGAATATAGATCCTATACATCTTTTAAAAATAAGTTTGTGGTTGGTACTTCCCTGGAGGCGCGGTGGTTAAGAATCCACCTGGCAATGCCGGGGATGTGGGTTCAATCCCTGGTTCGGGAATATCCCACATGCTGTGGAGCAACTAAGCCCGTGTGCCTCAACTACTTATCCGGTGCACCTAGGGCCCGTGCTCTGCAACAAGAGAAGCCACAGCAATGAGAAGCCCGTGCACCGCAACGAAGAGTAGCGTCCATGTGACGCAAGTAGAGAAAGCCCGCGCGTAGCAGCGAAGACCCAACACAACGAAAAATAACTAAATAAGGAGTAAAATATTATAAAGTAAAATAAAAAGAAAATCAGTTTTTGCTGAAGTATTCTATTTTTTTGGAGATGTAAATGGTATTATGTTTTTAATTTGGGTTACACGTGGTCATTGTTAGTACAGTTGACCCTTGATCAGCATAGCTTTGAACTGTGTGGGTCCACTTACATGTGGATTTTTTTCAGTAAATACTATAGTACTATAGAGTCCGAGGTTGGTTGAATCCACAGATGGGTAACTGCAGATACGACTACCATTTATAAAGTTACATGTGGATTTTGACTGCGTGGAGAGTCGGTGCCCCTAAAGCTCACATTGTTCAAGGGTCAACTGTAGATAGAATTAAGCTTAATTTTAGAATGTTGATCTTGTATTCTGTGACCTGGATGAACTCACTTACTAGTTTTAAGAGTCTTTTTTGAGCAATTCCTTGGGATTTTCTACATAGCCATCCTTCTTGCATTATGCCAGCTGCAAGTGGGGACCATTATATTGCTTCCTGTCCAATGTGTATGCTTTTTGATCCTTTTTATTGCATTATTGCAGTGGCTAGAATCTCCAGTATTATGTTGAATAAGAGTGGTGAGAGTGGACATCCTTGCTTTGTTTGTGATCTTGGGAAGAAAGCATTCAGTCGTTCACCACTTAACATGATGAGAACTCTTGGTTTCGGTGGATGATCATTATTAAGTTGGGGCGGTTTCCCTCTCTTCCTAACTTGCTGAGAGTGTTTTGCAAATGTTTTTTCTATGTCCATGATCACATGGTTCTTGTTCGTTAGCCTGCTGATATGATGGAGTATATTGATAGGTTTTCCATTGTTGGACGAGCCTTGCATACCTGGGTTAAATCCTTCTTGGTCATGGTGTATAATCCTTTGAATACATAATTGATTTGGTTGGCAAATATTTGATTAAGAATTTATGTGTCCAAGTTCATGAAAGATATTGGTGTGTAGTTTTCTTTTCTGTGTGTTATCTCTGTGTGGTTTTGGTATCAGAGCATACTAGCCTCGTAAAATGAATAAGGATTTCCTCTTCTTGTATTTTATGGAGGAGTAAATGATAAATTAGTGTTAATTCCCTAAATGTTTGGTAAAAATCTCCAGTGAAATCATGTGGGTTTGTAGATATCTTTTGGGGAGCTTTTTAATTGCAAATTTAATATCTTTGATGGTTATCGGACTATTTAGATTATCTATGCCATCTTCGTTGAGTTTTAGTATTTGTAATGTTGGAAGTATTTTCCATTTGTTCGAAGTTATCAAACTTATGAAGGCAAAGTGGGTTGTAGTATTCCCTATTATCCTTTTTTTCCTTTTTCTAAAATTAATTGATTAATTTATTTTTGGCTGCGTTCAGTCTTTGTTACTGGGTGCAGGCTTTCTCTAGTTGGGGCGAGCGGGGGTTACTCTCTGTTGCGGTGCGTGGGCTTCTCCGTGCGGTGGCTTTTCTTGTTGCGGACCATGGGCTCTAGGTGCTCGGGCTTCAGTAGTTGTTGCCCGAGGGCTTAGTAGTTGTGTATTGCGGGCTCTAGAGCGCAGGGTCAGTACCTGTGGAGCACGGGCTTACTTGCTTCTCGCTATGTGGCATCTTCCCAGTGCAGGGTTCATACCCGTGTCCCCTGCATTGGCAGGCGGATTCCTAATCAGTGCGCCACCAGTGAAGTCCCAAATCTGCTTCATTCTTGAAGGATTGTTTTGCCCGATATAGAATACATGTTTCAGCGACTTCTCTGGAGGTCCTGTGGTTAAGATTCCGCGCTAACGCTGCAGGGAGCACGGGTCCGTTCCCTGCTCTGGGTACTAAGATCCTGCATGCCACGTGGTGCGGCCAAAAAAAATGAGGCAAAATAGAATTCATGGTTGAGAATTCTTATCTTTTAGTAGTTGAAAGTGTTTTGTTTTTAGAAATGTTGTTAAAAGCTCAAACTACCTAGAAAAGAGCCCTGAGACAGCAAATTATCCACTTTAATTGGAAAACAACAGTAGCCAAGATATTTCCTCATTATGTCACTGCATTCCTCCCAGTTTGGGTGAGTTTGAAATGATACTTTGACATATAGCATAGTGAATGTAGAGTCATCAGTCTGTTTAGTGTAAGATGGTGGTAGCTCTTGCTAATTAAAGTTTTTATTTTCAGAAAAGTTTAGCTGCACATGCAGTTATAATAAATAGTACATAAGGATCCTGTGTTCTCTTTACCCACTTTTCCCCAATGGTATTTACAACTGTAAAATGGTATCAACTTGCAGAATGATAGAAAATTATCACAACCAAGATAGTGACATGATACCATCCACAGATATTTTGGAGCTGTCCCCAGTTTCACTTGCATTAATATGAGTGTGTATTTAGTTCTCTACAGTTTTATCATATGCGCAGGTTCACGTACCTTCTACCAGAGGCAAGCCCTGAAACAGTCCCATCAGCAGTACGATCTCTCATATTGCTCTTTTATAACCACACCCGTCCCCTTCCTATTGACATTTGCCCCCTACTCCTACCCTCTGCCCTGTTGCATGATAACTATGAATCTCTTCTCCAGATCTATTATTTGTCCCTTCATCGTTGTTATATACTTGGAATCATGTGGTGTTTGAGGCTTCTTCCCTCAGTGCAATTCCCTGGAGATTCATTCACACTGTTGTATCAGTGGTTCCTTCTTTTTTATTGCTGACTAGTATTTCGTGGTGTGGATGTACCAGGGTTTATTTTTCTGTTCATCTGTTGAAAACCTCTGCGTTTCCTGTTTTTGACTGTTAGGCGTAAAGGTGATATGAATATTCATTCATAGTTTCAAATTTTGCTTCAGTTCACTCTTTCACACAAGTTTTCACTTCTTTGGATGAATGCCCGAGACTGCAATTTCTGGGTCCTATGGTAACTGCACCCTTAGTTTTATAAGAAATTGTCAAACTGCTTTCCAGTGCAGCTGTACCATTTTCCCTTCCTGCCAGCAATGTATGAGTGATCTAGTTTCTCTGCATGCATATTTCTGTTCCTTCCATTGTTCTTTCTGCTTCTTAATGCTCCAGAATTCTATTATAGGTTTTCTGCTAGAAGGTTTTCTTGTACGTATTTTCTAAGTATAAGTCAGTTAGTGACAAATACTTTTGGTTTTCCTTTGTTTGTCAATATCTATTTTTGCTTCATTACGGGAGGATAGTTTCATCAGCTATAGGTATGAGGGTGGGAGTCATTTCTCACAGCATTTGAAAAACGTTTTCCTTCCAGAAATATTGGCGGAAGCAGTAAGCAGCCTGGAAGATAACACTCAGATGAAATACCCAGCTCTCTTGGAAGGTGAGAGTGGTAAGATACTTCATATTTCTTCATCCCTCCCAATTTTGGTGAGTTTGTAATAATACATATTACAAGTAGCACGATTTAATCTAGGTTTACGAACACCCCTAATATGAACTAGTGGTAGCTTTTCCTGATTAAAAATGAAAAGGTTTACTTTAAGAAGATTTTAGCTGGGCATGCAGTTGTAAAAAATAATGCAGAGAGATCGTGTGTATATTTTACCCGGTTTCCTCCAAAGATAACACCTTGCAAAACTATAGTACAATATCACAACCAGGATATAGACATTGATAAAATCCACAGATTTTTATCGAGATGTCTTCAGTTTTATTTGTATATATGTGTATGTTCGTGTGTGTGTGTGTATTCAGTTTTATATAATTTCACGACATCTTCCATCACAGTGAAGATTCAGAACATTTCCATCACCACAAGGATTCTCCCTTTTGCCCTTTAAACCCACACCCACCTTTGTCCTCTCATGCTCCTACCGCTACCATGCCTGTCCCTGCCCTCAGCAACTACTAATCTGTTTTCCTTCGTTATAATTTTGTCATTTCAAGAGTTTTACATAGACTCACATAGTATGTAACCTTTTGGGATTGCCTTTTTTCACTCACCGTAATGCCCTGGAGGCTTATCTAGGTTGCTGTGTAAATCAGTCCTGTTTTATTTTTGAGTACTACTGCACGGTATGAGTGTACCCTGGCTTCTCTGTCTGTTCACCAGTTGAAGGATGGCTGGGTTGTTTCTCGTTTTCGGCTGTTTGGAGTAAAACTACTATACTGTGCATGCCCATGGATAGGTTTCTGTATGAACATCAGTTTTCATTTCTCTGGGCTGACACCCAAGAGCACAGTAGCTGGGTCCTATGGTAATAGTAAGTTGAGTTTTGTAAAATCCTGGCAAACTGTTCTCCAGTGTAGCTGTACCATTTTACATTCCCACCAGCAATGTATGAATGATCTACTTTCTTTGCATGTGTATTTCTGCACTTTCTTTTTATTGTTCTTATGATTAAAAAAGTTCTTTTGGCTGCACCACGCAGCATGTAGGGTGTTAGTTCCCTGACCAGGGATGAAATCCGTGCCCCTGCAGTGGAAGCGCTGAGCCTTAACCACTGGACCTCCAAGGAAGTCCCTGTGGATTTTGTTCTTTCTTCCTTCCTCATGCTCCAAGCTTCCTTCCTTCATTATATCCTTTTTTTTTTTTTTTTTTTTAACATCTTTATTGGGGTATAATTGCTTTACAATGGTGTGTTAGTTTCTGCTTTATAACAAAGTGAATCAGTCATACATAAACATATGTTCCCATATGTCTTCCCTGTTGCGTCTCCCTCCCTCCCACCCTCCCCATCCCACCCCTCCAGGCTGTCACAAAGCACCGAGCCAATATCCCTGTGCCATGCGGCTGCTTCCCACTAGCTATCTACCTTACTGCATTTGTTACTATGTATATGCCCATGACTCTCTCTCGCCCTGTCACAGCTCACCCTTCCCCCTCCCCATAACCTCAAGTCCGTTCTCTAAGAGGTCTGCGTCTTTATTCCTGCTTTACCCCTAGGTTCTTCATGACATTTTTTTCTTAAATTCCATATATATGTGTTAGCATACGGTATTTGTCTTTTTCTTTCTGACTTACTTCACTCTGTATGACAGACTCTAGGTCTATCCACCTCATTACAAATAGCTCAATTTCGTTTCTTTTTATGGCTGAGTAATATTCCATTGTATATATGTGCCACATCTTCTTTATCCATTCATCCGATGACGGGCACTTAGGTTGTTTCCATCTCCGGGCTATTGTAAATAGAGCTGCAATGAACATTTTGGTACATGACTCTTTTTGAATTTTGGTTTTCTCAGGGTATATGCCCAGTAGTGGGATTGCTGGGTCATATGGTAGTTCTATTTGTAGTTTTTTAAGGAACCTCCATACTGTTCTCCATAGTGGCTGAACCAATTCACATTCCCACCAGCAGTGCAAGAGTGTTCCCTTTTCTCCACACCCTCTCCAGCATTTATTGTTTCTAGATTTTTTGATGATGGCCATTCTGACTGGTGTGAGATGATATCTCATTGTAGTTTTCATTTGCATTTCTCTAATGATTAATGATGTTGAGCATTCTTTCATGTGTTTGTTGGCAGTCTGTATATCTTCTTTGGAGAAATGTCTATTTAGGTCTTCTGCCCATTTTTTGATTGGGTTGTTTGTTTTCTTGTTATTGAGCTGCATGAGCTGCTTGTAAATTTTGGAGATTAATCCTTTGTCGGTTGCTTCATTTGCAAATATTTTCTCCCATTCTGAGGGTTGTCTTTTGGTCTTGTTTATGGTTTCCTTTGCTGTGCAAAAGCTTTGAAGTTTCATTAGGTCCCATTTGTTTATTTTTGTTTTTATTTCCATTACTCTAGGAGGTGGGTCAGAAAGGATCTTGCTTTGATTTATGTCATAGAGTGTTCTGCCTATGTTTTCCTCTAAGAGTTTGATAGTTTCTGGCCTTACATTTAGGTCTTTAATCCATTTTGAGCTTATTTTTGTGTATGGTGTTAGGGAGTGATCTAATCTCATACTTTTACATGTACCTGTCCAGTTTTCCCAGCACCACTTATTGAAGAGGCTGTCCTTTCTCCATTGTACATTACTGCCACCTTTATCAAAGATAAGGTGTCCATATGTGCATGGGTTTATCTCTGGGCTTTCTATCCTGTTCCATTGATCTATCTTTCTGTTTTTGTGCCAGTACCATACCGTCTTGATGACTGTAGCTTTGTAGTATAGTCTGAAGTCAGGGAGCCTGATTCCTCCAGTTCCTTCTTTCGTTCTCAAGATTGCTTTGGCTATTCGGGGTCTTTTGTGTTTCCATACAAATTGTGAAATTTTTTGTTCTAGTTCTGTGAAAAATGCCAGTGGTAGTTTGATAGGGATTGCATTGAATCTATAGATTGCTTTGGGTAGTAGAGTCATTTTCACAATGTTGATTCTTCCAATCCAAGAACATGGTATATCTCTCCATCGATTTATATCATCTTTAATTTCTTTCATCAGTGTCTTATAATTTTCTGCATACAGGTCTTTTGTCTCCTTAGGTAGGTTTATTCCTAGATATTTTATTCTTTTTGTTGCAATGGTAAATGGGAGTGTTTTCTTGATTTCACTTTCAGATTTTTCATCATTAGTATATAGGAATGCCAGAGATTTCTGTGCATTAATTTTGTATCCTGCCACTTTACCAAATTCATTGATTAGCTCTAGTAGTTTTCTGGTAGCATCTTTAGAGTTCTCTATGTATAGGATCATGTCATCTGCAAACAGTGACAGCTTTACTTCTTCTTTTCCAATTTGGATTCCTTTTATTTCCTTTTCTTCTCTGATTGCTGTGGCTAAAACTTCCAAAACAATGTTGAATAATAGTGGTGAGAGTGGGCAACCTTGTCTTGTTCCTGATCTTAGTGGAAATGCTTTCAGTTTTTCACCATTGAGGATGATGTTTGCTGTGGGCTTGTCATATATGGCCTTTATTATGTTGAGGAAAGTTCCCTCTATGCCTACTTTCTGCAGGGTTTTTATCATAAATGGGTGTTGAGTTTTGTCAAAAGCTTTCTCTGCATCTATTGAGATGATCATATGGTTTTTCTCCTTCAATTTGTTAATATGGTTTATCACATTGATAGATTTGCGTATATTGAAGAATCCTTGCATTCCTGGAATAAACCCCACTTGATCATGGTGTATGATCCTTTTAATGTGCTGTTGGATTCTGTTTGCTAGTATTTTGTTGAGGATTTTTGCATCTATGTTCATCAGTGATATTGGCCTGTAGTTTTCTTTCTTTGTGACATCCTTGTCTGGTTTTGGTATCAAGGTGATGGTGGCCTCGTAGAAGGAGTTAGGGAGTGGTCCTCCCTCTGCTATATTTTGGAAGAGTTTGAGAAGAATAGGTGTTAGCTCTTCTCTAAATGTTTGATAGAATTCGCCTGTGAAGCCATCTGGTCCTGGGCTTTTCTTTGTTGGAAGATTTTTAATCACAGTTTCAATTTCAGTGCTTGTGATTGGTCTGTTCATATTTTCTATTTCTTCCTGATTCAGTCTTGGCAGGTTGTGCATTTCTAAGAATTTGTCCATTTCTTCCAGATTGTGCATTTTATTGGCATAGAGTTGTTTGTAGTAATCTCTCATGATCTCTTTTATCTCTGCAGTGACAGTTGTTACCTCTCCTTTTTCATTTCTAATTCTATTGATTTGAGTCTTCTCCCTTTTTTTCTTGATGAGTCTGGCTAGTGGTTTATCTATTTTGTTTATCTTCTCAAAGAACCAGCTTTTAGTTTTATTGATCTTTGCTATTGTTTCCTTCATTTCTTTTTCATTTATTTCTGATCTGATTTTTATGATTTCTTTCCTTCTGCTAGCTTTGGGGTTTTTTTGTTCTTCTTTCTCTAATTGCTTGAGGTGCAAGGTTAGGTTGTTTATTCGAGATGTTTCCTGCTTCTTAAGGTGGGCTTGTATTGCTATAAACTTCCCCCTTAGAACTGCTTTTGCTGCATCCCACAGGTTTTGGGTCGTTGTGTCTCCATTGTCATTTGTTTCTAGGTATTTTTTGATTTCTTCTTTGATTTCTTCAGTGATCTCTTCATTATTAAGTAGTGTATTGTTTAGCCTCCATGTGTTTGTATTTTTTACAGATCTTTTCCTGTAATTGATATCTAGTCTCATGGCGTTGTGGTCAGAAAAGATACTTGATACAATTTCAATTTTCTTAAATTTACCAAGGCTTGATTTGTGACCTAAGATATGATCTATCCTGGAGAATGTTCCATGAGCACTTGAGAAAAATGTGTATTCTGTTGTTTTTGGATGGAGTGTCCTATAAATATCAATTAAGTCCATCTTGTTTAATGTATCATTTAAAGCTTGTGTTTCCTTATTTATTTTCATTTTGGATGATCTGTCCATGGGTGAAAGTGGGGTGTTTAAGTCCCCTACTATGAATGTGTTACTGTCGATTTCCCCTTTTATGGCTGTTAGTATTTGCCTTATGTATTGAGGTGCTCCTATGTTGGGTGCATAAATATTTACAATTGTTATATCTTCTTCTTGGATCGATCCCTTGATCATTATGTAGTGTCCTTCTTTGTCTCTTTTAATAGTCCTTATTTTAAAGTCTATTTTGTCTGATATGAGAATTGCTACTCCAGCTTTCTTTTGGTTTCCATTTGCATGGAATATCTTTTTCCATCCCCTTACTTTCAGTCTGTATGTGTCTCTAGGTCTGTAGTGGGTCTCTTGTAGACAGCATATATAAGGGTCTTGTTTTTGTATCCATTCAGCTAATCTGTGTCTTTTGGTGGGAGCATTTAGTCCATTTACATTTAAGGTAATTATCGATATGTATGTTCCTATTCCCATTTTCTAAATTGTTTTGGGTTCGTTATTATAGGTCTTTTCCTTCTCTTGTGTTTCTTGCCTAGAGGAGATCCTTTAGCATTTGTTGTAAAGCTGGTTTGGTGGTGCTGAACTCTCTCAGCTTTTGCTTGTCTGTAAAGGTTTTAATTTCTCCATCAAATCTGAATGAGATCCTTGCTGGGTAGAGTAGTCTTGGCTGCATGTTTTTCTCCTTCATCACTTTCAGTATGTCCTGCCACTCCCTTCTGGCTTGTAGGGTTTCTGCTGAGAGATCAGCTGTTAACCTTATGGGGATTCCCTTATGTGTTATTTGTTGTTTTTCCCTTGCTGCTTTTAATATGCTTTCTTTGTATTTAATTTTTGACAGTTTGATTAATATGTGTCTTGGCGTATTTCTCCTTGTATTTATCTTGTATGGGACTCTCTGTGCTTCCTGGACTTGATTAACTATCTCCTTTCCCATATTAGGGAAGTTTTCAACTATAATCTCTTCAAATATTTTCTCAGTCCCTTTCTTTTTCTCTTCTTCTTCTGGAACCCCTATAATTCGAATGTTGGTGCGTTTAATGTTGTCCCAGAGGTCTCTGAGACTGTCCTCAGTTCTTTTCATTCTTTTTTCTTTATTCTGCTCTGCAGTAGTTATTTCCACTATTTTATCTTCCAGGTCACTTATCCGTTCTTCTGCCTCAGTTATTCTGCTATTGATCCCATCTAGAGTACTTTTAATTTCATTTATTGTGTTGTTCATCGTTGCTTGTTTCATCTTTAGTTCTTCTAGGTCCTTGTTAACTGATTCTTGCATTTTGTCCAATCTATTGTCCATTCTATCTCCAAGATTTCGGATCAACCTTACTATCATTATTCTGAATTCTCTTTCAGGTAGACTGCCTATTTCCTCTTCATTTGTTAGGTCTGGTGGGTTTTTATCTTGCTCCTTCATCTGCTGTGTGTTTTTCTGTCTTCTCATTTTGTTTATCTTACTGTGTTTGGGGTCTCGTTTTTGCAGGCTGCAGGTTTGTAGTTCCTCCTGTTTTTGATGTCTGTCTCCAGTGGCTAAGGTTGGTTCAGTGGGTTGTGTAGGCTTCCTGGTGGAGGGGGCTAGTGCCTGTGTTGTGGTGGATGAGGCTGGATCTTGTCTCTCTAGTAGGCAGGTTCACGTCTGGTGGTGTGTTTGGGGGTGTCTGTGGCCTTATTATGATTTTAGGCAGCCTCTCTGCTAATGGGTGGGGTTGTGTTCCTGTTTTGCTAGTTGTTTGGCATAGGTTTTCCAGCACTGTGGCTTGCTGGTCGTTGATTGAAGCTGGGTGCTGGTGTTAAGATGGAGGTCTCTGGGAGATTTTCGCCGTTTGATATTATGTGGAGCTGGGAGGTCTCTTGTTGATCAGTGTCCTGAAGTTGGCTGTCCTATCTCAGAGGCAGAGCCCTGCCTCCTGGCTGGAGCACCAAAAGCTTTTCATCCACAGGCTCAGGATAAAAGGGAGAAAAAGTAGAGGGAATTAGTAGAAGTATGAGGAAAGAAAGAAGGAAAGGAGGGTAGGAAGGAAGGAAGAAAGAAAGAAAGAAGCAAAGAAGGAAAGAAGGCAAGAAGGAAAGAAAGGAGGGAGGGAGGGAGGGAGGAAGGAAGGAAGGAGGGAAAGAAGGAAAAAAGACAGAAAGAAAGAAGATACAGTAAAAATAAAATAAAGTATAATAAAGTTATTGAATTAAAAACTTCTTATTTAGAAAAAAAAAAAAAAAGGGACGGAAAGAACCTTAGGACAAATGTTGGAAGCAAAGCTATACAGACAAAATCTTACACAGAAGCATACACATACACCCTCACTAAAAGAGGTAAATGGGGAAAAATCCTAAATCTTGCTGTCAGAGACCACCTCCTCAATTTGGGATGATTCGTTGTCTAAAGGAGGGAAGGAAGGACGGAAAGAAAGAAAGAAAGAACGAAGGTAAAGTGTAATAAGGTTATTAAAATTAATTATTAAGAAAAAAAATTAAAAAAAAAAACATGGACGGATAGAACCCTAGGACAAATGGTGGAAGCAAGACTATACAGACAAGATCTCACACAGAAGCATACACATACACATTCACAAAAAGAGGAAAGGGGGAAAAATCATAGATCTTGCTCCTAAAGTCCACTTCCTTAATTTGGGATGATTGGTTGTCTATTCAGGTATTCCACAGATGCAGGGTACATCAAGTTGATTGTGGAGCTTTAATCCGCTGCTTCTGAGGCTGCTGGGAGAGATTTCCCTTTCTCTTCTTTGTTCTCACAGCTCCCAGGGCTAAGCTTTGGATTTGGCCCTGCCACTGCGTGTAGATCGCTGGAGGGCGTCTGTTTTTTGCTCAGACAGGATGGGGTTAAAAGAGCCGCTGATTGGGGGCTCTGGCGCACTCAGGCCGGCGGGGACGAAGGGGCACAGAGTGCGGGGCGGGCCTGCGGTGGCAAAGGCCGGCGTGACTTTGCACCAGCCTGAGGCGCGCTGTGCGCTCTCCCGGGGATGTTGTCCCTGGATCCCGGGAACCCGGCAGTGGCGGGCTGCACAGGCTCCGCGGAGGAGGGGTGTGGAGAGTGACCTGTGCTCGCACACAGGCCCCTCGGTTGCGGTAGCAGCAGCCTTAACGTCTCCCGCCCGCCTCTGGGGTCCGCGCTTTTAGCCGCGGCTTGCGCCCGTCTCTAGATTCCGCGCTTTCAGCCGCGGCTCGCGCCTGCCTCTGGATTCCGCGCTTTCAGCCGCGGCTCGCGCCCGTCTCTGGATTCCGCGCTTTCAGCCGCGGCTCGCGCCCGTCTCTGGGGTCCGCGCTTTCAGCCGCGGCTCGCGCCCGTCTCTGGGGTTCGCGCTTTTAGCCGCGGCTCGCGCCCGTCTCTGGAGTTCCTTTAAGCAGCGTTCTTAAACCCCTCTCCTCACGCCCCAGAAAACAAAGAGGGAAGGAAAAGTCTCCTGCCTCTTCTGCAGGTGCAGGCTTTTCCCCGGACTCCCTCCCGGCTAGCTGTGGTGCCCTAACCCCTTCAGGCTATGTTCAAGCCGCCAACCCCTGTCCTCTCCCTGCGCTCCGGCCTCAGCTCGCAGCCCCGCCCGCCCCGGCGGGTAAGCAGACAAGCCTCTCGGGCTGGTGAGTGCCGGTCGGCACCGATCCTCTGTGCGGGAATCTCCCCGCTTTGCCCTCCGCACCCGTTGCTGTGCACTCCTCCGCAGCTTCGAAGCTCCCCCCTCCGCCTCCCGCAGTCTCCGCCCGCGAAGGGGCTTCCTAGAGTGTGGAAACTTTTCCTCCTTCACAGCTCCCTCCAACTGGTGCAGGTGCCGTCCCTATTCTTTTGTCTCTGTTTTTTCTTTTGCCCTACCAGGTACGTGGGGAGTTTCTTGCCTTTTGGGAGGTCTGAGGTCTTCTGCCAGCCTTCAGTAGGTGTTCTGTAGGAGTTGTTCCACGTGTAGTTGTATTTCTGGTGTATCTGTGGGGAGGAAGGTGATCTCCGCGTCTTACTCTTCCGCCATCTTCCGCCTTCCCCCATTATATCCTTTTGGTCAGATGAGTTTCCTTTAGCCAGTTTTTATGGGTAAGTCAGTCAGTAACAGTTTGTGTTTAGTTTTCCTTTGTCTGCGGATGTCTTTATTTTTCCCTCATTCCTGAAGGATAGTTTTGCCTGAAATAAAAATTACTGTTGAGATTTCTTGTCTTTCAGCACTTGAAAATGTTTTACTTACCAAAATGTTGTTCAAACAGAATCCGGCCCAGAAATGCGTTGTGAGATAATGAATTATCCAATGGTACAGGAAAGTGACAGTGACGAAGATACTGATTCAGAAAATTCCTTCCTCACTGCTTCTTTTGGTGAGTTTGAAATGATCCCTATTACGATACACTCTAACCTATCCATCAGCATTCTTAATGTTAATTCTTAGTGACTGCGTTTTCAACATTAAACCTTTCATTTTGAGATATTTCAGAATCGCATGTAGTTGCAAGAAAAAATAGGCAGATCCTGTGTACCCTTTACCCAATACTTCCCAATAGTAGTATTCTGCAAAAAGATAGTAAAATATCTCAACTAGGATTTTGACATTGATATGATCCACAGATCTATTCAGATGACCCCAGCTTTAGTTGTATTCAGTTGTGTGTGTGTCTGTGTGTGTGTATATAGTTCTGCGCAGTTTTATGACGTGTTTAGGTTCAGGTATTCACCACTACAGTCATGATACAGAACTGTTCTATCACTTCCAGGATCCCTCCTTTGGCTTTTTATAACCACACCCACCTCCTTCTTGTCATTCCTTCCCTGCCTTCATCTTTAAGCCATCCAAATACGAATGTGTTCTCCCTCGTTATAATTTTGTCATTGCAGGACAATGTTCTATTAATGGAGTCATATAGTCGTTAATATTTAAGGATTGCCTTTTTCTCACTCAGCATAATTCCCTGGAGATTCATGCAAGTTGCTGCATGTATCAGTAGTTCCTTCCTTTTTATTGCTGAGCACAACCATGATTTGTTTATCTGTTCACCTCGTGAAGGACATCCTGGTTGTTTCCAGTCTTTAGCTATGAGGAGTAAAGTTTCTGTGAACAGTAATGTGTAGGTTTCTGTCTGAACGCAGTTTTCATTTCCCTGTGATAAAGGCACAAGAGCACAGTTGCTGGATAGTATGATTATTGCCTGTTTAGTTTTATAAGAAACGGGCAAGCTGTTTTCAGAATGAGTGATTTTATATTCCCACCTGCAATGTATAAGTGATTCATTTTCTCTGCATCCTCACCAGCATTTGGTGTTTTCACTATTTTTAAAATTTTACCCTTTCTGGTAGGTGTATAGTGTAATAATATTTCATTGTGGGTTTAATATGTATTTGCCTTTGGATAGTGATATACAACATCTTTACATGTGATAATTTTTCCATCTATATGTTCTTTCTCTGAAATATCTCTTCTGTCTTATAATTTGTTTTCTTTTTTTTTAATGCTGAGTTTTGGGAGTTGTTTAGATATTTGTGGATACTGGTCTTTTGTTGGATATGTGGTTTGCAAATATGTTCTTCCTTTCTGCAGGTTTCCTTTTCATCCTGTCTACTGGTTTTTTTGTTTTGTTTTGTTTTGCAGAGAGAAAGTTGTTAGTTTTTGTGAGGTTCCCGCTGTATTTTCCTTTTATGGATTTTACTTTAGCTATCGCGTCTATGAACTCTTTGTTTAGTGCTTGATGCCAATTTTTTTTCCTTTGTTTTTTTCTAAAGGTTTTACAGTTTACATTTCATATGTGCGTTAATTTTGTAAAAGGTGTGAGATGTAGGTTGAGGTTCTTTTGTTTTTTTTGCCTATGGTATCCAGTTGCCGCAGTACCATGTTTGCTCCATTGAATTGCTTTTGTACCTTAATCAAAAGCCAATTAGGCATATTTGTGTAGATCTATTTCTGGGATCTCTATTTTGTTCCACAGATCTATGTTTCTACCCCCCTGCCAAACCTCAACGTTGTGATTATTGTTGTTATGCAGTAAGCCTTACCATCAGGTAGAATGATTCCTCATACTTTTCTGCTTTTTCAAAATCAGTTTAAATATGGTAGGTCCTGTGCCTTTCCATCCTAATTGTATTTTTTATTTACTTATTTTTTAAATATGTATTGGTTGCACTGGGTCTGAGTTGCGGCAGTTTTGCTCCTCAGTTGCGGCACGCGGGCTCCTTAGTTGTGGCATGCGTACTCAAACGCTTAGTTGCGGCACGTATGTGGGATTTAGTTCCCTGACCAGGGATTGAACCCGGGCCCCCTGCATTGAGAGCGCGGAGCCTTAACCACTGCGCCGCCTGGGAAGTGTCCCCCATCCTAATTTTAGAATAAGTTTGTTTATGTTTCCCCCCGGAATTGCCTGGATTTTGATGGGAATTGTGTTAAAACCACAGGTCAGCTTGAGAAGAACTGACATCTTGCGTATATTGAATCTTCTTCTCCATGAGCATTGTATGTCTGCTGTATGTATTGAGGTCTTCTTTGATTTTTTAAATCATCATTTTGTTATTTTTCAGGATATAGATCCTATACATCTTTTAAAAATAAGTTTGTGCTTGGTACTTCCCTGGAGGCGCGGTGGTTAAGAATCCACCTGGCAATGCAGGGGATGTGGGTTCGATCCCTGGTTTGGGAAGATCCCACATGCCGTGGAGCAACTAAGCCCGTGTGCCTCAACTACTTAGCCCATGCTCTGCAACAAGAGAAGCCACAGCAATGAGAAGCCCATGCACCACAACGAAGAGTAGCGTCCATGTGACGCAAGTAGAGAAAGCCCGCGCGTAGCAGCGAAGACCCAACACAAAGAAACATAACTAAATAAGGAGTAAAATAGTATAAAGTAAAATAAAAATTAAAAGAAAATCAGTTTTTGCTGAAGTATTCTATTTTTTGGAGATGTAAATGGTATTATGTTTTTAATTTGGGTTACACGTGGTCATTGTTAGTGCAGTAGACCCTTGAACAACATGGCTTTGAACTGTGTGGGTCCACTTACATGTGGATTTTTTTCAGTAAATACTATAGTACTATAGAGTCCGAGGTTGGTTGAATCCACAGATGGGTAACTGCAGATACGACTACCATTTATAAAGTTACATGTGGATTTTGACTGCGTGGAGAGTCGGTGCCCCGAAAGCTCACATTGTTCAAGGGTCACCTGTATATAGAGTTAAGCTTAATTTTAGAATGTTGATCTTGTATTCTGTGACCTGGATGAACTCACTTATTAGTTTTAAGAGTGTTTTTGAGCAATTCCTTGGGATTTTCTACATAGCCATCCTTCTTGCATTATGCCAGCTGCAAGTGGGGACCATTATATTGCTTCCTGTCCAATGTGTATGCTTTTTGATCCTTTTTATTGCATTATTGCAGTGGCTAGAATCTCCAGTATTATGTTGAATAAGAGTGGTGAGAGTGGACATCCTTGCTTTGTTTGTGATCTTGGGAAGAAAGCATTCAGTCGTTCACCACTTAACATGATGAGAACTCTTGGTTTCGGTGGATGATCTTTATTAAGTTGGGGCGGTTTCCCTCTCTTCCTAACTTGCTGAGAGTGTTTTGCAAATGTTTTTTCTATGTCCATGATCACATGGTTCTTGTTCGTTAGCCTGCTGATATGATGGAGTATATGGATAGGTTTTCCATTGTTGGACCAGCCTTGCATACCTGGGTTAAATCATACTTGGTCATGGTGTATAATCCTTTGAATACATAATTGATTTGGTTGGCAAATATTTGATTAAGAATTTATGTGTCCAAGTTCATGAAAGATATTGGTGTGTAGTTTTCTTTTTTGTGTGTTATCTCTGTGTGGTTTTGGTATCAGAGCATACTAGCCTCATAAAATGAGTAAGGATTGCCTCCTCTTGTATTTTATGGAGGAGTAAATGATAAATTAGTGTTAATTCTCTAAATGTTTGGTGAAAATCTCCAGTGAAATCATCTGGGCTTGTAGATACCTTTTTGGGAGCTTTTTAATTGCAAATTTGATATCTTTGACGGTTATAGGACTGTTTAGACTACCTATGCCATCTTCGTTGAGTTGTAGTATTTGTAATGTTGGAAGTATTGGTCCATTTCTTCTAAGTTATCAAATTTGTGAGGGCAAAGTGGGTTGTAGTATTCCCTATTATCGTTTTTTTCCTTTGTTAAAAATTAATTAAGTTATTTTTGGCTGCGTTCGGTCTTTGTTACTGGGTGCGGGCTTTCTCTAGTTGCTGCGAGCGGGGGTTAGTCTCTGTTGCGGTGCGTGGGCTTCTCCTTGCGGTGGCTTTTCTTGTTGCGGAGCACGGGCTCTAGGTGCCTGGGCTTCAGTAGTTGTGGCACGAGGGCTCAGTAGTTGTGTCTCGCGGGCTCTAGAGCGCAGGCTCAGTAGTTGTGGCGCACGGGCTTAGTTCCTCCGCGGCATGTGGCATCTTCCCAGAGCAGGGCTCGTACCCGTGTCCCCTGCATTGGCAGGCGTATTCCTAATCAGTGCGCCACCAGGGAAGTCCCCGAACTGCTTCATTCTTGAAGGATTGTTTTGCCCGATATAGAATTCATGGTTCAGGGACCTCTCTGGCGGTCCTGTGGTTAAGATTCCGCGCTAACCCTGCAGGGGGCACGGGTCCTATCCCTGCTCTGGGTAGTAAGATCCTGCATGCCGCGTGGTGCGGCCAAAAAAAATGAGGCAAGATAGAATTCATGGTTGAGAATTCTTATCTTTTAGTAGTTGAAAGTGTTTTATTTTTAGAAATGTTGTTAAAAGCTCAAACTACCTAGAAAAGAGCCCTGAGACAACAACTTATCCACTTTTATTGGAAAAGAACAGTAGCCAAGATATTTCCTCATTATGTCGCTGCATTCCTCCCAGTTTTGGTGAGTTTGAAATGATACTTTGACATATAGCATATTGAATGTAGAGTCATCAGTCTGTTTAGTGTAAGATAGTGGTATAGTGGTTTAGTGGTTTAGTGTAAGATAACAGTTATAATAAATAGTACAGAAGGATCCTGTGTTCTCTTTACCCAATTTTCCGCAATGGTATTTACAACTGTAAAATGGTATCAACTTGCAGAATGATAGAAAATTATCACAACCAAGATAGTGACATGATACCATCCACAGATATTTTGGAGCTGTCCCCAGTTTCACTTGCGTTAATATGTGTGCGTATTTAGTTCTATACAGTTTTACCATGTGTGCAGGTTTACGTACCTTCTACCACAGGCAAGCCCTGAAACAGTCCCATCAGCAGCACGATCTCTCATATTGCTCTTTTATAACCACACCCGTCCCCTTCCTATTGACATTTGCCCCCTACTCCTACCCTCTGCCCTGTTGCATGATAACTATGAATCTCTTCTCCAGATCTATTATTCGTCCCTTCAGCGTTGTTATATACATGGAATCATGTGGTGTTTGAGACTGGCTTCTTCCCTCAGTGTAATTCCCTGGAGATTCATTCACACTGTTGTATCAGTGGTTGCTTCTTTTTTATCGCTGACTAGTATTTCGTGGTGTGGATGTACCAGGGTTTATTTTTCTGTTCATCTGTTGAAAACCTCTGCGTTTCCTGTTTTTGACTGTTAGGCGTAAAGGTGATATGAATATTCATTCATAGTTTCAAATTTTGCTTCAGTTCACTCTTTCACACAAGTTTTCACTTCTTTGGATGAATGCCCAAGACTGCAATTTCTGGGTCCTATGGTAACTGCACCCTTAGTTTTATAAGAAATTGTCAAACTGCTTTCCAGTGCAGCTGTACCATTTTCCCTTCCTGCCAGCAATGTATGAGTGATCTAGTTTCTCTGCATGCATATTTCTGTTCCTTCCATTGTTCTTTCTCCTTCTTAATGCTCCAGAA
This sequence comes from Delphinus delphis, assembly GCF_949987515.2. Taxonomy (NCBI): domain Eukaryota; kingdom Metazoa; phylum Chordata; class Mammalia; order Artiodactyla; family Delphinidae; genus Delphinus; species Delphinus delphis. Next base: position 111,212,896 of record NC_082704.1, read on the forward strand.
TTCTGTTATAGGTTTTCTGCTAGAAGGTCTTCTTGTAGCTATTTTCTAAGTATAAGTCAGTTAGTGACAAATACCTTTGGTTTTCCTTTGTCTGTCAGTATCTATTTTTGCTTCATTACGGGAGGATAGTTTCATCAGCTATAGGTATGAGGGTGGGAGTCATTTCTCACAGCATTTGAAAAACGTTTTCCTTCCAGAAATATTGGCGGAAGCAGTAAGCAGCCTGGAAGATAACACTCAGATGAAATACCCAACTTTGTTGGAAGGTGAGAGTGGTAAGATACTTCATATTTCTTCATCCCTCCCAATTTTGGTGAGTTTGTAATGATACATATTACAAGTAGCACGATTTAATCTAGGTTTATGAACACCCTTAATATGAGCTAGTGGTAGCTTTTCCTGATTAAAAATGAAAAGGTTTACTTTAAGAAGATTTTAGCTGGGCATGCAGTTGTAAAAAATAATGCAGAGAGATCGTGTGTCTACTTTACCCGGTTTCCCCCAAAGATAACACCTTGCAAAAGTATAGTACAATATCGCAACCAGGATATGGACATTGAAAAAAATCCGCAGATTTCTATTGAGATGTTTTCAGTTTTCTTTGCATATGTGCGTGTTTATGTTTGTGTGTGTGTGTGTATGTGTATTCAGTTTTACATAATTTCATGACATCCTCCATCACAGTGAAGATTCAGAACATTTCCATCACCACAAGGATTCTCCCTTTTGCCCTTTAAACCCACACCCACCTTTGTCCTCTCATGCTCCTACCGCTACCATGCCTGTCCCTGCCCTCAGCAACTACTAATCTGTTTTCCTTCGTTATAATTTTGTCATTTCAAGAGTTTTACATAGACTCACATAGTATGTAACCTTTTGGGATTGCCTTTTTTCACTCACCGTAATGCCCTGGAGGCTCATCTAGGTTGCTGTGTATATCAGTCCTGTTTTATTTTTGAGTACTACTGCACGGTATGAGTGTACCCTGGCTTCTCTGTCTGTTCACCAGTTGAAGGATGGCTGGGTTGTTTCTCGTTTTCGGCTGTTTGGAGTAAAGCTACTATACTATGCATGCCCATGGATAGGTTTCTGTATGAACATCAGTTTTCATTTCTCTGGGCTGACACCCAAGAGCACGGTAGCTGGGTCCTATGGTAATAGTAAGTTGAGTTTTGTAAAATCCTGGCAAACTGTTTTCCAGTGCAGCTGTACCATTTTACATTCCCACCAGCAGTGTATGAATGATCTAGTTTCTTTGCATGTGTATTTCTGCTCTTTCTTTTTATTATTCTTATGATTAAAAAAGTTCTTTTGGCCGCACCACGCAGCATGTAGGGTGTTAGTTCCCTGACCAGGGATGAAATCCGTGCCCCTGCAGTGGAAGCGCTGAGTCTTAACCACTGGACCTCCAAGGAAGTCCCTGTGGATTTTGTTCTTTCTTCCTTCCTCATGCTCCAAGCTTCCTTCCTTCATTATATCCTTTTGGTCAGATGAGTTTCCTTTAGCCAGTTTTTAAGGGTAAGTCAGTCAGTAACAGTTTGTGTTTAGTTTTCCTTTGTCTGCGGATGTGTTTATTTTTCCTTCATTCCTGAAGGATAGTTTTGCCTGAAATAAAAATTACTGTTGAGATTTCTTGTCTTTCAGCACTTGAAAATGTTTTACTTACCAAAATGTTGTTCAAACAGAATCCGGCACAGCAAAGGGTTGTGAGACAATGAATTATCCAACGGTAAAGGAAAATGACAGAGACGAAGGTACTGATTCAGAAAATTCCTTCCACACTGGTGGTTTAGGTGAGTTTGAAATGATCCCTATTATGATACACTCTAACCTAGATCCATCAGCATTCTTAGTATTAATTCTTAGTGACTGCGTTTTCAACATTAAACTTTTCATTTTGAGATATTTCAGAATCACATGTAGTTGCAAGAAAAAATAGATCCTGTGTACCCTTCACCCAATACTTCCCAATAGTAGTATTCTGCAAAAAGATGGTAAAATATCACAACTAGGATTTTGACATTGATATGATCCACAGATCTATTCAGATGACCCCAGCTTTACTTGTATTCATTTGTGTGTGTGTCTGTGTGTGTGCATGTAGTTCTCCGCACTTTTATGACGTGTTTAGGTTCAGGTATTCACCACTACAGTCATGATACAGAACTGTTCTATCACTTCCAGGAACCCTCTTTTGGCTTTTTATAACCACACCCACCTCCTTCTTGGCATTCCTTCCCTGCCTTCATCTTTAAGCCATCCAAATACGGATATGTTCTTCCTCGTTATAATATCGTCATTGCAGGACAATGTTCTATTAATGGAGTCATATAGTCGTTAATATTTAAGGATTGCCTTTTTCTCACTCAGCATAATTCCCTGGAGTTTCATCCAAGTTGCTGCATGTATCAGTAGTTCCTTCCTTTTTATTGCTGAGCACAACCATGATTTGTTTATCTGTTCACCTCGTGAAGGACATCTGGGTTGTTTCCAGTCTTTAGCTATTAGGAATAAAGTTGCTGTGAACATTCACGTGCAGGTTTTCGTCTGAACGCAGTTTTCATTTCCCTGTGATAAAGGCCCAAGAGCACAGTTGCTGGGTAGGATGATAATTGCCTGTTTAGTTTTATAAGAAACGGGCAAGCTATTTTCAGAATGAGTGGTTTTAGATTCCCACCAGCAATGTATAAGTGATTCATTTTCTCTGCGTCCTCACCAGCATTTGGTGTTTTCACTGTTTTTAAAATTTTATCCCTTCTGGTAGGTGTATAGTGTAATAATATTTCATTGTGGGTTTAATATGCATTTGCCTTTGGATAGTGATATACAACATCTTTACACGTGCTAATTTTCCATCTGTATGTTTTTTCTCTGAAATATCTGTTCCGTCTTATAATTTGTTTTCTTTTTTTACTGCTGAGTTTTGGGAGTTGTTTAGATATTTGTGGATACTGGTCTTTTGTTGGATATGCAGTTTGCAAATATTTTCTTCCCTTCTGCACGTTTCCTTTTCATCTTGTCTGCAGGATTTTTTTTTGTTCTGTTTTGTAGAGAGAGAGGTTTTAATTTTTGTGAGGTTTTCGCTGTATTTTCCTTTTACGGATTTTACTTTAGCTATCGCGTCTATGAACTCTTCTTTTGGTTCTTGATCCCCAATTTTTTCTCCTTTGTTGTTTTCTAAAAGTTTTTTAGTTTACATTTCACATTTGCGTTAATTTTGTATAAGGTGTGAGATGTAGGTTGAGTTTCTTTTTTTGTTTTTGCCTATGGCTATCCAGTTGCTGCGGTACCATCTTTGCTCCACTGAATTGCTTTTGTACCTTAATCAAAACCCAATTAGGCATATTTGTGTAGATGTATTTCTGGGATCTCTGTTGCGTTCCACGGATCTATGTTTCTATCCCTGTGACGAACCACAAGCTTGTGATTATTGTTGTTATACAGTAAGCCTTGCGATCAGGTAGAATTATTCCTGCTACTTTCCTTCTTCTTTTCAAAATCATTTTAGATATGGTCGGTCCTGTGCCTTTCCATCCTAATTTAATTTTAATCTTTTTATTTTTTAAATATATATTTATTTTTTTACACTGGGTCTGAGTTGCAGCAGCTGTGCTCCTTAGTTGCGGCACGGGGGCTCCTTAGTTGTGGAATGCGAACTCAAACGCTTCGTTGCGGTATGCATGTGGGATCTAGTTCCCTGACCTGGGAGTGAATCCGGGCACCCTGCAATCGGAGCACGGAGCGTTAACCACTGCGCCACCAGGGAAATGTCCCCCATCCTAATTTTAGAGTAAGCTTGTTTATGTTTCTCCCCAGAATTGCTGGGATGTTGATGGGAATTGTGTTAAAACTACAGATCAACTTGAGTAGAACTGACATCTTGCATATATTGAGTCTTCTCCTCCATGAGCCTTGTATGTCTGTCTGTATGTATTGAGGTCTTCTTTGATTTTTTAAATCACCATTTTGTTATTTTCAGGATATAGATCCTATACATCTTTTAAAAGTAAGTTTGTACTTGGCACTTCCCTTGTGCGCGGTGGTTAAGAATCCACCTGCCAGTGCAGGGGATGCGGGTTCGATCCCTGGTCCGGGACGGCCCCACATGCCGCGGAGCAACTAAGCCCGTGTTTCTCAACTACTGAGCCCGTGCACATAGAGCCCGTGCTCCGCAACAAGAGAAGCCACAGCAATGAGAAGCCTGCGCACCGCAATGAAGAGTAGCGTCCGCTTGACGCAAGTAGAGAAAGCCCGCGCGTAGCAGCGAAGACCCAACGCAACCAAAAATAAATAACTAAGAAGTAAAATAATATAAAATAAAATAAAAATTAAAAGAAAATCAGTTTTTGCTGAAGTATTCTATTTTTTGGAGATGTAAATGGTATTATGTTTTTAATTTGGGTTACACGTGGTCATTGTTAGTGCAGTTGACCCTTGAACAACATGGCTTTGAACTGTGTGGGTCCACTTACATGTGGATTTTTTTCAGTAAATACTATAGTACTATAGAGTCCGAGGTTGGTTGAATCCACAGATGGGTAACTGCAGATACGACTACCATTTATAAAGTTACATGTGGATTTTGACCGCGTGGAGAGTCGGTGCCCCGAAAGCTCACATTGTTCAAGGGTCACCTGTATATAGAGTTAAGCTTAATTTTAGAATGTTGATCTTGTATTCTGTGACCTGGATGAACTCACTTATTAGTTTTAAGAGTGTTTTTGAGCAATTCCTTGGGATTTTCTACATAGCCATCCTTCTTGCATTATGCCAGCTGCAAGTGGGGACCATTATATTGCTTCCTGTCCAATGTGTATGCTTTTTGATCCTTTTTATTGCATTATTGCAGTGGCTAGAATCTCCAGTATTATGTTGAATAAGAGTGGTGAGAGTGGACATCCTTGCTTTGTTTGTGATCTTGGGAAGAAAGCATTCAGTCGTTCACCACTTAACATGATGAGAACTCTTGGTTTCGGTGGATGATCTTTATTAAGTTGGGGCGGTTTCCCTCTCTTCCTAACTTGCTGAGAGTTTTTTGCAAATGATTTTTCTATGTCCATGATCACATGGTTCTTGTTCGTTAGCCTGCTGATACGAAGGGGTATATGGATAGGTTTTCCATTGTTGGACGAGCCTTGCATACCTGGGTTAAATCCTTCTTGGTCATGGTGTATGATTCTTTGAATACATAATTGATTTGGTTGGCAAATATTTGATTAAGAATTTATGTGTCCAAGTTCATGGTAGATATTGGTGTGTAGTTTTCTTTTTTGTGTGTTATCTCTGTGTGGTTTTGGTATCAGAGCATACTAGCCTCATAAAATGAGTAAGGATTGCCTCCTCTTGTATTTTATGGAGGAGTAAATGATAAATTAGTGTTAATTCTCTAAATGTTTGGTGAAAATCTCCAGTGAAATCATCTGGGCTTGTAGATACCTTTTTGGGAGCTTTTAAATTACAAATTTGATATCTTTGACGGTTATAGGACTCTTTAGACTACCTATGCCATCTTCGTTGAGTTGTAGTATTTGTAATTTTGGAAGTATTGGTCCATTTCTTCTAAGTTATCAAATTTGTGAGGGCAAAGTGGGTTGTAGTATTCCCTATTATCGTTTTTTTCCTTTGTTAAAAATTAATTAAGTTATTTTTGGCTGCGTTCGGTCTTTGTTACTGGGTGCGGGCTTTCTCTAGTTGCTGCGAGCGGGGGTTAGTCTCTGTTGCGGTGCGTGGGCTTCTCCTTGCGGTGGCTTTTCTTGTTGCGGAGCACGGGCTCTAGGTGCCTGGGCTTCAGTAGTTGTGGCACGAGGGCTCAGTAGTTGTGTCTCGCGGGCTCTAGAGCGCAGGCTCAGTAGTTGTGGCGCACGGGCTTAGTTCCTCCGCGGCATGTGGCATCTTCCCAGAGCAGGGCTCGTACCCGTGTCCCCTGCATTGGCAGGCGTATTCCTAATCAGTGCGCCACCAGGGAAGTCCCCAAACTGCTTCATTCTTGAAGGATTGTTTTGCCCGATATAGAATTCATGGTTCAGGGACTTCTCTGGCGGTCCTGTGGTTAAGATTCCGCGCTAACCCTGCAGGGGGCACGGGTCCGATCCCTGCTCTGGGTACTAAGATCCTGCATGCCGCGTGGTGCGGCCAAAAAAAATGAGGCAAGATAGAATTCATGGTTGAGAATTCTTATCTTTTAGTAGTTGAAAGTGTTTTATTTTTAGAAATGTTGTTAAAAGCTCAAACTACCTAGAAAAGAGCCCTGAGACAACAACTTATCCACTTTTATTGGAAAAGAACAGTAGCCAAGATATTTCCTCATTATGTCGCTGCATTCCTCCCAGTTTTGGTGAGTTTGAAATGATACTTTGACATATAGCATATTGAATGTAGAGTCATCAGTCTGTTTAGTGTAAGATAGTGGTATAGTGGTTTAGTGGTTTAGTGTAAGATAGCAGTTATAATAAATAGTACAGAAGGATCCTGTGTTCCCTTTACCCACTTTTCCGCAATGGTATTTACAACTGTAAAATGGTATCAACTTGCAGAATGATAGAAAATTATCACAACCAAGATAGTGACATGATACCATCCACAGATATTTTGGAGCTGTCCCCAGTTTCACTTGCGTTAATATGTGTGCGTATTTAGTTCTATACAGTTTTACCATGTGCGCAGGTTTACGTACCTTCTACCAGAGGCAAGCCCTGAAACAGTCCCATCAGCAGCACGATCTCTCATATTGCTCTTTTATAACCACACCCGTCCCCTTCCTATTGACATTTGCCCCCTACTCCTACCCTCTGCCCTGTTGCATGATAACTATGAATCTCTTCTCCAGATCTATTATTCGTCCCTTCAGCGTTGTTATATACATGGAATCATGTGGTGTTTGAGACTGGCTTCTTCCCTCAGTGTAATTCCCTGGAGATTCATTCACACTGTTGTATCAGTGGTTGCTTCTTTTTTATCGCTGACTAGTATTTCGTGGTGTGGATGTACCAGGGTTTATTTTTCTGTTCATCTGTTGAAAACCTCTGCGTTTCCTGTTTTTGACTGTTAGGCATAAAGGTGATATGAATATTCATTCATAGTTTCAAATTTTGCTTCAGTTCACTCTTTCACACAAGTTTTCACTTCTTTGGATGAATGCCCAAGACTGCAATTTCTGGGTCCTATGGTAACTGCACCCTTAGTTTTATAAGAAATTGTCAAACTGCTTTCCAGTGCAGCTGTACCATTTTCCCTTCCTGCCAGCAATGTATGAGTGATCTAGTTTCTCTGCATGCATATTTCTGTTCCTTCCATTGTTCTTTCTCCTTCTTAATGCTCCAGAATTCTGTTATAGGTTTTCTGCTAGAAGGTCTTCTTGTAGCTATTTTCTAAGTATAAGTCAGTTAGTGACAAATACCTTTGGTTTTCCTTTGTCTGTCAGTATCTATTTTTGCTTCATTACGGGAGGATAGTTTCATCAGCTATAGGTATGAGGGTGGGAGTCATTTCTCACAGCATTTGAAAAACGTTTTCCTTCCAGAAATATTGGCGGAAGCAGTAAGCAGCCTGGAAGATAACACTCAGATGAAATACCCAACTTTGTTGGAAGGTGAGAGTGGTAAGATACTTCATATTTCTTCATCCCTCCCAATTTTGGTGAGTTTGTAATGATACATATTACAAGTAGCACGATTTAATCTAGGTTTATGAACACCCTTAATATGAGCTAGTGGTAGCTTTTCCTGATTAAAAATGAAAAGGTTTACTTTAAGAAGATTTTAGCTGGGCATGCAGTTGTAAAAAATAATGCAGAGAGATCGTGTGTCTACTTTACCCGGTTTCCCCCAAAGATAACACCTTGCAAAAGTATAGTACAATATCACAACCAGGATATGGACATTGAAAAAAATCCGCAGATTTCTATTGAGATGTTTTCAGTTTTCTTTGCATATGTGTGTGTTTATGTTTGTGTGTGTGTGTGTATGTGTATTCAGTTTTACATAATTTCATGACATCCTCCATCACAGTGAAGATTCAGAACATTTCCATCACCACAAGGATTCTCCCTTTTGCCCTTTAAACCCACACCCACCTTTGTCCTCTCATGCTCCTACCGCTACCATGCCTGTCCCTGCCCTCAGCAACTACTAATCTGTTTTCCTTCGTTACAATTTTGTCATTTCAAGAGTTTTACATAGACTCACATAGTATGTAACCTTTTGGGATTGCCTTTTTTCACTCACCGTAATGCCCTGGAGGCTCATCTAGGTTGCTGTGTATATCAGTCCTGTTTTATTTTTGAGTACTACTGCACGGTATGAGTGTACCCTGGCTTCTCTGTCTGTTCACCAGTTGAAGGATGGCTGGGTTGTTTCTCGTTTTCGGCTGTTTGGAGTAAAGCTACTATACTATGCATGCCCATGGATAGGTTTCTGTATGAACATCAGTTTTCATTTCTCTGGGCTGACACCCAAGAGCACGGTAGCTGGGTCCTATGGTAATAGTAAGTTGAGTTTTGTAAAATCCTGGCAAACTGTTTTCCAGTGCAGCTGTACCATTTTACATTCCCACCAGCAGTGTATGAATGATCTAGTTTCTTTGCATGTGTATTTCTGCTCTTTCTTTTTATTATTCTTATGATTAAAAAAGTTCTTTTGGCTGCACCACGCAGCATGTAGGGTGTTAGTTCCCTGACCAGGGATGAAATCCGTGCCCCTGCAGTGGAAGCGCTGAGTCTTAACCACTGGACCTCCAAGGAAGTCCCTGTGGATTTTGTTCTTTCTTCCTTCCTCATGCTCCAAGCTTCCTTCCTTCATTATATCCTTTTGGTCAGATGAGTTTCCTTTAGCCAGTTTTTAAGGGTAAGTCAGTCAGTAACAGTTTGTGTTTAGTTTTCCTTTGTCTGCGGATGTGTTTATTTTTCCTTCATTCCTGAAGGATAGTTTTGCCTGAAATAAAAATTACTGTTGAGATTTCTTGTCTTTCAGCACTTGAAAATGTTTTACTTACCAAAATGTTGTTCAAACAGAATCCGGCACAGCAAAGGGTTGTGAGACAATGAATTATCCAACGGTAAAGGAAAATGACAGAGACGAAGGTACTGATTCAGAAAATTCCTTCCACACTGGTGGTTTAGGTGAGTTTGAAATGATCCCTATTATGATACACTCTAACCTAGATCCATCAGCATTCTTAGTATTAATTCTTAGTGACTGCGTTTTCAACATTAAACTTTTCATTTTGAGATATTTCAGAATCACATGTAGTTGCAAGAAAAAATAGATCCTGTGTACCCTTTACCCAATACTTCCCAATAGTAGTATTCTGCAAAAAGATGGTAAAATATCACAACTAGGATTTTGACATTGATATGATCCACAGATCTATTCAGATGACCCCAGCTTTACTTGTATTCATTTGTGTGTGTGTCTGTGTGTGTGCATGTAGTTCTCCGCACTTTTATGACGTGTTTAGGTTCAGGTATTCACCACTACAGTCATGATACAGAACTGTTCTATCACTTCCAGGAACCCTCTTTTGGCTTTTTATAACCACACCCACCTCCTTCTTGGCATTCCTTCCCTGCCTTCATCTTTAAGCCATCCAAATACGGATATGTTCTTCCTCGTTATAATATTGTCATTGCAGGACAATGTTCTATTAATGGAGTCATATAGTCGTTAATATTTAAGGATTGCCTTTTTCTCACTCAGCATAATTCCCTGGAGTTTCATCCAAGTTGCTGCATGTATCAGTAGTTCCTTCCTTTTTATTGCTGAGCACAACCATGATTTGTTTATCTGTTCACCTCGTGAAGGACATCTGGGTTGTTTCCAGTCTTTAGCTATTAGGAATAAAGTTGCTGTGAACATTCACGTGCAGGTTTTCGTCTGAACGCAGTTTTCATTTCCCTGTGATAAAGGCCCAAGAGCACAGTTGCTGGGTAGGATGATAATTGCCTGTTTAGTTTTATAAGAAACGGGCAAGCTATTTTCAGAATGAGTGGTTTTAGATTCCCACCAGCAATGTATAAGTGATTCATTTTCTCTGCGTCCTCACCAGCATTTGGTGTTTTCACTGTTTTTAAAATTTTATCCCTTCTGGTAGGTGTATAGTGTAATAATATTTCATTGTGGGTTTAATATGCATTTGCCTTTGGATAGTGATATACAACATCTTTACACGTGCTAATTTTCCATCTGTATGTTTTTTCTCTGAAATATCTGTTCCGTCTTATAATTTGTTTTCTTTTTTTACTGCTGAGTTTTGGGAGTTGTTTAGATATTTGTGGATACTGGTCTTTTGTTGGATATGCGGTTTGCAAATATTTTCTTCCCTTCTGCACGTTTCCTTTTCATCTTGTCTGCAGGATTTTTTTTTGTTCTGTTTTGTAGAGAGAGAGGTTTTAATTTTTGTGAGGTTTTCGCTGTATTTTCCTTTTACGGATTTTACTTTAGCTATCGCGTCTATGAACTCTTCTTTTGGTTCTTGATCCCCAATTTTTTCTCCTTTGTTGTTTTCTAAAAGTTTTTTAGTTTACATTTCACATTTGCGTTAATTTTGTATAAGGTGTGAGATGTAGGTTGAGTTTCTTTTTTTGTTTTTGCCTATGGCTATCCAGTTGCTGCGGTACCATCTTTGCTCCACTGAATTGCTTTTGTACCTTAATCAAAACCCAATTAGGCATATTTGTGTAGATGTATTTCTGGGATCTCTGTTGCGTTCCACGGATCTATGTTTCTATCCCTGTGACGAACCACAAGCTTGTGATTATTGTTGTTATACAGTAAGCCTTGCGATCAGGTAGAATTATTCCTGCTACTTTCCTTCTTCTTTTCAAAATCATTTTAGATATGGTCGGTCCTGTGCCTTTCCATCCTAATTTAATTTTAATCTTTTTATTTTTTAAATATGTATTTATTTTTTTACACTGGGTCTGAGTTGCAGCAGCTGTGCTCCTTAGTTGCGGCACGGGGGCTCCTTAGTTGTGGAATGCGAACTCAAACGCTTCGTTGCGGTATGCATGTGGGATCTAGTTCCCTGACCTGGGAGTGAATCCGGGCACCCTGCAATCGGAGCACGGAGCGTTAACCACTGCGCCACCAGGGAAATGTCCCCCATCCTAATTTTAGAGTAAGCTTGTTTATGTTTCTCCCCAGAATTGCTGGGATGTTGATGGGAATTGTGTTAAAACTACAGATCAACTTGAGTAGAACTGACATCTTGCATATATTGAGTCTTCTCCTCCATGAGCCTTGTATGTCTGTCTGTATGTATTGAGGTCTTCTTTGATTTTTTAAATCACCATTTTGTTATTTTCAGGATATAGATCCTATACATCTTTTAAAAGTAAGTTTGTACTTGGCACTTCCCTTGTGCGCGGTGGTTAAGAATCCACCTGCCAGTGCAGGGGATGCGGGTTCGATCCCTGGTCCGGGACGGCCCCACATGCCGCGGAGCAACTAAGCCCGTGTTTCTCAACTACTGAGCCCGTGCACATAGAGCCCGTGCTCCGCAACAAGAGAAGCCACAGCAATGAGAAGCCTGCGCACCGCAATGAAGAGTAGCGTCCGCTTGACGCAAGTAGAGAAAGCCCGCACGTAGCAGCGAAGACCCAACGCAACCAAAAATAAATAACTAAGAAGTAAAATAATATAAAATAAAATAAAAATTAAAAGAAAATCAGTTTTTGCTGAAGTATTCTATTTTTTGGAGATGTAAATGGTATTATGTTTTTAATTTGGGTTACACGTGGTCATTGTTAGTGCAGTTGACCCTTGAACAACATGGCTTTGAACTGTGTGGGTCCACTTACATGTGGATTTTTTTCAGTAAATACTATAGTACTATAGAGTCCGAGGTTGGTTGAATCCACAGATGGGTAACTGCAGATACGACTACCATTTATAAAGTTACATGTGGATTTTGACCGCGTGGAGAGTCGGTGCCCCGAAAGCTCACATTGTTCAAGGGTCACCTGTATATAGAGTTAAGCTTAATTTTAGAATGTTGATCTTGTATTCTGTGACCTGGATGAACTCACTTATTAGTTTTAAGAGTGTTTTTGAGCAATTCCTTGGGATTTTCTACATAGCCATCCTTCTTGCATTATGCCAGCTGCAAGTGGGGACCATTATATTGCTTCCTGTCCAATGTGTATGCTTTTTGATCCTTTTTATTGCATTATTGCAGTGGCTAGAATCTCCAGTATTATGTTGAATAAGAGTGGTGAGAGTGGACATCCTTGCTTTGTTTGTGATCTTGGGAAGAAAGCATTCAGTCGTTCACCACTTAACATGATGAGAACTCTTGGTTTCGGTGGATGATCTTTATTAAGTTGGGGCGGTTTCCCTCTCTTCCTAACTTGCTGAGAGTTTTTTGCAAATGATTTTTCTATGTCCATGATCACATGGTTCTTGTTCGTTAGCCTGCTGATACGAAGGGGTATATGGATAGGTTTTCCATTGTTGGACGAGCCTTGCATACCTGGGTTAAATCCTTCTTGGTCATGGTGTATGATTCTTTGAATACATAATTGATTTGGTTGGCAAATATTTGATTAAGAATTTATGTGTCCAAGTTCATGGTAGATATTGGTGTGTAGTTTTCTTTTTTGTGTGTTATCTCTGTGTGGTTTTGGTATCAGAGCATACTAGCCTCATAAAATGAGTAAGGATTGCCTCCTCTTGTATTTTATGGAGGAGTAAATGATAAATTAGTGTTAATTCTCTAAATGTTTGGTGAAAATCTCCAGTGAAATCATCTGGGCTTGTAGATACCTTTTTGGGAGCTTTTAAATTACAAATTTGATATCTTTGACGGTTATAGGACTCTTTAGACTACCTATGCCATCTTCGTTGAGTTGTAGTATTTGTAATTTTGGAAGTATTGGTCCATTTCTTCTAAGTTATCAAATTTGTGAGGGCAAAGTGGGTTGTAGTATTCCCTATTATCGTTTTTTTCCTTTGTTAAAAATTAATTAAGTTATTTTTGGCTGCGTTCGGTCTTTGTTACTGGGTGCGGGCTTTCTCTAGTTGCTGCGAGCGGGGGTTAGTCTCTGTTGCGGTGCGTGGGCTTCTCCTTGCGGTGGCTTTTCTTGTTGCGGAGCACGGGCTCTAGGTGCCTGGGCTTCAGTAGTTGTGGCACGAGGGCTCAGTAGTTGTGTCTCGCGGGCTCTAGAGCGCAGGCTCAGTAGTTGTGGCGCACGGGCTTAGTTCCTCCGCGGCATGTGGCATCTTCCCAGAGCAGGGCTCGTACCCGTGTCCCCTGCATTGGCAGGCGTATTCCTAATCAGTGCGCCACCAGGGAAGTCCCCAAACTGCTTCATTCTTGAAGGATTGTTTTGCCCGATATAGAATTCATGGTTCAGGGACTTCTCTGGCGGTCCTGTGGTTAAGATTCCGCGCTAACCCTGCAGGGGGCACGGGTCCGATCCCTGCTCTGGGTAGTAAGATCCTGCATGCCGCGTGGTGCGGCCAAAAAAAATGAGGCAAGATAGAATTCATGGTTGAGAATTCTTATCTTTTAGTAGTTGAAAGTGTTTTATTTTTACAAATGTTGTTAAAAGCTCAAACTACCTAGAAAAGAGCCCTGAGACAACAACTTATCCACTTTTATTGGAAAAGAACAGTAGCCAAGATATTTCCTCATTATGTCGCTGCATTCCTCCCAGTTTTGGTGAGTTTGAAATGATACTTTGACATATAGCATATTGAATGTAGAGTCATCAGTCTGTTTAGTGTAAGATAGTGGTATAGTGGTTTAGTGGTTTAGTGTAAGATAGCAGTTATAATAAATAGTACAGAAGGATCCTGTGTTCTCTTTACCCACTTTTCCGCAATGGTATTTACAACTGTAAAATGGTATCAACTTGCAGAATGATAGAAAATTATCACAACCAAGATAGTGACATGATACCATCCACAGATATTTTGGAGCTGTCCCCAGTTTCACTTGCGTTAATATGTGTGCGTATTTAGTTCTATACAGTTTTACCATGTGTGCAGGTTTACGTACCTTCTACCACAGGCAAGCCCTGAAACAGTCCCATCAGCAGCACGATCTCTCATATTGCTCTTTTATAACCACACCCGTCCCCTTCCTATTGACATTTGCCCCCTACTCCTACCCTCTGCCCTGTTGCATGATAACTATGAATCTCTTCTCCAGATCTATTATTCGTCCCTTCAGCGTTGTTATATACATGGAATCATGTGGTGTTTGAGACTGGCTTCTTCCCTCAGTGTAATTCCCTGGAGATTCATTCACACTGTTGTATCAGTGGTTGCTTCTTTTTTATCGCTGACTAGTATTTCGTGGTGTGGATGTACCAGGGTTTATTTTTCTGTTCATCTGTTGAAAACCTCTGCGTTTCCTGTTTTTGACTGTTAGGCGTAAAGGTGATATGAATATTCATTCATAGTTTCAAATTTTGCTTCAGTTCACTCTTTCACACAAGTTTTCACTTCTTTGGATGAATGCCCAAGACTGCAATTTCTGGGTCCTATGGTAACTGCACCCTTAGTTTTATAAGAAATTGTCAAACTGCTTTCCAGTGCAGCTGTACCATTTTCCCTTCCTGCCAGCAATGTATGAGTGATCTAGTTTCTCTGCATGCATATTTCTGTTCCTTCCATTGTTCTTTCTCCTTCTTAATGCTCCAGAATTCTGTTATAGGTTTTCTGCTAGAAGGTCTTCTTGTAGCTATTTTCTAAGTATAAGTCAGTTAGTGACAAATACCTTTGGTTTTCCTTTGTCTGTCAGTATCTATTTTTGCTTCATTACGGGAGGATAGTTTCATCAGCTATAGGTATGAGGGTGGGAGTCATTTCTCACAGCATTTGAAAAACGTTTTCCTTCCAGAAATATTGGCGGAAGCAGTAAGCAGCCTGGAAGATAACACTCAGATGAAATACCCAACTTTGTTGGAAGGTGAGAGTGGTAAGATACTTCATATTTCTTCATCCCTCCCAATTTTGGTGAGTTTGTAATGATACATATTACAAGTAGCACGATTTAATCTAGGTTTATGAACACCCTTAATATGAGCTAGTGGTAGCTTTTCCTGATTAAAAATGAAAAGGTTTACTTTAAGAAGATTTTAGCTGGGCATGCAGTTGTAAAAAATAATGCAGAGAGATCGTGTGTCTACTTTACCCGGTTTCCCCCAAAGATAACACCTTGCAAAAGTATAGTACAATATCACAACCAGGATATGGACATTGAAAAAAATCCGCAGATTTCTATTGAGATGTTTTCAGTTTTCTTTGCATATGTGTGTGTTTATGTTTGTGTGTGTGTGTGTATGTGTATTCAGTTTTACATAATTTCATGACATCCTCCATCACAGTGAAGATTCAGAACATTTCCATCACCACAAGGATTCTCCCTTTTGCCCTTTAAACCCACACCCACCTTTGTCCTCTCATGCTCCTACCGCTACCATGCCTGTCCCTGCCCTCAGCAACTACTAATCTGTTTTCCTTCATTATAATTTTGTCATTTCAAGAGTTTTACATAGACTCACATAGTATGTAACCTTTTGGGATTGCCTTTTTTCACTCACCGTAATGCCCTGGAGGCTCATCTAGGTTGCTGTGTATATCAGTCCTGTTTTATTTTTGAGTACTACTGCACGGTATGAGTGTACCCTGGCTTCTCTGTCTGTTCACCAGTTGAAGGATGGCTGGGTTGTTTCTCGTTTTCGGCTGTTTGGAGTAAAGCTACTATACTGTGCATGCCCATGGATAGGTTTCTGTATGAACATCAGTTTTCATTTCTCTGGGCTGACACCCAAGAGCACGGTAGCTGGGTCCTATGGTAATAGTAAGTTGAGTTTTGTAAAATCCTGGCAAACTGTTTTCCAGTGCAGCTGTACCATTTTACATTCCCACCAGCAGTGTATGAATGATCTAGTTTCTTTGCATGTGTATTTCTGCTCTTTCTTTTTATTATTCTTATGATTAAAAAAGTTCTTTTGGCTGCACCACGCAGCATGTAGGGTGTTAGTTCCCTGACCAGGGATGAAATCCGTGCCCCTGCAGTGGAAGCGCTGAGTCTTAACCACTGGACCTCCAAGGAAGTCCCTGTGGATTTTGTTCTTTCTTCCTTCCTCATGCTCCAAGCTTCCTTCCTTCATTATATCCTTTTGGTCAGATGAGTTTCCTTTAGCCAGTTTTTAAGGGTAAGTCAGTCAGTAACAGTTTGTGTTTAGTTTTCCTTTGTCTGCGGATGTGTTTATTTTTCCTTCATTCCTGAAGGATAGTTTTGCCTGAAATAAAAATTACTGTTGAGATTTCTTGTCTTTCAGCACTTGAAAATGTTTTACTTACCAAAATGTTGTTCAAACAGAATCCGGCACAGCAAAGGGTTGTGAGACAATGAATTATCCAACGGTAAAGGAAAATGACAGAGACGAAGGTACTGATTCAGAAAATTCCTTCCACACTGGTGGTTTAGGTGAGTTTGAAATGATCCCTATTATGATACACTCTAACCTAGATCCATCAGCATTCTTAGTATTAATTCTTAGTGACTGCGTTTTCAACATTAAACTTTTCATTTTGAGATATTTCAGAATCACATGTAGTTGCAAGAAAAAATAGATCCTGTGTACCCTTCACCCAATACTTCCCAATAGTAGTATTCTGCAAAAAGATGGTAAAATATCACAACTAGGATTTTGACATTGATATGATCCACAGATCTATTCAGATGACCCCAGCTTTACTTGTATTCATTTGTGTGTGTGTCTGTGTGTGTGCATGTAGTTCTCCGCACTTTTATGACGTGTTTAGGTTCAGGTATTCACCACTACAGTCATGATACAGAACTGTTCTATCACTTCCAGGAACCCTCTTTTGGCTTTTTATAACCACACCCACCTCCTTCTTGGCATTCCTTCCCTGCCTTCATCTTTAAGCCATCCAAATACGGATATGTTCTTCCTCGTTATAATATTGTCATTGCAGGACAATGTTCTATTAATGGAGTCATATAGTCGTTAATATTTAAGGATTGCCTTTTTCTCACTCAGCATAATTCCCTGGAGTTTCATCCAAGTTGCTGCATGTATCAGTAGTTCCTTCCTTTTTATTGCTGAGCACAACCATGATTTGTTTATCTGTTCACCTCGTGAAGGACATCTGGGTTGTTTCCAGTCTTTAGCTATTAGGAATAAAGTTGCTGTGAACATTCACGTGCAGGTTTTCGTCTGAACGCAGTTTTCATTTCCCTGTGATAAAGGCCCAAGAGCACAGTTGCTGGGTAGGATGATAATTGCCTGTTTAGTTTTATAAGAAACGGGCAAGCTATTTTCAGAATGAGTGGTTTTAGATTCCCACCAGCAATGTATAAGTGATTCATTTTCTCTGCGTCCTCACCAGCATTTGGTGTTTTCACTGTTTTTAAAATTTTATCCCTTCTGGTAGGTGTATAGTGTAATAATATTTCATTGTGGGTTTAATATGCATTTGCCTTTGGATAGTGATATACAACATCTTTACACGTGCTAATTTTCCATCTGTATGTTTTTTCTCTGAAATATCTGTTCCGTCTTATAATTTGTTTTCTTTTTTTACTGCTGAGTTTTGGGAGTTGTTTGTTTAGATATTTGTGGATACTGGTCTTTTGTTGGATATGCGGTTTGCAAATATTTTCTTCCCTTCTGCACGTTTCCTTTTCATCTTGTCTGCAGGATTTTTTTTTGTTCTGTTTTGTAGAGAGAGAGGTTTTAATTTTTGTGAGGTTTTCGCTGTATTTTCCTTTTACGGATTTTACTTTAGCTATCGCGTCTATGAACTCTTCTTTTGGTTCTTGATCCCCAATTTTTTCTCCTTTGTTGTTTTCTAAAAGTTTTTTAGTTTACATTTCACATTTGCGTTAATTTTGTATAAGGTGTGAGATGTAGGTTGAGTTTCTTTTTTTGTTTTTGCCTATGGCTATCCAGTTGCTGCGGTACCATCTTTGCTCCACTGAATTGCTTTTGTACCTTAATCAAAACCCAATTAGGCATATTTGTGTAGATGTATTTCTGGGATCTCTGTTGCGTTCCACGGATCTATGTTTCTATCCCTGTGACGAACCACAAGCTTGTGATTATTGTTGTTATACAGTAAGCCTTGCGATCAGGTAGAATTATTCCTGCTACTTTCCTTCTTCTTTTCAAAATCATTTTAGATATGGTCGGTCCTGTGCCTTTCCATCCTAATTTAATTTTAATCTTTTTATTTTTTAAATATGTATTTATTTTTTTACACTGGGTCTGAGTTGCAGCAGCTGTGCTCCTTAGTTGCGGCACGGGGGCTCCTTAGTTGTGGAATGCGAACTCAAACGCTTCGTTGCGGTATGCATGTGGGATCTAGTTCCCTGACCTGGGAGTGAATCCGGGCACCCTGCAATCGGAGCACGGAGCGTTAACCACTGCGCCACCAGGGAAATGTCCCCCATCCTAATTTTAGAGTAAGCTTGTTTATGTTTCTCCCCAGAATTGCTGGGATGTTGATGGGAATTGTGTTAAAACTACAGATCAACTTGAGTAGAACTGACATCTTGCATATATTGAGTCTTCTCCTCCATGAGCCTTGTATGTCTGTCTGTATGTATTGAGGTCTTCTTTGATTTTTTAAATCACCATTTTGTTATTTTCAGGATATAGATCCTATACATCTTTTAAAAGTAAGTTTGTACTTGGCACTTCCCTTGTGCGCGGTGGTTAAGAATCCACCTGCCAGTGCAGGGGATGCGGGTTCGATCCCTGGTCCGGGACGGCCCCACATGCCGCGGAGCAACTAAGCCCGTGTTTCTCAACTACTGAGCCCGTGCACATAGAGCCCGTGCTCCGCAACAAGAGAAGCCACAGCAATGAGAAGCCTGCGCACCGCAATGAAGAGTAGCGTCCGCTTGACGCAAGTAGAGAAAGCCCGCGCGTAGCAGCGAAGACCCAACGCAACCAAAAATAAATAACTAAGAAGTAAAATAATATAAAATAAAATAAAAATTAAAAGAAAATCAGTTTTTGCTGAAGTATTCTATTTTTTGGAGATGTAAATGGTATTATGTTTTTAATTTGGGTTACACGTGGTCATTGTTAGTGCAGTTGACCCTTGAACAACATGGCTTTGAACTGTGTGGGTCCACTTACATGTGGATTTTTTTCAGTAAATACTATAGTACTATAGAGTCCGAGGTTGGTTGAATCCACAGATGGGTAACTGCAGATACGACTACCATTTATAAAGTTACATGTGGATTTTGACCGCGTGGAGAGTCGGTGCCCCGAAAGCTCACATTGTTCAAGGGTCACCTGTATATAGAGTTAAGCTTAATTTTAGAATGTTGATCTTGTATTCTGTGACCTGGATGAACTCACTTATTAGTTTTAAGAGTGTTTTTGAGCAATTCCTTGGGATTTTCTACATAGCCATCCTTCTTGCATTATGCCAGCTGCAAGTGGGGACCATTATATTGCTTCCTGTCCAATGTGTATGCTTTTTGATCCTTTTTATTGCATTATTGCAGTGGCTAGAATCTCCAGTATTATGTTGAATAAGAGTGGTGAGAGTGGACATCCTTGCTTTGTTTGTGATCTTGGGAAGAAAGCATTCAGTCGTTCACCACTTAACATGATGAGAACTCTTGGTTTCGGTGGATGATCTTTATTAAGTTGGGGCGGTTTCCCTCTCTTCCTAACTTGCTGAGAGTTTTTTGCAAATGATTTTTCTATGTCCATGATCACATGGTTCTTGTTCGTTAGCCTGCTGATACGAAGGGGTATATGGATAGGTTTTCCATTGTTGGACGAGCCTTGCATACCTGGGTTAAATCCTTCTTGGTCATGGTGTATGATTCTTTGAATACATAATTGATTTGGTTGGCAAATATTTGATTAAGAATTTATGTGTCCAAGTTCATGGTAGATATTGGTGTGTAGTTTTCTTTTTTGTGTGTTATCTCTGTGTGGTTTTGGTATCAGAGCATACTAGCCTCATAAAATGAGTAAGGATTGCCTCCTCTTGTATTTTATGGAGGAGTAAATGATAAATTAGTGTTAATTCTCTAAATGTTTGGTGAAAATCTCCAGTGAAATCATCTGGGCTTGTAGATACCTTTTTGGGAGCTTTTAAATTACAAATTTGATATCTTTGATGGTTATAGGACTCTTTAGACTACCTATGCCATCTTCGTTGAGTTGTAGTATTTGTAATTTTGGAAGTATTGGTCCATTTCTTCTAAGTTATCAAATTTGTGAGGGCAAAGTGGGTTGTAGTATTCCCTATTATCGTTTTTTTCCTTTGTTAAAAATTAATTAAGTTATTTTTGGCTGCGTTCGGTCTTTGTTACTGGGTGCGGGCTTTCTCTAGTTGCTGCGAGCGGGGGTTAGTCTCTGTTGCGGTGCGTGGGCTTCTCCTTGCGGTGGCTTTTCTTGTTGCGGAGCACGGGCTCTAGGTGCCTGGGCTTCAGTAGTTGTGGCACGAGGGCTCAGTAGTTGTGTCTCGCGGGCTCTAGAGCGCAGGCTCAGTAGTTGTGGCGCACGGGCTTAGTTCCTCCGCGGCATGTGGCATCTTCCCAGAGCAGGGCTCGTACCCGTGTCCCCTGCATTGGCAGGCGTATTCCTAATCAGTGCGCCACCAGGGAAGTCCCCAAACTGCTTCATTCTTGAAGGATTGTTTTGCCCGATATAGAATTCATGGTTCAGGGACTTCTCTGGCGGTCCTGTGGTTAAGATTCCGCGCTAACCCTGCAGGGGGCACGGGTCCGATCCCTGCTCTGGGTACTAAGATCCTGCATGCCGCGTGGTGCGGCCAAAAAAAATGAGGCAAGATAGAATTCATGGTTGAGAATTCTTATCTTTTAGTAGTTGAAAGTGTTTTATTTTTACAAATGTTGTTAAAAGCTCAAACTACCTAGAAAAGAGCCCTGAGACAACAACTTATCCACTTTTATTGGAAAAGAACAGTAGCCAAGATATTTCCTCATTATGTCGCTGCATTCCTCCCAGTTTTGGTGAGTTTGAAATGATACTTTGACATATAGCATATTGAATGTAGAGTCATCAGTCTGTTTAGTGTAAGATAGTGGTATAGTGGTTTAGTGGTTTAGTGTAAGATAGCAGTTATAATAAATAGTACAGAAGGATCCTGTGTTCTCTTTACCCACTTTTCCGCAATGGTATTTACAACTGTAAAATGGTATCAACTTGCAGAATGATAGAAAATTATCACAACCAAGATAGTGACATGATACCATCCACAGATATTTTGGAGCTGTCCCCAGTTTCACTTGCGTTAATATGTGTGCGTATTTAGTTCTATACAGTTTTACCATGTGTGCAGGTTTACGTACCTTCTACCACAGGCAAGCCCTGAAACAGTCCCATCAGCAGCACGATCTCTCATATTGCTCTTTTATAACCACACCCGTCCCCTTCCTATTGACATTTGCCCCCTACTCCTACCCTCTGCCCTGTTGCATGATAACTATGAATCTCTTCTCCAGATCTATTATTCGTCCCCTCAGCGTTGTTATATACATGGAATCATGTGGTGTTTGAGACTGGCTTCTTCCCTCAGTGTAATTCCCTGGAGATTCATTCACACTGTTGTATCAGTGGTTGCTTCTTTTTTATCGCTGACTAGTATTTCGTGGTGTGGATGTACCAGGGTTTATTTTTCTGTTCATCTGTTGAAAACCTCTGCGTTTCCTGTTTTTGACTGTTAGGCGTAAAGGTGATATGAATATTCATTCATAGTTTCAAATTTTGCTTCAGTTCACTCTTTCACACAAGTTTTCACTTCTTTGGATGAATGCCCAAGACTGCAATTTCTGGGTCCTATGGTAACTGCACCCTTAGTTTTATAAGAAATTGTCAAACTGCTTTCCAGTGCAGCTGTACCATTTTCCCTTCCTGCCAGCAATGTATGAGTGATCTAGTTTCTCTGCATGCATATTTCTGTTCCTTCCATTGTTCTTTCTCCTTCTTAATGCTCCAGAATTCTGTTATAGGTTTTCTGCTAGAAGGTCTTCTTGTAGCTATTTTCTAAGTATAAGTCAGTTAGTGACAAATACCTTTGGTTTTCCTTTGTCTGTCAGTATCTATTTTTGCTTCATTACGGGAGGATAGTTTCATCAGCTATAGGTATGAGGGTGGGAGTCATTTCTCACAGCATTTGAAAAACGTTTTCCTTCCAGAAATATTGGCGGAAGCAGTAAGCAGCCTGGAAGATAACACTCAGATGAAATACCCAACTTTGTTGGAAGGTGAGAGTGGTAAGATACTTCATATTTCTTCATCCCTCCCAATTTTGGTGAGTTTGTAATGATACATATTACAAGTAGCACGATTTAATCTAGGTTTATGAACACCCTTAATATGAGCTAGTGGTAGCTTTTCCTGATTAAAAATGAAAAGGTTTACTTTAAGAAGATTTTAGCTGGGCATGCAGTTGTAAAAAATAATGCAGAGAGATCGTGTGTCTACTTTACCCGGTTTCCCCCAAAGATAACACCTTGCAAAAGTATAGTACAATATCGCAACCAGGATATGGACATTGAAAAAAATCCGCAGATTTCTATTGAGATGTTTTCAGTTTTCTTTGCATATGTGCGTGTTTATGTTTGTGTGTGTGTGTGTATGTGTATTCAGTTTTACATAATTTCATGACATCCTCCATCACAGTGAAGATTCAGAACATTTCCATCACCACAAGGATTCTCCCTTTTGCCCTTTAAACCCACACCCACCTTTGTCCTCTCATGCTCCTACCGCTACCATGCCTGTCCCTGCCCTCAGCAACTACTAATCTGTTTTCCTTCGTTATAATTTTGTCATTTCAAGAGTTTTACATAGACTCACATAGTATGTAACCTTTTGGGATTGCCTTTTTTCACTCACCGTAATGCCCTGGAGGCTCATCTAGGTTGCTGTGTATATCAGTCCTGTTTTATTTTTGAGTACTACTGCACGGTATGAGTGTACCCTGGCTTCTCTGTCTGTTCACCAGTTGAAGGATGGCTGGGTTGTTTCTCGTTTTCGGCTGTTTGGAGTAAAGCTACTATACTGTGCATGCCCATGGATAGGTTTCTGTATGAACATCAGTTTTCATTTCTCTGGGCTGACACCCAAGAGCACGGTAGCTGGGTCCTATGGTAATAGTAAGTTGAGTTTTGTAAAATCCTGGCAAACTGTTTTCCAGTGCAGCTGTACCATTTTACATTCCCACCAGCAGTGTATGAATGATCTAGTTTCTTTGCATGTGTATTTCTGCTCTTTCTTTTTATTATTCTTATGATTAAAAAAGTTCTTTTGGCCGCACCACGCAGCATGTAGGGTGTTAGTTCCCTGACCAGGGATGAAATCCGTGCCCCTGCAGTGGAAGCGCTGAGTCTTAACCACTGGACCTCCAAGGAAGTCCCTGTGGATTTTGTTCTTTCTTCCTTCCTCATGCTCCAAGCTTCCTTCCTTCATTATATCCTTTTGGTCAGATGAGTTTCCTTTAGCCAGTTTTTAAGGGTAAGTCAGTCAGTAACAGTTTGTGTTTAGTTTTCCTTTGTCTGCGGATGTGTTTATTTTTCCTTCATTCCTGAAGGATAGTTTTGCCTGAAATAAAAATTACTGTTGAGATTTCTTGTCTTTCAGCACTTGAAAATGTTTTACTTACCAAAATGTTGTTCAAACAGAATCCGGCACAGCAAAGGGTTGTGAGACAATGAATTATCCAACGGTAAAGGAAAATGACAGAGACGAAGGTACTGATTCAGAAAATTCCTTCCACACTGGTGGTTTAGGTGAGTTTGAAATGATCCCTATTATGATACACTCTAACCTAGATCCATCAGCATTCTTAGTATTAATTCTTAGTGACTGCGTTTTCAACATTAAACTTTTCATTTTGAGATATTTCAGAATCACATGTAGTTGCAAGAAAAAATAGATCCTGTGTACCCTTCACCCAATACTTCCCAATAGTAGTATTCTGCAAAAAGATGGTAAAATATCACAACTAGGATTTTGACATTGATATGATCCACAGATCTATTCAGATGACCCCAGCTTTACTTGTATTCATTTGTGTGTGTGTCTGTGTGTGTGCATGTAGTTCTCCGCACTTTTATGACGTGTTTAGGTTCAGGTATTCACCACTACAGTCATGATACAGAACTGTTCTATCACTTCCAGGAACCCTCTTTTGGCTTTTTATAACCACACCCACCTCCTTCTTGGCATTCCTTCCCTGCCTTCATCTTTAAGCCATCCAAATACGGATATGTTCTTCCTCGTTATAATATTGTCATTGCAGGACAATGTTCTATTAATGGAGTCATATAGTCGTTAATATTTAAGGATTGCCTTTTTCTCACTCAGCATAATTCCCTGGAGTTTCATCCAAGTTGCTGCATGTATCAGTAGTTCCTTCCTTTTTATTGCTGAGCACAACCATGATTTGTTTATCTGTTCACCTCGTGAAGGACATCTGGGTTGTTTCCAGTCTTTAGCTATTAGGAATAAAGTTGCTGTGAACATTCACGTGCAGGTTTTCGTCTGAACGCAGTTTTCATTTCCCTGTGATAAAGGCCCAAGAGCACAGTTGCTGGGTAGGATGATAATTGCCTGTTTAGTTTTATAAGAAACGGGCAAGCTATTTTCAGAATGAGTGGTTTTAGATTCCCACCAGCAATGTATAAGTGATTCATTTTCTCTGCGTCCTCACCAGCATTTGGTGTTTTCACTGTTTTTAAAATTTTATCCCTTCTGGTAGGTGTATAGTGTAATAATATTTCATTGTGGGTTTAATATGCATTTGCCTTTGGATAGTGATATACAACATCTTTACACGTGCTAATTTTCCATCTGTATGTTTTTTCTCTGAAATATCTGTTCCGTCTTATAATTTGTTTTCTTTTTTTACTGCTGAGTTTTGGGAGTTGTTTAGATATTTGTGGATACTGGTCTTTTGTTGGATATGCGGTTTGCAAATATTTTCTTCCCTTCTGCACGTTTCCTTTTCATCTTGTCTGCAGGATTTTTTTTTGTTCTGTTTTGTAGAGAGAGAGGTTTTAATTTTTGTGAGGTTTTCGCTGTATTTTCCTTTTACGGATTTTACTTTAGCTATCGCGTCTATGAACTCTTCTTTTGGTTCTTGATCCCCAATTTTTTCTCCTTTGTTGTTTTCTAAAAGTTTTTTAGTTTACATTTCACATTTGCGTTAATTTTGTATAAGGTGTGAGATGTAGGTTGAGTTTCTTTTTTTGTTTTTGCCTATGGCTATCCAGTTGCTGCGGTACCATCTTTGCTCCACTGAATTGCTTTTGTACCTTAATCAAAACCCAATTAGGCATATTTGTGTAGATGTATTTCTGGGATCTCTGTTGCGTTCCACGGATCTATGTTTCTATCCCTGTGACGAACCACAAGCTTGTGATTATTGTTGTTATACAGTAAGCCTTGCGATCAGGTAGAATTATTCCTGCTACTTTCCTTCTTCTTTTCAAAATCATTTTAGATATGGTCGGTCCTGTGCCTTTCCATCCTAATTTAATTTTAATCTTTTTATTTTTTAAATATGTATTTATTTTTTTACACTGGGTCTGAGTTGCAGCAGCTGTGCTCCTTAGTTGCGGCACGGGGGCTCCTTAGTTGTGGAATGCGAACTCAAACGCTTCGTTGCGGTATGCATGTGGGATCTAGTTCCCTGACCTGGGAGTGAATCCGGGCACCCTGCAATCGGAGCACGGAGCGTTAACCACTGCGCCACCAGGGAAATGTCCCCCATCCTAATTTTAGAGTAAGCTTGTTTATGTTTCTCCCCAGAATTGCTGGGATGTTGATGGGAATTGTGTTAAAACTACAGATCAACTTGAGTAGAACTGACATCTTGCATATATTGAGTCTTCTCCTCCATGAGCCTTGTATGTCTGTCTGTATGTATTGAGGTCTTCTTTGATTTTTTAAATCACCATTTTGTTATTTTCAGGATATAGATCCTATACATCTTTTAAAAGTAAGTTTGTACTTGGCACTTCCCTTGTGCGCGGTGGTTAAGAATCCACCTGCCAGTGCAGGGGATGCGGGTTCGATCCCTGGTCCGGGACGGCCCCACATGCCGCGGAGCAACTAAGCCCGTGTTTCTCAACTACTGAGCCCGTGCACATAGAGCCCGTGCTCCGCAACAAGAGAAGCCACAGCAATGAGAAGCCTGCGCACCGCAATGAAGAGTAGCGTCCGCTTGACGCAAGTAGAGAAAGCCCGCGCGTAGCAGCGAAGACCCAACGCAACCAAAAATAAATAACTAAGAAGTAAAATAATATAAAATAAAATAAAAATTAAAAGAAAATCAGTTTTTGCTGAAGTATTCTATTTTTTGGAGATGTAAATGGTATTATGTTTTTAATTTGGGTTACACGTGGTCATTGTTAGTGCAGTTGACCCTTGAACAACATGGCTTTGAACTGTGTGGGTCCACTTACATGTGGATTTTTTTCAGTAAATACTATAGTACTATAGAGTCCGAGGTTGGTTGAATCCACAGATGGGTAACTGCAGATACGACTACCATTTATAAAGTTACATGTGGATTTTGACCGCGTGGAGAGTCGGTGCCCCGAAAGCTCACATTGTTCAAGGGTCACCTGTATATAGAGTTAAGCTTAATTTTAGAATGTTGATCTTGTATTCTGTGACCTGGATGAACTCACTTATTAGTTTTAAGAGTGTTTTTGAGCAATTCCTTGGGATTTTCTACATAGCCATCCTTCTTGCATTATGCCAGCTGCAAGTGGGGACCATTATATTGCTTCCTGTCCAATGTGTATGCTTTTTGATCCTTTTTATTGCATTATTGCAGTGGCTAGAATCTCCAGTATTATGTTGAATAAGAGTGGTGAGAGTGGACATCCTTGCTTTGTTTGTGATCTTGGGAAGAAAGCATTCAGTCGTTCACCACTTAACATGATGAGAACTCTTGGTTTCGGTGGATGATCTTTATTAAGTTGGGGCGGTTTCCCTCTCTTCCTAACTTGCTGAGAGTTTTTTGCAAATGATTTTTCTATGTCCATGATCACATGGTTCTTGTTCGTTAGCCTGCTGATACGAAGGGGTATATGGATAGGTTTTCCATTGTTGGACGAGCCTTGCATACCTGGGTTAAATCCTTCTTGGTCATGGTGTATGATTCTTTGAATACATAATTGATTTGGTTGGCAAATATTTGATTAAGAATTTATGTGTCCAAGTTCATGGTAGATATTGGTGTGTAGTTTTCTTTTTTGTGTGTTATCTCTGTGTGGTTTTGGTATCAGAGCATACTAGCCTCATAAAATGAGTAAGGATTGCCTCCTCTTGTATTTTATGGAGGAGTAAATGATAAATTAGTGTTAATTCTCTAAATGTTTGGTGAAAATCTCCAGTGAAATCATCTGGGCTTGTAGATACCTTTTTGGGAGCTTTTAAATTACAAATTTGATATCTTTGATGGTTATAGGACTCTTTAGACTACCTATGCCATCTTCGTTGAGTTGTAGTATTTGTAATTTTGGAAGTATTGGTCCATTTCTTCTAAGTTATCAAATTTGTGAGGGCAAAGTGGGTTGTAGTATTCCCTATTATCGTTTTTTTCCTTTGTTAAAAATTAATTAAGTTATTTTTGGCTGCGTTCGGTCTTTGTTACTGGGTGCGGGCTTTCTCTAGTTGCTGCGAGCGGGGGTTAGTCTCTGTTGCGGTGCGTGGGCTTCTCCTTGCGGTGGCTTTTCTTGTTGCGGAGCACGGGCTCTAGGTGCCTGGGCTTCAGTAGTTGTGGCACGAGGGCTCAGTAGTTGTGTCTCGCGGGCTCTAGAGCGCAGGCTCAGTAGTTGTGGCGCACGGGCTTAGTTCCTCCGCGGCATGTGGCATCTTCCCAGAGCAGGGCTCGTACCCGTGTCCCCTGCATTGGCAGGCGTATTCCTAATCAGTGCGCCACCAGGGAAGTCCCCAAACTGCTTCATTCTTGAAGGATTGTTTTGCCCGATATAGAATTCATGGTTCAGGGACTTCTCTGGCGGTCCTGTGGTTAAGATTCCGCGCTAACCCTGCAGGGGGCACGGGTCCGATCCCTGCTCTGGGTACTAAGATCCTGCATGCCGCGTGGTGCGGCCAAAAAAAATGAGGCAAGATAGAATTCATGGTTGAGAATTCTTATCTTTTAGTAGTTGAAAGTGTTTTATTTTTACAAATGTTGTTAAAAGCTCAAACTACCTAGAAAAGAGCCCTGAGACAACAACTTATCCACTTTTATTGGAAAAGAACAGTAGCCAAGATATTTCCTCATTATGTCGCTGCATTCCTCCCAGTTTTGGTGAGTTTGAAATGATACTTTGACATATAGCATATTGAATGTAGAGTCATCAGTCTGTTTAGTGTAAGATAGTGGTATAGTGGTTTAGTGGTTTAGTGTAAGATAGCAGTTATAATAAATAGTACAGAAGGATCCTGTGTTCTCTTTACCCACTTTTCCGCAATGGTATTTACAACTGTAAAATGGTATCAACTTGCAGAATGATAGAAAATTATCACAACCAAGATAGTGACATGATACCATCCACAGATATTTTGGAGCTGTCCCCAGTTTCACTTGCGTTAATATGTGTGCGTATTTAGTTCTATACAGTTTTACCATGTGTGCAGGTTTACGTACCTTCTACCACAGGCAAGCCCTGAAACAGTCCCATCAGCAGCACGATCTCTCATATTGCTCTTTTATAACCACACCCGTCCCCTTCCTATTGACATTTGCCCCCTACTCCTACCCTCTGCCCTGTTGCATGATAACTATGAATCTCTTCTCCAGATCTATTATTCGTCCCTTCAGCGTTGTTATATACATGGAATCATGTGGTGTTTGAGACTGGCTTCTTCCCTCAGTGTAATTCCCTGGAGATTCATTCACACTGTTGTATCAGTGGTTGCTTCTTTTTTATCGCTGACTAGTATTTCGTGGTGTGGATGTACCAGGGTTTATTTTTCTGTTCATCTGTTGAAAACCTCTGCGTTTCCTGTTTTTGACTGTTAGGCGTAAAGGTGATATGAATATTCATTCATAGTTTCAAATTTTGCTTCAGTTCACTCTTTCACACAAGTTTTCACTTCTTTGGATGAATGCCCAAGACTGCAATTTCTGGGTCCTATGGTAACTGCACCCTTAGTTTTATAAGAAATTGTCAAACTGCTTTCCAGTGCAGCTGTACCATTTTCCCTTCCTGCCAGCAATGTATGAGTGATCTAGTTTCTCTGCATGCATATTTCTGTTCCTTCCATTGTTCTTTCTCCTTCTTAATGCTCCAGAATTCTGTTATAGGTTTTCTGCTAGAAGGTCTTCTTGTAGCTATTTTCTAAGTATAAGTCAGTTAGTGACAAATACCTTTGGTTTTCCTTTGTCTGTCAGTATCTATTTTTGCTTCATTACGGGAGGATAGTTTCATCAGCTATAGGTATGAGGGTGGGAGTCATTTCTCACAGCATTTGAAAAACGTTTTCCTTCCAGAAATATTGGCGGAAGCAGTAAGCAGCCTGGAAGATAACACTCAGATGAAATACCCAACTTTGTTGGAAGGTGAGAGTGGTAAGATACTTCATATTTCTTCATCCCTCCCAATTTTGGTGAGTTTGTAATGATACATATTACAAGTAGCACGATTTAATCTAGGTTTATGAACACCCTTAATATGAGCTAGTGGTAGCTTTTCCTGATTAAAAATGAAAAGGTTTACTTTAAGAAGATTTTAGCTGGGCATGCAGTTGTAAAAAATAATGCAGAGAGATCGTGTGTCTACTTTACCCGGTTTCCCCCAAAGATAACACCTTGCAAAAGTATAGTACAATATCGCAACCAGGATATGGACATTGAAAAAAATCCGCAGATTTCTATTGAGATGTTTTCAGTTTTCTTTGCATATGTGTGTGTTTATGTTTGTGTGTGTGTGTGTATGTGTATTCAGTTTTACATAATTTCATGACATCCTCCATCACAGTGAAGATTCAGAACATTTCCATCACCACAAGGATTCTCCCTTTTGCCCTTTAAACCCACACCCACCTTTGTCCTCTCATGCTCCTACCGCTACCATGCCTGTCCCTGCCCTCAGCAACTACTAATCTGTTTTCCTTCGTTATAATTTTGTCATTTCAAGAGTTTTACATAGACTCACATAGTATGTAACCTTTTGGGATTGCCTTTTTTCACTCACCGTAATGCCCTGGAGGCTCATCTAGGTTGCTGTGTATATCAGTCCTGTTTTATTTTTGAGTACTACTGCACGGTATGAGTGTACCCTGGCTTCTCTGTCTGTTCACCAGTTGAAGGATGGCTGGGTTGTTTCTCGTTTTCGGCTGTTTGGAGTAAAGCTACTATACTATGCATGCCCATGGATAGGTTTCTGTATGAACATCAGTTTTCATTTCTCTGGGCTGACACCCAAGAGCACGGTAGCTGGGTCCTATGGTAATAGTAAGTTGAGTTTTGTAAAATCCTGGCAAACTGTTTTCCAGTGCAGCTGTACCATTTTACATTCCCACCAGCAGTGTATGAATGATCTAGTTTCTTTGCATGTGTATTTCTGCTCTTTCTTTTTATTATTCTTATGATTAAAAAAGTTCTTTTGGCCGCACCACGCAGCATGTAGGGTGTTAGTTCCCTGACCAGGGATGAAATCCGTGCCCCTGCAGTGGAAGCGCTGAGTCTTAACCACTGGACCTCCAAGGAAGTCCCTGTGGATTTTGTTCTTTCTTCCTTCCTCATGCTCCAAGCTTCCTTCCTTCATTATATCCTTTTGGTCAGATGAGTTTCCTTTAGCCAGTTTTTAAGGGTAAGTCAGTCAGTAACAGTTTGTGTTTAGTTTTCCTTTGTCTGCGGATGTGTTTATTTTTCCTTCATTCCTGAAGGATAGTTTTGCCTGAAATAAAAATTACTGTTGAGATTTCTTGTCTTTCAGCACTTGAAAATGTTTTACTTACCAAAATGTTGTTCAAACAGAATCCGGCACAGCAAAGGGTTGTGAGACAATGAATTATCCAACGGTAAAGGAAAATGACAGAGACGAAGGTACTGATTCAGAAAATTCCTTCCACACTGGTGGTTTAGGTGAGTTTGAAATGATCCCTATTATGATACACTCTAACCTAGATCCATCAGCATTCTTAGTATTAATTCTTAGTGACTGCGTTTTCAACATTAAACTTTTCATTTTGAGATATTTCAGAATCACATGTAGTTGCAAGAAAAAATAGATCCTGTGTACCCTTTACCCAATACTTCCCAATAGTAGTATTCTGCAAAAAGATGGTAAAATATCACAACTAGGATTTTGACATTGATATGATCCACAGATCTATTCAGATGACCCCAGCTTTACTTGTATTCATTTGTGTGTGTGTCTGTGTGTGTGCATGTAGTTCTCCGCACTTTTATGACGTGTTTAGGTTCAGGTATTCACCACTACAGTCATGATACAGAACTGTTCTATCACTTCCAGGAACCCTCTTTTGGCTTTTTATAACCACACCCACCTGCTTCTTGTCATTCCTTCCCTGCCTTCATCTTTAAGCCATCCAAATACGAAAGTGTGTTTATGTGTATTCAGTTTTATATAATTTCGTGACATCCTACATCACAGTGAAGATTCAGAACAGAGAAGTCCCAATGCAAGTTTGTTTACAAGAACTGGCGGTGGGATTGGGCTGTGGACTGTGGTTTGCTTATCACATCCTAGAGGAGACCCTTTTCGTTTAAATAATTTTAATTCCGAAAGTAGAAGAAACTTCAAAAATTGTGCTCTTTGTGTTAAATGGCCACTGTGCTTTGCTGTTGTTAGAAGTATCATTTGGCGAAAACTTTCTGGAGGGTAAGTAGTTTAAAAATCCATAGTAGTATTTATTGTAGTTGATTCAGTAATCCCACTTCTATCCGAAGGTATAATAAAAAAGATTTGTATTAAAATTGTGGTACAAAAATTGTTTTTTATAGACATGAAGAATTGGAAACAGCCAGATAAGCAACCATAGGGAATTAGTTAAATGACTCCTGGTATACCACAGCATGTGAGGCAGTAAGCATGATGGTTAAAAGCATTGGCTACTGAGTCAGACTGCCTGTGTTTAAATGCTGGTTCTGTGTTTTACTAACCATGTGACGTTCAGTCACTTGTCTCACCTAAATATTAGTTTCTTCATCTGTGATGTGGCAAATATATAGTACCTACTTTATGGAATTGTGAGGATCAAATGGGATAATTCATTTAAAGCTCTTAACACAATGCCCAGAACGTAAGTGCAACATAAATGTCACCTGTCAGGAAAATCATGATTATAGGGATGCAGATTTGGAAAAAGAAAATGGAGAAATGTGCAAAATATAATGATAACTGAAAAAGCAGGATTCAAACTATATACAAGGTTTGGTTTCAATTTTGTGTTTTAAAAAAAGATATAGAAGATAGAATAGAAAACATTAGAAGAAGATTAATGGTTCAAGGCATTTGGCATATAAACAGATAGACTTAGCTTTTAAAACTGGCTGTATAACTACCAGTGTGATCTTGTTCAAATAACTTACCTTCTCTGGGCCTCAGTTTCCTCATCTGATAAGTGAGAATAAGTTGTTAGGATAATGAAACTGAGCTTATAGATTTAAAATATTTAGCACAGTGCTTGACATATAGTAGATACTCTATAAATGCTAAATATTGAAAATTTTTAAAAATTATATACACCCATATTTTCTAAATTGTGTTCAGGGAACATACACTCACTCAGTAATAGAGCTCTGAATGTACATATATATATATATATATATATATATATATATATATATATATATATAAAATATTTATTTATTTATTTGGTTGTGCCGGGTCTTAGTTGAGGTAGGCAGGCTCCTTAGTTGCTGCTCGCGGGCTCCTTAGTTGCGGCACGCGGGCTACTTAGTTGTGGCATGTGAACTCTTAGTTGTGGCATGCATGTGGGATATAATTCCCTGACCAGGGATCGAACCCAGGCCCCCTGCACTGCGACACCAGGGAAGTCCCCCCTGAGTGTACTTTTAGAATGTACAAGGGAGCAATGAGATCTCAGAGCAACATGGTTACATATGCACTTCTGGCCTCAGAATTAAATTTATTCAAGACAATGAACCGATTAGTTCAAGTACAGCAAATTCAAGACTAGCAAAGGTGAAAAAATGCTAACAGTTGTGCAGATGGCATCAAAGAGACTCATTTAAGGAAAAGAAGAGATAAGTATAGAAAAAAATTCACCCAAGTAGAAATTTGTGAATTAGAAATCAATTAGTTTAATTTTCTTGGGCACTTTCATGGTAGCCTTGCATGAAAAAACAAGGATTTTAATTTTTCCCTGTATTTTTAAAGGATATCTTGGTGATCCAAGAAGAAATGTCAGGATGCTTGATATTCATTTGATGACTGCACAGAAGGAGGCCACACCTAAGCACGCAGCCCGCTACTTGGTTCGTATTTTGTTCTCCAAGGAAATCATGATTTCCAGCTCTGTAGTTGTCAATTCCCAAGGCCGCCAACCCCTGGATCCAAACAAAATGGCTGCAATAAGAGGTATGTAGGGACTTCCCTGGTGGTCCAGTGGTTAAGACTCTGCACTTCCACTGCAAGGGATTCCCAGTTGGGGACCTAAGATCCCATATGCCGCATGGAGTGGCCAAAAGAAAAAAAAAAAGTATATAAAATCATTATGAAATCTTTTCATTTGGTTATCTGATGAGTGTCATTGGTAGTTGAAGAAATAATGATGGGGTTTTCCCTGGTGGCGTAGTGGTTGAGAATCCGCCTGCCAATGCAGGGGACATGGGTTTCATCCCCGGTCCGGGAAGATCCCACATGCCGCAACTACTGAAGCCCGTGCACCTAGAGCCCGTGCTCCACAATGAGGGAAGCCACCACAGTGAGAAGCCTGCACACTGCAATGAAGAACAGCCCCCGGTCACCGCAACTGGAGAAAGCCCATGCACAGCAACGAAGACCTAACACAGCCAAAAATAAATAAATAAATTAATTAATTAATTTTAAAAAAAAGAAATAATGATGAAGTCTGTTTGAATCTTAGAACCGTTCATTTTTTCACCTAAACCAGACTTTACAATTTAGTAGTATGTAATGGGTAACAACTTCTATAGAACAAAACTTGTCCATAGACTGATGAAATAAGATAAACTTTATTGGTTATAGTTGCTTATGGTTAGTACTAGGTCAGTTCTTCAGTGCTGAGACTTGGTACTAAAAAATAAAGAAAAAGCCAAAAAAAGTGGGAAAATAAAGCACATTTCACTGCTAGTAACTGGCAACACAGAAATAGCATCTCATAATTAATCCATTCTAGCCTCTGCCTTCTTGTCTTCCAGAAATGTGTATGGAGGTCCTAAAAGTCATAGGCACTAAGGATACAACAATGAATAAGTAGTTCTGCCCGCAAGGAATTCACAGTCTAGAAAGGGACACATTGAGGAAAACAGATAAATTCCAATCCAGTGTGGTAATGTGGAAGCTCAGAGAGCAGAGCACCTACTTTGAGGGCATTAGGGAAGGCTTACTAAGGACAAGACATTTGAGCTAGATTTGGAAGGATTCCTTAGCTACGTAAAGAAAATAGGAAGAGTATTCTAGGCAGAGGAAATAGCTTGTGGGGAAGATAGACATGTTTTGTGCACAAATAACTGGACCATGGTGTAATAATGTTTGCAATAACACTATTTTCTCCTCACAGGTTTCCTTCTATTTTTAGATCTAATTTATCCATAGGGTTATTAAAGGGCATTAGCACCTGAAATAGTTGACTTTTTATTATACATTTTTTTCTAAATCACCAAAACCTCATTATGGGCTTCCTAGGTCAGTGTTTTAGGGAATTGCACATTAGAAGAAATGAGATATTCAGCTAAGCATCCTCTTTGAGTAGAATTTCTAAACTCTTAGAAACAGAGAAAAGGATGACAATTAAAAATAGAAAATTTCAGTATTTTAAATAAAAAAATTTTTCTCAGTATCTTTGTTAATTTTTTCCCTAATTTTTATGAATACTTTCCGCTATTTGCAGAACATCTGGCAGCAATTTTTCCCAACCATGATTTACGTGAATGTGGAAAAGACTGGCAAGCCTGTATTTCCGATATCAATTCTCTGATCTGCCATTTATGTTCCAAAAGAACACCCGTAAGTTATTTTTCATTTAAATATGGTCACTGCTGTATAAGTGCATACTGTATACAACTCCAGAACTGATGGCATGATGTACAGGATCTTCAGTCCATGTGCTCAAAAGCTTGTTTATTTAATTTAGGGGTAGGGTGTGTTCTCTCAAAAGCATACTGCCTATTTATTTCACTCTTTGACATTTTGTGCCCCCCAAAAATATCCTAAAGATAAAATAAATCAAATATAGTATCATAATTAGTATATTTGAAGCCAAGGGCTATACTAGAAAAAATTTCAACTACAAAGATATTTGGCAAATCTTCTTCAGGATCTCACTGAGTAACACATAAAAGAGCAGACTGTGGTGCTACTTAGCTGTTGTAATAGTAGTTAAGGATGGCACAGGAGAAAAGGAAGGTACTTCATTATTCGTTCACTTTCAGTGATGGCAGAAACTGGTGAAAATAATGCATGTCATGAGGTTAAGTTTTCACAGATATTTTATAATCTGTATAGTTACATGGTATGTGGGAATCTGACTTCTCTCTCACCCATCCTATCTTCAGAGTGCATTAGAGTTTTGGGTTTTTTTAAACACAAATGGGTCAGTAGGGAAGAGAGTCACGTCTATTGCCTTCTCCTGATGAAGCATTTAACATAATGACAATTCCTAATTTCCACCCACCTCTCTAAAGCCCCCATTTTATTCTCACCATATCTAGTCACTCCTGTGTCTCTAGAGTAAGTTTCTGGAAACTATTTGCCAAGAATATTTGTAGCTGAGCTGATGTTTTCCTGGTGAACGGCTTGATTTCAGTGATAGCTCAAGCACCATCTGTATGAAACCAAATTTGCTTATTTTTCACATTCCCTTTTATATCCTACAAAAATTGCACCTTAAACATTTGAATGTAAAATCATGATACTGCTGGGAAATGGTAATTTGCATATTGCTTAGGCATCAGAAGAGAAGTGGCATCTGCCAAGTGCCTGCTGTGTCCTTGATTAGGAGAGGGATATGTCCTCACTACTCAAAGTTGGTCCGCGGACCAGCGGCAGCAGCACTGGAAAGCTCGTGAGAAATGCAGAGACTTGAGTTCCACACCAGACTCACTGAGGCAGAATTTGCATTTTAGCCAGACCCCGCAGGTGATTTTTGTGCACATTGAAGTTTGAGAAGCCCCAGCCTAGGGCAGTGGTTGTCAACTCTAGGTATATATTAGAAATGTGTGAGACACTTTTTTAAAAAAGTTTTTAATGCTTGAGCTCTCCCACTCCCTCTACCAGATTCTGGTTGAATTTGCCGTGAGTGGGGCCCCAGCACAGCTTTAAAAAAACACAAGATCCCTAGGGTAATTCAAATGTTCAAATGTGCAGCCAGATTTGAGGACCACTGGGGAAAGAGAAAACAAAAACACTAAAAAAAAAAACACTCCAAAAGTTGTCATCTTTGAGAAACTCATGCATTCATTTATTTATGACATGGTTATTAAGCACTTATTTTGTCCCAACAATTATTCAGTTCGTTAGACAGCTACTAAGTCCCCCAAGAAGCAGTGAGTCATGGCAGCTGGAGGAAGAATCCACCTACACATCTTTTATCACACCAAACAGTATTCGTGGGCTTCAGCCCACCGTATTAGAAATAGTTGCTTCCCCACCAACCTGGGGGGCCGTGGTAGATGATGGAGCATGTCCCTATTTTCCCACTATGGGACTTTGTTTATAGATACAATTTTGTGTTTCAGCAGAAAACTGTTAACAATATAGAGCCTACCAACCCGGATACAGATTCGAATGATAAAAGGGATGGTGATGACAGTGAAAGTAGTTCCCTGTTATCTCAGCAAGCAGCTGGCTCAGAAACAAGAGAAAATGGGAATTCTCAGCAGAACAGCAGTCCTGAAGGAATTAAAGAACCTTCCACTGATAATTCAACAGTATCTTATGAAACACTGGGTGAGTTTTAAAATAAGTTCTCTTAATGATAAATGTTGAATCTGGATGATGGATTTGTGGGGCTTATACTATTCTCTCTACTTCTATGTACATTTGAAATTTTTCAAAAGAAATCTAAACAACTTAATCTTTTATATTAATGAATTAATGAAATATAGATACCTAGTTCTGAGACTGATGGTTTTTTAACTATAAACTAAATCTATTATTTTTCCAAAGCCGACTCCTTTGACTCTCAGGTTAGTAACCTTTCTCCGCAGGTAGAAGAGAAGGAGCTACAGCTGGATGGGCCAGAAGCAATTCAGGGGTCTTGTTCTCTGTGTGCCAGGCACATTGCAGATACTTCATAAAGAGTTTGTGCATGAACTAATGAATCCCATTCCTCAGAATATTGTGCCCTCACTGCTAGCTATCTGCTGCAGGCATATCCTGCTTCATTAGTGTCAAGTGACAGTGGGTTCCGTAGGTGACTGTGCCATCTGCCACTCACACTTCCCAATGCCTTTCCCTAGGATGCTAGAATTTAGTGGCACCTGAGGTAGCAAAACTATTTTCTGTCTCTCCCTTGCCCCCATATCAACCCTAAGTAGAATATTATCTGTGAACCTGATCAAGTAAAATTATTTAAATAATGTATCTTTATAGTATATTTTTTCCATTATAATCAGGTTATATGCCATAGAAACAGACTCTGTTCGGGCTTTCCTGGTGGCGCAGTGGTTGAGAGTCCGCCTGCCAATGCAGGGGACACGGGTTCGTGCCCCGGTCCGGGAAGATCCCACATGCCGCGGAGCGGCTGGGCCCGTGAGCCATGGCCGCTGAGTCTGCACGTCCGGAGCCTGTGCTCCGCAACAGGAGAGGCCACAACAGTGAGAGGCCCGCGTACTGCAAAAAAAAAAAAAAAAAAAGAAACAGACTCTGTTCAAATTAAACCACCACAACAAAAATCACTGGATGATCCTAGATTAAAAGAAGCAAAGAACAAACAGCCACAGGCAGGAGCCAGAGCAGCCCTGAGACCGTGGCATCTGGGGTCCATTGAAGTCTCTGAGGCTCTGTGTCTGTAGCTTCCATGATTTTTAGGTTATAGTTTTCTCTTGTCACTGTTCTGATTCCCAGGAGAAGGAATCCAGTTTGGGGAGCTTGGGTCACAGGTCTCTGACCCTGACTCAGCTAGAATCAGGGGACAGGGCAACTTAGCAAATTGTGAGCCAGGCAGCCCCCACAATTTGTGTGTAGTCTATTATGCCATTTTATTGAAAAACTGGAAAATATTTAGGAGGGAAGAAGAGTTTCCACAATCAAGATACCTTAAAAAACTATTGTGGGGACTTCCCTGGTGGTCCAGTGGGTACGACTCTGTGCTCCCAATGCAGGGGGCTCGGGTTCAATCCCTGGTTGGGGAGAGTTTGCATGCTGCAATGAAGATTTCACGTGCTGCAACTAAGACCCGGCACAACATAAATAAATAAATATTTTAAAAAACCCCAACACCTCAGTGGGGTAAAAAAACCTATTGTGGACATTTTAATTTTCTTCCAGTTTTTTTTCTTATGAACCTTTTAAAGAATTATGGTCTCCATATAATTACTCTTCTTTTTAACATGTTTTTCCTTAAGAATCTCCAATCTTCACAATCATTGCATTTAACAGGCATATAACATTCCACTGAGTAAGTAAAACGTAATTTATTTAACTACCTCCCTCTTTTTGTTATTGTTGTTATGTTGGTTTTTTTGTTGTTTTTGTTTTTCATTTGTTTGAGGATTTTTTTGGAGAGGATTATCAATCATGCAAATCATGCCGTGAAAAAAAGAATTGTACGTATTTTGGATTCTTTTTTTTTTTTAACATCTTTATTGGGGTATAATTGCTTTACAATGGTGTGTTAGTTTCTGCTTTACAACAAAGTGAATCAGTTATACATACACATATGTTCCCATATCTCCTCCCTCTTGCATCTCCCTCCCTCCCACCCTCCCTATCCCACCCCTCCAGGCGGTCACAAAGCACCGAGCTGATCTCCCTGTGCTATGCGGCTGCTTCCCACTAGGTATCTATTTTACGTTTGGTAGTGTATGTATGTCCATGCCACTCTCTCACTTTGTCACAGCTTACCCTTCCCCCTCCCCATATCCTCAAGTCCATTCTCTAGTAGGTCTGTGTCTTTATTCCCGTCTTACCCCAAGGTTCTTCATGACATTTTTTTCCTTAAATTCCATACATATGTGTTAGCATACGGTATTTGTCTTTCTCTTCCTGACTTACTTCACTCTGTATGACAGACTCTAGGTCTATCCACCTCATTACAAATAGCTCAATTTCGTTTCTTTTTATGGCTGAGTAATATTCCATTGTATATATGTGCCACATCTTCTTTATCCATTCATCCGATGATGGACACTTAGGTTGTTTCCATCTCCGGGCTATTATAAATAGAGCTGCAATGAACATTTTGGTACATGACTCTTTGTGAATTATGGTTTTCTCAGGGTATATGCCCAGTAGTGGGATTGCTGGGTCATATGGTAGTTCTATTTGTAGCTTTTTAAGGAACCTCCATACTGTTCTCCATAGTGGCTGTATCAATTTACATTCCCACCAGCAGTGCAAGACGGTTCCCTTTTCTCCACACCCTCTCCAGCATTTATTGTTTCTAGATTTTTTGTTGATGGCCATTCTGACTGGTGTGAGATGATATCTCATTGTAGTTTTGATTTGCATTTCTCTAATGATTAATGATGTTGAGCATTCTTTCCTGTGTTTGTTGGCAGTCTGTATATCTTCTTTGGAGAAATTCGACTTACCAGGTTAAAGAGTATTTACCTTTTTTTCTGACTCTTGATAAATACTGCTAGATGAATCTTATAGATGTTAAGTCTTTGGACCCACTGAGTGAATTTTTAAAATAATTTAATCTCTCTTGCTAAATGTTGGATCTGGGTGATTCAACAATTTATACTCTTGCGCATTAAATGATGGATGTTCCAAGATGAAAAATATGTTTATTAACTTGTAAGAATCATATCATATTTGTCTAATATATTTTCTTACATAAGTCTTTGTTATATGTACAATATAATATTTTTTAAGTATGGTTAATTTGAATCACTATGGACTGAAGAGAGATGGTGATGATTAGGCTGTAGAGTTGAGAAATAAAAACAGGCTTAAAATTTATTTTTCAGTTCAAGTAAGTTATCTAAAATATGATATTTTAAGATGAGTTTGTTGATTTTTAAATGATGAGTTTAATACCAAATAAAAAACCTACATTTTAAAAACTATAAATATTTTAGTAAGAATCATGGTTTTTAATTTTGAAAAAGCCTTTTCTATAAGTAGGAAAACAATTCATTAAAACTACTTAGAGTTTTTGATACAATAAAAATTAATTTTAAGAAAGCTACTTAGAATTTGTTACCAAATGTAATGTTAAAACTGATTGTATCCTAAAAGGTAGCAGAATACTGAATTGTCCTCTTGAACAATCAGAGCATGTGTAATTACATCAGAAGTGATTCCTGTCTCATTTCTCATGCTGTCTCGTGATACACTAAAAACTTAAAGCTTTAATTTTTTTAACCTCTCAAATTCTTGAGCCTAAAAATTCAGAAAAGTCAACTTTTCTGTTACAGCCTTTTAAAAACTTGAACCTAACATTTGCCATGAAAATTGACATCTTCTTTCTCTTTTGCTTCTAGAATATCTTGGAAATCCGTGTAGAAATATACAGATGCCAAAATCAGTTCTGAATATAGCAAAAGAAAAGTCTCTCCCAGAGCTGTCAGCCAGATACCTTATTTGCAACCTGTTCACAGAGGAAGTCCTGATAAAAAGTAATGTCTATGGCAGTCTGGGGCGTGGCACGTGCGCCCTTAACGCCAATAAGATTAACGCTCTCCGAGGTGTGTTACATGTTGAGTATGTGAGAATAAATGGAAGCAAAGTGTGTTAGAGAAGGACAGAAAGAAAACTTCATTCAGTTTATGTGTATTTTGAAGAGAGGGAGATCTTTTACTAATTCCGTCATTTGGGTATAACAGCAGCAGGTTCATGAATGTGTTTCTTTTCGCATTTGGGTTCTCAGAGCTAATTGCTCTGTCTTGAGCAGCTTTATTAGAACAGGAAAGGCATTATTGACTGTGGCTTTTGGTATGAATTGCCAGATGTATGGAAACTCAAACACCTTCGTTTCAAGGTCGAAGCTGCTGGGCTTTGTCAATTTGCAGAAGTGTCAACAATAGCACAGCAGGTTTAATTTGCTAGTTTTTCCTTGTGCACACGAGCATAGTGTAGTCTTTATTTACGACGTAAATAGATGAAATAATAAAGCTTCCAGAAGCAATTCTGTGAAATTTTAAATTTAGACCAAGCAGGAAGCAGAATATTCCTTACTTGTGTCACTGGTACCCAGTAAAGATATAGTTCTGAGCCCCGGCCCAATCTCAGTTGGCAGGTTCCTCCCTTCATATCACACGTTTCACATCCATCAGATTTGAAGAACACTTGTGTTTCACACTAAACTAAAGAAATCTGGCTCATAGCACCTTTCATAAGCATTTGCTATCATCTAATCCAAATGGTTTCCATTTTTTTTTTACCTGCAACCCATAGTAAGAAATATATTTTACATTGTGACTGAGTATGTGTGTGATTTTTAAAAAACTGAAGCAAAAATTTCACAAACAGTTCTTACTCTTCCTATGAGAATTACATTCCAATGTTTTCTATTACTTTTTTTTAAGTGCTGCTATCACTAATTTCATGACCTAGTAATTGGTCATAATTTGCAACTTGAACATCACTGAACTAACCCACCATGCAAAAAACCACAACTCAATTCCTCTTACCTTATAGTAAGAAAAGAACACAGAGTTTGTAACCAGTTTAGAAATGAAGGTGTTTATAGAAGAAATAATGTCTTTCTAATTTAAAAAAAATTTTTTAAATGAGAGGTAGAAGGTGACTTTTAGAGTTCTTT
Organism: Delphinus delphis; assembly: GCF_949987515.2. NCBI lineage: Eukaryota > Metazoa > Chordata > Mammalia > Artiodactyla > Delphinidae > Delphinus > Delphinus delphis. Next base: position 111,254,999 of record NC_082704.1, read on the forward strand.
AATGTCTGGAATAGATTAGTTCCTTAAAAGTGGACTAAAAATATTATTCTGTGTATTTTGTTTTGTTTTATCCCTTAATGAATTATATTACAAATCAAGAAGATGTCTTTTGTAGTGAAAAATATTCAGCATGAGTTTGACATACTATCCACTTAGGGCATATTTTAACAAATTTCCCATAAGACTCAAAGTTCTACTCCTTTGTAGAAGGGCAGCCATGTAAGTCATTTCAGCAGAGAGAATACAGTAGAATCATCATTGTCCTGGGGGGCAGAGCCAGGCCCAGGGAGGAGAAGCTGACAAGAAAGCATATTTTACTTTAATATGAGGACACGATGAATTTGGAGAATGAAAAGGCTCAGAGTAACTGCTGAATGACCAGAGATGTGAGGAGATTCCTGCACTAGTAAGAGAACTAGGCTTTATGGGCTCTAACATAACATCTTTAGAAGTATTGGTTCAGTATCAACTATTTAAAACATACAGAAATATATAGAAAATAACATAGTAATAAATTAACATCTGTCTACCCAGTATAGATATATTTTGCTTTTTGTGCTCTAGGTTTTTTAAAATAATAAATCATTACTGATAACATTAAAACTCCATCCCATCATCTGTTTCCCCTGTCTTTCTCCCCAAAAGTAATCACAGTCTTGGAGGTGGATATATCATTCCCATGCATATTTTATACTTTTGCTACCTCTGTTGATATGTAATATTGTTTTGTAGTTGTTTTAATGTACATAAATGGGAATATATAGTACATATCCTTTTTAAATTTTTTTATCACCCAACGTTATGCTTTTGAGATCTAACTCATGTATTTTAACTGCTGATTGCTGATCGGTATCAGCAGTTGGTAAACCAGATTATGCTTCTATTCTCATATCACTTCTTATCCTAAGATTTTATTATTTTGGGGGAACTCTTCTGGAAATTAATAGGCAAAGGGAAATATGTCCAGTAGCCAAAGGTATTGATTTCACCTAAGAAACTGTTACGTGATGCTCTCTGAGAGTTCAGTTATCACTTAAGGTCTCTTTAAAGAATGGTCCATATGGAGAAAGTTAGAAGGCTGCAGATTTGCAATCAGCAAACAACCCTTACTCCTGCCCCGTCCCGTCCATTTCTGAGCATAACAGAACTGTAAAGTCTTAGCAATAGGGAGTACATTAGGTCCTCTAATACAGCTTCTCACCCAGAGCAGGAGTTCCCATCTCAGCTTTGGCATATAGTTGCCTCCCCTTGGTTTGAACACTTCTGTTGATGGCAGTCCACTACATTTTAAAAGGGTTCTAATTCATGAGAAAGTTCTTCTTCCAAGTGACTCAAAATTTACCTCCCTGCGAGTAATGCACATTTGTCCTACTTATTCCTTCTAGAGCTAAATTGGGTGGATCTAATCACTTTTCACATGATAGGCCTTCAAGTATTTAAAGACAGCTATCACTTCCTGCTGTATGCATTAGGAGAGAATAGATATACCCTCTCCTCCCACTTTCAAGTTCAGAACCAAGTGAGTGACAGCCACTAGAATCTGGCAGGTGGAGATTAAAATATCAGCTTTATTTTTGAATCATACATGCCCAGTTCTTCTAAACGTTCCCATTTAGAGATCCCTCTACATGGAAGTGTGAGGATTAGAGACTAAGTGTTTGAGGATTGGAGAATAAGTGTTTGAGGATTGGAGAATAAGTGTTATTCCTAGCTTTTCCCCACAAAGTCTTAAACTTTTACAGTTAAATATCTCCATTTTGTTCAGTAATTCCTCATATAAATATTGTCCTAATCTTTCATGATCTCGTTCAGTGACTAACTTCATATGTGCTCAAGCTAACCCAGAATGCAATAGTACTATTACCTACAAGGCTGTCAGTGCAGCCTAAATGGCACTTGCCATTTAAAAATGTATGGTTATCTAAACCCCTAGATCTGTTTTTCTATATACTGACATTTATCCAATACTTTTTATTTTATTTTATTAACTTTTTTTAAATGAAAGATTCTTTAAAGTCTATAGTGCTTTACTATCCAGTACTTCTATTGTTAGTATTTAGGCTGTTCCTGTTTATACTGTTAGTATTTTCTTAATGTAAATGTAGGATTTTATATTTATTCCTCCTGCATTTTATCCTGTTAGTGTAGAGCAGCATTCCCCAAACTATGTTTCTTAAAGACAGCTGAATATTAATAGGTTCTTCCTGAATAAAGTGCTTTTTAGTCAAATGGCTAGGAAAGATCTTGATCTGGCACCCCAAGGGCCTCAGTCCATAGATCTGCTTCATTTGACTCTGTTTTAAAACATGTTTTGAATGCCTTTAGCTGTCCAGCCTGCCTAGATCTCCATGGTCTTGACCCTCTGTTGCCTTATGTGTTGCCACCTCCCTTATTTATGTGCCTCACCAAATCTGCATCTGTCACCTTTGATTCAGCACGTCTCTCATTTTTAAAATAATTAATTAATTGATTTTTGGCTGCGTTGGGCCTTCGCTGCCGCACGTGGGCTTTCTCTAGTTGTGGTGAGCAGGGGCTGCTCTCCGTTGTGGTGCACAGGCTTCTCATTGTGGGGGCTTCTCATTACAGTGGCTTCCCTTGTTGCGGAGCTCTGGCTCTAGGCGTGCGAGCTTCAGTAGTTGTGGCGTGTGGGCTCAGTAGCTTTGGCTCGCGGGCTCTAGAGCGCAGGCTCAGTAGTTGTGGCGCATGTGCTTAGTTGCTCCACGCCATGTGGGATCTTCCCAGACCAGGGCTCAAACCCATGTCCCCTGCGTTGGCAGGCAGATTCTTAACCACTGCACCACCAGGGAAGTCCCCAGCGTATCTCTTTACTGTGGGATTTTTCAGTGGAGACTAACTCTGGAGTTAAGCATTTCTTATTTGAACAACCAGAATCTTTCCCCCCCTAAGAAACTTCTTTTATGACTAGTGTTTCAGAGAATACATTTTAGGAAACACTAACCAATTTAGGTTCCTTGTTGCAGTCTATTGAAAGCTTTGCACGTACTTGTCTTCCAGTCTGTTAGTTACCTGTCCCAGCTTTGCTGTCATTGGGAGATGGGGCAAGCCTGTTTTCCATAACTTCTTTTTTGTTAATAAAAATGCACAGCAGGATAGAGCTTGATACTGAATCCAGTGACATATGACTAAAAGCCTCCTTCCAGGCTACCACTGATCTATTAGACCTTTGAGTATGAAAGCTTTTTAACTTTGTCACATGACTTGCTAAAATTTAGATATATGCTCAGTTTATGGCATTGTCCTGATTTCCTAGCCAATTAATCCTATCAAAAAACAAATGACATTAATGTAGCCAACTAATGCTGGCCTGTAGTGATTGCCAGATCCTTTTCTAAGAGCTCAAAGGTACTTAGGAAATTACCTAAGAAAGTATCCAAGAGTAGCTCTGCTCTTCTAGTTAGCACCCTCTTCCCCACCTTTCCCTTTGTCCTCCCACTTTCTCTTGAGTGCTCCTTGAGCTATGTTGCTCTGTTATAGAAGTTTTCATTTAACTGCAAGATCTAAAGACTCTCATTCCTTTTGTCTGAGATAAACCAAGCAGTGCCAAAAAATTTAGCAGTTATAGCTTTTTGCCTCTAAAAGTATGAAAGACACTGCAGCCTCTAGGGTACTAGAACCTTATTAGCATGTCTCTATTTGATATGATGAATAACATACTAGATGCGTGTTTAATAAATTTAAGAATAAGAAAAGTTTATGTTGGGTACTAAAGAGAGCAGACCTTGCTACATAACCAGATCATGGGGTATTTTGGTATTTTTTGTGTGCTTTAAGAATGGTGCTATTTCATATTACTATCCTTTCTGATGAAAAGATTTGTTCAGCTAATTTAATAATAGCTATAGTCCATGTGTTTTAATTAATTAAAGTCTTAATGACCCTTTCACAGACATAGCAATAGTACTAAGGTTGAATAAATTCATTTCTCTGAGAAGTGATTTCTAATTAACTGTTATATTTTTGGACTTTACCACCAGAGTTTCTCCAAGACATCTACCCGACTTGTGATCTATCAGAAACTGGATATGACTGGAAATTCTGTGTGACAGCTATCAATAGTTGTATTTGTAGTCTTAGATATGACCACAAGAAGTCCACATCCAAATCACAGCCGCTTCCAGAAACGACTCCTTCGACAGAGTCAGAGCCAAGAGATACTGGCTTAGCTGACTGAAGTACTTGAATGTCAGTCATCCAACTTTTTTTTTTCACTATTGTACCATCCTTTAAGTTTCTCAAGTTATTAATTCAAAAATTAGCCTGATGTAGTGGCATTGTAGTTCAGCATTCACACCTAAAGAAATAACCTATGTTCTTTGTTTGCCCACAAGGGAGGCACAATTGCATTATGAAGACGTGTAACGTTTCATCTCATGAATAAAGTGATGGGCAATATTGCAGTAAGAACCTCTGAAAAAAGGAATGGTTGTAAACTCCTAAAGATCATTTTTATTGCTGTTTTAATGTAGAATAAGAATAGTACATTTAGCTGTTAATGACAGATGAAATCTGAGTGTCAGTGATACAGATACAGGTAGTGATGTAGAGAGCCACAGTTGGATAGGCAAATCATAATTCCAAGCATAGGAACTTGCAGGTAATAGACACTCAATATGTCAAGTGAATCTGCAGTGCAGAGCTTAGGTTAAGCTACACTGATTCAGAAGGGTGGTATGGTTTACATATAACCAAAACATGCGTGCTGGCTTTCTTTTTTTTTTTTATTAACATCTTTATTGTAGTATACTTGCTTTGCAATTTAGTTTCTGCTTTATAAAAAAGTGAATCAGCTATATGTATACATATATCCCCATATCTCTTCCCTCTTGCGTCTCCCTCCCTGCCACCCTCCCTATCCCACCCCTCTAGGTGGTCACAAAGCACCCAGCTGATCTCCCTGTGCTATGCGGCTGCTTCCCACTAGCTCTCAGTTTTACATTTGGTACTGTATATATGTCCATGCCACCTGGCTTTCTTATACATCCATCAGTAGGGGATTCATAGGATTGACATAATATTGTTTAACATAAGCTTTCCAGAGATGAGACCTATGTTCTTTTGATCTACTTCTGATAAGAACAGAATTCTTTTAATTAACTCCTGATAATATTTTATCACCGAAGTTTGCTAAGAGTCAACATAGAAAATCATATTAGCAGACTTTCTGGTTCCATTGAAGTAATTTAAATTTAAGAATATATCCATCATCAAAAAATCTAGAAACAATAAATGCTGGAGAGGGTGTGGAGAAAAGGGAACACTCTTGCACTGCTGGTGGGAATGTGAATTGGTACAGCCACTATGGAGAACAGTATGGAAGTTCCTTAAAAAACTACAAATAGAACTACCATGTGACCCAGCAATCCCACTACTGGGCATATACCCTGAGAAAACCATAATTCACAAAGAGTCATGTACCAAAATGTTCATTGCAGCTCTATTTATAATAGCCCGGAGATGGAAACAACCTAAGTGTCCATCATCGGATGAATGGATAAAGAAGATGTGGCACATATATACAATGGAATATTACTCAGCCATAAAAAGAAACGAAATTGAGCTATTTGTAATGAGGTGGATAGACCTAGAGTCTGTCATACAGAGTGAAGTAAGTCAGGAAGAGAAAGACAAATACCGTATGCTAACACATATGTATGGAATTTAAGGAAAAAAATGTCATGAAGAACCTTGGGGTAAGACAGGAATAAAGACACAGACCTACTAGAGAACGGGCTTGAGTATATGGGAAGGGGGAAGGGTGAGCTGTGACAAAGCGAGAGAGAGGCATGGACATATATACGCTACCAGACGTAAGGTAGATAGCTAGTGGGAAGCAGCCGCATAGCACAGGGAGATCAGCTCGGTGCTTTGTGACCGCCTGGAGGGGTGGGATAGGGAGGGTGGGAGGGAGGGAGATGCAAGAGGGAAGAGATATGGGAACATATGTATATGTATAACTGATTCACTTTGTTATAAAGCAGAAACCAACACACCACTGTAAAGCAATTATACTCCAATAAAGATGTTAAAAAAAAAAAGACACATGCCCCCCAGTGTTCATTGCAGCACTATTTACAATAGCCAGGTCATGGAAGCAAGCTAAATGCCCATCGATAGACAAACGGATAAAGAAGATGTGGTGCATATATACAATGGAATATCACTCAGCCATAAAAAGGAACAAGATTGGGTCATTTGTTGAGACGTGGTTGGATCTAGAGACTGTCATACAGAGTGAAGTAAGTCAGAAAGAGAAAAACAAATATCATATATTAACGCATATATATGGAACCTAGAAAAATGGTACAGATGAACCTGTTTGCAGGTGAGAAATTGAGACACAGATGTAGAGAACAAACATAAGGACACCAAGCCAGGAAAGCAGCAGTGGGTGGGGTGGGGGTGGGGGTGCGATGAATTGGGCAATTGGGATTGACATGTATACACTGATATGTATAAAATTGATGACTAATAACCTGCTGTATAAAGAAAAAAAATTAAAAGAATATATCACTATGAATATAAAGAATCTGACAAGATTTAGACGCTAACTTTTTTTTTGGTTTCTGAAATGTCTGCATAAAGGTTTTAATATGTTTACTGTGTTTTATGATTAATTCTAGTTGAAATGCATACAAGTTTAAATTTTACAAAGTTTAAATGAAAAAAAATTTTATCAGGAATTCAATTAGAAAAAAATGATCTTAAAGGATATTGGTGGGATTACTGTAGAATTAAAAAGTCATTCCATTTTGCTCATAAATATAATTTTTTTTTTAATACTCAGGGTGCAATCCACTGGCTCCCCAGTCTGGCCACTCCTGCCTCCCCTACCTACTGTCACATCTGAATCCTCACACTGAATGGCACTTCCTCCATGAAGGCTTCCTGCTTACTCCCTTCCTAGGAATTTTTTTTTTTTATTGAAGTGTAGTTGATTTACAGTGTTGTGTTAGATTCTAGTGTACGGCAAAATGATTCAGTTATACATACATATGTATTCTTTTTCAGATTCTTTTCCATTATAGGTTATCACAAGATATTCCCTGTGCTGTACAGTAAATCCTTGTTGTTTACTAGGATTTTATTTTTAACTTAAGCACTTTATTTTAAAGTTCTTGAATGTTTCAGCCATAGGAAATATTATATAATTTCATTTTTTGATCATTTGTGTTTAAGAAACATTTTGTCAGTTACAATGCCATCTTTCAACCTGTTGAACAGTCCTCAGTTACATCTGTTTTATAGTGTTCCTTGTTCAAAGAGCAAATTTTCTCCTTGTAAGAGTTCAATCTTTAGTTATGTCCATTTGCTTGTGACCCATGGCTTTGTCTTAGATAATAGACATTAATTAAAGTCTGTTTTTTAATAAGGCAAAGAAGAAATTCAACAGAAAGTAATAAGTAGGTCAAACAGGATAGTTTGTGTGAAGTCTTTTATTTTTGTGACTTGTGAGATAGTTTAAGATGGTTTTATGTGATCAGTTGGTAGAATACATATTTTCATATGATATATCTTTTGAAAATTAAATTCAACTTTGAGTATTTTAGTGAAGTATAATATAGTTTTATAAAGATATAATTTTAAGACTCTGTTCTTCAAATAAATAATTTGCTATTAGTTGCCTTTAGTTTAATAAAACTATACTATTTCTATGCATATCTTTATATGTTTAGGCTATGCCTACAGTGGTCTTAAGAAGTAGATAACTGAAGCCAAAAAGTCTTCCAGACTTTTAACTTCAGATTAATTCATCTAAATTAGTCTTTGGCTTCACCATTCAGTTTCACAAAATATTTTACAAACTAGTAGTAATAGAGTTAATATAGAAAAGTAAATTTATATCCTAGGCAAGATTAAATTTCAAATTGTATATGCAGATTTCAAATTTGATTTGTATTTTATGGTATCTGAAAGATTCCCTGGATTAGAAGCAAAATTACAAAAACAAAAACTTCATATTTACAGAAGTTTTTCAAGATTTATATGATTAACTTTATTATGGTGGTTGCTTATATGTTATTTGACCAGCCCTGTCCAATAGAACTTTCCATTATGTTGGTAATATTCTATAATTTTACATTGTCCAATATGAATAGCTAGCCACGTGTGGCTTTTGAGCACTTGAGATGTGGCTAATTAGATGGAGGAATTAGATTTTAAATTATAGCTCATTTTAGCTAATTAAAATTTAAAGTCACATGTGAATAGTGGCTACTATACTGCATAGCACAGTTTAGAATGCACTTTATTTTTTTTTTAAGTGTTTAAAACCGTCCCCACAGTTTGAGTCATAGTAATATACACATAACTTCTTTAAAATCACACTGAGCAAAATAAGTTTCATAAAGGTGTTTCAGATCTTATTTAAACTAAATTAGACCTTTTCTATCTACAACATTTCACAGGTCAGTTTTGTTATTGTATCAGTCCAACGTTAAAGACTTTAAATGTCTGCTCATAAGACTTGTTTTTGATAAATGTATCGTTAATATATTTTGTTTTCCAAATAAATACAATGAATAAACATTTAAAATATTCTTAATACAGACGCTTGTTTTTTTTAATGTAGTAATTTTATAGAACTTTTACTAATGTCATCTATAGTGTTTTTAATTTAATGATAACATTTTCCAGCCAGTTTCATAAATGTGGCACAGTGAGAATGTTTGGTTTCTTGCTTGATAAGCAAAACAGAAGTAGTTTAACCCAGTAATGATAATTGTGGATATAATTGAAAGGATGTTGAAAACTTCGGAAGTGTTTTGTCCTTCGTGGGTAAAACATAAGTGTTACTAAAGCATATTATTTTATACTTTAATATTTATTTAAATATATGCCAGTATTTTAATTTTGGTCATCAAGGCTTCGATGTTCAGCTCTGGTTTTCGCCTTTCTTTATAGCCCATATCCACATCGAGTAAAGTATTATCTTTGCAGCATTCTGCAACAGTAGCAGTCTAACCACATTCACTCTTGTGTAGGACTAAAAAGCACTTGTCACTCCTTCCTTCACCCTAACTTATTTTAATACGTTAAATGTGCAATGAATTTTTTCACCATGATAAAAAAAATCTGCTCATCCACTTTGAGATGGAATAATTGGTAATCTCAAATAATTAGCAAAATTAATCTGAAAGATTGACGGATGACAGGTTTAAATCTCAGGACACCAACACAGGTGGGCAAGAAACATTATTTTTCTATAACAACTTAATTTCTGTTTTGGTTACACAGCTTTCAGGTAATCTTTCCAGCCCCTTTGGGCCAATCGCCCCGCCCCGCCCCACCCTCGGGAGTCACAGTGGGCAGGGCTCTGTTTTAGCTCACTTGCCTTAGCAGGACCGGGTTGGGTAACGCCAGGCTTTCCAAGCAGGGTGGGCCGGCAACTACTCTCAGCCTCGGCTCTGAATTAATTCCCCCCACTTGGGCGGTAGCACGTGAACCGTCCACGCGATTCCGGCTTTTCTCGGGAGGCTGTCAGCCCCGCCCACCCACCTCTCAGCTCCCGCGCTGTTGGCTGCGCAGCTTCCAGGTGTCCGCTCTTCTGGTGAGACGGGGTCGGGAGACGCTCTCCTCAGCTCCTTGCCTGGGTGGGCAAGTCAGGCTCTAGGGCCAGCAGAAATCCTCGTTTAAGGGTCCCACCGAGTTCCCCGGTCAGAGTGCGGCAGCTGAGCAGGGCGGCTGCTTGGGACTACTGCTCGGGCGCTACAGGTACGAACTCAGCCCAGGTCCAAGTGCTGGTTGTTGCCAGTCCCTCGGCCCCTTCTCGGTCACAGGCAGGTTCCCACCGGGCAAGCCCTGTGGGGCGAGACTGGAGTAGGGGCTCCCACACAGTGACCCACAGTGCTGGGCGAGCTGGCTTCTCCCCCCAAGCCCGCCCTTTTCGCACTGGAGGACCCGGAGGCTCAGGGGAGACGACCGTGTGGGGCTGCGCTGGCCTGGGGGAGGGGCAGTGTGGTGTGTGTAGCCGCTTCTCTGACCTTTCTATGCCGTCTGTCTTGGTCTCTGCTGTGCAGAGGGTGCTTCCGCCTCACCCTTCACACCCGCGTTCTAGGCTGCTCTCAGTGGTGTCCGGTTAACCAATGGTCGTTGGTTGTTCCTGAGAGGGTGAGCGAAGTCGGAGTGACGTGTGACGCCAACTTGGTGACGTCACCCTTAGTCTCCGATTTCAGCCTCCACGTGCTGGAGTGGAAACTTAGCCTTAGTCACACAAGGCTTGTGAGTTTCCCAGAACTACAAGGAGAGAACCGAGGACGTGAACGGAGATAGGTTTGGGAGAATACCAGCTGGCAGGGGTTTTCATCAGAATTGCTCCTTTGTTGTAGGGGGTCTTACACAGTGCCAGGGCTGGGGGGAGGGTTTCAGAATCAGTTTCTGGTCATTTTTCTTAGCCATCAGCTGAGATAGTTATTTGTCCCATCTGCTCCTTAGTCGTTGGCTCAGAACCATCCTCATTTCTGTCCACAAGACCCGTCAGATGGAGCAGCTCTTATCTCTGCTCCTTCCAGGTTCCCCTGGAGCTCATGGGAATTGTTTTGTTGCCGCTTCATTATTTTGCATCACGGGAAACGGGTTTTACCCAGTTTTCCATATATTTCTGTTACCGAATTAGGCCGTCTGGACCCCCACTTGGGCCCTAGCCCGGCCAAGGCCCCCCTGCCTCAGGGAGAAGGTTCTTTTTCTGTTCAGGTTCTGACAGCCAAAAAGTAAACCCAAGCTGAGATCGAAGCTGAGGGCAGTTATGCTTGAGGGCAAACATAATTGAGTGGCCTGAGGATGGAGAAGCGGGAACTTAGGTCGCCAATCAACTTCTCACCTGGGTGATGGTTAAGACAAGATTTTAAGGGCAAGGTTAATGAGAGGGAGTCATATACATTGATTTTTCTGGGAATAGGTGGGGTTCTTCCTGGAACTGGGGTGCCACCTCTCTTCTGCCCTTGTATGGTCCTTTGGCATTTGGGTCTGAAGCAGGTCAAACCATCATGGTGAGCACAGGCAGAGATCTTAAGATTACAATGAGATGCTAATGAGCTGCAGGGCAACCTTTGTCCCACTTTTGAAGCTGAATAAGTTTCACCAGTTTTCTTGCAGATGGACTCTCTTGTTCTTGTCCTGTGAACACAGCTAGAGGATATGCTTTTCTGCAAGTTTACTTGTTTCTGGGGCAACAGCTTTGGTAACACTTCCATGCAGGACCAGCTACATAATTCTTAGGGCCCAATACAAAATGATGAATTCAATTTTGATACCATTTAAATAGCACGGTTTTAATTTTTAACATTTTATTTTGGGATAATTTTGGATTTACAGAAGAGTTGCAAAAATAGTACAGAGAGTTTCCATACATCCTTCACCCAGCTTCCCCTAATGTTAACAGCTTACGTAAATGTGATACAGTTATCAAAACTCACAAATTAACATTGGTACAATGCTATTAACTCCAGACTTTATTTGTATTTCACCAGGTTTTCCGTTAAAATTCTTTTTTGCTTCCAGGAGTCAATCCAAGATTGACTTTTTTAAAATTTTATTTAATTCTCATGTCTCCTTAGTCTCCTCCCATCTGTGGCAGTTCTCAGTCTTTCTGTTCTTCCTGACCATGACACTTTTGAGGAGTACTGGTCAGTCATTTTGTAGAATGTCCCTCAATTTGAGTTTGTCTGATGTGTTCTCATGATTGGACTGAGGTTTTGCATTCTTGGGAAGAACACCCCAGACATGATGTGCTCTTCTCAGTATCACAGCCTTTTGAATTTTTCAGTGAAACAGCTATAAGAAGGTTCAGTGGTTTTCCCCAAATCATAGAGCTGCTAGTGCCAAAGCCAGGGCTAGACCTCAAGTCTCACTTTTATGCTAGGATTGTTAGTACAAACCTGTAAATCCTTTCATGTATTTTTCAATACTACTGAATTATTCAGCAGTTGCCTTCTAGGATTGTGACTGCAGAGTCCTTGTTTGGCCCCTGCACAATGAAGTAGGGGAAAGGGGAGACTGGACAATCAATGGACAGAAATCCTACAAGAAAAATGGTACAGTTGACCCTTGAACAACTGGGGGTTAGGGGCTCTGACCCTCTGCAAAGTTAAAAACCCATGTATAATTTATAGTTGGCTCTCTCCGTATACCTGGTTCCTCTGTACATGCAGTTCCTCCAAATCTGAGGTATCGTATCTGCGGATTCAACCAACCGTGGATTGTGTAGTACTGTAGTATTTACTATTGGGAAAAATCCACGCATAAGTGGACCCGCACAGCTCAGACTTGGGTTGTTCAAGGGTCAGCTGTACTTTCAAATGCTGGGAAGTTGAACACTTGCTCAGTGTCCCTGCCACTTCATGGACGGCAGGGGTGATGGTCACCACGTAGTGAGCCCCAGCTGTGTGCCAGGTCTCAACTTAGCATCACCACCTCCCCCTTCTAGAATCTCTGCTTTGCAGAAGAGAAGCTGAGAACCACATTTCCCAGAACCCCTGTCTCAGTATAGTTCTGGTTTAGAGTTTGTTGATGAGAGGAACTGGCCTGAAGTTTGAAGGTAGAAGAAAAGAAGCCGTTTTTCTCCACAGCTGGGACATATGGGCAGACTGAGATTTACAGAAGCTTCCTGAAGAACTCATGAGAATCACAAACTTCACCGCTGCAGACGCGTCAGTGTAGGGTTGGGGATTTTCAGAGATTCTTCATCAGCTTCCCAGTAATCTTGTGAGAATTTTCCACCTTGGTGCTTCAAGCTGAGGCCTCCAGTGTCTGTTTCCTTGATCTTTGGTGGCACTGTCTTTGACCTTGTCTTTCCTACCTCTTTTAACAGTCCTGTAAACCACTAATTCCTGAACTTCTTGATGGCAAAGGTTGTGTCATCAGTGCCTAACATAGTAGTCTGGGATTAGTAGGTGCCCAATAAACAAAGGCATTCCTCGTTCACCTTGTCTTACTATGCTTGAAATTCTACCATTAGTTTGATTTCTTTGGTTTGAGCCTAATTTGACCTTTCCCCTTGTTACGGTACAAGTTCTGTCTATTCGTCTTCTGTGCCTTCATGTAGCTGAACTTGTTAAATCCATTCCTCAAAGTTGGTTTGATTTGGAGTGTGAGAGAGCATGAGGACTTCTTAGTCTTGAGACTTCTATGCAGAGATAAATGTGCAGTAAGGGTTGCAGCATCCTCTGTAACAAGATAAAAAATTAGAAACAATGTGTTAAAGAATAATTTTTTAAAAGGTAAAATATGCCTCATGTACAGATATAAAAGGAACACGTTAGAGATTTTATTAACTCATTACTAATGAGGGAACTCATTAGATGTCACAACCATTTTAAAGGACAATCCAAAGAACAGACACATTTACAGATTAGAAATATTGAAATTAAAGTGCAAATGAAGAAAAAATTGGCTTTTCCCATAACTGGGGAGGAAAGTCAATTGAATCTTCACCAGACAATTTATTTGCACGTCTATAGATAAGAATTATTTTGCATTGCTATCAGTTATATACAATTTATAGAATGGAAAATCAGAATCAGATAACCAAGAGCAGTGTTCTCTAAACAATGTACAGTTTTCCACTGAAGCACAAAATTTTCCCTATGAGTGTAAATATCCATTAATAGATAATGGTAACATAAATTAAGAAACTGCTACTACAGTGGGAAAAATGTGCATCCATTAAAAAGAATGTGGCAGATACTAATGTGAAAAGCAAGCCCTAGACTGAAAGTATTCACAATACATGTGTCTGATAGAGGACTGGTATCCATTATATGTTAAAAATTCTATAAATTGATAACAAAACGATGAGCAACCCAATTTTAAAATGGGCAAAATTCTTGAATGGGCACTTCATAAAAGAAAATACAGGAATGGCCAATAAGCACGTGAAAAAGTGCTCAATATCACTGGTCATCAGGGAAATGCAAATTAAAATTGTGAGGCGATACCAGCATGCATCCACCAGAATGGCTAACAATGCAAAGGACTGACAATGCAAAGTGCCGGAGAGGATTGGAACAATTGGAACTCCATACACTGTTGGTAGGAGTATAAAATGGTTTAGTCTCTGTGGAAAAATGCTTGGTAGTCTCTAATAAAGTTAAACATACACTACCTATGACCCAACAATTATAAGTATATTCTCAAGAGAAACGAGTGCACATGTCCACAGAAAAGTTTCTAAAAGAATGTTCATAGTAGCTTCATTCACAAGAGCCCCAAACTGAAAACAACCCCAATTGTAGTGGGAATACCACTCAGCAACAAAAACAAAAAAAACGCAAAACTACCGATATGTGCAAAAACATGGATGAATCTCAAAGGTATTATGTGGCATGAAAGAATCCAGACACAGAAGAATAGTTACTATATGAGTCCGTGAATGTGAAGTTTCATAGGAAAACTAATGCTTGGTGTTGGAAGTCTGAGTAGTGGTTACTTCTGTGGGCAGTGGTATTGACTTAAAGGGGTATGAGCGAATCCTTCTGAGGAGGTGGAAATTCTACATATTGATCTGGATGGTGGTCACACGAGGATATACAGTCCTCAAGCTGTACTTATGTGCATTTATTGTATATAAATCATTCCTCAACAAAGTACTATTGAAAAAAAGAATGCAGTCTACATAAACTGATTTAAAATTTGTCCTGACTCACAAAGACATATCTCTTAAGTTCAGACAGCAAGTCACAGAACAGTAAATGTAATGTAATTCTATTTGCATTATTAAAAACCATTTATGTGTGGTTATGGGTAATACGTGAATGCATCACAAAAGACTAAAGATACTTGTCTGGATGTTTACTGTGGCTTTTCTGGGCAGTGGATAAGAGTAGGTGTGGAGAGGCTTTATTGTTTGGATCATTTACAATGTAAATGTACGCATAATTTAAAAAGGCTAATTTTAATTCAAGTAATATTCACAGAGAATGGAATACGTGATCTAAAAGAAAAGTGCTGAAAGGGACCGTTATGCAGTTGGGACCAGGCTGGCCCTGAGATCTCAGCTGGACATATTTTCAGAAAAGGTTCCATTGGCAAATAGAGGGATTTTAGTCAGCTCTAAGTAAAGCCAGCGCCAAAGATCTTCTGTGAATCCACTCTAGTACAAAAATACAGTTTGGGGTTTGGCCCTCTAGCATTGTGTCTTTCACACTGCAGGTCATTTCCCATCAGTGGTGGTGACGTCAGTTTAATGAGTTGGGACTAGCATTTTAAAAAAATGAAATAGAAAATATCAGAGGGCGGTATTATTTTGGAAAATGTTTGTCTTAGTTGGGAATCTATACTGTATTTAGGAACTGGGTTGCCATGTAAAATGTGGTTTCTTATTCAGGTCACAATTCAAAAAGATGTGGAATCTACTGGCTGTAGTAACTTTAGCTCTGCTCTGCTTAGTTCACTGCATTGACAAGTGCAGGGTGACTGGTTTTTCCCTTGACTTGTAATTTAGAGATTTGAGGGACAGTCCATGGGAGGGGGAATGACTTTCCCTCTGGCTACAAGGAGAGCACTAGCCTCCCTTCAATCTGAGTCACAAGTGATACCATCAGGGATGGTCTTTGGCATCCAGATCAGGCTTGGGAAGCAGGGGCTGGACCACAGTGGGTTGTGTTTAGTGGAATGAACTTCCTTGTTCTTACATTCCACCTGTCACATGACCCTTGAAATACTTGCTTTTTAATCCTTGAAATCCATGTTGTTTTAAACAAAAGCTATTTTAGATGTCTGTTTAAAGGAAATGCCAGCGTTCGAGATGTAGGCAACGGTAGGTTTCTTTTCTTTTCCCATCTCAAACACAGGAAGAGTGATGTGTGTGCACGCGCCCGTACGCGTGTGTGAGAAAGCACGCGTGCATGCGCCAGAGAGAGAGAGAGAGAGAGAGGAACATATATATGCATGCTCATGGTCCAGTATATCATCCTTATCCCTAAATGGCCAGATAAAGGCCCTGCCTAACAGATATCTGACTTGGACAGGACCGTTCAAGCCCAGCTTGAGGAGGCACTTGTACATTTGCATTGCTAACATAATCATTTCTCAAGGATGTTGGTACTTCAAGTTTTTAATGGCACCATTTAAGTGAATTTCCAAGTAAGTCACTTTCTTAAAAGTGATGTTCCTGAAATAAAATGTACATTTTAGTGGATATCACTTTTCTCTATTAGCGCTTTTGTTTTCAAAGTAATTGGTTTACTTAAGTGATGAATGATGTCTATTTAAGGAAGATATAACACATTGATGTGTTTTTGTGGTGCCTGACAATGCAGTATCCTGTACTTATACTTACTTACTGGGCTCCTAGAGTAATTATTGTTTTAACACCCTTTTGATCTGCCTAAAAATACTAATAAGAAAAGCTGTTACCAAATTTACAAACTGTGGGCTTGAGAACAGAAGTGTTCACATAGGCACACTTCCCAGCTTGTCAATTACTAAAGGATATTAACCAATTCATAGACCTTAGCATGTATCTGCGTATGCAGGTAGGTATTCTAATGTGTGATGGATGTGATACACAAGGCTATAGAATACTATTTGGGTCTGTTGGTGGGGGGCAGTGGGAGTCAAGCTTTGTTAGTTACTCTTATATTAAAGACTGATCCGTTTTTTCTCAGATGGGCCTGTGCTTTCTAGGTTATTACTCTAGAAAAGTGGTTTTCAAACTTCATTCTAAGAAACCCCAAGGGTTTCACAAATGTTTGATTAGAGTATCATTGAAAACAAAATTGAAAAAATTTAAACCTGTCATTAATGCAGTTATTGTTAATTTTCTTAGGTGTGATGATAGCATTGTGGTGGTGTAGATTGCATTTATTTTTGAGCGATGCCTACAGAAGTATTTAGGAGACGAGTTGATGTCTTCAAACCTACTTTCAAATGGTATAGGAAAAAGAAAAGATAGGGAAAAGAAAGTGTGCTAAAATGCTAATAATTATTGAATCTCAGTGGGAGTATGTGAATGTTGGTGCTGTTAGTCCTTCTGTAGGCTTGACAATTTTCGAAGTAAAAATTTGGGGAAGTATGTGTGTGTGTATATATGACACATATATATGTTATAATATGTATATGTGGAGAGAAAGAGTTAAAATATAGCAAAAGGAGAGTACTTGTTGGATCCAGGTGTAGGCTACATGGGTATTTGTTGCATCTTCAACTGTCTGAGATGCTGAGACAGATGTTTACCTGCAGAAGTTAATGCTGGAGTGCTCTTGTGGGGGAATGAAGGCAGCAGGATTCAGCAGGGGGAGGAGTCAGTCACTACTAAGGCTTCAGCTCAAATCATGGGAGCTCTGCAGCTGGGATGGCCCTTGCCTGTTGTCTTCCCTGAGGCAAGGGGGTCAAGGCTTTATGCCTCCTCACCCACTGGTCATTGAATGTGAGCTACCCGCTGTTGGGGGTGTGACTTTGGGTGAGGTGGCTCTCTTTGGCTGAGGGCAGTTCCCAGATGGGGCCTCAGCAGAGAGCTGTCAGCCTCAAACACAGCAGCTGGGGGATGAGCGTGTCTGTCCTGAAGGCCAGGGCTGGGTGGCTCACCACAGCATCCACCACACCGCTTTTCTTTCTGGCGTGTCAATTTGTTTATTGGAGTCACATTCTTTTTTTTTTTAATTAAAAAAATTTTTTTTGGCTGCGTTGGGTCTTCATTGCTGCGTGTGGGCTTTCTCTAGTTGCAGCGAGTGGGGGCTGATCTTCGTTGTGGTGCACGGGCTTCTAATTGCAGTGGCTGCTCTTGTTGCGGAGCACGGGCTGTAGGTGTGTGGGCTTCAGTAGTTGTGGCACACGGGCTCAGTAGTTGTGGCTCGCGGGCTCTAGCGTGCAGGCTCAGTAGTTGTGGTGCACCGGCTTAGTTGCTCTGCAGCATGTGGGATTGTCCTGGACCAGGGCTTGAACCTGTGTCTCCTGCATTGGCAGGCAGATTCTTAACCACTGTGCCACCAGAGAAGTCCTGGATTTCGGCTTTTAAAACATGGATACACGAGGAGCTCCAAGATGGTGGAAGAGTAGGACGTGGAGATCACCGTCCTCCCCACAAGTACATCAGAAATACATCTACACGTGGAACAACTCCTACAGAACACCTACTGAACGCTGGCAGAAGACCTAAGACCTCCCAAAAGGCAAGAAACTCCCCACGTACCTGGGTAGGGCAAAAGAAAACAGAAAAAACAGACAAAAGAATACAGATGGGACCTGCACCAGTGGGAAGGAGCTGTGAAGGAGGAAAGGTTTCCACACACTAGGAAACCCCTTCGCGGGCGGAGACTGCGGGTGGTGGAGGGGAAGCTTCGGAGTCACGGAGGAGAGCGCAGCAACAGGGGTGCGGAGGGCAGAGCGGAGAGATTCCTCCACAGAGGATCGGTGCCGACCTGCACTCACCAGCCCGAGAGGCTTGTCTTCTCACCTGCCGGGGCAGGTGGGGGCTGGGAGCTGAGGCTCGGGCATCAGAGGTCAGGTCCCAGGGAAAGGACTGGGGTTGGCTGCGTGAACATAGCCTAAAGGGGGCTAATGCACCATGGCTAGCTGGGAGGGAGTCCAGGAAAAGGTCTGGAACTGCCGAAGAGGTAAGAGACTTTTTCTTGCCTCTTTGTTTCCTGGTGTGCGAGGAGAGGGGATTAAGAGCGGCCCTTAAAGGAGCTCCAGAGATGGGCACGAGCCGCGGCTATCAGCACGGATCCTAGAGACGGGCATGAGACGCTAAGGCTGCTACTGCAGCCACCAAGAAGCCTGTGTGTGAGCACAGGTCACTCTCCACACCTCCCCTCCTGGGAGCCTGTGCAACCTGCCACTGCCAGGGCCCCGTGATCCAGGGACAACTTCCCTGGAAGAATGGACAGCGTGCCTCAGGCTGGTGCAACGTCACGCCGGCCTCTACCACCTCAGGTGCGCCTCGCACTCTGTACCCCTCCCTCCCCCCGGCCTGAGTGAGCCAGAGCCCCCGAATCAGCTGCTACTTTAACCCCGTACTGTCTGAGCGAAGAACAGACGCCCTCAGGCGACCTACACACAGAGGCGGGGCCACATCCAAAGCTGAGCCCCGGGAGCTGTGCAAACAAAGGAGAGAAAGGGAAATCTCTCCCAGCAGCCTCAGAAGCAGCGGATTAAATCTCCATAGTCAACTTGATGTACCTGCATCTGTGGAATACCTGAATAGACAACGAATCATCCCAAATTGAGGAGGGGGACTTTGGGAGCAACGATATATATATATATTTTCCCCTTTTTCGCTTTTTGTGAGTGTGTATGCGTATGCTTCTGTGGGTGATTTTGTCTGTATAACTTTGCTTTTACCATTTGTCCTAGGATTCTGTCTGTCCGTTCTTTTTAGTATAGTTTTCAGCGCTTGTTATAATTGGTGGATTTGTTTTTGTCTTGGTTTTCTCCTCTTTCCTTCTTTTTTTTTAATTACTTAAAATTTTTTTAATAATTATTTTTTGTTTTTATCTTAATACCTTTTATTTTATTTTATCTCCTTCCTTCCTCCCTCCCTCCCTCCCTCTCTCTCTCTCTCTCTCTTTCTCTCTTTCTCTCTTTCTCTCTTTCTCTCTTTCTTTTCTCCCTTTTATTCTGAGCCATCTGGATGACAGACTCTTGGTGCTCCAGCCAGGCATCAGGGCTGTGCCTCTGAGGTGGGAAAACCAAGTTCAGAACTTTGGTCCACCAGAGACCTCCCAGCTCCACATAATATCAAATGGCGAAAATCTCCCAGAGGTCTCTGTCTCAATGCCAAGACCCAGCTCTACTCAACAACCAGCAAGCTACAGTGCTGGACACGTTATGCCAAAACACTAGCAAGACAGGAGCACAACCTCACCCACTAGCAGAGAGGCTGCCTAAAATCATAGTAAGGTCACAGACACCGCAAAACACACCACCAGATGTGGGCCTGCCCACCAGAAAGACAAGATCCAGCCTCATCCACCAAAACACAGGCACTAGTCCCCTCCACCAGGAAGTCTACACAACCCACTGAACCAACCTTAGCCACTGGGGGCAGACACCAAAAACAAAGGGAACTACGAATCTGCAGCCTGTTAAAAGGAGACCCCAAACACAGTATGTTAAGCAAAATGAGAAGACAAAGAAACACACAGCAGATGAAGGAGCAAGGTAAAAACCCACCAGACCTAACAAATGAAGAGGAAATAGGCAGTCTACCTGAAAAAGAATTCAGAATAATGATAGTAAAGATGATCCAAAATCTTGGAAATAGAATGGAGAAAATACAAGAAACGTTTAACAAGGAACTAGAAAAACTAAAGAGCAAACAAACAGTGATGAACAACACAATAAATGAAATTTAAAATTCTCTAGAAGGGATCAATAGCAGAATAACTGAGGCAGAAGAACGGATAAGTGACCCGGAAGGTAAAATAGTGGAAATAACTACTGCAGAGCAGAATAAAGAATAAAGAATGAAAAGAATTGAGGACAGTCTCAGAGACTTCTGGGACAATATTAAATGCACCAACATTCAAATTATAGGGGTCCCAGAAGAAGAAGAGAAAAAGGAAGGGACTGAGAAAATATTTGAAGAGATTATAGTTGACAGCTTCCCTAATATGGGAAAGGAAATAGTTAATCACATCCAGGAAGCACAGAGAGTCCCATACAGGATAAATCCAAAGAGAAACACGCCAAGACACATATTAATCAAACTATCAAAAATTAAATACAAAGAAAAAATATTAAAAGCAGCAAGGGAAAAACAACAAATAACATACAAGGGAATCCCCATAAGGTTAGCAGCTGATCTTTTAGCAGAAACTCTGCAAGCCAGAAGGGAGTGGCAGGACATATTTCAAGTGATGAAAGGGAAAAACCTACAACCAAGATTACTCTATCCAGCAAGGATCTCATTCAGAATCAATGGAGAAATTAAAACCTTTACAGACAGGCAAAAGCTAAGAGAATTCAGCACCACCAAACCAGCTTTACAACAAATGCTAAAGGAACTTCTCTAGGCAGGAAACATAAGAGAAGGAAAAGACCTACAATAACAATCCCAAAACAATTAAGAAAATGGTAATAGGAACATACATATCGATAATTACCTTAAATGTAAATGGATTAAATGCTCCAACCAAAGGACATAGACTGGCTGAATGGATACAAAAACAAGACCCGTACATATGCTGTGTACAGGAGACCCATTTCAGACCAGGGACACATACAGACTGAAAGTGAGGGGATGGAAAAAGATATTCCATGCAAATGGAAATGAAAAGAAAGCTGGAGTAGCAATTCTCATATCAGACAAAATAGACTTTAAAACAAAGACTATTGCAAGAGACAAAGAAGGACACTACATAATGATCAAGGGATCGATCCAAGAAGAAGGTATAACAATTGTAAATATTTATGCACCCAACATAGGAGCACCTCAATACATAAGGCAAATACTAACAGCCATAAAAGGGGAAATCAACAGTAAGACAATCATAGTAGGGGACTTTAACACCCCACTTTCACCGATGGACCGATCATCCAAAATGAAAATAAATAAGGAAACACAAGCTTTAAATGATACATTAAAAAAATGGATTTAATTGATATTTATAGGGCATTCCATCCAAAAACAACAGAATACACTTTCTTCTCAAGTGCTCATGGAACGTTCTCCAGGGTAGATCATATCTTGGGTCACAAGCCAAACCTTGGTAAATTTAAGAAAATTGAAATCGTATCAGGTATCTTTTCTGACCACAGTGCTATGAGACTATATATCAATTACAGGAAAATATCTCTAAAAAATACAAGCACATGGAAGCTAAACAGTACACTACTTAATAACCAAGAGATCACTGAAGAAATCAAAGAGGAAATCAAAAAATGCCTAGAAACAAATGACAATGAAAACATGACGACCCAAAACCTATGGGATGCAGCAAAAGCAGTTTGAAGAGGATAGTTGATAGCAATGCAATACTACCTCAAGAAAGAAGAAACATCTCAAATAAACAACCTAACCTTACACCTAAAGCAATTGGAGAAAGAAGAATGAAAAACCCCCAAGTTAGCAGAAGGAAAGAAATCGTAAAGATCAGATCAGAAATAAATGAAAAAGAAATGAAGGAAACGATAGCAAAGATCAATAAAACTAAAAGCTGGTTCTTTGAGAAGATAAACAAAATTGATAAACCATTAGCCAGACTCATCAAGAAAAAAAGGGAGAAGACTCAAGTCAGTAGAATTAGGTATTAAAAGGGGGAAGTAACAACTGACACTGCAGAAATACAAAGGATCGTGAGAGATTACTACAAGCAACTCTATGCCAATAAAATGGACAACCTGGAAGAAGTGGACAAATTCTTAGAAATACACAACGTTCCATGACTGAGCCAGGAAGAAATAGAAAATATAAACAGACCAGTCGCAAGCACTGAAATTGAAACTGTGATTAAAAATCTTCCAACAAACAAAGGCCCAGGACCAGATGGCTTCACAGGCGAATTCTATCAAACATTTAGAGAAGAGCTAACACCTATCCTTCTCAAGCTCTTCCAAAATATAACAGAGGGAGGAACACTCCCAAACTCATTCTACAGGCCACCATCACCCTGATACCAAAACCAGACAAAGATGTCACAGAAACAAAGAAAACTACAGACCAATATCACTGATGAACATAGATGCAAAAATCCTCAACAAAATACTAGCAAACAGAATCCAACAGCACATTAAAAGGATCATACACCATGATCAAGTGGGGTTTATCCTAGGAATGCAAGGATTTTTCAATATATGCAAATCAATCAATGTGTTACACCATATTAACAAATTGAAGGAGAATAACCATATGATCATCTCAACAGATGCAGAGAAAACTTTTGACAAAATTCAACACCCATTTATGATAAAAACCCTCCAGAAAGTAGGCATAGAGGGAACTTTCCTCAGCATAATAAAGGCCATATATGACAAACCCACAGCAAACATCGTCCTCAATGGTGAAAAACTGAAACCATTTACACTAAGATCAGGAACAAGACAAGGTTGCCCACTCTCACCACTATTATTCAACATAGTTTTGGAAGTTTTAGCCACAGCAATCAAAGAAGAAAAGGAAATAAAAGGAATCCAAATTGGAAAAGAAGAAGTAAAGCTGTCACTGTTTGCAGATGACATGATACTATACATAGAGAATTCTAAAGATGCTACCAGAAAACTACTAGAACTAATCAATGAATTTGCTAAAGTTTCAGGATACAAAGTGAATGCACAGAAATCTCTTGCATTCCTATACGCTAATGGTGAGAAATCTGAAAGTGCAATTAAGAAAACACTCCCATTTACTACTGCTACAAAAAGAGTAAAATATCTAGGAATAAACTTACCTAAGGAGACAAAAGACCTGTATGCAGAAAATTATAAGACACTGATGAAAGAAATTAAAGATGATACAAATAGATGGAGAGATATACCATGTTCTTGGATAGGAAGAATCAACATTGTGAAAATGACTATACTACCCAAAGCAATCTACAGATTCAATGCAATCCCTGTCAAACTACAACTGGCATTTTTCAGAGAACTAGAACAAAAAATTTCTCAATTTGTGTGGAAACACAAAGTACCCCGAATAGCAAAAGCAATCTTGAGAACGAAAAATGGAGCTGGAGGAATCAGGCTCCCGGACTTCAGACTATACTACAAAGCTACAGTAAGACAGTATGGTACTGGCACAAAAATAGAAATATAGATTAATGGAACAGGATAGAAAGGCCAGAGATAAACCCACGCACATATGGTCACCTTATTTTTGATAAAGGAGGCAAGAATATACAATGAAGAAAAGACAGCCTCTTCAACAAGTGGAGTTGGGAAAACTGGACAGCTACATGTAAAAGAATGAAATTAGAACACTCCCTAACACCATCCACGAAAATAAACTCAAAATGGATTAAAGACCTAAATCTAAGGCCAGACACTATCAAACTCTTAGAGGAAAACATAGGCAGAACACTCTATGACATAAATCACAGCAAGATCCTTTTTGACCCACCTCCTAGAGAAATGGAAATAAAAACAAAAGTAAACAAATGGGACCTAATGAAACTTAAAAGCTTTTGCACAGCAAATGGAACCATAAACAAGATGAAAAGACAACTCTCAGAATGGGAGAATATATTTGCAAATGAAGCAACTGACAAAGGATTAATCTCCAAAATTTAGTAGCAGCTCATGCAGCTCAATATGAAAAAGCAAACAGCCCAATCCAAAAATGGGCAGAAGACCTAAATAGACATTTCTGCAAAGAAGATATACAGATTGCCAACAAACACTTGAAAGAATGCTCAACATCACTGAGCATTAGAGAAATGCAAATCAGAACTACAATGCGATATCATCTCACACCAGTCAGAATGGCCATCATCAAAAAATCTAGAAACAGTAAATGCTGGAGAGGGTGTGGAGAAAAGGGAACCCTCTTGCACTGTTGGTGGGAATGTACATTGATACAGCCACTATGGAGAACAGTATGGAGGTTCCTTAAAAAGCTAAAAATAGAACTACCATATGACCCAGCAATCCCACTACTGGGCATATATCCTGAGAAAACCATAATTCAAAAAGAGTCATGTACCACAGTGTTCACTGCAGCTCTATTTACAATAGCCAGGACATGGAAGCAACCTAAGTGTCCATCAACAGATGAATGGATAAAGAAGATGTGGCACATATATACAATGGAATATTACTCAGCCATAAAAAGGAACGAAATTGAGTTATTTGTAGTGAGGTGGATGGACCTAGAGTCTGTCATACAGAGTGAAGTAAGTCAGAAAAACAAATAACCATATGCTAACACATATATATGGAATCTAAAAAAAAAAAGTGGTCATGAAGAACCTAGGGGCAAGACGGGAATAAAGACGCAGACTTACTAGAAAATGGAGTTGAGGACACGGGGAGGGGGAAGGGTAAGCTGGGACAAAGTGAGAGAGTGGTAGTGTATATATGTCCATATATACACTACCAAATGTAAAATAGATAGCTAGTGGGAAGCAGTCACATGACACAGGGAGATCAGGTCGGTGCTTTGTGACCAGCTAGAAGAGTGGGATGGGGAGGGTGGGAGGGAGGGAGATGCAAGAGGGAAGGGATATGGCAATATATGTATATGTATAACTGATTCACTTTGTTATAAAGCAGAAACTAACAACATTGTAAAGCAATTATACTCCAGTGAAAACGTTAAAAAAAAATAAATAGAACATGGATACAGAGAGTGGGCAGGTTTGCCCAGACAAGATCGCTGCTTTCATGGAAGGTTTCCAGAGAAAGACCAGTCCTCTCTGAAAGTGGCAGTGCTGTTTGGTGTTATAATTCCCACCTGGAGACCCGACTGCAGTCTCAAGGTGCCTTTGGAGAGTTGACCTGTGCAGCTTTTTTAGAGCATACATAGGCGAATCATTTGTGACAACCAAAATATGAAGAATTGCTAACCCCTCCCTGGCCCCATGTCCTTACTAAATGCCAACCTTAAATAGTCTGTTCTTCATTAGTGCTTTCCCCCTCTGCAGTAGCCTAGTACAGCCCTTACTCTGTACTGTAGATAGTGTTGTATTGTAAATAAGGCCATTAGTACCCAGCTATGCACGCTGGGGTGCTCACTAAATACCGTGTTCATTGGTTATATTTTCCCTTGAATTCCCTACATTTCAGAAGATCAAAACCGAATGTTAATGACTGATTTTTCTCTGACATTAAGCAATAGGTAGAAATTGTGGAAAACATGGTGCAATTTTTTTTTAGTGTGAAAGATTGTCCTAGTTTGAGTTCCTGTGGAAGTAGATCCCAAGACAAGGATTCAAATGCAAATCATTTAATTGAGAGGTTAAGGAAACACTGGAGTGGGGTGAGGAAATGAGACAGGCATAAAGGAGCTAATATAGGGTGCTACCAGAGCTTCAGCCTGCTGGGGATCTCTGGGAGGTGGTGTAGGAGACTCAGAGTTCTCCCACCTGAGGGTGAGGAAGCTGAAGCATTTCATACACAAATCCTGTCAGCTCTGGGTTGAGGACTGTTGGGAGAACCTTAATTTCGTAGCACTTTCAGCCTGCTGCCCTGGTGGCAAAAATGGGCTTTATGCTAGTGGGTTAGGGATATGGGTGGCCGTTGCAAAGATACTGTTGGATATCCAGAATAACATTGCAGTATCTTTCAGCAAGGTTTGGCACTTCTGTCATTAAAGAATTGTTTTTTTCTGGTGATGGGCAAGAGGCTGGTTTCATTTACTTGAGTTTAGTAGCTGAGAAAGATAATACTTTTTCAACCTCACAGGTTTATTATGAGGATGAAGTGAATTAGTACTAGCTGTGAAAGTACAAGAGAAATGGAAGATGGCAGTTGAAATTATTTGATTGTTTGCAACTGGATAACAAAATGAACCAAGGAAAAACAGTAAACTGGAAAATAAAACTATCACAGTTTTTTTCTCTTTTTATTGTTTTAAGTGGTTTTGCTTCTGAATCCCCAAATGTGGAGTTTCATGTGATTTAGTTTATTTCACGTTTTCTGATTCATCAGAAAGCCTTCTTGGAATGTGACATGTTATCACTTTGGGACCGTGGGCCAGCTGCTCCTGACGTGGCCACATGAAGGCTCAGACTGTTCCAGTCTCTGAACTGAAGAGAACCAACACTGTTAGCATATCTCTCACCACCATGAATGCAAGGTTAGTATTCTCTTTGTAGTCAATTTTTGTAAATGTTACATGTGATCTCAAAATGAGTGTGTATTCTGTATTTGTTGAGCGCAATATTCTGTGTATGAATATTAGATCAAGCTGTGTTTTTAGTGTGGATTAAATTTTCACTGTTTTTAATGTATGTATATATATTGCCCACCTTACTGATAACTTTCTAGAGAAGTTAACTGAAAATATTCTATGATGGTGGATCGGTTATAAAAATGTTGCTTTATGTATTTTGAAACTACATTATTCAATGCATACAGGTTCAAAATTGTTATAGCTTCTTGGTAGATTGTTTTTATCATCTAGTGAGGTCCTGCTTTATTCTTACTGTCTTTCTGCTTTAAGTTCTGTTTTGCCAGATATTAATTTTGCTAGATAGATTTTTGTTGTTATTTGTCTAATATATATTTCCCATTCATTTTATTTTAGCTTATGTATGTCATTGTGTTTTAGGTGTGCCTCCTATAAATAGCCCATATCTAGTTTTTGTTTTTCACCCACCAAATATAAATAGATTTACTTATCTATTAAAGATTAAAAGCATAGATTACTGCTATATTTGGGTTTAATTTTTGCTTTCTTGTTGTTCCTGTTTATTTTTTCATTTTTGTTTTCTTCTGGTTTGGAAGTTATCGATTCTATTTCTTTCTTTATCATTCATTTCTTACTCTCATTTTCCATTGCCTTTTGACCTTCTATGTTGCTGATGAGATGTTTTTTGCAAGGTTGTCTTTCCTTAGCTTGGAATAGAGTAAAACCATGATAAATATTTGTCTTCTGGAATAACATTCACTGCATATTTGAGGGTTGTTGCTGTGTACCTAATGACATATAGTGTATATGTTGCTTTACTCCCTGCTCACAGAGGGTATGGGGCAAATTAGTGAAATCTTCCCAAACTTTCTTTGGCATTTCTATCCACAGTACTTGGCTGACCCTCCCTCTTCTTCCCTTTCTCTTTCCTCATGATTTTTCTCGTGGCCTTTGAAAAGGAGCCTTAAATAGTGACAGGAGTTGAAAGAGGTAGCATGAAGGAAAGTTCAGTATATCAAGTTATGAAGCCTCAGCTACCCAGTTCTGTAAAGTTAATAGTTTTTAAAGGGAACCTCTTTTTTTCTTTCTCTCCATTTGTGTGACAGCTTTGTCCTGTGACACATGCACCTTCAGCTGACGTTCGAAAGCCTGCTATTTTTGAGGTCATAATTTTGACTGATGGGCCTATAATTAGTAAGTGCTCATTAAGTACTCTGTCCTGAGTATTTCTGTGGGATGGTAAAGAATGTTCTTAGCAGCTGCCAGGGTGATAACAGTCCTGCCAATTGGCATGACTCCAAAAGTAACCAAAGAACTTTATTAAGATTAAAAGCAAATGAACAAAGAAGCATAGCAGTAGCTATAGCAGCAACTATGGCAAAGGAGAAAATAGTGTGAAGGCCTCCTAGTCACCAAATCCCTTTTCTCCATAGTGTTCAAAGCTTGATACACTCTCAGCTTTCCTCCCACCCATCTGATGTCATGCCTGTCTCTACTGACTCTTTGTCCTCATGCCTCCTAGTTACAGGTGTTTTCCACATGTTGATCTGGAGTCCTTTTCTCTCTTCTGTGATCCTCCCCCACAAAGAGCATTCCATGCCATTGGCTTCTAATATAAACTTTATGTTGATGCCTCCCAAATCCACATCTCAGGCTTCTACCTAAACTCCAGTTCCACATCTTTAATTGCCTGCTAAATGTTTTCCCCTAGAGGTTCTTCTGAAGCCTTGACTCAAGTATGACTTGAGTATGACTCACCTAACGTCATACTCTTTCCTTAAAACCAGCTTCCACACTTTATGACCCAGCAATTCTACTCTTATATATGTAGACAAAATAAATGTGTGCACAATGAACCAAGAGACATGTGTAAGAGTGTTCATAGAACATGATAGAGACCAAATAGAGATTGACTCAGGAATGCAAAGTCGGGTTAAAATTAGAAAATCCAACAGTTTAATTCATCACATTAATAGAACAAGGAGGGCGGAATCATATGGTAATTTCAATAGCTGTACAAATTCATTTGATAATATTAAATATCCTTTAATGGTAGAAACTCTTAGCAAAGTCAGAGAAAAAGGGAACATCCTTAATCTCTAAAAGACTTACTGCAAACATACTAAATGATAAAATGTTGAAAACTTTCCCTTGGAGATCAGGAACAAGACAAGAATGCCCTGATAACCACTGCAATTCAACATTGTTCAGAGTGTTCTGGCCAGGGCACAAAGCAAGAAAAAAGGCATGAGAATTGTAAAGAAAGAAACAGAAAACTGTCATTATTTGCATATATGATTATATTAATAGAAAATCCAAATGATTTGGCAGATAAACTATTGGAATTAATAACAGAATTTTAGCACAGCCCCTGGATATGAAAGCTCAATACCCCCAAATCCAATGTTTCTCCATACCAGCAAGAAAGAGAAAATGAAATTAATATAAAATACCAAGAAATAAATCTAATAAAGGATGTGCAAGATTCTACAGAAAAAAATGATAAAACCTTATTCTCAGACATTAAAGGAGTATAAGAACAGGGAGATATACAGTAGAAAATATGAGAAAAAAAGATGCCTATTCTCCCCAAATTCATTTCTAAATTTAATGTAATCCAGTTACTGTTTTTTGGTGGAACTTGACAAACTGATTTTAAAATTCATATGGAAATATAAAAGGCCAAGGATAGGCATTACCCTTTTGAAGCAGAGGAGTAAGGGAGAAAACTTGATCCATTGGATAAGAAGACTGTTATAAATCTATAGTAATCAAGACAATATATTACTTTTTCAGGGATAGAAAAATAGACCATGAAATAGAATGAATAAACCAGAAACATATCCACATATAAGGTCAATATTTGATATATGTTGCACTATAGAAGAGAAATGTCAGTCCTTAGAATAAATAGTACTGCGACAATGGGTAACTGTAATTAAATTAAACCTCTGTCTCACACCATATCCCCACATCTATTCCAGGTGTATTGAAAACCTAAACATGAAAAATCAAAAAGTTCCTAAAAGATAATATAAAATATCTTCATGAGGTTGGGGGGTAGGGAAGAATTGCATAAACAAGATACAAAAGATACCTATTCATAAGGAAAGGGGAAATATTGATAAATTAGATATTTAAGAATTTCTGTTTGTTAAAGAACACTGTAAGAGTGAAAAGGTAAATCACAGGGTGAGGGAAGGTATTTGCAGCTCACGAAACTGACAAAACTGGTATTTTGGCGTATTAAGAAGTCTCATGTAGGCAAGTCCTGGGGAAAAGGATGGGGGTGGTGCTGACAGACAAATTTGGGGAAAACTGAGACCAAGGAACTTTTGCCTCATTTACTGCTTGGAAGTTTTAGAGGAGTCTGCTGGGCAGAGACCCTTTGCCAACATGGGATGGCTCAGCCTAGTAAAGAGAGGCATTGTCAGACATAGTGAGTGTCTTAGGTCATGTTCACTAGAAGCAGAGCTTGAGACAGGGATTCCAGTGCATGCTCTTTATTGGAGGAATGCTCTCAGGAGAAGGGGAATGAGGGAAGTGGGATAGGGCAGGGGAAGGTGCTAAGCAAGGATGTGTTCTTAGCTTCAGCCTGAAGCCATAGGGAGTTCTGTAACATGAATTGCACCACAGAGCTGTTTCCCCTTGAGGCACGGAGGCCAGAACTCCATACCTGTGGCATTTAGTCACTGGCTGTGGGCTGTACCCCAAAGGTGGGGGTGAGCATAGCTTCCTAAGCAAAAGTGGCTGCTGCTCAGCTGGGGGACATTCTCCAAAGAAGGGGACATTTGTAAGCTATTAGCAACCATCACACAACATCTGGAGGCATGGGTGAATTGGTTTGTAAAAGGCATCACTGTGGAGCACCAAGAGTGTCCTCCGCAGTGAGGACCTGGTTAGCATGTCTGAGTCAATCTCAGTTCCCATGTGGTGTGGATCGTATGTTGGAGCCCAGAAGCCTGCGTGAGGCTGGACCTTACAGGGCACAGTGATCTAGAGCAGAGGATAAAGGGTGAGCTCTGTTCTCAGAGGGTGAGGAGGCGGTTGCGACAGAGACTCAGAGGGATTTCTAGAGATGAGATTGAAACAGCCACAGGGAGAGGATCAATATTCTCCTAGAACACTGAGCCAAAAAACAAAACCAGAGGGCTTCCCTGGTGGCGCAGTGGTTGAGAGTCTGCCTGCCGATGCAGGGGATATGGGTTCGTGCCCTGGTCCGGGAAGATCCCACATGCCACGGAGCGGCTGGGCCCGTAATCCATGGCCGCTGAGCCTGCGCGTCCGGAGCCTGTGCTCCGCAATGGGAGAGGCCACAACAGAGAGAGGCCCGTGTACGCAAAAAAAAAAAAACAAACCAGAAACAGATTACAAGTTCACCAGCTGCCAATGCTGACCTTAAGGCCTGCAGGGAACACAGCACAAGAGAATATAAGGACATCTTCTCTCTAAGACCAACCCCATTTTCATCATCCAGGCTCTAGCCTCGAGAAGACCCTAGGGCTTGGAAATAAGTGCCGTTGGGGTTTGTGAAGAATAATATATTAGGTTTTTAAGACATAAACTACATTTACACTGCATATCTGAATTGTAGTGTAAGTGAAATTTCAACACCCACTTTAAAACACAATATGTCCACTAGATTGTTACAGTCAGACACATAAGTGGAATAAACAAAAGTTTGACCTATGACAACAAGATTGTAAACCCTTTGAGAGCAAAGTGGTGAAGCCCACACAGTGAAGTGTTAGATAATTCTCTTTTATCTCATATTATTTCCCCTAATGAGATTTGAAACTCATCCTCTTTTGTTTCAACCCACACGTGTTACCAAGAGCCACTTGTAAAATTCAAAAGACACCATGGAAAAGGAAACTTGACTAGAAATTGCATTGGGATATCTGTTACTGATTTAGAGAAAAATCATTTTAGACCCACGCCTTACACCACAGTGCCAGATGAATAAAATATGTATAAGAAATTAATTCATAAGGAAAACATTGAACTTTATGAGGTCTCTGGCCTTCTCTATAAGTTTTATAAGCTTTTAAAAATTTATTTATTTATTTATTTTTGGCTGAGTTGGGTCTTTGTTGCTGTGCGTGGGCTTCCTCTAGTTGCGGCGAGCGGGGACTACTCTTTGTTGTGGTATGCAGCCTTCTCATTGCAGTGGCTTCTTTTTGTTGCAGAGCACAGGCTCTAGGCACGCAGGCTTCAGTAGTTGTGGCATGAGGGCTCAGTAGTTGTGTCTCGCGGGCTCTAGAGCACAGGCTCAGTAGTTGTGGTGCACAGGCTTAGTGGCTCCGCGGCATGTGGGATCTTCCCGGACCAGGCTCTAACCCGTGTCCCCTGTATTGGCAGGTGGATTCTTAACCACTGTACCACCAGGGAAGTCCCAAGTTTTATAAGCTTTAAAGTGAAAAAAAATCACAATTATAACTGACAATTTCTGACTACATAAAAATTTAAAGCTTTGTATACAAGAAACTAAAAAACACAGGGGAAATATTTTTAACAAATATGGAAAACAGGTTTAATATCTTAGGAAAATTCAAAAGAAAACATTAATACCCCAATAATAGAGAAGAAAAAGACTGGCAATTCCCAATGAGGACCTATGCTAAGTAAAGAAATATATGGGAAAGTGTTAAACTTTTTACTTCAACCTTAAACAAGTTCTTATTGAGTATAATATTATGGGCTAGATACAGTTCTAGGTACTAGTCATTGAAGAATACAAAGCAAATTACTAATTTGATACTAGCAAAACTGATACTTTCATACACTGCTGATGGAAGTAAAACTACACAATCCCAATTGAATTTGGCCATACCTATCAGGTGATAGTATTGTTTTAAGTCAGGAATTCTACTTTGGGGAACACATCTCCAAAGGAAAAAGTAATCCCAAGAGGCGAAGAAAACATATGCCTGAAGATGTTCGTCACATTGTATTTTATAAAGAGAGAGGGGGAGAGAGAGAGAAAGAGAGAGAGAGAGAAAGAGAGAGAGAGGGAGGGAGGGAGGGAGGGAGGGAGAGAGGGAGAGAGGGAGAATATATATGAAAGCACTTAAAGTATTTAGCATTTTTATTGACGGTTTCTCAAATTAATTTTTCTGTATAATCTTTTTTTCATAGAATATCTATTAAGTTTCTTGAGAACATGGCTTCTGGAAGAAGGGAGCCCCTCATTTTGGTGATCTTCCTCTTAGGGTTATAAAATTAATGATGTGGTTCATTTGGCAATAAGGTTTCAGTTGGGTGAAAAGTTCGGAGCTCAGGCCCACCTAAGCACTAGCCTTTCACCAAGGAGAGAGAGAGAGCTTCTAGAACATAAACAAAGAGGATGAAGTCCCTTGATTATGTACTGTTCTAGATTTTCTGAGGTGTGAGCATCTCATGTGGCCTTTAGTAAGGCTAGATAAGACAGCTCCAACCTACCTACTGGACACAGACCCTGAACTTCTCAGAAAGAATGAGAATGAATCTCTTATTCTATAGAAGCTAAGACATGCATAGAAAGGACAAGACCCCTTTATCACCTAGAGGGGTCAGAAGGAAGGGCAAACTACCTGATTGGGCCTCAGAATAAATAACCTCAGAGCAATGGCACTCACCAGGATCTCTCCAAGGTCCTGAACAACTGCCTGCATCTCTTTACAGCCTAATAGAACCTTCCTGTCACTAGTGTCTCTCACCTGAAGGATTCACTACCTCTGCTTGCCTTGACACTTGCCCTCTGGCCTCTGACTCCCTGACACAATCTGTCTATGACCATACCTAATGGTACTTCAGTCACTGTCTGTTCTCTGCATGTACTGGCAGCTTCATTTATCAGGTTCCTTCTAAAGGAAGTCTATTTGAGGCTATGTCAGTAGCAGAGAATATATGCTTTATTAGTTCTTGGTTGTACTATCAGGAGGAGAGGGAACACAGGAGAGGTGATTTTCAGATATGAATGCTTTTAGATCAGTAAAACCTAGTACCTGTCACTGTATTTGGTTGTTGCTGGGATGCTTGAGAAAGAAACTACAAGAAGATCACATAGAGGAAACAAAAAAAGGAGACCATCAGAGAGTGGAGAGATATAAAGAGCCTGTCATACTTTTCAGTCCTACAATTACTGTATTAAAAACAGGGTGCCTTACATATGGTTGGTGCTGTAAACAAATTAATATTAAACTAAGCACTAGAAGAACAAAATTCTAGTTCTCTCTCTCTCTCTCTCTTTAAAAACTATTTGTATAACATTGGGTAAATCATTTAAGCTCTCTGTATTAACGTAGGGTAACTGCTGCAACAAACCACCCCCAAATTCCAATCACTTAAAACAACATAAGCGTATTTCTCACTCACACAGCAATCCAATACATATTCCTGGTTGATTGGCTTTCCTGGACAACTCTCTTGAGTCTCCAAGTGGTGACTCAAATTTCTTCCATATTGTAGCTTTGCTGTCCTCTGAGTTCTTGGAGTAATTGTCATTTAGTTAGCCACTGAGGAAAGAAAATAGGAAGCTTATATATTGGAGGGTTTTATGGGTCAGGCCATGAAATGGTACACATCACTTCTACCCACATTCTATTGGACAGGAATCATCACGTGTTTACACCTAACTTCAAGGGATCTTGGGAAATGTAGTCTTGGTATGTGCCAAAAAGGAAAAGGAACACAGTTTGGTAAATAACTGGCCAGTCTCTACCATAGTCTCTGGGTTCTGGTTTCCTCAACTGTAAAATGAAGCAAGTAATATCTGCCCTTCTTCTTTGTTGAGTTATTGTGAAGATCAAAGGAGATGATCTGTGTGAAAATGGCTTGAAAACTGTAAATCAACATATACAGGAAGGGAATCATTATTGCTTGGCTTACCTATCTTTGAATGTTAATTTTAGGAGTGAAAGAAAGATGTTCTTTCTTTGATAAGACTCTTTATAGTTGATCCCAGTATATACCAAGTACAAGTATATGTAACAGGGTAATATATTTTTTCATGCGGTGTAAAAATAGAGATTGTCAATGGACCTTTGACATTTCATAATTTGAATGCCTTGATAGAAGTATACTAGGATGAAATTAAGGGAAAGTGGCGTTTTGCATTCAAGCCTAATTTCTTGCCAGGCTCCTTAAGATGCTATAACCTCCCAGACTATAAAACTACCACAGGTTTGATAATGCATGGTAAGTTCTATCATCCTTGACATTCTTCCCTGGACTGGTTATTGCAAGTAGGACATCTATTATGACTTTTGTATATGACATCCAACTATCCACATATAAACAAAGAACATACACACACAGCTCCTTTTTAATTTTTGAGGCCCTCGCGCTCAGCAGCCAGAAGCTCTTATTCCCTCTAACTTTCCAAACAAGCAAATAAACAAAGAAAACCAAAACCAAAACCAAACAAACAAAAACGAAAAAAGAAAAAGCCTCCTCCAACTTCTCTTCTCCATCTCAGGTTTGCCGTGAAGCAGAGGATCTGATAGAGTTGCGTTATGCTTCCACACCCAGCAACATGCCAACGATTTCTTTTTTTGTTTTTTGATATTTATTTATTTATTTACATCTTTCTTGGAGTATAATTGCTTTACAGTGGTGTGTTAGTTTCTGCTTTATAACAAAGTGAATCAGCTATACATATACATATGTTCCCATATCTCTTCCCTCTTGTGTCTCCCTCCCTCCCACCCTCCCTATCCCACCCCTCCAAGCGGGCACAAAGCACCGACCTGATCTCCCTGTGCTATGCGGCTGCTTCCCACTAGCTATCTATTTTACGTTTGGTAGTGTATGTATGTCCATGCCACTCTCTCACTTTGTCATAGCTTACCCTTCCCCCTCCCCATATCCTCAAGTCCATTCTCTAGTAGGTCGGTGTCTTTATTCCCGTCTTGCCCCTAGGTTCTTCATGACCATTTTTTTTCTTAGATTCCATATATATGTGTTAGCATATGGTATATGTTTTTCTCTTTCTGACTTACTTCATTCTGTATGACAGACTCTAGGTCCATCCACCTCACTACAAATAACTCAATTTCGTTTCTTTTTATGGCTGAGTAATATTCCATTGTATATATGTGCCACATCTTCTTTATCCATTCATCTGTTGATGGACACTTAGGTTGCTTCCATGTCCTGGCTATTGTAATAGAGCTGCAATGAATATTTTGGTACATGACTTTTTTTGAATTATGGTTTTCTCAGGGTATATGCCCAGTAGTGGGATTGCTGAGTCATATGGTAGTACTATTTTTAGTTTTTTAAGGAACCTCCATACTGTTCTCCATAGTGGCTGTATCAATTTACATTCCCACCAACAGTGCAAGAGGGTTCCCTTTTCTCCTCACCCTCTCCAGCATTTACTGTTTCTAGATTTTTTGATGATGGCCATTCTGACCGGTGTGAGATGATATCTCATTTTAGTTTTGATTTGCATTTCTCTAATGATTAGTGATGTTGAGCATTCTTTCATGTGTTTCTTGGCAGTCTGTATATCTTCTTTGGAGAAATGTCTATTTAGGTCTTCTGCCCATTTTTGGATTGGGTTGCTTGGTTTTTTGATATTGAGCTGCATGAGCTGCTACTAAATTTTGGAGATTAACTCTTTGTCAGTTGCTTCATTTGCAAATATATTCTCCCATTCTGAGGGTTGTCTTTTCATCTCATTTATGGTTTCCTTTGCTGTGGAAAAGCTTTTAAGTTTCATTAGGTCCCATTTGTTTATTTTTGTTTTTATTTCCATTTCTCTTGGAGGTGGGTCAAAAAGGATCTTGCTGTGATTTATGTCATAGAGTGTTCTGCCTATGTTTTCCTCTAAGAGTTTGATAGTGCCTGGCCTTACATTTAGGTCTTTAATCCATTTTGAGTTTATTTTCGTGGATGGTGTTAGGGAGTGTTCTAATTTCATGCTTCTACATGTACCTGTCCAGTTTTCCCAGCACCACTTATTGAAGAGGCTGTCTTTTCTCCACTGTATATTCTTGCCTCCTTTATCAAAGATAAGTGACCATATGTGCGTGGGTTTATCTCTGGCCTTTCTATCCTGTTCCATTGATCTATATTTCTGTTTTTGTGCCAGTACCATCTTGTCTTGATTACTGTAGCTTTGTAGTATAGTCTGAAGTCAGGGAGCCTGATTCCTGCAGCTCCATTTTTCATTCTCAAGATTGCTTTGGCTATTCGGGGTATTTTGTGTTTCCATACAAATTGAGAAATTTTTTGTTCTAGTTCTTTGAAAAATGCCAGTGGTAGTTTGATAGGGATTGCATTAAATCTGTAGATTGCTTTGGGTAGTAGAGTTATTTTCACAATGTTGATTCTTCCAATCCAAGAACCTGGTATATCTCTCCATCTATTTGTATCATCTTTAATTTCTTTCATCAGTGTCTTATAATTTTCTGCATACAGATCTTTTGTCTCCTTAGGTAGGTTTATTCCTAGATATTTTATTCTTTTTGTTGCAATGGTAAATGGGAGTTGTTTCTTGATTTCACTTTCAGATTTTTCATCATCAGTGTATAAGAATGCCAGAGATTTCTGTGCATTAATTTTGTATCCTGCTACTTTACCAAATTCATTGATTAGCTCTAGTAGTTTTCTGGTAGCATCTTTAGGATTCTCTATGTATAGTATCATGTCATCTGCAAACAGTGACAGCTTTAATTCGTCTTCTCCAATTTGGATTCCTTTTATTTCCTTTTCTTCTCTGATTGCTGTGGCTAAAACTTCCAAAACTATGTTGAATAAGAGTGGTGAGAGTGGGCAACCTTGTCTTGTTCCTGATCTTAGTGTAAATGGTTTCAGTTTTTTACCATTGAGGATGATGTCTGCTGTGGGTTTGTCATATATGGCCTTTATTATGTTGAGGAAAGTTCCCTCTGTGCCTACTTTCTGCAGAGTTTTTATCATAAATCGGTGTTGAATTATGTCAAAAGCTTTCACTGCATATATTGAGATGATCATATGGTTTTTCTCCTTCAATTTGTTAATATGGTGTATCACATTGATTGATTTGCGTATATTGAAGGATCCTTGCATTCCTAGGATAAACCCCACTTGATCATGGTGTATGATCCTTTTAATGTGCTGTTGGATTCTGTTTGGTAGTATTTTGTTGAGGATTTTTGCATCTATGTTCATCAGTGATATTGGTCTGTAATTTTTTTTGTGACATCTTTGTCTGGTTTTGGTATCAGGGTGATGGTGGCCTCATAGATTGAGTTTGGGAGTGTTCCTACCTCTGCTATATATTGGAAGAGTTTGAGAAGGATAGGTGTTAGCTCTTCTCTAAATGTTTGATAGAATTTGCCTGTGAAGCCATCTGGTCCTGGGCCTTTGTTTGTTGGAAGATTTTTAATCACAGTTTCAATTTCAGTGCTTGTGATTGGTCTGTTCATATTTTCTATTTCTTCCTGATTCTGTCTTGGCAGGTTGTGCATTTCTAAGAATTTGTCCATTTCTTCCAGGTTGTCCATTTTATTAGCATAGAGTTGCTTGTAGTAATCTCTCATGATCCTTTGTATTTCTGCAGTGTCATTTGTTACTTCTCCTTTTTCATTTCTAATTCTGTTGATTTGAGTCTTCTCCCTTTTTTTCTTGATGCGTCTGGCTAATGGTTTATCAATTTTGTTTATCTTCTCAAAGAACCAGCTTTTAGTTTTATTGATATTTGCTATCATTTCCTTCATTTCTTTTTCATTTATTTCTGATCTGATCTTTATAATTTCTTTCCTTCTGCTAACTTTGGGGTTTTTTTGTTCTTCCTTCTCTAATTGCTTTAGGTGCAAGGTTAGGTTGTTTATTTGAGATGTTTCCTGTTTCTTAAGGTAGGATTGTATTGCTATAAACTTCCCTCTTAGAACTGCTTTTGCTGCATCCCATAGGTTTTGGGTCGTCATGTTTTCATTGTCATTTGTTTCTACGTATTTTTTGATTTCCTCTTTGATTTCTTCAGTGATCACTTGGTTATTAAGTAGTGTATTGTTTAGCCTCTGTGTGTTTGTATTTATTAGAGATTTTTTCCTGTAATTGATATCTGGTCTCATAGCGTTGTGGTCAGAAAAGACACTTGATACGATTTCAATTTTCTTAAATTTACCAAGGCTTGATTTGTGACTCAAGATATGATCTCTCCTGGAGAATGTTCCATGAGCACTTGAGAAAAATGTGTATTCTGTTGTTTTTGGATGGAATGTCCTATAAATATCAATTAAGTCCATCTTGTTTAATGTATCATTTAAAGCTTGTGTTTCCTTATTTATTCTTTTTCTGGTAGATTGCCTATCTCCTCTTCATTTAGTTGTTCTTGTGGGCTTTTATCTTGTTCCTTTGTCTGCAACATATTTCTCTGTCATCTCCTTTTTTCTAACTTTCTGTGTTTGTGGTATCCTTTCTGCAGGCTGCAGGATTGTAGTTCCTCTTGCTTCTGGTGTCTGCCCCCTGGTGGGTGAGGTTGGTCAAGGGTCTTGCGCAGGCTTCTTGGTGGGAGGGACTGGTACCTGCCCTCTGGTGGGTGGAGCTGGGTTTTGTCCCTCTGGTGGGCAGGGCCGTGTCAAGGGGTGTGTTTTGAGCTGGCTGAGAACTCAGTAAGACTTTATGCAGCCTGTCTGCTGATGGGTGGGGCTGTGTTCCTTTCTTGTTCGTTGTTTGGCCTGAGGCTTTCCAGCACTGGAGCCTGCAGGCTGCTGGATGGGGTTACCTCTAGGTGCCAAAGTGGGTACCTCTGGGAGAGCTCATGCTGATCAGTATTCCCTGGGGCCTCCACTACCAGTGTCTTTGTCCCCACAGTGGGCTACAGCCGACCCTCACCTCGCCAGGAGACCCTCCAAGACCCCTAGGTAGCTCTAGCCTTGGTTCCTGTGGAGGTACTGCTTTCTGCTGCGTCCTCGTGCATGTGAGATCTTGTGTGCACCCTCCAAGAGTGGAGTCTCTGTTTCCCCCAACCTTGTGGAGCTCCTGCACTCAAGCTCTGCTGGGCTTCAAGGCTAAATGTTTTGAGGGTTCTTCCTCCCGATGCCAGACCCTCAGACTGTCTTGGAGAGCTATTTTTATGTGGGAATGTCCCTGTTAGCCTGCATGTGTTTACTGTTTTTTGGTCCAAGGGCTGTTTTTAGAATGGATGTCTGCCACCTCTTTCCTCAGTGTAGCCTGGCCTTTATCCCCTTCATTGGAGGTGTGACTGACGTTGTGGTGATCAGAGCCTGCACTGGATATTGAGTGGGGCCTCCCCTTTGCTCTTTGGTTGTCACTGCCCTGTCAGGAGCAGGTTCTCCTCCCTAGTTTTGGAGTAGAGGCCCCCCGATCTGTTCCCTAGCTTTGTTTCTGATCTGTGTTGCAAGGTAGGTGGGATTGGAGCACTCCCACTGGGAGAGAAGGCCCTGAGTATTCCTCCTCTGGAGGCGTTCACCTGTGGGTGTGCTCTGTTGTGTCCCCTTTCACACTGTTACACTCTTGTTGACACTGCTTTTGGCCTCACTTTAACTGTGGGTATGTTGGCAATTGGTCCAGGTGTCTCTGAGGCATTGTTTTCACCAGGCCACCAGTGTAGATATACTTGCAGTAATCATGGATCTGGACCCGCTGTGGGCACTATGGAGGCAGCTCAGACTCTGGCCTGGCCCAGCCGCCGCATGTACCTGCCCACAAAGTCCACAGTTGCTAAAGCTAGACCCATCTCAGCTGCGGGAGCATTCATTGTCCATTCAGACGTTCTGTAGGTGCTGAGTTTACAAAGCCAGTTACGGGGGTATAAATCCATGGTTCACACAGCTGCGAGGGGAGATTTCAGCTCTTCTTCCTTAGTCATACAACCCCTGGGGCTCAGCTGTGGTGTCAACCCTGCCTCTGCTTGTGGGCCACCGACAGGCGTCTGCTCCCGAGACTGCCCCAGAGCACGTGAGCCCGCCTGGGTGGGAGGTGTCAGAGGAGGCGGCGGCAGCTAGGGGTGTGCAAGCCCACTCCAGCAGGAGCCCTTCCTAGTGCCTGTGGAGGCAGGGGCCTGCACATGGAGAGAGAGGCTGCAATGGCGGGCCCCGCCCTTTGCACATCACTCAACAATGGCACTTAGCTTCTGTGGCTGTCAAGGCTTCCTCCACAAGCATTTCCAGTTGCACGGCTCCTTGCTCTCATCCCCTCAGGCCGTCTCCTCACAGCTGGCAGCAGTCCTCTCCCTGGGTCTGCTCTCCAAACCCCCAAGTTCCAGCACCCAGTCCCTGTGCATACCGGCGGACACATGTCTCAGGCTGGGATGTGCAGGGCTGTGGCATGCACTGCTCGTGTAGGTCTCACTCTGTCCTTCCTGCCACAGACCGATTGCTGCACTCTCCTCCTGGCCTCCGAAGCTCCACTTCTGTCCCAGCTGATCTCCCCACCAGTGAGGGGGCTTTCCCGGTGCAGGAACCTCTCCTCTTCTTCAGCTTCTCCTCGCAGGGGCGCAGGTCCCGTCCCGCTTGCTGTCCTCTTCCTTTTCCCTTCTTCTTTCCTTCATCATATCTGGTTACATAGGGATCTTTCCTGTCCTTTTAGGTATCCGAGGTCCTCTGCTAGTGTTCAGCACATGCCCTGTGAGAATTCTTCCATCTGTAGAGGTGTTCTTGCTGCATTTGTGGGGAGAAGTGAACTCCACATCCTCCTACTCCTCCACCATTTTGACTCCCCCTCTATTCTGCTATTTTTGGACGAAGTTGTCTATAGATGTCAATTAAATCCAGTTGATTGGTGGTGCTCTTGAGTTCACCTATGTCCTTACTGATTTTCTGCCTGCTGGATCTGTTTCTGATACAGGGGTGTTGAAGTTTCCACCTGTAATAGTGGATTTGTCTGTCTCTCCTTTCAGTTCTGTTTTTGCCTCACATATGTTGATACTCTGTTGTTAGGTGCATACATGTTACGCCCTGGAGAATTGACTCCTTTATTATTATGTAATGCCCCTCTTTATCCCTGGTGATTTTTCTTGCTCTCAAGTCTGTTCTCTCTGAAATTAATACAGCCACTCCAGCTTCCTTTTGATTATTAGTGTTAGCGTGGTATGTCTTTCTCCATTCATTTACTTTTCTATATGTGTCGTTATATTTAAAGTGAGTTACTTGTAGACATGTAGTCGTCTTGTTTCTTTGACCCACTCTGACAATTTGTCTTTTTTTTCTTTCTTTTTTCTTTTATTTTTTTGAATCTCTAAAATGATTGTATAACCTCACAAATTCAAATACTAATTTCCTACTGGGGGGCACATTTTTCTAATTAATCCTGAAAAGGTGAAAGAAAATTGGGGCTGAATCTCAGATGTGGTATCACCGAAGGCAGTAGGAGAGGAATGTGGATCGTCCTCTTTGGTTGGTGAAATTGAGGAGCGGGGACCATTACCTTTCAAAAATTAATAAAGCAACACATTAAAAATGCTGTTCATATTTTCTATTTTTTCCTGGTTCCATCTTGGAAGGTTATACCTTTCTAAGATTTTGTCCATTTCTTCCAGGTTGTCGATGTTATTGGCATAGAGTTGCTTGTAGTAGTCTCTTAGGATGCTTTGTATTTCTGTGGTGGCAATTTGTCTTTTAATTGGTGTATTTAGACCATTGATGTTTAAAAGTGATTATTGATATAGTTGAATGACTATCTACCATATTTGTTACTGTTTTCTATTTGTTGCCCTTATTCTTTTTTTCCTATTTTTGTCTTTCACACTTTTTCTGCCTTTTGCAGTTTTAACTGAGCACTTTGTATGATTCCATTTTCTCTCATTTTTAGCATATCAGTTATACTTCCTATTTACTTTTTTAGTGGTTCCTCTAGAGTTTGCTGTATATGTTTACAGCAGATATGAGTCCACTTTCAAGTAACACTATACCATTTCATGGGTAGTACAGGTACCTTATAACAACAAAATAGTCCTAATTCCTTCCTCCCATGCCTTGTACCATTACTGTTATTCATTTCATTTATACATAAACATATGTGTGTGTGTATATATATATATATATATATATATATACAGGTAAGAACACATAGTTGAATACATTGTTGCTATTATTATTTTGAATGAACTGTTACCTGTAGAGCAGTTAAGCATAAGAAAAATAAGAGTTTTTATTTTGCCTCTTTTAATTCATCCTCTGATATTCTGCCTGTCTTTATGTAGATCCAGGTTTCTGACCTATATCATTTTCATTCTCTCTGAAGAACTTCTTGTATCATTTCTTGCAAGGGAGATCTTCTGGCAACAAATTCCCTCAATTTTTGTCCTAGAAAATCTTTATTTCTCCTCATTTTTGAAGGATAAT
The DNA here is from genome assembly GCF_949987515.2 of Delphinus delphis. Lineage (NCBI taxonomy): Eukaryota > Metazoa > Chordata > Mammalia > Artiodactyla > Delphinidae > Delphinus > Delphinus delphis. The sequence goes on from NC_082704.1 coordinate 111,298,016, forward strand.
TTCAAAGGTTACAGAGTTCTAGGTTGGTGGGGTTTTTCTCTTAACACTTTAAATATTTTGCTCCACTCTCTTCTTGCTTGCATGGTTTATGAGAAATCAGATGTAATTCTTATCCTTGCATCTGTATTGGTAAGATATTTTTGCCCTCTGTCTTCTTTCAAGAATTTTTTTTTTATCTTTGACTTTCTGCAGTTTGAATATGATAGACCTAGGTGTAGTTTTTGGGCATTTATCCTGCTTGGTGTTCTCTTGAGCTTCCTGGATCTGTGGTTTGGTGTCTGCCACATGCCTCAGTTAATCCATATGTAAAGTGTGGATTATAATAGCAGCTACTTCCTGAGGTAATTTTGGGAATTAGGATGAATTCAATGTGTGGCAAGCACTTAGAAGAGTACTTGGAATGTAGTTAGTGCTACATAAGTGTTAGCTAATATTTAATAGACACTTGCTAAGCAGCAAGCTGAGTCCTTTTCATACAGCATCTCGTTTCTTCCTCACAACAATCCTATCCTCAGGAGGTACCTATTAGCTCCATTTTACAGATGGGGAGACTAAAAGCTTAAAGAAAGTAAAGGTCTTGTTTTCTTTTTCTTTTTTTTTTTTTCAGTACGCAGGCCTCTCACTGCCGTGGCCTCTCTCGTTGCGGAGCGCAGGCTCCGGACGCGCAGGCTCAGCGGCCATGGCTCACGGGCCCAGCCGCTCCACGGCATGTGGGATCTTCCCAGACCGGGGCACGAACCCGTGTCCCCTGCATCAGCAGGCGGGCTCTCAACCACTGCACCACCAGGGAAGCCCTCTTTTTATTTTTTAAAAATTAATTAATTAAGTTTTGGCTGCGTTGGGTCTTCATGGCTGTGCTCAGGCTTTCTCTAGTTGTGGGGAGCAGGGGCTACTCTTTGTTGCGGTGCACGGGTTTCTCATTGCGGTGGCTTCTCTTGTTGCAGATTACGGGCTCTAGGCGCACAGGCTTCAGTAGTTGTGCCTCATGGGCTCTAGAGCACAGGCTCAGTAGTTGTGGCGCATGGGCTTGGTTGCTCCGCGGCATGTGGGATCTTCCCGGACCAGGGCTTGAACCTGTGTCCCCTGCATCGGCAGGCGGATTCTTAACCACTGTGCCACCAGGGAAGCCCAAGAGAGTAAAGGTCTTGTCTATGATCACACAGCTAGTTAAGTGGCAGGTCTGCAACTCCAACTCAGGTCTGTCTGATTGCCAAGACCATGTGTTAAATTATCAAGGAGTAGCATCTCAGAAGGGGGTTGGATTCTAGTTAATCTCTATGATCCCTTTCAGTAATAAAATTCTATTGTATGACGTTTGAAATAATGCCAGAATAATACTGTGGTAAAGTGCACAGGCTTGGGAGTTGGAAAGCCTGTGTTTAAGCCAGTCAGACATACTCTCTGCTTTCCCTACTGTGACATGAAGCTAATCCACCTACCTTTCTTCTTGAGTTGTTTTGAGGATTTAAAGAGCTGCTGTATGTGAACCATTTTTGCGCAGTGCTTTGTGAGTGGTACTGGCACACTGTAGGTGCTCAAAAAAGTTAGATAAGAAAATAATTATAATTTAAAAATCTTCTCTAGTAGTTACATTATTGGAAAGAATCATGAAATGCGTGGATTTAGAGGCCCCCAGGTTGTCCAGGCAGGAGGGCATATGGTAAAAAAACTGTTGGTATGGAGCTTGGCTAGAAGAGGTCAGAATAACTTGCATAATAGAACGCAGTGCTTGGGTTGCACAGAAGCCCTCCTGCAGAAGAAGGTGAAATGACTCTAGTATGTGGAGATTTTATTTCTAATGCTGGCAGTCATAAGAGAATTGGGACACTCTTGGGCATTATGGAAAGGCTCTTATTTATGATCAGTCTCATTCGCAGGAAGGATTAATTTGGAGGGAGTATTCCCAACATGGCTGGTCCTGATTAGAGAGGGACCAGATGGCCTTTAAGCTGGACATCAGCCATGCCAGACAATGTTAGGACTGCCTGCCTTCTGAGCTTCTCAGAGTGAAAGGGCTGCCACAGTGATGTGACTCGGGCTTGGCATTTCTTAGAGTAGCGTAAAGGGATATATGATTGTTAGAATTAGAGGTGACAGCTGCTGTGGGAGCCAGACCTATGGGTGAAAGGGACAAAATTCCTGTCTTTCACATTTCTCTGTGTGTTTATGTGTGTGTGTGTGTGTGTGTGTGTGTGTGTGTGTGTGTGTGTGAGTGATTCTATTACTCCTATTTCCATCTCCTCCGAAGTAGCAATTCTACTCCCTTTCTTCGGCTGCCCAAGTAGCCCCACCTCCAAAAATGTGAATTATAATCTCAGAGCCCCTTGCTAGCCTTCTTCAATAATCCCTGCTCATCACACATCACATTTTACACTGCCACAGTTTTGGTTTTCAGATCTCTCCCCTTAGTCAGCAAGCATGGATGGAAGGCATATTAGGTGACTGGAACTGTGTTATGACCTGAGGATACAAGAAGAATGATAGAGTTGAGAGTGCTTAGGGTGATAGGGATGTTTAAACAGGAGTACAACACTATGTAATAGGCTGCGAGAGAAGTGTCGTAATTTGGGTTTCTCTCAAAGCAGGCCTGTGCAACAAGGATTTGAATGCAAGTTATTTGGGAAGTGATGCCAGGAAATACTGGTAAGAAAGATCAGGGAATTAAGGCAGGGAACAGAAGAAAGCTGATGAAGGGTGCATTTTTAAGCTAGTTACTACCATAGGCAACCAGGGTTCAGTCTCCCTGGGGAACTCTAGCAGCCGGTGTAAATGTGTCTCATTCTCCCAATCAAGGGGCCACACAGCTCGGGCAGTTAGCCATCAGATCCCTCTTCATCAGTGTTTGAAGGCTGTCTGGAGTGGCATTAACTCCCTAGCACTACTCCTGAGCACCTGGCCAAATGTGCGCTGGTGGGCCAATATAGAGCCCCAGGTGGAGCGACAGGTGTTCATAGCAAGCATCCTTCTGTGTCTTCCTCGTCATAGTAAGCATCTCTTCCAAGGAGATGTAGGCACGGCCCCAGCAGCATCTGCTAAATGAAGTATGTTGGGTTTGTAGGGAGGGCACACAGAAAGGATTAGCCATTTCTAGTTTGGGTGATCAACAAAGACTTCATAGAGAAGAGCTTTCCAGGCCAGAACAAAGGCACGGAGTGTTTGGGAGAATGCAGTGAGTTCAACATGGTTGGCGTGGATGCTGTCAGGGAGAGAGCTTGGAGTGCGGGAAAAGACAGTGCTTGTGAGCAAGCCAGGACCAGCTCTAGGAGGCCCATACAACAAGCTACACTCCACACTCTGCTGGAGATGCGGAGAAAGGCACAGATTTAAGAAGGCTTGTGACCTGGCCACATTTGCTTTTTAGAAAGATCAGTGCGGCAGGACAGGTGGCTGCCCTTTCCTGTTTGCTTCCTGTGAGTTTAATGTCTATTTCCTGTTGCTGTGAGCATCACCCTGGCACTAATTGATTCCCAATCAGTTTGCATTTTCCCCAACACTCTCATAATCAGCCTCATTACGTCCCTTCATAGATGGTTGTTGTCTCCTCTCTGGGGCTGTGGGTCACAACCCCATGGAGTCCCTTCTCCAGGCTTCTAGGTTCTGATAACCTCAACCTCTTCCCTTTGTTCCTCCACATCCCGGGGAGGCCACCGATTCCTGTGTTATCTCAGCATCCCCTGTCTACCTCTTGAGTTCTTCAGTGTCTTTTTCAGCAATTTCATCTGCCATCCTTGGTTTACCTCTGCTGAAATAACTGGTGCTTTGTCTTTCTGCCTGGATCCTGGTTGGTGGAGTACACCGATGGCATACCGGTGGAGTACGTGGGGAGTGGGCCTAGCTTGGAGAACATGAGTTTGAAGTTCACACACTTGTTTGATTTTCCCCAAAACTCTCAACAGCCAGGACACAGGCATGGAGAAGTCAGATGGTTGGGCTGATCAGACTTTGGGGGTTTGAAGAGGAAGATGTTCAAGAGGACATATAAGCATCACAGGCAGGTGAACTAGATAATAACAACAACAGCATCAGCGGCAACAATAATAATAGATATACATAAAATTTTGTTTACTGTGTGCCAGACACTGTTTTAAGTGCCTTATGTATACTATTATTTAACTTATCCCCACGACAACCCCAGGAGATCTGTATATACTTTTATTCTCCATTTTGCAGATGAGGACACCAAGGCACCAGGAGGCTCAGTAACGTGCCCAAGGCCAAATAGCTAGTAAGGGGCAAAGTTGATATTTGAACTGGGCAGTCTGCCTCCATATTTGGGGCTCATCATCATTACAAGGGGTGAATTTCCTCCCCTACAGTTCTGACTCCACGGATATATGACTTACTGCCTCTATGACACTGCAGCTTGGCTGTGAGGTTTTAGTGATGATGACACATTTCCAAGAAGCCCTTGCAGGAAGTCAGAGAAAGCTGAGCTTAATCTACAAAGATGAGACTGAAAAGAAAGCCGGAAGAAAAGGCATGGACTACTGGGGGTGTGGAGCTCCTCTTCTGCAAAAGCACGATGGAAACGAGACAGAGGAGCTGAGAGTTTATCATTCTCTGAAAGCTTAATTAGGTCATTGGCGGGGACAGAATATTAACAAAAAAAAATCCCGTCAGCTAAAGACCTGTGGGATTTAATTCCCTCATTCCTACTCCTTAGTCTTAGAATAAATGAAGCCTTTTCCTAGTTACAAAAATGAGGTTGAAAAATGATTGATTGTCCTAATGAGGAAAGAGAACAGCTGCCTGAACAGCAGATGTAACTTCTATAATCATTTCCTCTTCATTGGTTTTCTCCCTAATGACCCCAGCACTGATGATAGTATTTAAGAAGGAGGGTGTGTGATGGGCAGAGGCCTGGAATGATCAGGAAGCTTGGGCAAAGAAGTAAATGGTTGGCCTGAGTCCCTCGTGATTGGCTGCATTAAGTTATGGCTATTCATCAGGCTGGTTGAAGACAGCATAACTAGAGTTTGTGGCAACCCAGTGTCCCAGGACTGAGGGCCAGACCTGATAGAAAAAAACCACCCACAGCTACCACATGTACTTAAATCTGCTCCAGCTTCACTAAGACCCTAGGGTAAACAGTCATGCAGAGAGGAACATCCCCACCAGGGGACATTTAACAGCAAGCCTGCAAAGAAACTGAAATGTGATAGCATAGGCAGCAGGCATGGTGGTTAGGAGCATGGGCCCTGGCAGCAAAGACTGTATTCAAATCCTCACTCTACCACTTACCAGTTGTGTGATAATGGGCAAGTCACTTAACCTCTCTGTGCCTTGGTTTCTAGCTGTGTGACCTTGGGACAGTTTCTTAACATCTCTGTGCCTTATTTTACAGTTTCGTAATCTGTAAAATAAGGATGATAAGAATACCTATTTCATGAGATTGTTGACGGGATTAAATAAGTAAATGTAAAGCACTCAGTGCAGTGCCTGACATTATAGCAAGTCTATTTACATGCTTCTTAAATATCGTAAATGACCTGCCATTGGCAAAACTATGAATCAGCCAAGTTTTTATGCTATCTGCAAAAGTACGATGCAGCCAAGTTAGTCTTCAGTGCCCTCCAGATTCTTGGACCTCTTTCTCTGTCCCTTCACTTCCATGGCATGTTCCTTTATTCTGTACAAATATTGCACACAAATCTCAGGCGGGGCTAAGACCTCGATTTATGGTGAGATGCTAGTGACTGTTAAGCTTCATCATATTCCTCCTCTCAGCCTTAGATCAGGGGCTCATGTGGCATTTCAGGCACTGGCCAGAAGTGGTGGACGTCTCAGGGCCACTTGGGGCTCATTTTGAAGATCAGTTTTGTGTGACCCCTCCTGGTGTCCCTCGCCACAGCTCAGAAATCTCGAGCTTACTGTTCCCCCAGCTGGGACCCCAGATCCCAGCACATCCTGTTCAGGCGGTCCTGACATTGCACCCCCAAAGCAGTCATCTCTTTGGCCTATGGGTGTAGCCATTGTTGGTTCTGGACGTGTTGGATCAAAGCTGCTTGGTAATACTCTTATCCACATGTCAGGGTAGCTGTCCCAAATTTTGGTTTGGTTCAAGTAGATATAATTACCCCTAAGGTTAAAGAGCAAGATTTCTTGTAGTCAAAACATTTGTCTTCATTTCTTTTAGCCTCATGCTGTCTCCATTTTGCAGGTGAGAAAAATCAGGTTTGGTTGTATATGCTAGGAGCCCTATCTTCAAAGTGTCTTCAAAAATATGGGAAATTAATTGCTCCAAATAAATGACGAGCCCATTGGCCGGGCAGTGATCAGCTTTGGTCCTATGAAGACCATCTTCTCTTGAGAATCTTTCAGCTCTCCTCCTCCACAGGGTGGCTTGATTCTCAGGCTGGTAGAAGGTGCTGCAGCACCCCTGGGGCTCAGATCCATACCCCAATAGCCCGAGGAAGACAGGAACCATCTTTTCTGGTGGTTCTCTTTAAGAAGCACCCCGAAAGTGTCCTCTTGTGCCTCATTGGCCTGAATCTGGTCATCCGCCAACCCCTGAATAATCATGGAGGCTGGGAGAATGCCATGTGCTAACTGGCTTAGGTGTGGAATTTTGAGCCAATCACTGTCACAAGGGCTATAATTACATTTAGCTCAATTAGTCTCACCAATGGTATCGGGAAAAGAAAGACACCCAAACAGAAGTCTGTGGATTTGTCAGGAAGTGGTCATTGTCAAGATGCTGGATAGGTAACCAGGCAGTCAGCCTGTATAATGGCCTCCACGATTCTTGCCTCCTGGTAGTCACAGCCCACCCCTCCCCTCTCCTTCTCTCCCCCACTGAATAGGGCTGACCTATGTCACCAATAGGATATTGCAGAAGTGACGGTGTGACTGCTGAGGCTGGGTCCTAAGAAGCATTGGGGCCTCTGTCTTGGATCCCTCCCTCTAGGAGAAGCCAGCACCATGCCACGAGGACACGTCTGTAGCTCTGTGCAGGGGCCCACAGAGAGAGGAACTGAGGCCTGCAGACAACAGTCTGCAGCAATTTGCCAGCCATGAGTGTGAGCCATGTGGGAAGTGGGTCCTGATCCAGCCCCAGACAAGCTGACATCTTAATGCAATCTCATGAGAGGCTCTGAGCCAGACTCACCAGTTAAGCTGTTCCCAGATTCCTGAACTTCAGAAAACCATGAGAGGTAATAAATGATTCTTGTATTAAGTCACTAAGCTTTGAAGTGATTTGTTACACAGCATTCTGCAACCGGAATGGTGACCTTCAATGGACACTGCAGCGATTTTTTTTTAGATCCACGAGGTTTCCCTCCTCCCTTTTCTTTTCTTTCTAGATAATTCAAGTAAAATGAGTGCTTTTTTTTTTTTTTTGTGGTACGCGAGCCTCTCACTGTTGTGGCCTCACCCGTTGCGGAGCACAGGCTGCGGACGCGCAGGCTCAGCGGCCATGGCTCACGGGCCCAGCCGCTCCGCGCCATGTGGGATCTTCCCGGACCGGGGCACGAACCCGCGTCCCCTGCATCGGCAGGCGGACTCTCAACCACTGCGCCACCAGGGAGGCCCTAAAATGAGTGCTTTTTAAAGAATTCCTTGTCTTTGCTCCCCATTACTTTCACTGCTTCATTGAATAGGCAGCTACTAACCAGATATGTTTTCTGAGGAATTTCGCTTGAGTTCTTAAAAAATTCAGAACTTCTAAGTTGTGCCACAGACAAGGCTGGCATGGAAAACATTGAACTGGGAAGTTGCCTGAGTAACAAAGTGAGAAGTTTACCAGGCCCACCCGGATAGCTGACTTAGAGTCAGTTCTTAGCGTATACAGGCTCTACCAAGTTGGAAACAGAACATTCAGCTTTACGAATAATCAAGACAATTTCCCCCTGGAAATATGGAAAGCTAAAAAGGATTATAACATTTCATTTGCTTTTTTCCTGATTATAAAGGTAAAAACTTTTAAAATTAGAAAATGTGGAGGATAAACACTGAAAAGAATAAAGAAGAAACTAGAAACCACCCATAATCTCACTACAGAGACTACTACTAACATTTCTTCATTGCATTTCACTATAAAATTGTGACATGAAATGTAGTTTTATATCCTGCTTTTTACGTTATGTTCTGAGCATTTTCTCATGTCGTTATATATTCCTCAACAATGTGTTCTTTACTGGATGCTTAAGGTTTTATTAAATAAGTGTGCCATCACTTATTTAGCCATTCTTCTAGGTGATTCCCAATTTTTTCTATTATAGACAAAGCTGGGGGGGACAATCCTTGTACATCCATCATCGCCCACTTTTCTGATTACCTCTTTAGTAGCTATAATTCCTAGAAGTAGAATTATTGGGTCAAGTTTGTGGTATTTTCTAAAGCCATTGATCTATATTGCCAAATTGCCTTTCAGGAAGTCTTAGCAATTTATAGCATTCTAAGAAGGTAATGAGACTGTTCATGTCATTGCACATTTATCAAAACAGAGTAGGACAGTTTCTAAATTATCATTTCTAAATTATTATCAGTTTGAAAGGTAAAAGTAGTATGTTTTAATTTGCATTCATTTATTAGTTGGAAATTGAACATTCTCTCGCACATTATTAGCCATTTAAATTTCTTCTTTTGTGAAGTGTCTATCACAGCCTTCACCTATTTTTTCCATTAGGATTTCATCTTTTATTTATTTTTTCATGTTCTTTTTTTTTAGGATTTCATCTTTTAAAAGACACTGATTTTTGAAGTATTTAGGTCAATAATATTAAATGTAGTACAGATATTTTCCTTGCTGGCTCATTTGCCTTTTAATTTTACTTATGTTGTTTATAGATGATCATATTGATTTCTTTCTCTGCTTTTATATTTTGGAAGTTTGTTACCATGTCAATATGATTTAAGCATTTGTTTTTAAATTTGTGTTTCTCTTTTAATTCTCAACCCATCAGGAATTTATTTTCTGGTATGGTGTGAAGTAAGAATCTAACTTTGGGGCTATTTGTTCTTTTTTCTGATTTAGTCAGCTAGTTGGCCTGAGACAGTTTATTTAATAAACCTTTAGTTCACCGCTGATTAGTATGATGACCTTTGTTGCATATGAGATTCTTATGTATATGTGTCTAGCATGGTTCACTGTAGCTTTAGGTAGGGTACATTTAGATAAAGTCTCCTTCTTTTAATATTCAAAATATTAATAGGGACTGACCAGTTTCTACTGGACTCTGTGTTCTCTACAGCAACAGAAACAGAATTGGTGGTTTACCAGTGAGTGAGATGGCACCTGAAGTTCTCTTTTTTAGGGGAGCTGGAAGCTGGGCTGGTCCATAAGCTCCTGGGGTAACTGGGAAATTTAACTGGGGCTGTTACAAGAGAGAGATACTATATGTCTCGCTCAGCCGGGGGAGGGGGAGAAGGATAAGGGAGAATGACACATGCAATAGTCGTTATTTCAAGATAAAGTCTTGTTTGAAAACTTCATAAGAAATGGAGTCTTCTAACATAACCCTTGTGACAGAATCTGCAGTGTCTCCTGAACAATCGAAGAAGTTGTTCAAGAGATGTGTTACCTCAATAGTAAGTTTTTAATGTTGGTGATTCAGGTTTCTTTTGGAAGCAAGCACCTTTTAAAACTTCACTGTATTAGTTAGGGAGATTCTAGCTGCTGTTAAAAGTATTCCCCCAAATTTTAGTGGCTTAGCAGAATAGAATTTATTTCTTGCCTTCATAACTGTCCACAGGGAGTTCCTGGTCAGCAGACAGTGTTCCATGCAGTCATTCAGGAACCCAGGCTCCTTCCATCTTGTGTCTCTGCTGTCCTATAGGGCATAAGACTCCACTGCTTAATCCTTTGTATCTAGCTAGCAGCCAAGTGAAAGAAAAGATGGAGAAGGCACACCTGCTTCCTAATCACCTGAGCTCAGAAGGGGCACACATCACATGTGCTCACTTTCCTTTGTCAAAAACTAGCCATATGGCTCCACCCATATGCTAGAAATATAGTACCTGACGGAGAAACCATTCCTTAGCAACAATTTTATACCATGGAAGCAAATACATGAATTTTATCGTATGGTTAGCTGTCTCTGCCATATTCGGTAACTAACAAAATTTTCCGATATATAATTCCTGGGGTTGATGAGACATTGGTATAACAGAGTTTATCAACCTCATCACTATTGACATTTTGGATTGAAGAAGTCCTTGTTGCAGGGGCCTATCCTGTGCATTTAAAGATGTTTAGCAGCATCTCTGGTCTCTACTCATTAGATGCCAGTATCATCCCCCTAGTCGTTACTGTTCATTGCCCTTGTCCTTTGTTTGTTTGCTTGGTCTTCTACTTTTTTCTGTCTTCTCTTGTTTTAATTGAGCATTTTATATGATTCCGTTTTCTCTCCTCTCTTAACATATCAATTATACTTCTTTTTTTTAATAACTTCTATTTAGTGGTTGCTCTAGAGTTTCCAATATGTATTTACAATGATTCCAAATAGACTTTCAAAGAACACTATACCACTTCATAGGTAGTGCAAATACCTTATAACAGAGTATTCACAATTCCTCCCTCCCATCCCTTATAACCTGCTGTCATCCGTTTCACTTATTCATAAGTTACGTTCGCTGAATACACTGCTGCTACAATTATTATGAACTGTTTTGTGTTAGATTAATTAAGAATTAGAAAAAGAAAATATTTTATTTTACCTTTATTTATTCCTTCTATTGCACTCTTCTTTATGTAGTTCTGACTTCCTGACCTATATCATTTTTCTTCTTCTAGAAGAACTTTTTTTTAAAACCTTTCTTGCAAGGCAAGTCTACTGGCAATAAATTCCCTCAATTTCTGTTTGTCTAAAAAAGTCTTTATTTCTCCATCACTTTTGAAGGATAATTTGACTGGATAGAGAATTGTAGGTTGGTGGGTTTTTTCTTTCAACACTTTAAATATTTCACTCCAGTCTCTTCTTGCTTGCATGATTTCTGAAGAGAAGTCTGATATAATTCTTAACTTTTCTCCTCTATAGGTAAAGTGTTTTATTTCTTTTGTCTTCTTTCAATATTTTATGTCTTTGATTTTCTGCAGTTTAAATATGATATGCCTAGGTATAGATTTTTTAATATTTATCTTTTTGGGTGTTCTCTGAGCTTCTTGGATCTGTGGTTTGGTGTCTGTCATTAATTTTGGAAAATTCTCAGTTATTATTTCTTCAAATATTTCTTCTCTTTCTACTCCATCTGGTATTTCTATTATGCATATATGACACTTTTGTAATTGTCCCATAGTTCTTGGATATTATGTTCTATCTTTTAATTTTTTTTCTCTTTGTATTTCAGTTTTAGAAATTTCTATTAACATATCACTGATCCCTTCCTCAATTATGTCTAATCTGTTGCCGAGCCCATCAAAGGCATTCTTCATTTCTGTTAGTGTTTTTGATTTCCAGCATTTCCTTTTGATCCCGAGAATTTCTGTCTCTCTGTTTACATTTCCATCTGCTTTTGCATGTTATCCACTTTTTCCATTAGAGACTTGAGTATATTAATCATAGTTGCTTTAAATTCTCAGTCTAATAATTACAAAATCTCTGCCATATCTGAGTCTGATTCTGATGCTTGGTGTGTTTTTTGCCTTTTGGACTGCCTGGTAATTAGTTGTAGAAAGTCACACATGATGTAATGATAAAAAGAACTGAGGTACATATCCCTCTAGTGTGAGGTTTTTATGTTTTAACTGCTTAGGAGTTAAGATGTGCTTATTGTTTGCCGTAGCTGTAGGTATCAAAGGCTAAAATTTCCTCTGATGTCCTTATTTTTGTATCCCCTGTTGTCTTTGGGTTTCCCTAGAGTATTCTTAAATAAGATCTGAGATGTGCAATTCTCTCAGTTGTATTACTTTATTATTATACAAGAGCCCATATTGATGTGGTAAGGTGTGGGATATATTCTATAATCCTATGATTAGGTCTTAGTCTTTTAGTGAGTCTGTACCCCCCACAAGTGCCTTTTATCCCCCCCTCAACCTTAGGTAAGATAGGAAGGCTAGAGGTGGCTGGAGTTGGGTGTTTCCCTTCTCCCAGGTCAGTTAGTAAAACCCCAGTTGTTAAGGCCCTGGCAAAATAGTTTTCTTGAGAATAAGCTTTGTTAAGCAGAGAATGATCTAGGCATATTTCAAAATGGCCATGTTGGGGCTTCCCTGGTGGTCCAGTGGTTAAGACTCCACGCTCCCAATGCAGTGGGCTGGGGTTCGATCCCTAGTCAGAGAACTAGATCCCACATGCTGCAACTAAGAGTTTGCATGTTGCAACTAAAAGATCCCACATGCCACAACTAAAAAAGGTCCCACATGCCGCAACTAAAAAAAGATCCCGCATGCCACAACTAAAAGATCCCACATGCTTCAACTGAAGATCCCACACGTGGCAATGAAGATCCCACATTCCACAACTAAGATCCAGTGCAGCCAAATAAATAAATATTTTTTAAAAAGGCCATGTTTCCCCTGCCTCTGCTAGAAACATGAGGAAATTTCCCTTTAATCTTTAAAAATAACACAAAGACAAAAGAGCATATGCTTCACATGCCTGATTCAAAGGTCAAGACTCATTATGTTTTAACCTCTGTAAATTTCTCACTACCTGATTCTGAATTAATGCCTTAAGTATGATGAAGAATAAGCAAATTAATAGGTTATACATAAGCTTATATGGGTCAAGAAAGGCATGTAAAACCTATTTAAACTCTTTGGGAAACAAACCATTTTCAAGTTTTTGGCAGCATTAAGTGGTAGAAAAGGGACTTCCCTGTTGACGCAGTCGTTAGGAATCCGCCTGCCAATGCAGGGGACACGGGTTTGATCCCTGGTCCGGGAAGATCCCACATGCTGTGGAGCAACTAAGCCCATGCACCACAACTACTGAGCCTGAGCTCTAGAGCCTGCGAGCCACAACTACTGAGCTCATGTGCCGCAACTACTGAAGCCTGCGCACTCTAGGGCCTGAGTGCCGCAACTACTGAGCCCCTATGCTGCAACTACGGAAGCCCATGTGCCTAGAGCCTGTGCTCCACAACAAGAGAAGCCACTGCAATGAGAAGCCTGTGCACCGCAACGAAGAGTAGCCCCTGCTCGCCGCAACTAGAGAAAGCCTGCACACAGCAACGAAGACCCAATGCAGCCAAAAATAAATAAAATTAAATTTTAAAAAATACATTAAAAAAAGTGGTAGAAAAGTATATTAATTAGAAATAACTTACTAAAGCAAGTCTTTGAGAAATTCTAATGGTAATATTTTAGTTAATTGCTTGTATTATATTAAAGGACTGGAATATCTTTTGAATATTTAGAACTTTCATGAGCCTAGACTTCCTTTCCTTCAGTTGGTCCTATTTAATGTGGTTTTATGCTGCATCTTGTATTTCTGAAAACTGGGTTTTTGTATGTATTGAGGCTGAAGAACCTTGAAAACTGCCACTGGACGACCAGTGGCTCAGTAATCATCAGCAAGACCATTGGGAGTGGGAAGGTGGTTAGATGGTACCCTTGAGTGACTTAATGGGAAGGTTCTTTATGAGAGATTTCCTGAATAAACATGTAGTCTTTTCATTCCTTTAGATATGCTAATTTTTTTCTTGGAATCAGCCCGACCCTGAGATAGCTCTTTATCTAACTTGTTATTTTGGCCCCAGTAGAAGTGCTTTGGCTGATTTATGTTTAGTTGTTGTAATGCTCACTGGCATTGAGAAACTTGATATATTAAGTTCAAGGTTATTTCTCCCTCTATCACTATTTTATGTAGTATCTGCATCATGAGCACCCGATGAAGAAGCTTCTCTGAAATGTCACTAGCTAACAATAGACAAAGTGAGTCATGGAACTCATTGAGTTTCCCACTATGAGTAGACAGCTAGGAAGCTCAGAACTGAGAATGAAACCACTTCTTGCACAAGACTGTGGGATCATAAATTATGCATCTGTTTTGTTTTTTTGTTTGTTTTTGTGGTACGCGGGCCTCTCACTGTTGTGGCCTCTCCCATTGCGGACACAGACTCTGGACGCACAGGCTCAGCGGCCATGGCTCACGGGCCCAGCCGCTCCGCGGCATGTGGGATCTTCCCGGACCGGGGCACGAACCCGCGTCCCCTGCATCGGCAGGCGGACTCTCAACCACTGCGCCACCAGGGAAGCCCTATGCATCTGTTTTTCATATCGGTATTCTTCCTTCCCCTCATTGTCCCCTCTCTCTCCCTTCAGTCTTAACTGTGAAAACCTGATAGGGCTCCTGGAGGTAAAATTCAGAAAAGAGTGGGGCTCCCTTAAGGCTGGGACCCTGTGGCATTTTAAATCCACAAGCTTGTCCGTATTGAGCTCCCAGCTTTTGTTAATTAAAGCTTAGATTTTCCTACCCTCTACAGGTTCCAGTAGTGATTCCTGCTTCTGATGGTAAAACATGATGCTTTGTATCTGTCTGTCTGTCTGTACAAATTTGGGGACAGTAGTTTGCCCTATTACCTCAGTTCTCTGGAGAATCTAAGAAGAGTTGTTGAATTACACTTTCTTCAGCTTTTTTCTTATTGTGGAGCTGGGAGTGATAATTTCCAAGCTCCTTATATGCTGGACAAGAAACCAGAAGCTTACTGTCCCTTCCAGTTGAGACCACCAAAATTGTCTCCAGACGTTGCCAAGTGTCCTCTGGAGAAGATTCAAAAATCACCCTCAGTTGTGAATGATTGCTATTATATCATGTAGAATACTAAATATGATATTTAATAATATGTAATTATATATTTAATAAAAATAGAATTAGGTGAATGAGCCTTCTTGGCGATTTGATGGAATCGAACACTGTGGTTTCTGTTGGTACGTGGCTGTGGCAGAGATTGGCTAAATGCACGTGAAACCCATTTCCTCTTCCTGGGCACTCAGTTGACTGTATTCTCTGCCCCCTTGCATCTAGGTGGAACCATGTGACTAATTGAATAGGGGTGGAAGTGGTGCACCTCATTTCTAGGCCCCTAAACCATCCCATGTGCTCTTCTATATTCTCTCAGTTTATTCATCAGTCAGCCAAATTCAGAGGATCCAAAGCATATAGGGGATGACAGGCTTACAAGGTAGAAGGAACCTGGACCCCTGAATCAATGCTTGAAGAAAAGCCACCTGGGAGAGCCTTTCAACTTGAACACCTACAATGAATTTTGTGTGCATGAGAAATAACCTCCATTAGAATTTGGAATTAATTCGTTGCTGTAGCATAGCGTAGTTTAACCTGAATAATTCAGGGGCTCAAAACATTTGCTATTAAAGAATAAGGTGACTCTAGAAGTTTGGAAGACTTGAGGAAATGTAGGGACAGACCTTAGTGTTTATGCCTATCAGTTAACAAAATGCATTTATTCCCATTACTTTAAAATGATGTATTATAAATAATTCTAATTTCAGAAAACAGTATCAGCAAAATGATAAAGTCGTTCAACAGTCCTCAGTTCTGCAAAGTCTACCTGAGGCTCTAGTGTCTCAACTAGACACCTAAGAGTCAGGGTAACTGTACGGTGGGGCCCACACTACTTCCCCACAGTCTGATTCTGATAATGCTGACCAGTACATCCTTTTCCAAGGCAGGAGTCAGAAGAAATTTTCCATTTTGGTGCTTTTCATAGAATTTTGAAGAATGAGAGTAAGGGACTCATTTAGCCATATGTGGATAATAAACCAAGTCAACCGAATGGCAGATATTAGAGGGAAGCCAAACATCCAGATGTTTAATCCTTCCCATTAATTAGAATAAAAATCGTGTGGAATGGGAAGGGTTGGAGGTTACTGGGTTAAACTGATCTATGGTTTTTCTTAGACTACTTAAGAGAATTTGAAATTGCTGTCTTTAAAAATGCAAACTGCGCTGCACTATTTACATATTTTATGTGGGAAGTGGCAGGTTTTAATTTTAGCTGCATACCACCTTCTCAATTGTTCCCTGAGCAGAGTAGAAACTTAGAGAAAATTAGATGGACGGAAAAAAACGATAGTAAAATGAGAAACTAATATGAGTTTAAAGTTCAAAGTGCATTCCAGAGTGCTGGCACATTCTGTAATCCGTGCACATTTGATCAGGAAAACTACATGGTCTCTTCTAGTGTTTTTGACTGTCTGAAGAGACTCAAAGCAGGGCAAATTCATTGTAGAAGAAAAAATAGACTCAGGATATGCACTAAGAGATGGCTCTAGGGTTTTAAGAATTTCTTCCAATCTGATAGTAAACTCTTAAAGAAAAAAAAAGAGGGTTGGTTTCATGCTTTAGCCTTCCTTGGTTTTGTGCTTTGGAATAGAACCTACCTTCTACTTAAATTGTGTGAAGGAATGTTAAATGACAAATGACAGATAAGTTTAAATCTTGAGCCACATGCAAAAAAGAAAAAGCCTGAAAGGAAGGATATTCTTTTTCCTTTTTCTTGGTCAAGTTCTTCTGTGTGCAGTTTCATGAATTGAGGTGCCTGACTTCGAGGTGAGGACATAACTCTTGGAAAAGTGACCTTATCACTTTAGAGAATGCTTTCTTCAGGCAACATTTATAGACATCTGCCTTCTGCTTGCATTAGGCTCTCTGCCCTCTCTCACCGGATATTATATTAGTCAAGATAGATAGGCTGTACTACAGTAACAAAACTGCCTTTCTGAGCAGTGTGAAAACTGCCCTTCTCTTTCTATCAAGAGACTTTCCTCTCAACCAATCCTGCTTTCGCCTTCAAAATGATGTTGTTTTTCCTGCGGGCTTCACGTTCTTATTTTGGACAGTAGTATCTGAACATCTTCTCTTTGCAGTCCCCCTTCAGTAGTCCTGAAGGCAGCATGGATGCCCCTGACTGTCCAGATGAGAGTCACTCTAAGGAAGTGCAGAAAAGAAAAACCCCAAAGTGAATTTTCATTCTCAGCGATTATTCCTGTAACACACTGCTTCAGTTCTTGGTGTTCACGTGTAATTTTGTGACAAGCTTTTGAGTGCAGGGCACTTGGGCTCAGCTCTGTGTCCCCCTGGGCTTGTGAGCAGTATGTGAGGAGATGTGTGCAGGCCTGGAGATTTTTTAAGTCCCTCAGTAGGCATTCACTTTCTGATCAAGGGCTCTTTCACAAGAAGGTCAAATAAACATACTCTTAGGGACAGCAATAAGGCATTAAAGTTTGCCGAAAGATATGTCCAACCAGCATGTTAATGGCGGCGCCATTTTGTTTATAACTATTGGAATGTGTGTGTTTTTTTTTTTAAATTGAGGTATAGTTGATGTACGATGTAAGTTAACAGGTATACAACAGTGATTCACAATTTTTAAAGGTTATACTCCATTTATAGATATTATAAAATATTGGCTGTATTCTCTGCATTGTACAGTATATCCTTGTAGCTTATTTATTTTATGCATAATAGTTCGTACCTCTTAATCCCTACCCCTTTCTTGCCCCTCCCACCTTCCCTCTCCTCAGGGGTAACCACTAGTTTGTTCTCTGTATCTGTGAGTCTATTTCCTTTTTGTTAAACTCACTAGTTTTATTTTTTAGATTCCACATATAAGTGATATCATACAGTATTTGTCTTTCTCTGTCTGACTTATTTCACTTAGCATAATACCCTCCCAGTCCATCCACGTTGTTGCAAATGCAAAATTTTATTCTGTTTTACGGCTGAGTAGTATTCCATCATGTATAAATATATACACCACATCTTTATCCATTCATCTGCTGATGGACACTTAGGCTGCTTCTGTATCTTGGCAATTGTAAATAATGCTGCTATGAACATTGGAGTGCATGTATCTTTTCAAATTAGTGTTTTTGTTTCTTTAGGATATATACCCAGGAGAGGAATTGCTGGGTCATATGGCAGTTCTATTTTTAGTTTTTTGGGAAATGTCTGTACTGTTTTCCACAGTGGCTGCACCAATTTACATTCCCGCCAACAGTGGACGAGGGTTCCCTTTTCTCCACATCCTTGCCAACTTTTGTTATTTGTGTTCTTTCTGATTATAGACGTTCTGACAGGTGTGAAGTGATATCTCATTGTGGTTTTAATTTGCATTTCTCTGATGATTAATGATGATGAGGATCTTTTCATGTGCCTGTTGGCCATCTGTATGTCTTCTTTGGAAAAATGTTTATTCAGGTCTTCTGCCCATTTTTAAATTGAGTTGTTTGTTTTTTTGATGTTGACTTGTGTGAGCTGTTTATATATTTTGGATATTAACCCCTTATCAGTGATATCATTACCAAATACTTTCTCCCATTCAGTAGGTTGTCTTCTTGTTTTGTTGATGGTTTCCTTTGCTGTGCAAAAGCTTATAAGTCTAGTTAGGTCCCATTTGTTTATTTTTGCTTTTATTTCCTTTGCTTTAGGAGACCGATCAAAAAAATTTTTGCAATGATTTATGCATATTAATGGTTACACCATTTTGTCTGTAACTACTGGAATGTGTTGGTTTTTTAAATAATGTAGACATTTTATATATAGGTAAGAAACTCATATTAAATGTTGATACAGATCAGCTTGAAAATCACTGCTTTACTAATTAGCTGATAAGGCTCTGTGTAAAATCCTGGTGATGTGAACACATGATAGGGAAGCTTTGATGGAACAGGGAAGGACTAGCAAAGGGGTCAGAAAGTTCTTGGTTCTGAAATGTTGCATTTGTCTTTGGGGGAAAGCAAGACAATGGAAGATGAATCCTCTCAGACCAAGAAGACCCATTTAACAAACTACTGACGTTTTCTTCCCAGAAAGTACGGAACTACTTCAATAAGCACAGTAATATGTTAACTAGCAGTTGTTCTTGGATAAACTTTAATTTTAGTACAATTGTTGCCTTGGCTGTGGGTGGTGCAGGAAGGTACCCAGACTCTTCAAGGCTGTGTCCCGGAGTCTGATACAAGGAGAAGAGGAACAGAGGCAGGAAGTGGGGAGGGAACAAAGGGGAGTGGGAGGAGACGGTATGGCGCAGACCTTGGGGCGTTCTTGTGAGTGCAGCTTCAGAGGGCCCGAGCCCAGAAGTGGACACACGGCCTTACTCCCAGGGTCCTAGTCACTGAGGTCAGGGAAGGCCCAAGCCGCAACCACAGGCTTTTGTGCCTCTGGGCTAGGGATGCTTCCTGAGGAGAAGCTAGAATGCCGGCGTGTGGTTTCAAAGGCCAGGAAGCTGGAAGCCAGAGACCACCCCCAAGGGAGAAGCCTCGTTGCCTCAAGGGGAGAAAGGAAGAAAATGAGTACCTCTCTGCTATGGTCTGAATGTTTGTGCCCCCATACCCCCCAAATCCATATAATGAAACCCTAACCCCCAATGTGATGGTATTAGAAGGTGGGGCCTTTGGGAAGTGCTTAGTGCCTTTGGGAAGTGGGTAGAGAAAAAGATGAGTGAGTGGTAGAGTTAGACCAAACAGAGCTCCGTCCTTGGCTGGGGTTTTGAGGTCCACGCTGTGTGGGCAGTCAGAGGTGGTCAGGAGGTGGGAGACGTGGAAGTGACCTAATAGATGCTGCTAGAAGAGGGGCTGGGACAAGGTGGCCAGGTCCTGGGGGTGGGGTGGGGGTGGTCTAGGGGTGGGAAAGAGTGGTTGAAGATCTGTGGGGTGGAGACTGCTGGCATTTACCTCCCCGATTTCAGAAACTCCTCAGGGCATAGGCTGTACTTTGGGAACATTCTTTTCTTTTTTTCCCCCTTCAAGGCTCTTGCTGACTGTTTAACCACTTCTTACCTAAGAACAGTTCTGGGAGTGGAAAGGGTTCCCTCACAGTATGATTTGCCCCACACTGAAGAGCGGTTGCTTGGGCCTTACTGTGTGGGATTTGGGGCCGAGGGCTGCCCAGCCAGGAAGCGGAAACTAGACAGGGCTTGCATTCTTCCTAATTTCTCCAGACATGCTCTTGGTCACTGTTCACTATTCTCACCTGCTGATTCTTCAGTGTAAATGCTAGAATCAAGTTGGCAAGTTAAAAAAATTCCAGTGAGATTTTAAATAAATAAATAATTAATTAATTTTTGGCTGCGTTGGGTCTTCGTTGTTGCGTGCAGGCTTTCTCTAGTTGCGGCGAGCGGGGGCTACTCTTTGTTGCGGTGCGCGGGCTTCTCATCGCGGTGGCTTCTCTTGTTGCGGAGCACAGGCTCTAGGCACGCAGGCTTCAGTAGTTGTGGCACGCGGGCTCCAGAGCGCAGGCTCAGTAGTTGTGGTGCACAGGCTTAGTGGCTCCGCGGCATGTGGGATCTTCCCAGACCAGGGCTCGAACCCGTATCCCCTGCATTGGGAGGCAGATTCTTAATCACTGTGCCACAAGGGAAGTCCCTCCAGTGAGATTTTGATTGTAATTGTGTCAAAGCAATGTATTACTACTTTTCATTAAAATTGAATTTGAGCCTAAATAATAAAGTACTTTTTTATTCGACCCCATTATCTAGTGACACTGAGAGCCACTTGAGGCAAAGGAAAGAAGAAGGACAGTCCTTGTACTTGCACACCCACCTTCCTCACCTTGCCCCAATCCCAGCCCTGGTGGAGCCTGTTATTTAAAATTTTGATATTATCTTCATCATGAATTTTTACATTAATTTTAATTTAGAAATATTGTATTAAAATATTTATCTCGATTACTGAGTTTTTTGACATCCGTTTAAATTGTAAACCCAAAGTGAGTGCCTTGCCTGTCTCCCCCATGTCCCCAGTCCATGGAGTACTTAACAGCAGGTGAGAGTAGAGAGGTAACAGGGTTGTAGACTGCTCAGGGAGCCAGGATGACTGAGGACCAGGAGTGAGAAACTTCTCTGCTTAACTCCTAAACAGAATCATGCAGTGCTTCTTAACTGCAGTGTAGAGATACCCATTCTCTGAAGGGCTGCCCTGACCACAAGTATGGCAGGTGGCTTGCAGCTGAAGAGGAGGAGGACGCAGCTCAAGCACTGCCATCCCAGTAGGAGTACTGCACTGTCCAGTATGGGAGCCACCAGCCTTTTGGGCTCTTATGCACTCGAAACTTGGAAACTGCCCCACAATGGATGAGATTCTTACTCTCCCAACCTCATTTGCAGGTAGGGATTAGGGCTCAGCCAATCAAACACACACAGGCCACATTTGAGGTGATGTGGAAGCAGCCAGTGTTACTCCATGAATCCATGAGGTTGAGGTTGGCAACACCAGCTTCCAGGAGCAGTGAGGCAGAGATTCAGCATTAGTGGGTGGGTGATACCAGCTGTTATGATGCTGCCTAGGAGGTGGCAGGAGTGTCTCTACCAGACCAGTCCTTGGTGAAATTTGTGGCATTGTTCTTTACTACATAACCTTTAAACTGGTTTTCTGGTCTTTCAGAGATTCTCTGTATCCTTCAGATTTTTCCTAGCTAGAATGCTATTGTCTGCAATAAAATCCTGACTGATATACAGTGGTTCCTACACCTGCTGTATAGTAGTACCCAAATACCCAAATGGTGCTTCAAGCAGTCAGCACCTCTTACTTGAAGACCTTCTTTTTGTTTAGCACTGTGATAACAGCTAGAGGGACTCAGAAAAAAATGAGCCTTCATTGCCTTGTTCCAGTAACTCACACAGGTGACGTATGGTGATTGGCATCCTGGTGCCAAGGTCTTCCCCAGGGCAGAGGGGAACAGGTTCTGATTCCTCTTCAGCTTAGAGCTACATCTAACTCTTCAATTTGAATTCTCTAAAAATAATTGGCTGCCTTTCCTCTTTCCTGGCATCTGTTCTCAAATCAACCTTGAGACCAAGGCTGCTCTGGACACACACAGAGTCACAAAATCTCACTTACATCACTGCCTCTAAGTGAGTTTACTACTCTACTTCCGCCTCCAGGAAGTAAAATGATGGGGTGTGTGTTCCTTGTAAAAAGGAAGACATATTTTCAAATCATGCACTTATAATTTTGCAAACGTCAACTCTAGTGTTTGGGTTTCCCCCAAGCTGGACTCTGAGATGAGGATTTAGATGCAAGTTGTTGATTTGGAAGGTGATCCCAGGAAGCACAGGGAGGGAGCAAGGAAAAAGGGGTGTGTTGATGAGCAGGTTATTGCTGTGGGCAACTGGGCTCCGTCCTGCTAAGGATCCTCTGAAAGACTGCGCAGAGCGTAACTCAGAACCGTCCCACCAGGGGGCAAGGAAGTTGGGGTATTTATCTGTCAACTCCCAGCCCTCATGATTTGAGAGTTACTCCTGGGGGTGTTAACTCCCCAGCACTTCTATTATAGTTTGCCCTGCATGGACAGAGACTGCTACTATGGCCAGAGAAAAGTCCTCAGGCAGAGAGACCCAGGTGCTTGAGGCTGCAATCTGCCAGTGTGTGTGGGGACTGTCCACCAAAGCTGTGGATGACCTTCAGGTGGGCCAAGGGCATATTGGCTATATTGGTTGGCTACGTCTAGTTAATAAAACTTTCATCATGAATTCATTCTTGCATTAAACGTATATTTATAGAGCACCCAATATATTCCCAGCATGCATTTTGTCATGGCGATATAGCAGTGACCAAAACAGATGCAAAGCCCTCCCTTAATAGCTTATTCTAGTGACTATTCTCAGGAGTATTAAATTCTACCAACCACAAATGCCTAACAGATTTTCAGTAACATATGCATTCATTTAATACTAATATTTCATATTGTACTAATTGGATAAAATACGACACTTTTTGTTATCTTTCTTTGTTAAGAAAACATAATTTCAAAGAATGTTGGAGCTTGAAGTGTTCCTAAAGATAACTGAGGCATGATATATATGGAGTTTAAAAAAGCGATACTGATGAACCTAGTGGCATTGCAGGAATAAAGATGCAGATGTAGAGAACGGACTTGAGGGCACAGGGGGGAAGGGGAAGCTGGGATGAAGTGAGAGAGTAGCATGGACATATATACACTACCAAATGTAAAATGGATGGCTAGTGGGAAGCTGCTGTGTAGCACAGGGAGATCAGCTCAATGCTTTGTGACCACCTAGAGGGGTGGGATACGGAGGGTGGGAGGGAGACGCAAGAGGGAGGAGATATGGGGATATATGTATACATATAGCTGATTCACTTTGTTGTACAGCAGAAACTAACACAACCTTGTAAAGCATTTATACTCCAATAAAGATGTGAAAAAAAAAAGATAACTGAGGCATGCAAAGGTGAACTAAACTTTTCTAAATACACATAGCAGAACCAGGACCAAAACTTTAGGTTTCTTCACATATTTCCAGAATAGCACCACATTGCCTGAGACCGGTGATTTTTTACAGCAAAAACCAAAAAGCGGTTTGAGTGCACCCTTATACGTTGTGGTGGGAGTGGAAATGATGCAAACTTTTTGTAAAACAATTGGCAATAAGCATAAGCGCTTTAGAGGTAAACATTCCCATTGACATAGTAATTCAGCTTTTAGGGATTTATCCTAAGAAAATAATCAGAAAATTGCAAAAGATTTATATACAAGAAATGTTGATTTAGTCGAAAAGTATGTTTTTAAAAATATTTAGTATTATGGGAAAATACAGTACAATACTTAGTGATGAAATGAGAATATACAACTTCATATACTGGATGTCTCATTTTTTTCAGAAAGATCCACACAGAGAAGAAAATAATAGCAAAGCAGCTGTTGTATCTTCATGGTGGGACCATGGAATATTTGTTTTTTCTTGTATTTTCTGCAGTGGACGTGTGTTACTTTTATAATCAGGGGGTAAAAATCGAAACATTCTTTTGCCTAATCTTTCACCTCTAAGCATTTTGCTGAGTGCCGGGCAGGTGTTAAGCAGATACTTTTGTGTCCCTCCACCTTGAAGAGAAATCATAGTTTAAAACTAGGCTCCCAATATTCAGAAGCCTTCCAGCCAGCATGGCTGTGGAGAGGGTACATTTTGCAATGCCTTCCCTAGTGGCCCTGCATCCCCTCTGCATCTTCATCTCCCTTCACTGGAGTGCTTCCCTTTCTCCCCATGGGTGTCCCATGGACATGGGTCCCTTGTCTGCATCCTGCTAGTGTATTCCTGCTTTGTGGCTTCTATTCCTTTGTTTCCTTCTTCGCCATCAGCTCCGCCTTCATTGTGTTTCTTTCGGTTCCTCTTACAGAAGCAGAATCCCCTGCTGCTGTTTTTCAGCCTTTCTCCCCTCTTAGTTTCAGCTGCAAAGTGTGATGGGGACTTCACCTCATCTTACCTGCTGTGTCTTGCCTTTGGGATTAGACACTTACTATGAAGATGAAAGAAAACCAGCCGCCTATTAAATATATCACCTTTGGACTTTCCAGAGCCTCCAGCTTTGCCAAACACCACGGGAGCCTTTGGCCCCCTATGGCAACACTTCCCGAAATGCATGCTCTCTTCCAAAGCAACTGAAGAACACAGACCCCCTTCTTTCTCCCAAACAAGGCTGTTGTTTTTATCTCCCAGGTTGCTACCATGTGGGAATGTCGTTGTGTGAGAAAACATCAACACCCAAAATGCAGATCGCACTTGCTTCCCATCAACTATGAAGGGGCCATTAATCATTCTCCACCCTCCCATCTTTCCCCGTCTTTATTACAGAGAAGCTGTTCTTGTAATTTCTGAGGAGTATCTGTGGGTGGTGACTAACCTTTGGCATTGTCCATGTGGTCTGACAGGAATGGTCTCGTGTCTCCTAGCATCAGCCTGGAGAGTTCAAGGGCATCTGAGGAGGCCCCATGGCAAGGTGCAGCCAAGCAGAAGGAAACGAAGATGTTAGGATGGGAGCAGCCTGAGGCTGGCTCCCTTAGGCCTGATGCATTCTTGCTTCTTTGTTAACTAAAGCTCTGAAGGCGTTTGCTTTTTTTATTCCTGGCTCAGCTGAGTAAAAAATGCTGTCTGGGCAACATTTCTTGGAAAACCTCTGCTCACAGGGGTGCAATAAATATCATTCTTTTTGGAGAACCTGTGGTACTTATATGGGTGCTACTGTAGTTCAAGCCCAAGAGAGATACCATGCTGTAGCTATTGGGGTTCAGTGCTAGAAACAGAAACCCCTTTAGGTATTTAAATAGAAAGGTTTTGAGTTCAGAGAATAAGGGGCTTACCATATTGTTGGAAGGGCTGGACAAACAGGAATGATTGCCAGGGTATCACAAGAAATCCTACCTCTGTCACAACTAGGAAGGTGGAGGGTCAGAGGCTGCTGCTGGAATATACACTATCCAGGGTCCAGGAAGCCACCACTGATGCACTTCTTGACACCCCAGAGGTGCAAATTAAACATTGGAAATCTGCTTCAGAAACTCCACATCTCTGCTTAAAGGCAGAAAAGCAGGAAGATGATCTCTGCCCCATGTATTCTTTCCCATTGGTGAAACCTGTTTATGTACAGAAGCCTAGCTGCAAGGGAGTCTGAGAAATATAGTATTTAGCTTTCTGGATTTCTTAGTATAGTAAGACACAATGGAAGGAGGTGGGAATGGAGGCCAAGTATCAACAGACCATACCTTATAAACACACATACGTTATAAAACAGCACTGGCCTTAGAGCATGGAGGGGACCCAGTTGGGGATGGCTGGGGCCCAGTAGGGTCTGAGACCCAAAAAAGTGGGATAAACAGAATATATGGTAGAGTTTCTTCAGGGAAGAGAGAAGGTAGAATCCATCACAGAATTTTCCCTGGTCTGATTTTTAGCAACACAAAGGAAATAAGGAGACTGTATCCTGGCTAGGGAAGTGGCTTGACTTTTGGCTTATGGGAATTGCTGATATTCAGTGTTAAGAGCAGATAGCATCATTACCTGGGACTTCAAGTAGATGGGAGATGGAGTGGATCATAAACAAAGGTATAGTTCTTGGAAACAGCTGGTGATGGAGTCAGGTCTCTGGCAGCCAACTTCCCTGGCATGGAAAGAGCTGTGGAATGGGGTTTAGGGGAAGGCACAGCAAGAATTCTGGGGTCCTGGCAAGACCCAGGGAGAGTGAGGCCAGATGACTGGGTGGGCTCTTTGGGTCTGATACCGAAAATGGGCCTCTGTACACCAGCACTGAATTAAGCCTCGGAGACAGAGTTTGGGTGAAGTAGAACAAAATAGCTTTATTGCTTTGCCGGGCAAAGGGGGCCACAGAGTGCTAATGTCCTCAAAGCTGTGTGTCCCCACCTGGGAGGGTCTGTGAGAAGTCTTATAGTCAAGGGGCAGGGTTGCTGATAAGGATCAGGGTGTGTGCAGGGCCTGCATTCATTCAGTCTAGAGATCATCTGGCGTCAGGTGGTCTCACGATGGGCTTTTGTGGTTCTTGAGGTTATTGAACTGTGACCTTCTCTCTGAAATGAAGAATGCTTCTTCAAGTAGTTAACATCTTCCATTTAGTGGGTTGTTTTTTTTTTTTTTTGCGGTACGCGGGCCTCTCACTGTTGTGGCCTCTCCCGTTGCGGAGCACAGGCTCCGGACGCGCAGGCTCAGTGGCCATGGGTCACGGGCCCAGCTGCTCCGCGGCATGTGGGATCTTCCCAGACCGGGGCACGAACCCGTGTCCCCTGCGTTGGCAGGTGGACTCTCAACCACTGCGCCACCAGGGAAGCCCTAGTGGGGGTTTTAGTTCTGCAGAAGAGCTCAAAGATATTGTTATGTGTATCCCTTGAGGAGGAACCAGAAACCTGCCCCAAGGCTGCACTGTTGTTTTTTGACTGCTTCTCCCTTGTCTCCACATCACCTCCCTTGCCTGATTAGCAACTGTTTGAATTGTCCTTTGGAACTCACAGAAGATCATGGAGGCTGAATGAAGCCTACTTCCTACAAAAAAGAAATGGGGGACACAGAAAGGCTTTTGTGCCCAGGAGCCCCACAGGGTCCTGCTCAGTTTCAGGCCCAAGTAAGCAGATGGAAGATTGTGGGAAGTTGCCTTAATTAGCCCCAGTTCTACACCCCTCCCTGTATCCATGCCCTTTGCCTTTTAATTTTGCATCTTCTCTGACAAAAGGCAAAATGGGTTTCCCTACCCCTTTGTTTGGGGCTTGGCCTTGAGACTTACTTTGGACAGCAGAATAGGGGAAGAAGCAGCACAAGTTCGGTTTTGAACCAAAGCCTTAAGAGGCCTCACATGTTTCTATTTTCCCTCTCTCATGCTTTGGCCATGTTCATGAGAAGAGCTTCCCCTGGGTTCTGCTTATTCAGCCTAGGCCCAAGAATTAACCCATGTGGGAGAGACTAGAGCCCAGCCCATTACAAGGAACCAATCCCAGTGGACCTACAGCTTGAAGGAAGGCCTTCTAGCTGAACTCAAGCTAGTTCTTCTTGGCCCCAGGAAAACTAATGGTGTGTGAGAAATAAATGCTTATTTTGAACACTGAAATATTTGTGATTGTATAATAGTTATGCAGCAATAGCTGGCTGATACAGAGACTGTCACTGAATACCAACGGGTTTATCATTTCCAGGTATTTCAATGAAGAGTATCAGGAGGACATCTACAAATCTCAGACTGGCATGTGCAAGCTCTGAGGAATGGGAATAACCCAGTGTATCTGGGTGACCTTTGGAGAAAGCTGAGACAGAGCTACAACACGGCAGTGGCTGACACCCAACTCGTAGCCCATCTTCTCCAGGTAGGCTTCCCTGATTTGCCAAGCCCACAGAGATCTCTTCATCCTCTGCTCTCCTCACTTATTGCCTGTTTTTCTCCTTCAGCTCTGATCATATGCCATCACGTTTAGAGTGACCTAATTCCAAATCTCTCCAGATAAATGGATCTACCTCACTGTATTTTTATCTAACCACATGTCTATATTTTTTCTGTGTGGATATAATAAGGGACTGGTCAAGCGTCTTGTTCAGATCCACATGCATTATGTTTAAAGCAATGGTTTTTGAGATTCAGTCACTTCTGAACCATCTTCATGATGTTTGTCTATTTCCATGTATAACCAGGGAACAGTGTCTAGGGGGTGAGAGATTGTAGGCGAGCTGAGGCTGTGACTGGCTGTGACTCATAAAGGACTAGAATGCTGAGAGAAGAGAAGAGTCTTAGAAGGAGTTCTGTAAGGGAGAAGGGGAGGCTGGTGGAGGCAGAGGACTGGGCTAGAATTAAAGTGCAGCAGTAGTTAAAGAAGGATACTGAGAAGGAAGCCATTTGAGGGCAGCATTAAGAACCAGGAAGGGGCACTGTAAGAGGTAGAGATGGGAAGGTATCGGGGAGGACTGCAGAGTCATTGCTGAGGAATCTCACAATAAGACAGGGCAAAGGGCAGATGGTGGAGGAGAAGCAGGAAGATGTAAATGTTGGGCAAGTGAAGTCTGTGGACCATCATTGTGCCAAGTAAAATCATCTTGTTTTCCATGTGAAGAGATGTCTCTGTATTGAATACCACACTGAGGAAACTGGTCTAAATCAGTGGGCTTCCAAATCTTTTTCTGCTTGCATGTCCTCGAAAAGAATTTTGAAAAACTACATATTCCCTCACACTTTTAAAGTTGATATCTAAAACCCTTTATAAGTTTAAATATTGTAATTCTAAAAGACGTAATATATAATAGTATATTATAACTATTGATATTTAAAAATAAAACATACTGTACTTGCTGGTATCAAAACATCATTATGGGTGGGGACCTTCAAGATGGCGGAGGAGTAACATGTGGAGATCACCTTCCTCCCAACAAATACATCAAAAATACATCTACATGTGGAACAGCTCCTGAATGCTGAACAGCATGTTCTGAACAGCAGAACACCTACTGAATGCTGGCAGAAGACCTCAGACTTTCCAAAAGGCAAGAAACTCCCCATGTACCTGGGTAGGGCAAAAGAAAAAAAGAAAAAAACAGAGACGAAAGAATAGGGACGGGACCTGCACCCCTGGGAGGGAGCTGTGAAGGAGGAAAAGTTTCCACACAGTAGGAAGCCCCTTCACTGGCGGAAACGGGGGGTGGGTGAGTGGGAAGCTTCGGAGCCACAGAGAAGAGCGCAGCAACAGGGGTGCGGAGGGCAAAAAGTGGAGAGATTCCCGCACAGAGGATCGGTGCCGACCGGCACTCACCAGCCCGAGAGGCTTGTCTTCTCACCCACCGGGGCGGGCGGGGCTGGGAGCTGAGGCTCGGGCTTCAGAGGTCAGATCCCAGGGAAAGGACTGGGGTTGGCTGCATGAATACAGCCTGAAGGGGGCTAGTGCACCACGGCTAGCCAGGAGGGAGTCCGGGAATAAGTCTGGAACTGCCTAAGAGGCAAGAGACCATTGTTTCGGGGTGAGCGAGGCGGGGGGATTCCTTCCCTGTCTGCCCACAGAAGGCAGAGCACCGCCTGAACGAGCTCCAGAGACAGGTGCAAGACGTGGCTATCAGCGCGGACACCAGAGACGGGCATGAAACGCTAAGGCCGCTGCTGCAGCCACCAACAAGACTGTGTGCAAGCACAGGTCCTATCCACACCTGCCCTCCCGGGAGCCTGGGCAGCCCGCCACTGCCTGGGTCCCATGATCCAGGAACAACTTCCCCGGGAGAACACACAGCACGCCCTAGGCTGCTGCAGCATCATGCCGGCCTCTGCCGCTGCAGGCTCTCCCCGCATACCGTACCCCTCCCTCCCCCCTGGCCTGAGTGAGCCAGAGCCCCCGAATCAGCCGCTCCTTTAACCCACTCCTGTCTGGGCGAAGAACAGACGCCAGAGGGTGACCTACACGCAGAGGCAGGGCCAAATCCAAAGCTGAGCCCCGGGAGCTGTGCGAACAAAGAAGAGAAAGGGAAGTTTCTCTGTGCAGCCTCAGGAGCAGTGGATTAAATCCCCACAATCAACTTGATGTACCCTGCATCTGTGGAATACATGAATAGACAACAAATCGTTCCAAAATTGAGGCGGTGGACTTTGGGAGCAACTGTAGACTTGGGGTTTGCTTTCTGCATCTAATTTGTTTCTGGTTTTATGTTTATCTTAGTTTAGTATTTAGAGCTTATTATCATTGGTAGATTTGTTTATTGATTTGGTTGCTCTCTTCCTTTTTTTTAAAAAATAAATTTATTTATTTATTTATTTTTGGCTCTGTTGGGTCTTCGTTTCTCTGCGAGGGCTTTCTCTAGTTGTGGCAAGCGGGGGCCACTCTTCATCGTGGTGCGCGGGGCTCTCACTGTCGCGGCCTCTCTTGTTGCGGAGCACAGGCTCCAGACGCACAGACTCAGTAGTTGTGGCTCACGGGCCCAGTCGCTCTGCTGCATGTGGGATCTTCCCAGACCAGGGCTCGAACCCATGTCCCCTGCATTGGCAGGCAGATTCTCAACCACTGCGCCACCAGGGACCCCCCTTTTTTTAATATATATATATAAATATATTTTTTCCCTCTTTCTCTTTTTGTGAGTGTGTATGTGTATGCTTCTTCGTGTGATTTTTGTCTGTATAGGTTTGGTTTTACCATTTGTCCTAGGGTTCTTTCTGTCTGTTTTTTTTTAGTATAGTTTTTAGTGCTTGTTATCATTGGAGAATTGTTTATTGGTTTGGTTGCTCTCTTCTTTCTTTTTTTTAGTACATTTTAATTTTTTATTTTAATAATATTTTTATTCTTTATTTTAATAACTTTAGTTTAACTTTCTTTTTTTCTCCCTTTTCTTCTGAGCCGTGTGGCTGACAGGGTCTTGGTGCTCTGGTTGGCTGTCAGGCCTGAGCCTCTTAGGTGGGAGAGCCGAATTCAGGACATTGGTCCACCAGAGGCCTCCCTGCCTCACGTAATATCAATTGGCAAGAGCTCTTTCAGAGATCTCTGTCTCAACGCTAATACTCAGCTCCACTCAATGACCAGCAAGCTCCAGTGCTGGACACCCCATGCCAAACAACTAGCAAGATAGGAACACAACCCCACCCATTAGCAGAGAGGCTGCCTAAAATCATAGTAAGGTCACAGACACCCCAAAACACACCACCAGACATGGTCCTGCCCACCAGAAAGACAAGATCCAGCCTCATCCACCAGAACACAGGCACTAGTCTCCTCCACCAGGAAGCCTACACAACCCACTGAACCAACCTTAGCCACTGGGGGCAGACACCAAAAACAACGGGAACTACGAACCAGCAGCCTGCGAAAAGGAGACCCCAAACACAGTATGTTAAGCAAAATGAGAAGACAGAGAAATACACAGCAGATGAAGGAGCAAGGTAAAAACCCACCAGACCAAACAAATGAAGAGGAAATAGGCAGTCTACCTGAAAAAGAATTCAGAATAATGATAGGAAAGATGATCCAAAATCTTGGAAATAGAGTGGAGAAAATACAAGAAATGTTTAACAAGGACCTAGAAGAACTAAAGAGCAAACAAACTGATGAACAACACAATAAATGAAATTAAAAATTCTCTAGAAGGAATCAATAGCAGAATAACTGAGGCAGAAGAACTGATAAGTGACCTGGAAGATAAAACAGTAGAAATAACTACTGCAGAGCAGAATAAAGAAAAAAGAATGAAAAGAATTGAGGACAGTCTCAGAGACCTCTTGGACAACATTAAACGCACCAACATTCGAATTATAGGGGTCCCAGAAGAAGAAGAGAAAAAGGAAGGGACTGAGAAAATATTTGAAGAGATTATAGTTGAAAACTTCCCTAATATGGGAAAGGAAATAGTCAATCAAGTCCAGGAAGCACAGAGAATCCCATACAGGATAAATCCAAGGAGAAATATGCCAAGGCACATATTAATCAAACTATCAAAAATTAAAAACAAAGAAAGAATATTAAAAGCAGCAAAGGAAAAGCAGCAAATAACATACAAGGGAATCCCCATAAGGTTAACAGCTGATCTTTCAGGAGAAACTCTGCAAGCCAGAAGGGTGTGGCAGGACATATTTCAAGTGATGAAAGGGAAGAACCTACAACCAAGATTACTCTACCCAGCAAGGATCTCATTCAGATTCAATGGAGAAATTAAAAACCTTTACAGACAATCAAAAGCTGAGAGAATTCAGCACCACCAAACCAGCTTTACAAAAAATGCTAAAGGAACTTCTCTAGGCAGGAAACACAAGAGAAAGAAAAGGCTTGCAGTAGCAAACCCAAAACAATTAAGAAAATGGTAAAAGGAACATATATACCAAGAATTACCTTAAATGTAAATGGATTAAATGCTTCAACCAAAAGACATAGACTGGCTGAATGGATACAAAAACAAGACCCATATATATGCTGTCTACAAGAGACCCACTTCAGACCTAGGGACACATACAGACTGAAAGTGAGGGGATTGAAAAAGATATTCCATGCAAATGGAAATCAAAAGAAAGCTGGAGTACCAATTCTCATATCAGACAAAATAGACTTTAAAATAAAGACTATTACAAGAGACAAAGAAGGACACTACATAATGATCCGGGGATCAATCCAAGAAGAAGATATAACAATTGTAAATATTTATGCATCCAACGCACCCAACATAGGAGCACCTCAACACATAAGGCACAACCCAATCCAAAAATGGGCAGAAGACCTAAATAGACATTTCTCCACAGAAGATATACAGATTGCCAACAAACACATGAAAGGATGCTCAACATCATTAATTATTAGAGAAATGGAAACTGAAACTACAATGAGGTCTCACCTCACATCTGTCAGAATGGCCATCATCAAAAAATCTACAGACAATAAATGCTGGAGAGGGTGTGGAGAAAAGGGAACCCTCTTGCACTGTTGGTGGGAATGTAAATTGATACAGCCACTATGGAGAACAGTATGGAGCTTCCTTAAGAAACTAAAAATAGAACTACCATACAATGTAGCAATCCCACTACTTGGCATATACCCTGAGAAAACCATAATTCAAAAAGAGACATGGACCACAGTGTTCATTGCAGCACTATTTACGGTAGCCAGGACATGGAAACAGCCTGTCCATCGACAGATGAATGGATAAAGAAGGTGTGGCATATATATACAATGGAATATTCCTCAGCCATAAAAAGAAACGAAATTGAGTTATTTGTAGTGAGGTGGATGGACCTAGAGTCTGTCATACAGAGTGAAGTAAGTCAGAAAGAGAAACACAAATACCGTCTGCTAACACATATATATGGAATCTAAAAAAACATTGTTATGAAGAACCCAGGGGCAGGACAGGAATAAAGACGCAGATGTAGAGAATGGACTTGAGGATGTGGGGAGGGGGAAGGGTAAGCTGGGATGAAGTGAGAGAGTAGTATGGACATATATTCACTACCAAACGTAGAATGGGTGGCTGGTGTGAAGCAGCTGCATGGAACAGGGAGATCAGCTTGGTGCATTGTGACCACCTAGAGGGGTGGGATAGGGAGGGTGGGAGGGAGACGCAAGAGGGATGGAATATGGAGATATGTGTATACGTATGGCTGATTCACTTTGTTATACAGCAGAAGCCAACGCACCATAGTAAAGCAATTATACTCCAATAAAGATGTTGAAAAAAAACATCGTTATGATGCGACAGCCACCATCATCCATTTGAAAAGTACAAGACAAGCTCTTTAACAATCAGACATTTTGCTTCATTCCTTTTAATATTTGAAATTATATTTCCATTTCACTTCCCCCTCAGAATTTTATCCTGATGTGATACATTGATATTTTTATGCTTGACAGTCTTTTATTGATCAGTCTCTCATGTATCACAGCAACAAAACATGTATGCAAATTGGTTTAAAATTTGTTTCCTATAACCGTAAATAATAAGTAATTATTAAATATAAGAAGTAACATTTTATTGGAAAAACACCTCTTATTGAAATGGCTGGAGTAGAGGAGGTAGGTCATGGTCCCTCCATTAGAGGAAACTTGGCCAATGCTGGTATCCTGAATTGTACCTTCCTTAAGCATCTCAGAGGTTTTTATACCCAGGGCATCGTGTCTTGGTCAGGTTTGGAACCTTGGATACGGAGACATCTGTATGCCACCTGTACTAAGACCATGGTGATGGTAGCTGCCATCATGGTAAACTGAAGATCCCCTTTGCCTATTTCCTGGGCATCAGAGAAGCTTCCCAGTTCTTTGTGTGATGCCAGGGCAAGGCAGGGGGGAACGCAATAACGCCAAAGATTGGATTTCCTGCAAGCATGACAGAATGGGTATTTAGAGCCTGATTTGCTTTGATTCAAAGAATACAAAGAAATGGGGCATTTTTGGTACAGTTGAATTCCTCACATTAAGCTTCATGCCTACTATGTGGGGTGAAGGGGGAGAGAGCTTTGGATTGGGTGATCATCAAAGCAGAGGTTATCTGCATGTGATTGTCCACGTGTAAGATGGGATTGAAATCTACTCTATGCATCCTCCTGTGCTACTGTGAGGCTCGTATGAGATCAAAGGATGCTTGTGACATCGTTTTGTAAACTGTCAAGAATTCTTTCTTATTTTTATTTGCAAACTTTTCATTTGGAAATAATTACAGGTTCACAGGAGGTTGCCAAGACATGTACAGGAAGGTTCTGTGCATCCTACAATCCACCTCCATCAATGCTGACATCTTGCTTAACTACAGTATAATATCAAAATCAGAGCTTATTCACATATAGCCAGTTATCGGCAGTTATACTTGTACTCACTTGTGTGTGTGTGTCACTTCATGAAAATTTATCACGTGTGTAACTTCGAGTAATTACCATCACAGTCATGATACAGGACTCTTCCTTCATCACCAGGCTCCGTCATGCTACCTCTTTATAGCCACATACTCCTCTCTCACAATCCCTACCCCCTGGTAATGACCCAGTCCATCTCTATAGTTTTGTTATTTCAGTAATGTTATATACATCAAATCACAGTATGTAGTTGTTTGAGACTGCCTTTTTCATTTAGCATAATTCCCTTGAGGTCCATTTAAGTTGTCGCCTGTATCAGCAGTTCATCCCTCTTTATTGCTGAGTTGTATTCCATGGTATGGCGGCACCATAGTCTCTTTAACCATTCACCTATTGAAATACATTCAGGTTGTTTCCCATCTTTGGCTATTATGAATATAGCTGCTATGAACATTTGTGTACAGGTTTTTGAGTAAACATAACTTTCCTTTTCTTTAGAATATGTGAAATTCTGGGTTGTATGGTAAATGTATATCTAGATTTATAAGAAACTGCCAGGCTTTTCCAGAGTGGCTGCACCATTTTACATTTCCCCCAATAATGTATGAGTTATCCGTTTTCTCTGTGTCCTCATCAGCATTCAGTGTTTTCACTATTTTTTATTTTAGACATTTTCACATTCCCATAGGTGTGCAATAATATCTCATTTTGGTTTTAATTCACATTTCTCTGATGGCTAATGATATTGAACATCCTTACATGTGCATATTTGTCATCTTTAAATTATCTTTGGTGAAATGTCTGGTCCTCTTGTAATAGAGAAGAACAAACCTGACTCCATATTGGATCTATTCCTTTAGCTCTAACCTTTGTGCTCTGTTGCCTGTGCTTAGTCATGCTGGCTCTGCACCTTCCTAAAAGAATGTTGCCTAGAGCCTGAAATATACATAATAGCCCTTTCTCAAGGCTCTGCCTCCCAGGCTTGATCTTCATATAGAGATAAAAAGTTGCACAACAGAAAATAACAATTATCCTGTTGGAGGTTTACAGGAACATGGTGACCAGATCTATGTGGACAGCTGCAAGAACAAAGGATTATCACATACCCTCCGGGGGTCTGGCCAGCACTAAGACGTTTCCAACAGCAAGTCACATCCCCTCCCCTTTGCCTAGGCCTAGATCCCAAAGAATTTCTCCTAATTTTTTTTCTAAAAGTTTTATAGCTTTATGTTTTGCATTTAAGTCTGTGATCCATTTTGAGTTAATTTTTGTCCATGGTGTGAAACTTAGGTTAAGGTTCATTTATTCTGCCTATGGATATCTAATTTCTGCAACACCATGTGTTGAAAAGTCTATCTTTCCTCCATTGTATTGCTTTTGCATCTTGGTCAAAAATCAGTTGGGCACATTTGTGTAGCTCTATTTCTGGGTTCTTTGTTCTGTTCCATTGATCTATGTGTCTGTCCCTCTGCCAGTATCACACTGTCTTGATTACTGTAGCTGTATAGTAAGTCTTAATATCAGGTAAAGTGATTCTTCCAATTTTATTCTTTTAAAAAATTGTTTTAGTGATTCTAGGTCTTTTGCCTTTTCATATAAATTTTACTATAGTCTTATCTATGTCTCCAAAAATCCTTGCTGAGATTTTGATAGTAATTGCGCTAAGCCTATAGATTTCAGTTTGGGGATAATTGACATCTTTACTAAGTTTAGTATTCTAATCTATGAGCTTCCATTTATTTAGTTCTTCTTTGATTTTTTCGTCAGCATTTTGTAATTTTCAAGATACAGATCCCGAATATGTTTTTCTAAGATTATACCTAAGTATTTCATTTTCTTTGTAGTGAGTGTAAATGATACTGTGTTTTTAATTTTGGTTTCCTTATGTTTATTGTTAGTATATGTAAACGGTATGAGCATTTTTGTGTGTTTATCTTGTATCTGCAACCTTACAGAATTCACTTATTAGTTCTAGGAGGTTTTTTTTGTAGGTTCTTTGGAATTTTCTGTGTAGAGAATGTCATCTGCAAACAGGCAGTGGTTTTCTATCTTTCTTTCTGAGCTGTATGCGACTCATCTCCTTTTCTTGCCATGTGCTTGCTAGGACTCCTGGTCCTATGTTCAATAAGAGTGGTTAGAATGGACATCCTTTTCTTGTTCCTGATCTTAGAGGGAAAGCATTCAGTCTTTCACCTTTCATTAAGTATGATGTTAGTTGTAGGTTTTTGAATAGGTGGTCTTTATCAAGTTGAAGACCTTTACCTCTCTATTTCTAGTTTTCTGAGCTTTTAAAAGAATTATGAATGGCTGTTTTCAAGAACTTTTAAAATGTTATTTTCTTTTAGTACTTTTAAAATGATGCTTAAATTGACATCTTGGTTCTGTGTGAAGTTCTGATAATATGAGGACACATCATTTTCCTTGTCAGCTATGCCCCTCCTGGGCGGACTGGGAGGACACAGGTGACGGAAGGGCTTCTTGTTGGGTGGGACTGCGGGAAAATGGAGGGGAGAGATCTCGAGGTGTTGCCCAAAGGGGTCTGTTACCAAGTTAAACAACAGAAAACCATGGTGCTGAGAGGGTTATCAGTTTCCCAGGGCTGCTGTAACAAATTGCCAGAAACTTAGTGGCTTAAAACAGCACACATTTATTCTTTCACAGCTCTGGAAGTCAGAAGTCTAAAATCAAGGTGTTATCAGGGCTGTGTTCCTTCTGGAAGCTTCAGGGAGAGCCTGTTTCCTTGCCTTTTCCAGCTTCTAGAGGCTGCCTGCATTCCTTGGCTAGTGGCCTCTTCCTCCATCTTCGAGGCACATCACTCCACCCTCTGGTTCCATTAGCACATCTCCTTTTTTCTCTTTGGCCTTAACTCTACAGCCTCCCTCTTTTATAGGGCCTCTTGTGATTGCATTGAGCCCACCAGGAAGATCCTTAATTACATCTGCCAAGTCGCTTTTGCCATATAAGATGACATAGTCACAGGCTCCAGGGATTAGGATGTGTACATCTTTTGAGGGACGGGGCATTATTCAGCCCAGCACAGAGGTGTGACCGTGGACATGATGATGAGGTATTCTAAAGAGCAGCGCTATGGAATTAGACTGTGGTTTGAATTCCCATTCCAGGTTTCCAGGCTGTATGACTTTCAGTCAGTTTCTTTTTCTGGCTAAACCTTTGTTCACCTGCAAAACTGTAACCCCTGCTGTGGTAGAGATGACAACTGCCCATCAGAAATTTACACAACTTTTCCAGAGTATGCAGTGGTGGCTGGGAAGCAGCTTTCCAGACAGGAACTACATTTCTCTGTACCACGTGCATCTAGGTGAGGCCCATATGACTACCACTGGAATGTGAATGGAAGTGATATGTGTTACTTCTGGCTGAGGGTGCTTATGAAGAACGGGTGAATTCTTTATGCTCTCTTCTCCCACCTGCTGGCTCTGTATTGACTCCCAGGTGACCCGTGGAAGCCTTGTGATGAAGATGGTAAAGCTTCCACTAGCCTAGGTCCCTCAATGAGTGGAGCCGATTCTCTCCTCCTCTCACTGCCAAAATGGACACCTGTGTGGGCCTGTAATATGAGCCAGAAATCAATTTCTGTTGTGTTAAGCTGCTGAAATTTTAGGTTTAGGTTTATTCATTTCAGCAGCCAGCATTATCTTAAGCAATAATCTACCTTGCAGACTATTATTATCCCCTGGAACTATAAAATGAAATCCTGTGTGTAAACCACATGTGAAGGGACTGAGGGACTCACAGATTAGAGAGTCATGAAGTTTTCTTCCTAGAGCAGTGGTTCTCAAACTGGGAGGTGCATCAGAATCCTGAAGGGCTCCTTAAAACACGGATGCGAGGCCCCATTTCAAGAGTTACTGATTTGGGGTGGGCCTCCTACACCCAGAGCTTATCCTTAGGCTTTTCTCTCTTGCCTGTGTTTTCTGCGTGGCTGTCACCTCCATGAGGGCAGGCACTGGGTCTAACTTCTTGGCAATTCCATCCCAGAACTAGCACAGTATCTGGCAAATAAAAGGCCCCCAACCAGCAGTGGAGGAAGGAAAAAGGAACAAGTTGGCAGTCTGTGGCTCCAAGGGCTGAGTTAGAGCCAATATGCTTCAGTTAAAGGTTTGACGATTTCCTCATTCTTAAATAGCCTTGAGTGGGATTCTTTGTTCCTCCCTGATCCTGTTAAGGTGAGGGGAAAGCTGCCGCCGTAGTAGCCTGTGTTGTTGTCTGCCAAGTAGATTTTCTCTTTTGCTGGTATCTCTTTGGAAGAGCTCCTGGGATTGATGAAATATTTTGCATCCCAGAAAGTTTATCCATTCTCCTATCAGGCAAACTTTATTTTGCCTTTACATTCTGGGGGCGTATTCACTTGATCACGCTGGAGAATTTCATTTCAGAGAGCTTTTGCCCATCTGAGAAAGTGTATGGCCTATATTTCCTTGCAGTGGAGCTTCCCTGAAGAAGATAAAGTGCCCCATGCAGAGGCTGAGGAGGTAGCCTTCTCCTGGTGTGAGGAAAGGCCTGGGGGGACGGGTGAGCCCTTGGAAGCAGCTATTCAAAAGCAAATGTTAAAAAAATAAAAAGCAAATGTTATCTGGGAAAGAGGGAGATGGGTTGAAAGACACAAATTCTGTGTACTTGGCGATTTTGCCCATGGTGAGCTCTGAATTCTATCTTTCAGTGAAGTAAGAAGTTTGGTATTAGCGATTCCAGAGTCGTTCTGATCTCAGCAGCTTTGAGAGCTGACGGTGGGCCGGGGGTGGGGAAACAGGAGTGTGTGGGGCTGCCAGAGGACCAGGCGGAGGCAGGAGGCTGGTTGCGTTTGGTTTACCCTCCCAGAACTCTGGCAAGACAGGGCAGCCTCTCCCAGATCACCGCCCACTGGGGTCGCCTTCGGAGGCCTGAGCTATATCCAATTTCAATTTCTTGGGTTAATTTATACTCCACTATAAACAAACTTTGTAAAAGCTGAGAACCGGCAAGGATAAAGAAGCTGTTTTTCCATTACAGTCTTTCTTCTGATTGCTTGTGAAATGAGTATTTCGATAACAGAGACCCCACATTTTGCCCTGGGCATCTGGAGGGTGTATGCTGGGGAGGAGGTGAGGGGCAGTTCAGCACGAGCCTGCCTCGTGCTTGGCTCTGTGTTGGGGGCCTTCACTTGTATTGAAGCGGGGGGGAGGGGGAAGTTGCGCCCTCTCCCCCTGCCCCCCAACCCCTGTGACCTGGAGTTTAAATGTAATCCACAGTGTGGTGCAATGTGAGAAAGTGTAAACAGGGCTATGTGGCCAGCCTAGGCCTCTCAAACTCAAGTTCATTGCTGCGTAAATCTCCTTGCTCAGCTGATGTTTCAGTATCAAGCTATTCTCTAATTGAAGTTTTAAATTTTACTTAGAGTATTTGGGGAGATGTGGTGTCTTATGTGGTAATCTTCTGAGAGCTCTATTTTCCCCATTTCAAATTGTTGCTAATGTAGCATATTTGGGCGCCTGTATGATTTTTATTCATTAACCTCATCTGAACCGCTCATCTGAACCGATCCCAGATCATCTCCACTCTTCTGCGTGCTTTGTTTCTGTTTTCTCATTTTCATTCCAAAGCTTTCAGAACTGGTTTTCCTGCTCTCGGTTTTGAGTACCGGGCATATGCCAAGGATTTGGTTCATATGTAGGTTCATTTCTTGGTGTCGCCAGTTAGTGTGCACTGATGGAATTGTGGGAGATCTGATTCTCAAAAGCTTTTAACGACTTGATTGCATTTTAATTTCAGATTCTTTCTTCCAGATGTGGTAGTAAAAAGAGAGGTTATGAATAAGCACGTGTGGTTTTTTATGTATGTAAATAAATTTTGGGTTTATGATTGTTGAGAGATTACCTTTCAACTTTCTCTTTTAGTCTCTAGTTAAATGTAGTTTATAAATAGTTGCTATGGATTTTGCACCTTTAGAATATTCAGGAATGAGCTGAGATTTTTTTCAGCTTTACTGAGCTATAATTGACAAGTAAAATGGTAAGATATTTAAAGTGTACATTGTGATGATTTGATATATGTATATGTTGTGGAAGGTTTTCCCCATCTAGTTAATTAACACATCCATCACCTCACATATTTATCTTTTTTGTGTGTGAGAACATTTAAGTTCTATTGTCTTAGCAAATTTCAGTTATACAATAAAGTGTTATAAACTATAATCACCATCCTTTACATTAGGTTCTCAGACCTTATTCATCTTACGGCTGAAAGTTTGTACTCCTTTACTAGCCTCTCCCTACTTCCCCTACGCCACTCCCTCCAGCCCCTGGAATCCACTTTTCTGCTGTCTGTTCCTATGAGTTTGACTTTTTCTAGATTCCACTTACAAGTGATAGCATGCAATATTTGTCTTTCTCTGTCTGGCTTATTTCACTTAGCGTAATGCCTTCAGGGCCCATCCATGTTGTCACGGATGGCAGGATCTCCTTCTTTCTCATGGCTGAATAGTATTCTTCTGTGTGTTTGTGTGTGTGTGTGTGTGTGTGTGTGTGTGTGTGTGTGTAGCACATCTTCTGTTTGATTATGCAGATCACTTTATTTAGCACCTCTGATGTGGAAGGACAGTACTAGGTGTAACGAGGATTTGGAGATGAATAAAGACAACCTTAGGGCGCTGACAATCTAGTGATTATGTGACACCAATCATAATAACACCAACCATATCTAATATTTCTGAGCATTAAAAATGTGCCAGTGTACTAAAAACCATTGAGTTGTACACTTAAAAGTATGTGCCAAGTCTTGTAATAACCTGTAATGGAAAAGAATCTGAAAAAGAATATATCTATATCTATATATCTATATAACTGAATCACTTTGCTGCACCTGAAACTAACACAACATTGTAAGTCAACCATACTTCAATTAAAAAAAATGTGCCAAGCATTCCACATACATTTCTCATTTATTTCTTTATATCTTTTTTAAAAAGTAGATATAGTTGACATATAACATTATATTAGTTTCAGTTGTACAATATAATGATTTGATATTTGTGTATTTTTCGAAATGATCACCATAATGTCTAGTTAACATTCATCACTACACAGTTATAGAATTTTTTTTCCGTGTAATGAATGTTTAAGGTCTACTGTCTTAGCCACTTTCAAGTATACAATACAATATTATTAATTATAGTCCCCATGTTGTACATTACATCTTCAGGACTTATTAATTTTATAGCTGGGATACCACATCTTCTTTATTCATTCATCCGTTAATGGACACATTGGGGGCTGAGAATATTTTTAATTCTAAACTTTATGTCAGTAACAAATTGTCACAGGAATAGTTTCCTCTAGGGGCAGTGAATGCAGGTTTGAGTTCATATAAAATCTAGAAAGAAGACACAACATTTGAGGGGCAGTGAGTGTCTGTTGTCTCTCTGGCTCGTTACTCCCACCCAACACACCCATCCCCCACTTGCAGATAAAGACCAAAGTCTGTTTGCAATCCTTTCTCTGGGTCCTTTTCACCTGTTTCTGAGTTTTCTACACCTGAAGCTTGAAGCCAGTCCTGATCCTTCCTGGAGCTTCCTCCCAGGTTCTGCCCCCCTCCCCATGTCGTCTATGATGGTAAGAGTCTGGCCTGTGCCAGTCACTTGGCTAGTGTCTCAGTTAATGCAGGACAGAAGGGCACAGCCCTTTCCCCAAAGGAATATGCTACCAGGAAAATTTTAGTTCACAAGGGCCTAGGCTACTGGAAGGCAGACCCTTATTCTTATGGCCAAGGCCCAAGGAACTGTCAAGATAACCTATCTATTGGGCCCCAACAGTCTTGAAGGGGACCTGGGCTGCTTCTGGCTGAGGGAGAGAGACTCAGAGCTGGGAGGTATCTAACTCCATTGGAAGTCTTCAGCACAAGTGTGAAAGAACTATTATACTTGATGATGGAGATAAACTGGAGGTGATAGAATGTATTTTATACAGTAACTGTGCCCAGTTAGGAGTTTTGAAAATGGTATCAAATTGACCTAGATATATATATATATATTTTAAAAGCATGTTAATTTTTGGCTGACCGAAACATTTCATTAAAAAAGCATGTTCTATGACCTTGATAGTCAAAGGAAGGTCTGTGAACAGCTTCGGCATCCCCTGGGAGCTAGTTAGAAAACACAGGGTCTCAGGCCCTGCCCTAGCCCTACTGAATCTGAATCTGCAGCTTAATAAATCCCCCAGGCAATTTATATGCACACTAAAGTTTGCATGTTTCCTCTCTCTACCTCCTCCTCCCTTTTGCTTTTTCAAAAATTTTTATTTGAAAATAATCATAGATTTACAGGAAGTTGCCAAGGTAGCCTAGAAAGGTCTGATTAGACTCTTCACTCAGTTTCTCCCAGTGGTTACATCTTACATAATTATAATATTATCACTTCTCCACAAGACTGCAAAATCATTATGCTTCCTCACTGAAAGGTACTGCACCTGGTGGCACTCATCTGGGTTTCAGGCCACCATAGTGCCTTGTTCTACTTGGCAGGATTCTGTAAGTAAAGGAGATGGTGCTGCCAGGTGCAAGGTGGGGCAGCATGGCTCAGAGTGATGTGTGCTGGTGCTGTGCAGTTGTCCCATTGTGGGTTCTATAGTGGGACTTCAAATGGTCAATGCCAAGAGGGGAGCTATGGGACCGGACATAGGGACAGGGCTGAGGCCAGACACGAGAGCTGGAGAGATGGGAGAGTCAAGCCAAGTCATCAGACCCTAGGTAAGCACAAATGAGGAGAGGTAAGTTTGAATATGAGAGCCAAGGTCTTTGGGACGAACCTGGAATCAGTGTTGATGTGGATGGAGATGGGAGAGAAGGAATTGACAAGGTCATCCCAGTGAATTTGGGTGCACAGTTTTTGGTTTT
Source organism: Delphinus delphis (assembly GCF_949987515.2). Lineage (NCBI taxonomy): Eukaryota > Metazoa > Chordata > Mammalia > Artiodactyla > Delphinidae > Delphinus > Delphinus delphis. The sequence goes on from NC_082704.1 coordinate 111,341,319, forward strand.
ACAAGGACTCTCCTTTGAAAGCTTAGAAAGATCTCCGTTGGCCTTAAAGGCACGGAACTCTGAACCTGACTGAGTCATTTTATTAAAACAAGGTGAATTTGGGACCAGAGAATCTGTGTTTAATGGGCCAAAGTTGATGGCAGGTTGAATAATCAGGAGAGGACTGAGCTTGACAGAGTCAGGTAGAAACAGAGGCATGAAAACAGGAGGCCACACAACACTGAGGACAAGGCAAGGGAGGTTGGGCTGAAAACCTGAGCCCCAGTTTAGCAGGAGCGGGGCCAGAGGCAGGAGGAAACGCTGCCTGCATCTGGTTCCAGGAAACCCAGAGGCAGAGACGACTGGAAGATGCTAAGTTATAGGGGAACCCGGAAGCAAATGGGCCCCGGCCAGACTTCCTGCCTCACCTTGTATCAGAGGGCCTGCACCCTCAAAGTGCTAGGGGTTGCCCATTTCTCGGGAGGGAATAAAGACCCTGTGGGTGCTGAACTTAGAAAGCTAATGTGCACTGGGGATGGCAGCAGTGTCACTTACAGCCACTCTCTGTCTCTCCTCTGGTTTTGAAAGCCACACAGCTTATTGCCTTGCTGCTTAAGTGTGGTGGGGAACCAGCAGCAGCAGTAGCAGCTGGGAGCTTGTCGGAAGCGCAGAATCTCTGGCTCCGCCTCAGACCTCATGCAGTAGAATCTGCATTTTAACACACCCCCACCGTTGTGGTTACTTCTTTGCACTTTAAAGTTAGAGAAATGCTTGTAGATTTTTTGATGATGGCCATTCTGACTGGTGTGAGATGATATCTCAATGTAGTTTTGATTTGCATTTCTCTCATGATTAGTGATGTTGAGCATCCTTTCATGTGTTTGTTGGCAATCTGTACATCTTCTTTGGAGAAATGTCTATTTAGGTCTTCTGCCCATTTTTGGATTGGGTTGTTTGTTGTTTTGTTATTGAGCTGCATGAGCTGCTATAAATTTTGGAGATTAACCCTTTGTCAGTTGCTTCATTTGCAAATATTTTCTCCCATTCTGAGGGTTGTCTTTTGGTCTTGTTTATGGTTTCCTTTGCTGTGCAAAAGCTTTGAAGTTTCATTAGGTCCCATTTGTTTATTTTTGTTTTTCTTTCCATTTCTCTAGGAGGTGGGTCAAAAAGGATCTTGCTGTGATTTATGTCATAGAGTGTTCGGCCTGTGTTTTCCTCTAAGAGTTTGATAGTGTCTGGCCTTACATTTAGGTCTGTAATCCATTTTGAGCTTATTTTTGTGTATGGTGTTAGGGAGTATTGCTTTAGCACACATCCTGGAGATCTGAATTCTAAATCCTCTGCCAACAGTCGCCTATTTGTGGAACTCTAAGTGTGTTTCCTGGCTCTCGAGAGTGACTTCGTTTCTTATAAGGCAGTGGTTCTTGACCCTGGCTGACTGTTAGAGTAAGTTGAGGAGCTTCTTAAAATACTGATGCCCAGGCCCCAGTTAGGGTCAACTGGGATGAAATGCTAATTCAGTTGGTCTGGGTGGGGCTCCTCGGGTGATTCTAATGTGCAGCCCATTGGAAACCTGGGAACTGGGGTGAGAGGAAAGAGGAGGCAGCACAGGGCTATCTCTGTGAGAAAGGGACCAAGACCTCGAAGTGGCCACAGTAAAAGGATCCTGCATCTCATGTATCATTACTTCATTCCTTTTGGTTGCTGAGTAGTATTCCATTGAATGGCTACATCACAATTTGTTTACCCATTTTCCTGTTGATGAACATCTAGGTTGTTTTCATTATTTGAACACTATAAATAAAGCTGCTGTGGACACTCACGTACAAGTATCTATATGGATGTATGCGTTCATTTCTTTTGGGTAAATACACAGGAGTGGAATGCCTGGTTTTGTGGCAAGTATACGCTTAACTTTTTAAGAAATGGCGCAGTTAAAAAAAACACCTCATTTTTAGTTGTCAAGTCCATATCTTATGTCAGTAATTCCAGCTTCCTGTTCCTGTGGTCTAGTTGGAAAGAATATTGTTTTAAGAGTCAGAAGTCTGGGGATTGGCCTGAGCAGCTTAGTTCTAGACTTGGATTTTGAAAAAGGGGTCATTTAGCGTCTCAGAGCTTCAGTTCCCTAATCTTTCAGTTGGGGTTAATAATTTCTTTTTTCTTTTCTTTTTTTTTTTGGCCTCACCATGCAGCTTGTGGGATTTTGGTTCCCCAGTGGGGGATCAAACCTGGGCCCTCGGCAATGAGAGCACGGAGTCCTAACCACTGGACTGGCAGGGAATTCCCAATAATTTCTATAACAATAAAAAATTGGAAGTAGTCTCAGAATTCATTAACAGGAGACTGGTCAAGTAAAATACATTCCTAAATTAGAATACTATGTCGCCAGGGGGGTGGGGGAGGGACGGATTGGGAGTTTGAGGTTAGCAGATGCAAACTGGTCTATGTAGAATGGATAAACAACAAAGTCCTACTGTATAGCACAGGGAACTATATTCAATATCCTGTGATAAACCATAATGGAAAAGAATATTAAAAAAAGAATATATATGTATAACTGAGTCACTTTGCTGTACAGCAGTAATTAACACAACATTGTAATTCAACTATACTTCAATAAAAAATAAATTTAAAAAAGAATACCACGTAGCCATTAAAAATGATGATGTAAAATTATATTAGCTGACGTGGAAAGCTCTTTTCAACATACTCTGAATGAAAAAAGCAGGTTAGAGAAGCAGGCATAGTATGATACCATTTAGGTGAATTATGCAAATGGAGAGATATATGAAAAGCATATTTACTAAAATATTAATAGTGGTTATCTATGGGTAGTGGGACTTAGGGTGTTTTTTTACTTTATAATTTTCTATGTTGCTTAATTTTATTTGCAACAAGCATGTATGAGTCCTTGCAAAATAATAAAGCTATTAAAAATATAAACTTAAAAAAAAAAAGGATCCTGCATCTTGAGAGTCAGGAGTTCTGTGGATAGAACCATTTGGAAACCCAGAGTAGGGGCCAGGGAGACAAGTTGGGAGACTCATTGCTGAGGCTCAGGCCAGAGATGGTGACTAGGATAGGGTGGGGGCCGAGGAGATTTGGATCGTGAGGAGGTCAGGAGCTTGTCTAAATCCAAGCCCTACCCTGACTCCCTCCTCCCTGTAGTTTGCCCAGACCCCATTGGCTGGCTCAGCCTGTCAAGGTCAGAAGACACTTGAGTGCTTGTCTGTCAGTGTTCTGTGGCTGAGTGACATCCAGCCTTGATCTGCATCCTTCATCTGGCTTTCTGCCTTGATTTCTGCTCTCAACATGCTGAACCCTGCTCAGGACTCATTGCCTGCTAGAACTAGAACTCTGCTTGCTTGTACTTGTCCTTCTCCCAGTCTCTTCACCTCCTTACCCAGCATCCAGCCTTTCTACATCAAATAGAGAAATATATGTACAGAAACTGCAAATTGTCCCCCAGAATTCACTCTCCCTCTCTTTAATAATAAGAAAACTCTTGATTTTTAGTAAGGTTCCTTTCCCAGGCTTCCATAAATGTAGATGTGGCCATATGACTGAATTCTGGCCAGTAGGATATGAGCAGAAGTGACACGTCCCTCTTCCCACTTGCTGGAAAGTGGGTCTGGTGAGAAGCCATCTTGGCGATGGATCAAAAAGAGGGATGAAGCCTGGGTCCTTGATGAGTTCATTAGGTGGGGCCACCACACCAGTTTGTACTTCTTTGTGAGTCAGAAGTGAACTGTTGTGTTTAGGCCACTGTCATTTGGGGTCTCTTTCACATGCTGTTGAACTCATTTCTTACCCCATAGAGTTTAATATCATAACCCTTTCTGAGTGCCTATATGTGCTGGACACTTCTACAAGCTTGAGATCACGACACACTAAAGCTTTGAGGCAGACATATATCACCACCATATTTACACATGACGATTCAGTCTCAAGTGTCAGTGAAAAGATCTGAGATTTCACCTACGTCTGTGTGATCCCAGATCTCTGGCCTTTGTGCGTTAAGCCTCATAGGAGCTGATACAAATTCAGGCATTTTGAGTTTTATTAAGTATATAATAGTGGGTGGCAGACAAATGGAAATTTAGATTTCCAAAAGGAAATCTAGGCTCTCAGAGGTGAACTAGAGCAAGGCATCTCAAGCTTGAATGTGCATAGGAGTCTTTTGGGGGTGATCCATCCCTACCTAGAATTGAAAGAGGCAGAACAAAAAATGTGTGGGCCCAGTCTTTTCTGCCCCTGGTGTTGGCCTGAGCAGCCCATGGCTAATTTAATAACAAAACCTTGTTTTCTGATTTTAGTATCGCTTTACAGTGATACTCCTGGGATGGGGTTAGTTTGAGTGGATTGATGCAGAGCAGAGGCTCTCAGAGTATGGTCCCTGGACCAGAAGCATCAGAGTCACCTGGGAAGTTGTTAGAGCTGTGGATTCTCAGGCTCTGATCCAGAGCTGCTGAATCAGAGACTCTACGGACAGGACCCAGAACTCTGGGGATTTTTCCAGGGGATTCTGATGCACGCTTTAGTTTGAGAAACACTGCTGTAGAAGAAAAACCTGGGAAGAGGCAGTTATTGTATAATGGAATAAAAGCCTTCAGCTGGAAATTGAAAAATCTTTCAATCCTAGTTGTCTCTTCGTTCTTAAATGGAGGTGGAAGCACTAACTTCACTAAATAATTTGCAGAATTAAACATAATGATATTTTTGCTATATACCAGTTAAGAGCACAAACTCTAGTGCACAGCCTGGCTTCAAATCCCAGCTCTGCAATTTTTACCTTGGACAAGTCACTCCTTCCTCATCTGTTAAAATGGGGATAGTGATAGTGTACCGCTCTCATATTTTTACAAGGATTAAATGAGTTAGCATTTGTAAAGCCCTTAGAAGAGTATCTGGGACTTCCCTGGTGGTCCAGTGGGTAAGACTCCGTGCTCCCAATGCAGGGGGCCCAAGTTCGATCCCTGCTTGGGGAACTAGATCCCGCATGCATGCAGCAACTAAGAGTTTGCATGCCGCAGCTAAGAAGCCCGCATGCTGCAGCTAAGAAGCCCACATGCCGCAACTAAAGATCCCACATGACGCAACTAAGACCCGGCACAGCCCAAATAAGTAAAAATAAATAAATAAGAGTATCTGGCATTGAGTAAGTGCCATATGTTTGTTAAATAATGATAATAATAGTCATAATAATAATAAATGCAGTGCTTGTTGTACACAGTGACTGCTCTGAAAGTATTTTTGGTTTAAGAAAGAAAATGGAGCAAACTGGGATTATGGGGAAAGGAGATTAGAAGGACTCCCAGGGACTCAGTATTCCTGAAACCAGAACAGAATGCCAGCTGCTTGAGAAAAGAGAACCCCCCTTCCCACTTGAATCCCATCCCCATCCCCAGGGTGACTGTCCTGACACAACCCAGAGATATGTAAGAACTACCTGTCTGCTGTGGCAGGATTCAGCAGGCTTTTGGTGGGAATTGTCCCCCGGATGGCCCGGCATCTCTGCACAGTGTCCATTCAAGTTTAAGAGTGGTGGAAACCTGGCCAGTGCAGTTGAAGGTACCCCTACCAGCCCTCCGGGGAACTGAGTGGACTGTAGGGGCCTCACGAGGCTGAAGACCACAAAGGGACCCCAATCAGCTGAGCTGGAGAAAGGAGTGGCTGGTGCTATGTAAAATGGAACTCTTTAACAATTTCTATTAATTTTTTAAACAGTGGTATCGAGGTGTACTTTACATACCATAAAATTCACCCATTTTTTTAACCTTAAAATATTTTTCCTTCCAGTTTTACTGAGATATAATTGACATACAACACTGTATAAGTTTAGGGTATAAGCATAATGATTTGACTTACATACATCATGGAATGATTGTCACAACAAGTTTAGTGGACATCCATCATCTCATATAGATGCAGCATTAATGAAATAGAAAAAAATTTTTTCCTCGTGTTGAGAACTCAGGATTTACTCCCTTAACTTTCATATATAACATGCAGCAGTGTTAATTATATTTATCATGCTGTACATTACATCCCTGGTACTTACTTATAACTGGAAGTTTGTACCTTTTGACCACCTTCATCCAATTCCCCTCACCCCACCCCTCTCCTCTGGTAACCACAAATCTGATCTCTTTTTCTATGAGTTTGTTTTGTTTGTTTTTGAAGTTTGACCTATAACACTTGTTAATTCCTTTTACACAACATAGTGATTCAATATTTCTATACATTTCAAACTTATCACAATAAATCTAGTTATGATATGTCACCATACAAAGACACTACATAATTATCAACTATATTCCCCACACTGCCCACCCATTTTAAGTGTACAATTTAATGACTTTTTAGTAAATTTACCAAGTTGTGCAACCGTCACCATAGTCGAGTTTTTTTCTTTTTTTTAATTTTATTTTATTCTTATTGAAGTATTGTTGATTGACAACCATAGTCCAGTTTTAAACATTCTTATCATCCCCATAAGATCCTTCATACTCATTTATAGTTGATCTATCTTCCCACTTCCAGCCCAGGCAACCACTAGTCTACTTTCTGTCCCTATAGAGTTGCCTTTTCTGGACATTTCCTATAAATGGAGTGGCTTTTTCCATCTGACTTCTTTCATTTAGCATCATCACGCTTTTGAGTTTCACTCACGTTCTAGCATGTATCATTATTTCCTTCCTTTTTATTGCTGAATAGTATTCTCTTGTTATGCCACATTTTATTGCTGAATAGTATTCTCTTGTTATACCACATTTTGTCTAGCCATTCACTAGTTGGTAGACATTTGAGGTGTTTCCACCTTTTGCCTATTGTGAATAATGCTACTGTGAACATTTACATGCGAATCTTGTGCGGATGTATGTTTTTAGTTCTCTTGAGTAGAGAGATACCTAGGAGTAGAATTGCTGGGTCACAGGGTAAATTTAGGTTTCAGCTTTAAAGAAGTTGCTGAACGGTTTTCCAAATTGGTTGTACCATTTTACATTCTCATCAGCAGTGTAATGAGGGTTCCAGTTTCTCCACATCATTACCAATGCTTGTTATGGTCTTTTTAAAATTATTATCACCATTTCAGTGGGTGTGAAATGGTGTCTCATTATGGTGATGATTTGTATTTCTCTGACGACTAATGATGTTGAGCATCTTTTCATGTGCTTATTGGCCATTCATATATCTTCTTTGCCCAAATGTCTATTCAAACCTGTAGAATTTTTGTGTTTAAAAGTAGATATGAGATGGCTACCACCTCATCCTGCCTCTGGGCACCCAGACAGGAGGACTCTTTCCAAGATGAGTCCAAGTCCCTCAGGCTGGTGGTAGGCTGGGGTTTCCAGGAGACAAGCTCTTGTATCTGTCACTTAAAACCTTGTCACTGGAGGATTAGGGAGAAATTCTGTAAACTGCTGAACTAGAAGAAAAGTGAGTTGGTTAAAGTAAATGCTTGGTTCGTTTTCTGTGAATTACATTTTTCCTTATTTTTTTAAAGCCAGTTAACCTTGTGTGGAAAAAAAAATCACCAAGCTAAGGTTAGATTTATTTAGCTGTTATTCAGATATGTACATATTTTAAAAGATGGGGATTTTAATTGTTTTCTGTTTATGCCTTTTCTTTTTCATTCTGAATAACCACATTGCCAAGTGAATTGGAAGATTCCTAGTGATTTTCATTTGTGTGAGTCTGATTAACAAATGATGCCACTAAAAAGGGCCCTGCCACTTTCTTGGATGAGGAATATAGATGACACATAGTGAGTAAAAATAAATTTCTGACTACCAAATAGCAGTGCGTCATTAGTGGGATGGCACGTAGAGCTAATGGCATTAGGGATAATGGAGAAGGGATGATGAATGGGAGCCAATATGTTTCCTAGAGATTTGCAGTATGGTCCTGATGGGCTCAGCAGGAAAGGCTGTATTACTGGAAAGCCCAAACCATTCCCTGGCCCTTGTAGAGAATCACTGCAGAGTTTACACCTGATTTTTCAGAATGGCCTGTAGCATGTTCTAGATATCTTGCTGCCAAACCTGGACAACTCAGGGGCTCAGAATGTGAAAAAAAACCCTGTGATTTCAATAAGTATCAATACCAGGAGAATGCAGAGTACCGTTATTACTTGTGTCAAAACTACCTTTAGCGGCCAGTGGTGGCCACTGGTCAGCAGAAGGATGCTAGGGAGAGCTATAGGAATAGGCTGAGAGCGTCTGGATTCCAGATTTCCTCCTTATTCCATCCATCTTGTCCCAAAGATATTGAGGGATATCCTTTCTCCAAAGGGACACAAAGAGGAGGGCCCCAGTCACAAAAGATTCCTACCTAACTTGGTTTTTGTTCATTTGTAAAATGAACATAACAGTAATCATGTAGTAGAGTTGATGTGAGATAAAATGTATGCATTGTGCCAGCAGAAAGTAGGTACTCAGTGAACAGAAGCTGTTGTTATGCTGTGTTCATACATTTTGAGTGTTTAGCTTGTAGGCAAGACAGTGCACATAGTTGCAGTTTTCCCAGTCATTGATCATGTCATTGATTGAGTCATTCCTCAACACACATGTTTGAGTACCTACTATGTAGCGTTGATTGTTCTGGTTACAGAGCAGGCAGAGGTACAAAACAGGGTCTCTATACTAAAGTTGTTAAAAATCTAGTCAGGAAGTTAATTCTACAAGACTGTGTGAATGACTATGACAGAGGGTTGATAAGGTACCATTGGAGGACAGAAAAGAAAGTGATTCACTGTGCCTGGGATTAAGGAGGGAGCAAGAGTCATGGAACGTATTCCAGAAGAGGTGATGTTTGAGCTGAGCTTTGAAGGATGGATAAGAGTTTACCAGGTAGAGATGGCAGGCAGAGCATTTCCAGAAGACAAAATAGGAAACAGCATGGAACTAGTCATAAGGGTATGATGTGTTTGGAGAACTTTAAGTATCCTAGTGACTACATTGTGGGTGCAGGATTGGGTGGTGGCAGGGTTGGGAGGGTATGGACTGAAAATATACTTCGGAGTGAGATTTCGAAAGGCCCTAATTGGGATTTTAAGGACTTTAAGATAAACACTGAAGGCAAAAAGAAAACAGAATGGGTTCTGGCAGGAGTGGCATGACTATTTTCCCAAATTAAAAATGTTTTTCAACTTGCTGGGCACGTGTCAACTAGTAAACATAACCCAGTTGTCCAGTCTCTTTAGAAAAATGACTTATGGAAGAGGAAATCCAAAATTTAATCGGAAACCTGATAGATCACCTGACCTCTGACCATCGATTTTAAAAAATCACATTACAGTAAAAACCATTGTAAAGACTGCCTGCTACACTGCTATTTCTCTCTCGAGGCAGATGGCTTAGAAAGACCATTTTCTTTTTATCTAGTCACAATAACTTATATAGAATGGATAACCCAGTGCAATAAATTCCATCTTTGTTCCCTGCACACGTAGCAGTCCCTTTTCTGCAGGGAAAACAACTGCTCATGGACTGCAGGCGGGAAGAGGAGGCTGAGTTGAACTGTAGCTGAACTCCATTTAGTTTTTCTCTTTAACTATCAATCCCCAACTATTCTTTGACCTCCCTTTACCACCTCCCCACAAACATTTCAATCCCTTCATCCAGAAAGGCTCATTGAGACTCCCAAACCACCCACCCAACTTCCCAAACAAAACAAAACTCTAACCCCAAATTTCTGGAGCTCAAAAAGGAACCCCTACTGATTTCCAAATATGGTGGGTTCTTGGCATCTGAAGATTCAACAAGTGCCATTCCAACTCCTCGTGAGTGACCCTGACAGTCGTTTCTGGTTTTGGTGGGGCATGGATTTCGAGCACTGCAGCAAGCCTCTTGATAAGGGCAGTCCAGGCAATTGCTAGCCTCCACATCTCAAGGTGGTTTTGTTTTCTCTGCTTGTCACATACACATTTTTGCTCAGGAAGTTTCGTTTCACTGCATTTGATGAGGGATGCTATGTTCTATGGATATTAACCAAGTCAAGAATTCATGGAAGGTCTTAAGGTTAATACCTTAGGAATGTTAAAGACCTATTCTGCTTCTAACACTTGCTGATACTGAACGGGGATATGGTCCTTGTGTGTGTGTGTGTGTGTGTGTGTGTGTGTGTGTGTGTGTGTGTGTGTGTCTTTTTAAACCTTATTTATGAAAAACATTAAACCTACAGAAAAACGATGGAAATAGAATAATGAACTTCCACAAACTTTCACTTAGATTTACTTATTAACATTTTTCAGACGGTAGCACAATAAGGCCAAGTAATTAGTGAGACAGAATATTAGTTAAGGTAACTCTAGCTACTCTAACAGACCTTCAAATCTCTCTCTATATGTAGGTATAGTTATCATTATTTACCGAACCATTTGAGACTAGCATGCAGACATCGTGACCCTTTTCCTCTAAATATTTCAGTATGTAATGGCATTGTCTTACAAAACCACAGTTCAGTTATCCAATTCAGGAAATTGAGCGTTGGTATTCCACCATTAGCTGGTATAGAGTCCATATTAAAACTTTGCTGATTGTTTCAATAATGTCCTTTAGAGCAATTTAAAAAAATTTGTATTGGAGTATAGTTGTTACAATGTTGTATTAATTTCAGGTGTACAGCAAAATGATTTAGTTATACATATACATATATCCACTCTGTTTTAGATTCTTTTCCTACATAGGCTATTACAGAGTATTGAGTAGAGTTCCCTGTGCTATACCATAGGTCCTTATTATTTATCTATTTTATATATAGTAGTGTGTATATGTCAATGCCAGTCTCCCAATTTATCACCCACACTTACCCCTGGTAACCATAAGTTTGTTTTCTATGTCTGTGAGTCTGTTTCTGTTTTGTAAATAAGTTCATTTATAACATTTTTTAGATTCCACATATAAGTGATATCATATGCTATTTGTCTTTCTCTGTCTGACTTACTTCACTCAGTATGACAATCTCTAGGTCCATCCATGTTGCTGCAAATGGCATTATTTCATTCTTTTTTGTGGCTGAGTAGTATTCCATCGCATATATATATGTGCATACACACACGCACACACCCCACATCTTCTTTATCCATTCCTCTGTCGACGGACATTCAGGTTGCTTCCATGTCCTGGCTATTGTCAGTAGTGCTGCAGTGAACATTAGGGTGCATGTATCTTTTTGAATTATGGTTTTCTCCGTAGAGCAATTTTTTGTTTGTTTGTTTGTTTGTTTTTTTATACTGCAGGTTCTTATTAGTCATCAATTGTATAAACATCAGTGTATACATGTCAATCCCAATCGCCCACTTCATACCACCACCACCACCACCACCACCCCGAGGCCTTCCCCCCTTGGTGTCCATACGTTTGTTCTCTACATCTGTGTCTCAACTTCTGCCCTGCAAACCGGTTCATCTGTTCCATTTTTCTAGGTTCCACATACATGTATTAATATACAATATTTGTTTTTCTCTTTCTGACTTACTTCACTCTGTATGACAGTCTCTAGGTCCATCCACGTCTCAACAAATGACTCAATTTCATTCCTTTTTATGGCTGAGTACTATTCCATTGTATATACGTACCACATCTTCTTTATCCATTCATCTGTTGATGGGAGTTTAGGTTGCTTCCACGACCTGGCTATTGTAAATAGTGCTGCAATGAACATTGCGGTGCATGTGTCTTTTTGAATTATGGTTTTCTCAGGGTATATGCCCAGTAGTGGGATTGCTGGGTCATATGGTAGTTCTATTTTTAGTTTTTTAAAGAACCTCCATACTGTTCTCCACAGTGGCTGTATCAATTTACATTCCCACCAGCAGTGCAAGAGGGTTCCCTTTTCTCCACACCCTCTCCAGCATTTGTTGTTTGTAGATTTTCTGATGATGCCCATTCTAACTGGTGTGAGGTGATACCTCATTGTAGTTTTGATTTGCATTTCTCTAATAATTAGTGATGTTGAGCAACTTTTCATGTGCTTCTTGGCCATCGTAGAGCAATTTTTAAAAACAGTCCATGTTCCAATCCAAGCTCAAGCATTGCATTCAGTAGTCATGTCTTTAGTCCCCTTTAATCTAGAACAGTTCTTCCATCTGTCTTTGTGAAGTTTCATGACACTTATTTTGAAGGGTACAGTCCCGGTGTTTCATAAAATGTTCCTTGATTTGGGTTTATCTAATGCTTCCTCATGAATGGATTCAGGTTATGCATTTTGGGCCAGAACTTTACCTGGATTTTTTTTACTCTAGTTAATTAAGAATGTGATTTTCAAACAGTGCAGTCATTATCAAAAAATTCTCCTGCCGCAAAATATCATGGGTGGATTCCAAGGAAGCTCATTTTAGTGGAATTGGTACACCTTTACTAACACACATTATGAAAATCACTTCCCAGGTTGCTGATGTGGAGTAGAAGTCGACATAGCAGACAGTTCTTCTGGTGGGTCACTTCCTCTCGACATTGCCAGTCTGTTCACGGGGTCTTGGTACACCACACTGCTGTCCCTCAGTAAAGCATCCGAAAGTCAGTGATGGAGGGAGTGTGCAGGCGTGGAACGGCATTTACCAGCAAAGAGCTGGCAGTGACTCACATTACTAAGTCTTCATTACTTTTACAAAACACACCACAAAATATAATAAACAATTCACATTAAACTGTGCTTATCAAAACACGAATAGTTCATTTTATGATACAGCACCTTGACTTGGATAGTTGTGTATTCTCAGTTATTCAATAAATGGACATGGATGGTGTCCACTCACTCACACTAGGAAGAATTCAAGAGCTTTCACTGATTCAAATGTGGATTGCTGAGCCTTGTAAGATGGGATGCGGAAGCAATATAAACTTAAATGTGTACTTATTTCTTCCTTCTTTCATACACTCAACAAAATGTGGACTGAGAAACTACTTAGTGTCAGGCTTTTAGGGATTAAAGACCTAGTCCTTGGCCTCAGGGAGCTCTTCTTAGAACTTGATATTTGGACTCAAAAGCCGGAGCCCAAGTTATCCTCTTGCTTAATGGCATCACTTCACATTTTGTCCTAACTTAGGTGGTGATAAGGCAGAGAGCTTCCCCGTGGTAATTTCGTGACTCTCGCTTCATCCCGTTGGCTCAACATTGCCGCCGTCGTATATAGGCATGGCCCTGTACCTTCCCAACAGCTAAGAAGCCCCCTTTCAGGGTTGTCACATGGCATGACCCTGTCTTCTACCTGCCAGTGACCTTTTTAGACTGCATTCTCCCAAATTTCAGTGGCCCTCAACGCCTCTCTGTGTTAAGGTCTGCAGATGTGTACTCCATGCCTTGGGTTATGCCATGTACATGTATTAACTCATTAAAAATCCATTACAGCGTGAACCCAGTATAATAGAGGTAACACTGATCTTGGATTCAAGTGATATGGCTTTCTTGCTGTGGCAGGGATGGTCCAGTGTTGTTGACCACACCTGTGTTCTCCTCTTCTTGGGTACACAGCTAGTCTTTATTTTCTGGGCTCTATTGCAGTTAGGTGTGGCCATGTCACTGAGTTCTAACCAGCAGAATGGGAGCAGAATTGATATCTATGTATATCACTTCTAGGCCTGACTCATAGAAACGTGTTCTGCCATGCTCTTGCAGCGCATGCGTTTCTTACAGAGAAGCCACATGGTGGCGGTAGAGCCACAAGGTACCAGGCACCTGGATCCCTGAATCACCATATGGACCCCTGTTTTTCCCAGTGAACAGGGATACCCACCTTGGATTATCCTAGAACCAAGAAATACATGCCTATATATTAAGTCCCTGAGATTCTGGTATCTGTTACTTAACAAATACCGTCACACCACCACCTTTGACTTGTCTTTACGTTCTGTCTACCCTTGGGCAAGTCACCTAGCATTTCAGAGTCTCCATAACCTCCTCTGTCAATGGGGTAATGAGATAGGCATTCTTGGCCCCATTTTACAGATGAAAGAATTAAATGAGGTAACATTTGCAAAGATACTTTGTAGATGTTTTTACAAATGTAAGATGGTGCTATTATTATTGTATCTTGCCCCTATAGGTAGCTAATATAATGTTTTCCATTCACGTACCTCTATTCCTTCCCTAACCAAGTAACATTTCCTGGTAAATGTATAGCTGGGGCTCTCAGGCACCTGTACTGATCAGCCACAGAGATCACGGTGAAGGAGCGCTCAGACCTTGCTGACTCCCTCTGACACGTCAGTTTGCGGACCATGCCTGCCTCAGCCAGCACTGAGTGCTTCCTACTGCCTAGGTGATGTCCCAGAACTTGAACTCCTAACCAACTAATTCCTATGATCATCTAAGGCCCAATCATAGGCATCAGAACTGTGAATTTCCCAAGGTTTTCCTGGATCCCTAACGGTCTTATTATAATAGTAGACATAATATTGAGTGTTCCTGATATACTGTTGTTGCATGCATTACCCCAGGTCATCTTCACAACCACCCAAGGAAGAGATTCTTTCTCACCCCCATTTTGCAGATGGTAAAGCTGAGGCTTACAGTGGTTAAGAATTTCACTCGAAGTCACTCATTGTAGATGTATTCAAACTTGTGTCTCTGAAAGACCTATGCTCTTAACCTCTATGTATCCAACGGTTAACTCTTTGCTTCACAGCCCAGCAGTGCCCATTCCCTCGTAAGAGTCTCATTGCTGAGAAAGCCAAATCTCCTTGTAGGAGAAAAGGATTTTACTTTTTTTTAACTTTTTTTTTTTTTAATTTTTGGCTGCGTCGGGTCTTCGTTGCTGCGCGTGGGCTTTTTCTCTAGCCGCAGTGAGCAGGGGCTACTCTTCGTTGCAGTGCGCGGGCTTCTCATTGCAGTGGCTTCTCTTGTTCTACAGCACGGGCTCTAGGCACGCAGGCTTCAGTAATTGTGGCACGCGGGCTCAGTAGTTGTGGTGCACGGGCTTAGTTACTCTGCGGCATGTGGGATCTTCCCAGACCAGGGCTCGAACCCATGTCCCCTGCATTGGCAGGTGGATTCTTAACCACTGCGCCACCAGGGAAGTCCAGGATTTTACTTTTCGAAAGGAGCCAGCACCAATTATCCCTTTGGATATTTCAAATGGACATTAATATTCCTGTACACTTACCTCCATATTTTAATTGCAGTATAGTTAATTTGCAATGTTGTGTTAGTTTCAGGAGTACAGCATAGGGATTCAGTTTTATATATATATATATATATATATATATATATGTATATACATATATATATATATTCATGTATATTCTTTTTCAGATTCTTTTCTATTATAGTTTATTACAAAATACTGAGTATAGTTCCCTGTGTTATACGGTAGGTCCTTATTTACCTATTTTATATGTAGTAGTGTGTATATGTTAATCCCAATCTCCTAATTTATCTCTCCCTCTACCCACTGCTATCCCCTTTGGTAACTGTAAGTTTTTTTCTTTTTCTTAAAAATATTTATTTTTAAAAAATTTATTTTGGCTGCTCTGGGTCTTAGTTGTGGCACACGGGATCTTCATTGTGGCATGCAGGATCTTTTAGTTGCGGCATGCGGACTTCTTAGTTGCGGCATGTGAACTCTTAGTTGTGGCATGCATGGGGGATCTAGTTCCCTGACCAGAGATCGAACCCGGGCCCCCTGCATTGGGAGCATGGAGTCTTACCCACGGGACTACCAGGGAAGTCCCTAAGTTTGTTTTCTATATCTGTGAGTCTGTTTTGTAAATAAGTTCATTTGTATCATTTTTTTAGATTCCACGTATATGTGATATCATGTGATATTTCGCTCTCTCTGTTTGACTTACTTCACTTAATAGGATACTCTTTAGGTCCATCCATGTTGAGAGAACAGTATGGAGGTTCCTTAAAAAACTAAAAATAGAGCTTCTGTATGATCCAGCAATCCCACTCCTGGGCATATATCTGGAGAAAACTCTAATTCAAAAAGATACATGCACCCTAACGTTCATAGCAGCACTATCTACAATAGCCAGGACATAGAAGCAACCTAAATGTCCTCTGACAGAGGAATGGATAAAGAAGATGTGGCACATATATACAATGGAATATTACTAGGCCATAAAAAAGAATGAAATAATGACATTTCCTCCAAGTTTGTTATTTATCTTAGTCATTGTACCTTAATTTACCTGCAAGCTATATTAATGCAGTTTTTTAATGTTAAGAAAGAATTCTCTGTGGGCAATTGCACAACAATATTGTGGCATCAATGTTCAGCATCTGAGAGAAGGTGCAGGGGTGGGTGGTCTTCCTACTTGCATAGGGCCGACTGCCTTCAACAGGTTCTTTGTTGGGACGGGAGCTTAAATCCATCCCAATGTGCTGGTCAGCACAGTGCATGAAGGGGATGCCCCAGACATTTTCTGCTCTACCAGTTGTGATTGCCTGACAAGGGGTAAAATCATTGGGTTATTTCACGTGACATCTCACGGGGACTTAACATTCCAGATTGCATGTCTGTCTGTGCTGAACCAGTATCCCATGGGATCTTTCTATGCTGATTCCCGGTTTGTGCCCTATCTCCTATGGAAGCTGAAGAATTCACTTGTCAAGCAAATGTCCTGTGTTGTTAAGGAAAGGCCATATGTGACGGTTTGTCCTTATGAAGTGTATAAAGTCAGGAGTAAACTAGCTCTGAGTTGAACTCTTGAAATTTCAAAATGTTCAATCTGTCTGAAATTCAGAGAGACTAAATCTCATCTTGACATCTTCGTTATCATCAAAAGTTTCAACTCATGAGTAAGGAAACGCTTCCCATGGGACAGTATCCCTGACTCCATCAGTGCAGTCAAAAAGAAAGCAGTACTGGATCAGCCAGTACTTCATGTAAATACATCTCCCCTAATTCCCCAGCCACTTTTCAGGGTAGGTCTTAGCTCCATCTTCCAGAGGAAGAAGCTATGCTAAGCAGACCTAATTAACTGGCCCAATATGCACAGCTAACAAATGGCAGATCCAGGCTTTGAAGCCAGACAGTCTTGGCCTCACGGCCCATATCCAGCGACCTCTCTGCTCGGAACACATCTGTTTCCTAAGTAAGGAATTCCTATAATCTAAACATCCATAGGAAGTTGTTATGAAGGGACTACGAAGCAAGAAACAGAAGGCCTGCTTTGTCAGAACCTTTCTGGTCAGCTGTTGTGAGCCTGTCCTCTTCATTGTGCGTCCCCTACAAAAGAACCTCGCTGATGCCAGAGCCACCCTCCTCCTCCGCCAGGGAATGAAAGAGGGCCAGGCGGGGGAGATCTTAGTGAATATCGGGACGATGGAGCCAGAGAGACCCATGCACTTCTAATTAAAGAGCACGCCTTCCATGGCCCACTCAACGTCGTGCTCCTTCTGAAGGCGTACCCAGAGAGTTTCAGCTTTGGCAAAGACCTGTGAGATTTCATGCTCCTTTTCCCCATGTAATAAAAAAGTCATTTTTGCCTCAAGCTAAGGAAAACACTGGCATTTTTAACTTTTAAATGTTTGGGTGAGGGTTTTGTTGTTGTTATTGTATTTTATCGTTGCTGTTGTTTGGAAATCTTGTGGACATTCGCAGTTTTTGGTTCCCTTGTTGAACTTTTCTGGAAACTTCTGTGGAAAGGAGGGTTAAAAGCAGAGGAAAGAGGTTGGTTTTTAAACCCCAAGTCTTCAGGTAGGTGGAAGACTTTACAAGCTGTGCCTACTGGGTTTCAGATGGCATACAGTTTAGTCCTGGCCTTGGTGGAGAGCAGAGGACTGGCAAGGATGCCACCTTGCTCTTTACTCCTTGTGAAAACTAGGGTAAGATGCCCCATTCTGTGTTCACTGACCAGCCTAGGGGAGGTTTTACCCATGTGCACATCTTCATTTGCTTATTAATTCCCCCTAAAAGGAAAGAAGGATCCAACCCTTCATAATTCGAACCATTCAGGGAAGAAGCAAAGCAGAGTCTTCACCAAGAATTTAGATGTTCAGTGTGGTGGTCAGACCTCACCACACAGGCTCCAAATTCCAAATGAGCTTTGCCTGTTTCCCCATTTCCTCCGTCGCCATCTTGGGCCTACACCAAAACATGTCGCCCTTGGCGTTTTCGCAGCCCATGCGACTGCCTTGTACAGCCTCACCCTCTAACGGTATTCCCTTTCTGCTTTAAGGGTCAGGGAACTGACCCTAAAATGATATCCTCTTTAAAAATGCCCCACCCTGTCCCTCCCAGCACCATCCTCTCTCATCCCAGTCCAATTGGACCCCTCCAGTTTTTCTTTCTTCCTCTCAGTTTCTGAGGGTAGAAAACACTCCATTTTCCTCTTTCCTTTTGGTGACTTGAATGTCTCAGAGGATATTTATGAGGAAGTCATGCATGCCCCACTCCACCTCCTACTCACGTTTCCAGATCCTGAGGCGGCTTTGGTAGGACAGCATCTGCCCCATTTCCCAAATCTTCCAGCCTTGGGACCCAAGTGAAGGGAGTGAGGCATTCAGTCAGTCGACAGATTTCTGTGCAGTGCCCACCAAGTGCTAGGCCCTGGAGATGCGGTGGGGGAAAGACATCGTCCTGCTGTCATGGGGACTCCTCAGTTAAGTGGCAGGCTTGCCACCATGTAGGCTCCTCTGTCACCCACCCTAATCCCAGCCCCAGGGGAACACATATAAACGGTGCCAGAGCTTTCCATCCTAACTTCGACTCCCCACCACCTACCACCATCCCTTCTGCCACTTTCATAGTGTGTCCCAGAACTTTCCACCTAACTGCACACTCACATTTGGGGGTGCTCATGAACATCCCCAACTCCTACAGTCTGCACTTTAAAAAAAATTCTTGGCTGCATTGGGTCTTCGTTGCTGCATGTGGGCTTTCTCTAGCTGTGGCGAGCTGGGGCTACTGTTTGTTGCTGTACGCGGACCTCTTATTGCGGTGGCTTCTCTTGTTGCGGAGCACGGTCTCTAGGCGCGCGGGCTCAGTAGTTGTGGCTCACGGGCTCTAGAGTGCAGGCTCAGTAGTTGTGGCGCACGGGCTTAGTTGCTCCACGGCATGTGGGATCTTCCCAGACCAGGGCTCGAACCCGTGTCCCCTGCATTGGCAGGTGAATTCTTAACCATTGCGCCACCAGGGAAGCCCCTGTGCACTTTTCTAGCGTCTTTCTTACACACATGATTTGATAGGTACATTTGGGCTATGCCAGATCTAGATTTTTGGCAGTTCTCCCCAAGTTTACGTGAGTCAGGTAAGTGACTTCCAGTTAAGGGCAGGTCACTATATCCTTAGTTCCTACAAATCTCTCTCCACACATTCTCCTTTGATTTAGGGGTTGACTAGAAAGAAAATGATTATCTTAAATCTTATTTTGTACGTCACAAAATGGAGATTTATGCCAGACACAAGCATGCATTCTTAATTATAATCACGGCATTGATCTGAGCCAAGTATAAGGTATATGGCTGCAAGTTGCTGGCGGTTTTGCATTACCAGTTTAGTGCGATTAATGTCTACCACTAAAGCACCATCTTACGCGTAAGACAAAATTTAAAAGAAGCTTGAAAGGTTATATCCTATCCCGGAACTGTTGTTACTATTGCATTTAAAGATGAGGAGTTAAAGTTTTCATTTTTAATTACATTACTGAGTGATTTGGCTTAAGGGAACCTAATTGTGAAGAATATAAATTACTTTGCAAGTTTATGGTGAGGGACTAGTACGCCTTTTGGGAAGCAAACGAACAAGCAAATTAGAATTCAGCAACATTCAATAGTAAAGTGTAAATTTTCTGTCTGGTTGTAACTCTTTTAAAAAGTCGTTTTACAAGAATATTGTAATAGATAATTTAATCATTCATGAAGCATTTTTGCTGTGATTTGTGGGCAATACAGTGGCAGAAAGCTTGTACAGCTTCAAGGCTGCTGCCACCCACCCCTTCTAGGCCTGTCTTCTTCCCTGAAGTGTTTCCTCTCCTGTCACAGGGGCCCGATCTTCCCAGAGCCCTCCTTGGAGTGCCTGCTCAGACAGTAACCCTCATTCTCCAGGGCAGTGCTCCAGGTTTGCAAATTCTCCTTTCCTCTGCTACCTTCAGAATTGCTCTTCTTTCCCTCCAAGCCACTCAGCTAGCTGTTAGAGGAAAGAGGCTGATTAAACAAAGTCACACTCCAGTGTTGATGAATAAAAGCACTTAATGCTCCCTGGGGTGTGTGTAGCTGGGACTAGGAGCCTATAATGGTGGAATTTCAGGCTGTACTACAGGTTGGTGGGGATACAATTTTTGGTGTGTTTTGAGGCCACTCAAATCATACCACCTGTAGATGCTAAAGGAGCTGGTATAAAAGGATTTCATAAAATGCCATTTTGCCTAAGGGCTTTCTTCTAGGCCTTCAAATGATCAGGAACAGGTTTTAGTGCTCTCCTAGTCCCAGGAAAGTTTTGTTTGGGTCACGTCCATCTGCCCCTTCTTGGAATTACTCTGTGACCTTCAACCATAGATGCTGCCTTGTAGAGCTGTAGCAATGTTCCTTGTGCCGATTCACTCCCCACGAATGGAATCCTGACTTCAGTAGAAGGATCCTTAACATTTGCCAAGGAGGCATTCCCAGGCCTTTTATTTTCCCATGAAAAAAAGTAAAGTGTAGCTTCCCAGGTGTTAATGCCCATGAGGATAACAACAGACATTTCCTATGTTTCCAGCACTGTTCCAAGTGCTCTCCACATACACAAAATGAATTCATGAAACTAAAGTGTAAAATTAATTTATATAATTTAACTTTTGAGTGATGGTTTTTGTGAGTTTGTAGCATTTATACTTCTGAAATTATTAAAGCTTAAAGTGGCACTAACGCTTTCAGGTCATCCTGTATTAACTCATTTAATCTTCATGACAATTTTAACACGTAAGTAGCATTGTTCACCCCATTTCATGGATGGGAAAACAAAAGCACTGGGAGATTAATTTGTCCAATGTTAAATAGCTAGTAAGGGACAAAACTGGGATTATAAACCCAAGCAGTGTAATGCCAGTGTTCGTGTTCTTAGCCACTATGCCACACTACCTCTTGGTAGTCACTAGGAGACAGCAGAGATGCTGCCGTGCCTGAAGGACAGCTAGACTCAGTCATTAATCAGATGTTTCACTCTCCACACCAGCCTCAAATGGTCATAATTCAATTTCAGCCATAGCAACATGGCACCTTCCCACATGTCATGGCTTATCAGGGCCCTCATTGGAATCAAAGCCATGAATGGCAAATCTAGGACTGCTAAGGGTCCCCTGTGTCCTCCACTCTTGTGTTTCCCACGCTTTTACAAAGCATGATCCAACCCACACTTGTTAAATTGAATTAAATGGAATTGCCAAGACCCTTTGGCATTCCGTAGTGAGTTTGCACAGGTCCTCCTGTCTTGCCCTCCACTTAATTCCAGACCTATTGGATGGCCTTGGCATGGCCCGTTTCCCTCCTACATTCTCCTTGTGCATCAGGTGGCAACTTTCTCCATAAACGCACCACACCTGCCCCAGCCTAGAGAGCCACACTGAGGGCCTGTTACTGCTACATAATAGCCCCAAGGCTGCTATGTCCTCTGATGGTAGAGAAGGCACAGTGCTCTATTCTGGGGAGCCAGTCCCATCTGGGCCAGAACTAGACCTGAAGCTGTTTATGCCTGTGGTCAGGCAGTCAGTCAGCCTCCTCTAGCTCGTTCCAGGGGCCTCATTTGCTCTTCCCAGACCACCTGCGTCTCCTTTCCCAGACTCACTGGCCTCCAACTGACCTTGGCTGGGGGGCTCTGGTCTCCTCACCCTGTTTTGTTGGCAGTCCCAGCCCTTGTGACCCTGGCAAGCAGGAGGCATTAACGCCTAAGATCCAGGGAGCCTCATCTGTCTTTCGTGGCCCACAGACAGAGGGCCTGCTTGTTGACCTAACTTTATGGCACTGTCCCTGGCACCTGGAACCCCCTGAGATTGACCTGGTCCCATTAGCCAAGGCTCTATCAACGGTACTTTATTTCTTGCTGGCATTTCTGAAAACTGAGAGGTTGCTCAGGGATTTCTGAGCCTTGAGTTGATTAGCAGTTAATGATGTGTGTTTTCATGAGAAAATAAAAGATTTTGTTTATCCACTTGAGAGGAGGAAAATTAGGAGTAAAAATGAGAGAAGGAAAAACACAAATTCTCAGCTTTTCGATGGGGTTTTAAGTGGTTTGCAAAGTGGTTTGGGTCTGCTGAGTTCCCAGTCGTTGCTGGAAAATTCTCTGGGTGTTGATTTTATGTATCAGCTCTCAGAAAAATTCATGAAGTGTTCAGCTCTGCCTAAAGCTGTTAGGAGACACACAGAAGGCCAAAAGGGCTGCTGGACAAGTCATTTTACTATTCAGAGAATGTGTGAATACAACCAGGAGGTGTATTTATACTTCCGCTTGAAGCAGAGGCAGAGAGGAGCCCACTGGGGCCAGGGGCAGTTTCTAGCGTTGGGTCTTCCAACCAGAGCCATGGTTCACAAGGACGCCCCCAACTGGGTCAACATATACAGAAAGGATGTTTTCTGAACTAACTCTTGGTCCACCATTGTTTAAGTCACGGGAACATGCAGAGGGGCTCCACAAAGGCAGGATGTGGTAATCTAAAAGGAATAGGCTTTGGAGTCAAACCAATCTGGGTTTGAATCTCACTTAACTATTCCAGATTTCTCAATCTCTCTTGAGTTTCATTTCTCATTCATAAAATGGGCCAGTACTGTTTATTAACTTGTAGAGTTGCCACAAGATTAAATGGTTCAATAAGTGAAATTAACTAGCACAGATTTGCCCTCCCCACCCCTTCCCTTTTTTCCTATAGAAAGTCTGCATTCTCCCCTCTCTAGAGTGCACATGGATTTTAATGGCTGACATTCAAAACAAATAGAACAAGGTGGTTAACATCTTCTGGGGGCTTGGGTTGTTTTTTCCAAAAACAACTCACTGGGGAACTAGTAATTCATAATCCTCCCTTTCAGCTATCCCCTGATCAAATCAACAGTGTCCTTTATTAAGTGCTGATGTTGGAGTTTTACAGACGGCTTGGGCCAGTAAACTCAGTTGGCTGGAGTTAGGCAGTCAAAGCCTTGATTTCCACATGTGTCCATATAAGGGATGTTCTTTGACGTTAGTCTTACTTAGACCAGTTCAGCCAGTTACGTAAAAAATAAGTATTGACGGTTATATGTGGAGCTAGGTGAGAGGCAGGGTGAGTGTCTTTCCCTGTCACTATTCCTAAAATGACAATTTGGAGCACATCTTACTGGCCAGCAGCATTTCCTTTGCTTGGCAAGACCAGTCCATGGGGTGGGAAGTGCCCTTCGGTGAGAATATGTTCTGAAGACTTTATTGATGTTCATGGGTAGTCCTAAGTCTGAGGGCAGATGACAACATTAGAGGATCTCGGCTCTCCTGCAGTAGTCTCCTCTCACTAAACTACCTTTGCCTCTGGGGTTGGAAGAGTCAAACTTGTGACTTGGGTCATCTAGAAAGGAATTATTGAGGGAGCAACTTATATGTGGGGTTATACACTGTAAGTATATTGCCACCACCCAGTAGAAGATACTCCAAGGTCATAGACACATTTAACAGCAGGTCGAAAAAAGAAAGCCTAAGACTTGAGTCTAATTATTCTTTATTTCTCATTCTTTATTTCTGGTCTTTGAACACATTAAAATTGTGTTTTTTCCACTTGGAGGGAATTTTTCAGTCAAGGTTAGGGGCTTATCAGAACTTCCTTTCCGTTCTGGCACCAATACAATTCTGTAGGATAATTTCAATGGAGCAGTTATTTCCCAGTTAAGCAACAATTTTCAGGAACATCTCTGGGTTTAAGGTAGCTTCAGTATGCCTGTAAAAAGCCAAGAGCCATTCAAAGCAGCTGGTTATGAATTCCTCATGAGATGGGTGATAATGAGTTCAACACTAACATTGGCAATTATTTTTAAAATAAATTTATTTTATTTATTTATTTTTAGCTGCGTTGGGTCTTTGTTGCTGTGCACGGGCTTTCTCTGGTTGCAGCGAGCGGGGACTACTCTTTGTTGCGGTGTGCAGGCTTCTCATTGCGGTGGCTTCTCTTGTTGCATGCAGATCACAGGCTCTAGGCGTGCGGGCTTCAGTAGTTGTGGCACTTGGGCTCAGTAGTTGTGGCTTGTGGGCTCTAGAGCGCAGGCTCAGTAGTTGTGGCGCACGGGCTTAGTAATGCTCCGCAGCATGTGGGCTCTTCCCAGACCAGGGCTCAAACCCCGTGTTCCCTGCATTGGCAGGCGGATTTTTAACCACTGCACCACCAGGGAAGCCTGGCAATTTCTTTAAAAATGAAGAAATGCACCTTGGAATTGCTCAACATCCTAGAGGGATAAAAGAAAAGGCCAAGTTTTCTCCCATGAGGATGGTGGTGGTAATGGAAGTGAGGGGGGCTGTCACCTGCAAACCAAAGGACATAAGTCAATTAGGAAGCATTTGGGGTGGGTGTGGCTGAGGTCAATATCATATGGTGAAGCTCAATGGGATATTTTATTTCTTGTTTGGGGAGAGATGGACAAGAAGATTTTCTTCAGCAAAAGCTAAGCCTCTCCACATTCCCTAAAAGCTTAGAGGTATCATCCACAACCCACCCCAAGCCAGGAAATAGAACACTCACTCCTGGTGTCCAGAGGCCCCTTGCATTCGTCCAGTGAGGGACTTGCCTCCTGTACACAGCAGTGTGAAGTGATATTCCTGCAGCATGTTTGATCCTTCCAGAATCTTCTTTCTAAAGCCTTTTGGGCAGCTACTGGTGTGGTTCTTTAAAAGCTGCCTGCAAGACAAGATCCACTGATAGGTGCTAAAATCAGTGGGTGAACATTTGTGGAGAAACAGGCTCTCTCTCTCAAGGTATTTATTAATTACAAAGGGAAAAACAGTAACAGTGTGCAGCCAACATAACAATCACACCACAAGCACGTGATCAAGGTTAACGTCACTAATAATCAGGTGTGTCAACACCATGTACCCTCTGATACGATGTCCTGAGAAGGGTACATTATTGCTTCTCTGGTATTCTTACCCCAAATGCATAGCAGCTTTAAGTTAATTATGAGAAAACATCAGACAAACCCAAATCGAGGGAAATTCTACAAGATAACTGGCTAGCACTCTTCAAAAGTGTCAAGGTCAGAAAAGACAGGGAAAAACTGAGGAGGTGTCACAGATTGAAGGTGCCCAAGGATGAGTAGATTCTGGAACAGGAAAGGGACACTAGTAGGAAGACTGGTGAAAATCTGAATAAGGTCGATAGTTTATACGATAGTACCTGTGCTAATGCTAATTTTCGGGTTTTGATGATTGTACTACGGTTATGGAAGGATGTAACATCAGGGAAGCTGGGTGAAGGGTATACGCGTATGAATTCTCTGTACAATTTTTCCGACTTTCCTGTAAGTCTAAACTTACCTTGAAATAAAAAGGTAAAAAATAAGTTTCCTGGGGAAAAACCCCGACCAAGCAGCATGATATTGCCCTGCGAAGTGCCTCAGCGAACTGGATGGGGGCGCATAATTATCTTCCTTCACATTCTGTGTTTGATTTCCACAAGTTGTAACTTGTGCAGCCTCTCAGTATCCCCTGGGTACTCTAGGAGAATATTTCATGTTTCAAGACTAAAAGGGTAACATTGAGAAGAGCCTCTCTAACTTGGTTTCACAAGCTTTATTACTTGTGAGAAATGTGTCTGTGGACAGGGAAGTACCAATGATGTAAAAAGATATATATTTTTAAAGGCTAAAACATGGAAGAGGGAATTTAAGGCAGGAGGACTTCCAATTATTTGATTTTTTTTTCCTTCAAAGCTGTGTACTTCTTTGGAGTCAGAATCCAATTGTTTCAAGTCTTCATTAATCAGTGACACCATTCATCAAATGGACACATTGGCATAACGAGCTCTCATGAATACAGTGTTTGTGATCTTTCTTGAATTATTAGAGTGAGGAATGGGGGTGGAAGTACCCCATCTACTTAGTCTAAAACATACTTACATATGCCACACCAAATTAGCATCCTGTCATGTTTTCTGTTTCATCTTTCTCTCGTCTATTTCTCTGTCTCCCTTTCGTTCTCTGTCTTGCATGTATAACGAGCAAACCAAGGGCACCCCCCCAATCCCTTAATTGAGGCTGTTCAGGTCAAATCATGATTGTTAATGGGAAGAAACCAAATCATTTGTCACAGAGCTTAATTTCGCCTGCGTTGCCTGATTTCCTGCTGTTATTAGACTTACAGTAGATGATGAAAGCAGTTGCTACAGCCTCTTCACAGGAAAACAAATCCCAGCTGCAATCTGAATCAAAGTACCTGAGGCTGTGGATCAGCTGGGATCGAACAGCTATGTTTCCAGCCTGGTTGCTCCTCAGGTTCATTGAAATGAACTGCACGAATTTTGAATGAAAGTTAACACCCTTATTTGCAAGACTATGTTTAGTCTCAAATGAGTGAGTATTTGAGGTCGCTCCTGAGAAAATACGGAGGACCCAGAGCCCTTTTCTCATTATACCACCTCAGAACTCACAGGCTTGCCCCAGGTTTCTGAAACTGCAGTTCACAGGCTTGGAACCACTCGTGTGTTAAGATGGAGATCGACTGGGTACACGTTGAAAATTGGAAAGCCATCACCGAGAGGCCAGGAGAACAGGTTCTTCTCATAGGGAAAGGATAAAGCATTTGACTGAGCATTTGTAGAAATGATAATTCCCTGGAACCCCATGATTTCAGTACTTTCTCCAATTTTCGCCTTGCTAATGGCCTGTTGACTACGGAGGTGGTGCTGTCTTACAGATGGAGAAACAGGTATGACGGGCATGACTTTAGTCACAAAAGAGGTTCAGAAGTGACATGATCAGCCTTCTGGCCGGCCACTTCCAGCACACATGGGGCTCCCCTGGGGCCACCCTAAAATGCACATCAGTAAGAGTGTAATCTTCCCTTTCTGGAATCCAACCCTGGCCATGGCTCTATCCAGGCTGTGGTGTGTGAGTAGGGTATGTGTGTCCTGCGTTTATGTGTGAGTGGGGTGGAGTGTTATTTGGCATGAGAGAGGACACAGCCTGAGAGGAGAGATTGAGGAATGCCAGGCATACCCCTGGATGAATGAATTGTAACTTCCAAAACCACTGCCTTTGAAGATTTGCTCTACGTCAGAGATTTCCAAGTCTGGCTGAACATCTAAGTCACCTGGAGAAGCTTTAAAAAAAATACTGATCCCAGGACTTCCCTGGTGGCGCAGTGGTTAAGAATCTGCCTGCTGATGCAGGGAACATGGGTTCGAGCCCTGGTCCAGGAAGATCCCACATGCCGCAGAGCAACTAAGCCTGTGCTCCACAACTACTGAGCCTGCGCTCTAGAGCCTGCGAGCCACAACTACTGAGCCCACGTGCCACAACTACTGAAGCCTGCATGCCTACAGCCTGGGCTCCGCAATAAGAGAAGCCACCACGATGAGAAGCCTGCACACCGCAACGAAGAGTAGCCCCCGCTCGCCGCAACTAGAGGAGGCCCGCGCACAGCAGTGAAGACCCAACACAGCCAAAAAAACCAAACCGAAACAAAACAAAACAAAAAACAGATTCCAGGGCTCATCCTAGGGGAAGGGCCAAGGAAAAAGTCTTTCCCAAAAGCCCAGCAGGTGACTCAGACCATGGTCCAGGTCTGGGAACCACTGGTCCTGACTATGACTAACCAGTCACTATCCACTGACTATATGGGATACTGTGAATAAGTAATAGTAACTTAATGTTTATCAAGCATTTCCTATATGCACAGTGCTAAAAGCTTTACATGCATACTCTTATTTAATCCTTACAATAGCCCTATGAGAAAGGTACTGTTATTCCCATTTTAAAGATGAGGAAACTGAAGTTCAGAGAAATAAAGTAACTTGCCTAACGTTTCACCGCTAGTAAGTGGAAGAACCAGGATTCATACACAAATGGTCTGATTTATAAGTCTAGGTTCTTACTTACTAGGCCATAATACTTTGGGATGCTGAGTATTTATTCTCTTAGATAATTTTGGCCCTAGGATGAGGGAGTGGAGGAGGGAAGTAACTATATCAAAAAAGAATGAAGCACAGTGTGTATGTGTGTGCCCGTGTGTGCTTACACACACGAGTGTTAGCAATGTGGGGAGCAGATGGAGAACTGAAGAAACTGATAGACGGCTGAGCCTGAGGGAAGAAGAGTACGATGGGATAGAGAAACAGGAATGAATTTTGGTGCCAGAGACTTAAGTGTGATTCCTGGCTCTGCCATTTGCTAACTGTATGACTTTATGCAGGGCACTTAACCTCTTAGGACCTTTGGTTTCCCTGTCAATAAATAAAAATAATAATACCTGTGTTGCAGGTTTGTAGATTGTAAATAAGGTTTATAAACTGCTCTGTGCAGAGTAGATCCTCAGTTATGGAAGTCATTATTAGATGTTACTATATTGCCAAGAAAAAAGGGCAACAGTTCTCAAAGGACTGATGTCCTGACCCCAAACTGTAAGTTGTTATCAGAAATAATCTGACTGAAGACATAATTCAAAGTGGCTAGAAAAAGTTCAGAACAAAATTCTTTGAGAAAACTGCCTGGGAGACATTGAATCTTTAGATGTGGGGGAAAAAAAGGAAAAAAGTAATCCAAAACACAGTTGTTCTCTGGCCCATATGAAGAGTTATAGGAAAAGTGGGGGGGTTGATAAAGACATGAAGAGTGGATCTAAGTGCTTTCAAGTACCATGATGCTTATAAAGGATTAGTTGATTTTCTCCCCTCTTAGCATCCTCTTCTCAAAGGTGGCCTTGTGTTTTTAGACAAGACAATGCTGGTTCTAATCTAGGGGCACCAGGGAAGAGACCTCATGGAAGAACAGATTCTTCCCTTAGATGAAGATTGTGTACAACCCACTGTGTGTCCGTTGGCTGGACATGGTCCTTGGAATTTTGCTGATGGGTTTGGACCCTGAACTTGAAAATGATGGCAGAAGATAGGAAGACATTTAGAAGTTGTTCTACAAAAGCAAGGAGAAAGACACTACTGCCAAAAGATGACTAAGAGGGAGCAATAATAGTCTTCTATCATTGGAAGAATATAATGGTCCCAGGGAGAGTAATTAGATTACATAAAAAGGATTCTTGGGAAGGAAAATTCAGGCTCTCAGGAACATTTTCTACATGTCAGGACTTGTGAAATAGTGTTCCAAAAGAAGAGGCAGAAACTGTCTTCACTGAATCATGGAAAGTCAAGTGAAAATTGAACATGATAAAACACTCCAGCTGGGCATCTCCAATCTAGTTCTTGAAGATGCATTTGACAAGATTTAGATTTAAGAAAGATTTTGAACCATAGCCACAAGAATGAACAGGCTATTGCTGCATAGAAAACATAGATAAGTCTCATTAAGTATAATGTTAAGTAAAAAAAGCTAGACACAAAGATGCATACTGTGTGATTCCATTCATATTAAGGTCCAAAAGAGGTAAAACTAATCTATGTGTTAAAAGTCAGGCACAGGAGTATGGTGATTGAGAGCAGACATGAGAAAGTTTTCAGGGGTGCTGGTAACGTTCTGTTTCTCGACTTGGGTGCTAATTACGTGGGTGTGTTCAGTTTGTGAATATCCACTGAATTATATACTCATGATTTATGCATTTTTCTGTATGTATATTTCAATGACTTATAAAATAAAGGGTTTTGGGGGGGATTTTTATTTCTCCTTTTATTTTTTATTTTGTAAACAACTTTATTGGAGTATAATTTACATTGTTGTGTTAGTTTCTGCTGTACAACAAACTGAATCAGCTATACGTATACATATATCCCCATATCCCCTCCCTCTGCGTCTCCCTCCCACCCTCCCTATCCCACCCATCTAGGTGGGCACAAAGCACCAAGCTGGTCTCCCTGTGCTATGCAGCTGCTTCCCACTAGCTATCTATTTTACATTTGGTAGTGTATGTATGTCCATGCTACTCTCTCACTTCGTCCCATCTTACCCTGCCCCCTCCCCATGTCTCAAGTCCATTCTCTACTTGTGCATCTTTATTCCTATCCTGCCCCTGGGTTCTTCATAACCATTTTTTTTTTAGATTCCATATATATGTGTTAGCATACGGTATTTGTTTTCCTCTTTCTGACTTACTTCACTCTGTATGACAGACTCTAGGTCCATCCACCTCACTACAAATAACTCAGTTTCGTTTCTTTTTATGGCTGAGTAATATTCCATTGTGTATACGTGCCACATCTTTATCCATTCATCTGTTGATGGACACTTAGGTTGCTTCCATGTCCTGGCTATTGTAAATACTGCTGTAATGAACATTGTGGTCCATGTCTCTTTTTTAATTATGGTTTTCTCAGAGTATATACCTAGTAGGGGGATTGCTGGGTTGTATGGTAGTTCTATTTCTAGTTTTTTAAGGAACCTCCATACTGTTCTCCATAGTGGCTGTATCAATTTACATTCCCTCCAGCAGTGCAAGAGGGTTCCCTTTTCTCCACACCTTCTCCAGCATTTGTCTGTAGATTTTTTGATGATGGCCATTCTGACCGATGTGAGGTGAGACCTCATTGTAGTTTTGATTTGCATTTCTCTAATGATTAGTGAGGCTGAGCATCCTTTCATGTGTTTGTTGGCAATCTGTATATCTTCTGTGGAGAAATATGTATTTAGGTCCTCTGCCCATTTTTGGATTGGGTTGTGCCTTATGTGTTGAGGTGCTCCTATGTTGGGTGCTTTGGGTGCATAAATATTTACAATTGTTATATCTTCTTCTTGGATTGATCCCTGGATCATTATGTAGTGTCCTTCTTTGTCTCTTGTAATAGTCTTTATTTTAAAGTCTATTTTGTCTGATATGAGAATTGCTACTCCAGCTTTCTTTTGATTTCCATTTGTATGGAATATCTTTTTCCATCCTGTCACTTTCAGTCTGTTTGTGTCCCTAGGTCTGAAGTGGGTCTCTTGTAGACAGCATATATATTGGTCTTGTTTTTGTATCAATTCAGCCAGTCTGTGTCTTTTTTTGTTTTTTGTTTTTTGCGTTACCTGGCCACTCACTGTTGTGGCCTCTCCCGTTGCAGAGCACAGGCTCTGGACGTGCAGGCTCAGCAGCCATGGCTCATTGGCCCAGCCACTCTGCGGCATGTGGGATCTTCCCAGAGCAGGGCACAAATCCGTATCCCCTGCATCGGCAGGCGGACTCTCAACCACTGCGCCACCAGGGAAGCCCCGTGGTCTGTGTCTTTTGGTTGGAGCATTTAATCCATTTACATTTGAGGTAATTCTCAATATGTATGTTCCTGTGACCATTTTCTTAATTGTTTTGGGTTTGTTATTGTACGTCTTTTCCTTCTCTTGTGTTTCCTGCCTAGAGAAGTTCCTTTAGCATTTGTTGTAAAGCTGGTTGGTGGTGCTGAATTCTCTTAGCTTTTGCTTGTCTGTAAAGGTTTTAATTTCTCTATTGAATCTGAATGAGATCCTTGCTCGGTAGAGTAGTCTTGGTTGGAGGTTTTTCCCTTTCATCACTTGAAATATGTCCTGCCACACCCTTCTGGCCTGCAGAGTTTCTGCTGAAAGATCAGCTGTTAACCTTATGGGGATTCCCTTGTATGTTATTTGCTGCTTTTCCTTTGCTGCTTTTAATATTCTTTCTTTGTATTTAATTTTTGATATTTTGACTAATATGTGTGTTGGCATGTTTCTCTTTGGATTTATCCTGTATGGGACTCTCTGTGCTTCCTGGGCTTGATTAACTATTTCCTTTTCCGTATTAGGGAAGTTTTCAACTATAATCTCTTCAAATATTTTCTCAGTCCCTTTTTTTTCTCCTCTTCTTCTGGGACCCCTATAATTCGAATGTTGGTGCATTTAATGTTGTCCCAGAGGTCTCTGAGACTGTCCTCAATTCTTTTCATTCTTTTTTCTTTATTCTGCTCTGCAGTAGTTATTTCTACTGTTTTATCTTCCAGGTCACTTATCAGTTCTTCTGCCTCAGTTATTCTGCTATTGATTCCTTCTAGAGAATTTTTAATTTCATTTATTGTGTTGTTCATCATTGTTTGCTCTTTAGTTCTTCTAGTTCCTTGTTAAACTTTTCTTGTATTTTCTTCATTCTATTTCCAAGATTTTGGATCATCTTTCCTATCATTACTCTGAATTCTTTTTCAGGTAGACTGCCTATTTCCTCTTCATTTGTTTGGTCTGGTGGGTTTTTACCTTGCTCCTTCATCTGCTGTGTATTTCTCTGTCTTCTCATTTTGCTTAACATACTGTGTTTGGGGTCTCCTTTTCGCAGGCTGCTGGTTCGTAGTTCCCGTTGTTTTTGGTGTCTGCCCCCAGTGGCTAAGGTTGGTTCAGTGGGTTGTGTAGGCTTCCTGGTGGAGGAGACTAGTGCCTGTGTTCTGGTGGATGAGGCTGGATCTTGTCTTTCTGGTGGGCAGGACTGGGTCCC
Organism: Delphinus delphis; assembly: GCF_949987515.2. Taxonomy (NCBI): domain Eukaryota; kingdom Metazoa; phylum Chordata; class Mammalia; order Artiodactyla; family Delphinidae; genus Delphinus; species Delphinus delphis. The sequence continues at coordinate 111,373,738 of NC_082704.1, forward strand.
GTGGTGTGTTTTGGGGTGTCTGTGAACTTATTATGATTTTAGGCAGCCTCTCTGCTAATGGGTGGGGTTGTGGTCTTGTCTTTGGCATGGGGTGTCCAGCACTGGAGCTTGCTGGTTGTTCAGTGGAGCTGGGTCTTAGCGTTGAGATGGAGATCTCTGGGAGAGCTTTAGCTGTTTGATATTATATGGAGCCGGAAGGTCTCTAATGGACCAGTGTCCTGAACTTGGCTCTCCCACCTCAGAGGCACAGACATGACACCCAGCTGGAGCACCAAGACTGTGTCAGCCACATGGCTCAGAAGAAAAGGGAGAAAAGAAGAAAGAAAGAAAGAAAAAGAAAATAAATAAAGTTATTAAAATAAAAATTAAAAAATAATTATTAAAAATGAAAAAAATTAAAAAGTAATAAAAAAAGAAAGAAAGGAGGAAGAGAGCAACCAAAACAAATCCACCAATGATAACAAGCGCTAAAAACTATAATTTAAAAAAAATGGACAGACAGAACCCTAGGACAAATTGTGAAAGCAAACCTATACAGACAAAATCACATGAAGAAGCATACACATACACACTCACAAAAAGAGAAAAAGGAAAAAAATATATCGTTGCTCCCAAAGTACACCACCTCAATTTGGGGATGATTCGTTGTCTATTCAGGTATTCCACAGATGCAGGGTACATCAAGTTGATTGTGGAGCTTTAATCCACTGCTCCTGAGTCTGCTGGGAGAAATTTCCCTTTCTCTTATTTGTTCACACAGCTCCTGAGGTTCAGCTTTGGATTTGGACCCGTCTCTGCGTGTAGGTCGCCTGAGGGTGTCTGTTCTTCGCTCAGACAGGACGGGGTTAAAGGAGCAGCTGCTTCGGGGGCTCTGGCTCACTCAGGCCGGGGGGGGGGGGAGGGAGGGGCACGGAGTGCGGGGCGAGCCTGCGGCAGCAGAGGCCTGCGTGATGTTGCACCAGTCTGAGGTGCGCCGTGTGTTCTCCCGGGGAAGTTGTCCCTGGATCCCGGGAACCTGGCCGTGGCGGGCTGCACAGGCTCCCGGGAGGGGAGGTATGGAGAGTGACCTGTGCTCGCACGCAGGCTTCTTGGTGGTGGCAGCAGCAGCCTTGGCGTCTCATGCCCGTCTTCGGGTCTGTGCTGTTAGCCGCAGCTAGCGCCTATCTCTGGAGGTCATTTAGGCGGTGCTCTGAATCCCCTCTCCTCGCGCACCCTGAAACAATGGTCTCTTGCCTCTTCGGCAGTTCCAGACTTTTTCCCATACTCCCTCCCGGCTAGCCGTGGCGTACTAGCCCCCTTCAGGCTGTGTTCACCCAGCCAACACCAGTCCTTTCCCTGGGATCTGACCTCCGAAGCCTGAGCCTCAGCTCCCAGCCCCCGCCCGTTCTGGCAGGTGAGAAGACAAGCCTCTCGGGCTGGTGAGTGCTGGTCGGCACCGATCCTCTGTGCGGGAATCTCTCCACTTTTTGCCCTCTGCACCCCTGTTGCTGCGCTCTCCTCCACGGCTCCGAAGCTTACCCCCTCCGCCACCCGCAGTATCCGCCCACGAAGGGGCTTCCTAGTGTGTGGAAACCTTTCCTCCTTCACAGCTCCCTCCCAGAGGTGCAGGTCCCACCCCTATTCTTTGTCTCTGTATTTTCTTTTTTTTTTTTTTTGCCCTACCCAGGTACGTGGGGAGTTTCTTGCATTTTGGGAGGTTAAGGTCTTCTGCCAGCGTTCAGTATGTGTTCTGTAGGTGTTCCACATGTAGATGTATTTCTGATATATTTGTGGGGAGGAAGGTGATCTCCACATCTTACTCTTCTGCCATTTTGAAGGTCTCTCTACCACATCTTCTTTATCCATTCCTTTGTCGATGGACATTTAGGTGGCTTCCATGTCGTCTTAGCTACGGTAAATATTGGTACTATGAACATTTGGGTGTGTGTATCTTTTTGAATTAGAGTTTTCATCTTTTCTGGATATATCCCCAGGAGTGGGATTGCTGGATCATATGGTAACTGTAATTTTAGTTTTTTAAGGATCCTCCATACGCTTCTCCATAGTGGCTGTACCAAATTACATTCCCTCCAACAGTGTAGGAGGGTTCCCTTTTCTCCACACCCTCTCCAGCATTTATTGTTTGTAGATATTTTGATGATGGCCATTCTGGCTGATGTGAGGTGATACCTTATTGTAGTTTTGATTTGCATGTTTTTAATAATTAGTGATGTTGAGCATCTTTTCATGTGCCTGTTGGCCATCTGTTTGTCTTCTTTAGAGAAATGTCTATTTAGGTCTTCTGCCCATTTTTTGGTTGGGTTGTTTGGTATTTGTTACTGAGTTGTATGAGCTGTTTGTATGTTTTGGAAATTAAGCCTTTGTTGGTCTCATGGGTTGTGAATATTTTCTCCCATTCCAAGGTTGTCTTTTCATTTTGTTGATGGTTTCCTTTGCTGTGCAAAAAGTTTTATGTTTGATTAGGTCCCATTTCTTTATTTTTGCTTTTATTTCTTTTGCCTTGGGAGACTGACGTAAGAAGACATTGCTATGATTTATGTCAGAGAATGTTTTCCCTATATTCTCTTCTAGGAGTTTTATAGTGTCATGTCTTATATTTAACGCTTTAAGCCATTTTGAGTTTATTTTTGTGTATGGTGTGAGGGATTGTTCTAACTTCATTGATTTACATGTAGCTGTCCAGCTTTGCCAACACCACCTGCTGAAAAGACTGGCTTTTGTCCACTGTATATTCTTGCCTTCTTTGTTGTAGATTAATTGACCGTTAAGTGTGAGTTTACTTCTGGGCTCTCTATTTGTTCCATTGATCCATATGTCTGTTTTTGTGCCATGGTACTAGCTGTTTTGATTACTATAGCTTTGTAGTATTGTCTGAAATCTGGGAGGGTTAGAGGCATTTCCATTTTTGATGACAAATTTACAAAAGGAGCAAGCAGAAAAGTGTGACATCTCTTAGAGCCTATGCTCAGAACTGTCACACCATCCCTTTTGCCCATATTGGCAAAGTAAATTGCGTGGCCAAGACCAGTATCAGTGTGGTAGGAACATGTACTTGACTTCTAGTGGAACTACAAAGTCACATGGATGGCAAAGGTCATGAATATTTGGAGGAGTAAGGATTCAAGGAATTAAAGCAATCTGCTGGAACTGGAACAGAGGTAGAGAGCCCCTGTGTGGAGAATGACTCAAAGGAATTGGATTAGTGTGCTTGGGCTGCCATAACAATACTGCAGACTGGGGTCTTAAATAGCAGAAATTTATTGTCTCATAGTTTCAAGGCTAGAAGAACAAGATGAAGTTGTGGGCCAGTTTGGTTTCTTCTGATGCTTGCAGATGGCCACCTTCTTGCTATATCCTCATATGATCTTTTCTCTGTGCGCATGCATTCCTCATGTCACTCTGTGTCCTAATCTCCTCTTCTTATAAGGACAAAAGTCATATTGGATTAGAATCCACCCTAATGGCCTCATTTTAACTCAGTCACCTCTTTAAATTCCCTATCTCCAAATAAAGATTCATTTCTGAGCTACTGGGGGTTAGGATTTCAGCATATGAATTTTGGGAGGACACAATTCAGCCCATAGCAGGGATTGTCTTCTAAGTAGCTTAAAGCACTTTATAGAGGAATTGACTGAATTGGTTGTTACATGATGAGGAATTTAGAGACAAGGGGAGTGGGAGGGGTCTAGACCTGGCTATTATGTGAATTAGACCAACTTGAGGAAGCCACTACAGAATAAAGATTTGAATACATTTCCCTGTGACAAATGCCTGGAATTTCCCACTGCCTGAGTCCACCTGAGGTGCCTGTCACTGAAATAAGTCAAATGAAATATAATAGAGCAATCAACCTGCTTTTGACAACAGGGGTCTTTGCATATTTTAATCCCACTGACCTCAGAATCAGTACAATTCAGGCCAAGTGTTCTGGTCATTTTGTCTTGATCACCTCAACCAAAATTACCTGCCAGCAGTAGGAGAGAGAGAAATCCATTCTGCAGCATGAATATTCCTAGTGGAAAGGTATAGGAAGCCCCTCTACCTACAAGTCAAGAAGCCCTGGTGGACTCGTTCTTTGTAAAACAACAAAATCTAAAAGCATCATCAACAACAAAACCCCTTAGTAAGACCAGTAACTTAAACTTTACCCAAAATCAACCAAAAAAACCCAAATGAGCACATTCATGTAACTAGTAATATGCTTTATTGTTCACTTGGAGGAGATTTAATCTGTGTGGTTTAAAGATGTTAGCTCCTTTCTTAAGTTTAAAGAGAAACTCTCAGTGGAGTAGGGGCTACTAATGGATTTTCTAGTAATGAAATTAGTGTTAATGGATCTAATATCAAAAGGCAGTAGTAACCATTTAAAAGCAAAGGAAGCAGAACTCTATGATCACAGACTTCTAAATCTTTTTGAGCTAAGTTTCCTCTCTTGTTCTTAAACTCACTGTGCTTTTTAAACTCTTGAAACTTGTGAGTTAATGAAGTGGGGAGTGTAGAGAGAATGGCAGGTTTCCAATTTGCAAAGTAAACATATCTCTTTCTTGTTATGTAATTCAGGGATGTCAAGCATGAAGATTCAAGTAGACACTGAAAATCTTTTCTTTTCTTCCTATTCTTTTGGGGGGGGCATTAGAGAAAGGGGGAAAGATAGAGGGAATCTTGATTTTAAAGCAAAAATACACATTTTTAATGAAACGGATGCAGATTGAATTAGAAAATGGACTGAAATAATGCTTACAGTTTAGGAGTGTGCTACAAACAAGCAATTACTGTGCATGGCAGACATGGGTGGCTTTTATTCATTCATTCATTTATATATTCTTTGTGAATATATGTATTTATCTTTATTTCTCTATTTTGATGACTTCTATCATCATGGATGCTGAATTCTTAGGAACCACTTATGCTAACACTCTAAGCATATCTCCCAGGGAGAAAAACTTCTTAAAATTGCTGGACATGTTTGAGTAACATCAAATTAGAGAGGGTTTCATCAACAAACTGGCACCAAATATGGATACACAAAACAGCTCTATTTTACATATCATTTGTCCCTTCCTTATGTCCTAGGCACCCTGATTCCAAGCTGTCTAAATCCACACAAAACTCAGGTCAACAAAAAAACATTTATTTGGTAATGCATTAAACCAATTTTTTTTCATCCTTTTAGGTTATCTTTCTTTCTTTTTCTTAACATCTTTATTAGAGTATAATTGCTTTACAATGGTGTGTTAGTTTCTGCTTTATAACAAAGTGAATCAGTTATACATATACATATATCCCCATATCTCCTCCCTCTTGCATCTCCCTCCCACCCTCCCTATCCCACCCCTCTAGGGGGTCACAAAGTACCGAGCTGATCTCCCTGTGCTGTGCGGCTGCTTCCCACTAGCTATGTATTTTACATTTGGTAGTGTATATATGTCCATGCCACTTTCACTTTGTCCCAGCTTACCCTTCCCCCTCTCCGTATCCTCAAGTCCATTCTCTAGTAGGTCTGTGTCTTTATTCCCATCTTGCCCCTAGGGTCTTCATGACCTTTTTTTTTTTGATTCCATATATATGCGTTAGCATATGGTATAAGTTTTTCTCTTTCTGACTTACTTCACTCTGTATGACAGACTCTAGGTCCATCCACCTCACTACAAATAGCTCAATTTCGTTTCTTTTTATGGCTGAGTAATATTCCATTGTATATATGTGCCACACCTTCTTTATCCATTCGTCTGTCGATGGACACTTAGGTTGCTTCCATGTCCTGGCTATTGTAGATAGAGCTGCAATGAACATTTTGGTATGTGACTCTTTGTGAATTATGGTTTTCTCAGGGTATATGCCCAGTAGTGGGATTGCTGGGTCGTATGGTAGTTCTATTTTTACTTTTTTAAGGAACCTCCATACTGTTCTCCATAGTGGCTGCATCAATTTACCTTCCCACCAACCGTGCAAGAGGGTTCCCTTTTCTCCACACCCTCTCCAGCATTTATTGTTTGTAGATTTTTTTTTTAAAGCTGTTGGGGGTAGGAGTTTATTAATTAATTAATTTATTTTTGCTGTGTTGGGTCTTCATTTCTGTGCGAGGGCTTTCTCTAGTTGTGGCAAGTGGGGGCCACTCTTCATCACGGTGCGCGGGCCTCTCACTATCGCAGCCTCTCTTGTTGCGGAGTGCAGGCTCCAGACACGCAGGCTCACTAGTTGTGGCTCACGGGCCTAGTTGCTCAACGGCATGTGGGATCCTCCCAGACCAGGACTTGAGCCCGTGTCCCCTGCATTAGCAGGCAGATTCTCAAGCACTGTGCTACCGGGGAAGCCCCTGTTTGTAGATTTTTTTTTGATGATGGCCATTCTAACCAGTGTGAGATGATATCTCATTGTAGTTTTGATTTGCATTTCTCTAATGATTAGTGATGTTGAACATCCTTTCATGTGTTTGTTGGCAATCTGTATATCTTCTCTGGAGAAATGTCTGTTTAGGTTTTCTGCCCATTTTGGGATTGGGTTGTTTGTTTTTTTGATATTGAGCTGCATGAGCTGCTTGTAAATTTTGGAGATTAATCCTTTATCAGTTGCTTCATTTGCAAATATTTTCTCCCATTCTGAGGGTTGTCTTTTCATCTCATTTATGGTTTCCTTTGCTGTGCAAAAGCTTTGAAGTTTCATTAGGTCCCATTTGTTTATATTTGTTTTTATTTCCATTTCTCTAGGAGGTGGGTCAAAAAGGATCTTGCTGTGATTTATGTTAGAGTGTTCTGCCTATGTTTTCCTCTAAGCGTTTTATAGTGTCTGGCCTTACGTTTAGGTCCTTAATCCATTTTGAGTTTATTTTTGTGGAGGGTGTTAGAGAGTGTTCTAATTTCATTCTTTTACATGTAGCTGTCCAGTTTTCCCGGCACCACTTATTGAAGAGGCTGTCTTTTCCCCACTGTGTATTCTTGCCTCCTTTATCAAAGATAAGGTGACCATATGTGCGTGGGTTTATCTCTGGGCTTTCTATCCTGTTCCGTTCATCTGTATTTCTGCTTTTGTGCCAATATCATACTGTCTTAATTACTGTAGCTTTGTAGTATAGTCTGAAGACAGGGAGCCTGATTCCTCCAGCTCCATTTTTCTTTCTCAAGATTGCTTTTGCTCTTGGGGGTCTTTTGTGTTTCCATACAAATCATGAATTTTTTTGTTCTAGTTCTGTGAAAAATGCCAGTTGTAGTTTGACAGGGATTGCATTAAATCTGTAGATTGCTTTGGGTAGTATAGTCATTTTCACAATGTTGATTCTTCCAATCCAAGAACCTGGTATACCTCTCCATCTATCTGTATCATCTTGAATTTCTTTCACCAGTGTCTTATAATTTTCTGCATGCAGTTCTTTTCTCTCCTTAGGTAGTTTTTTTCCTAGATATTTTATTCTTTTTCTTGCAGTGGTAAATGGGAGTGTTTCCTTAATTTCTCTTTCAGATTTTTCATCATTAGTGTATAGGAATGCAAGAGATTTCTGTGCATTAATTTTGGATCCTGCTACTTTACCAAATTCATTGATTACCTCTAGTAGTTTTCCAGTAGCATCTTTAGGATTCTCTATGTATAGTGTCATGTCATCTGCAAGCAGTGACAGCTTTACTTCTTCTTTTCCGATTTGGGGTCCTTTTATTTCTTTTTCTTCTCTGATTGCTGTGGCTAAAACTTCCAAAACTATGTTGAATAAGAGTGGTGAGAGTGGGCAACCTTGTCTTGTTCCTGATCTTAGTGTAAATGGTTTCAGTTTTTCACCATTGAGGACGATGTTTGCTGTGGGTTTGTCATATATGGCCTTTATTATGTTGAGGAAAGTTCCCTCTATGCCTTCTTTCTGGAGGGTTCTTATCATAAATGGGTGTTGAATTTTGTCAAAAGCTTTCTCTGCATCTATTGAGAAGATCATAAGGTTTTTCTCCTTCAATTTGTTAATATGGTTTATCACATTGATTGATTTGCGTATATTGAGGAATCCTTGCATTCCTGGGATAAACCCCACTTGATCATGGTGTATGATCCTTTTAATGTGCTGTTGGATTCCGTTTGCTAGTATTTTGTTGAGGATTTTTGCATCTATGTTCATCAGTGATATTGGCCTGTAGTTTTCTTTCTTTGTGACATCTTTGTCTGGTTTTGGTATCAGGGTGATGGTGGTCTTGTAGAATGAGTTTGGGAGTGTTCCTCCCTCTACTATATTTTGGAAGAGTTTGAGAAGTATAGGTGTTAGCTGTTCTCTAAATGTGTGATAGAATTCGCCTGTGCAGCAATCTGGTCCTGGGCTTTTATTTGTTGGAATATTTTTAATCAGTTTCAATTTTAGTGCTTGTGATTGGTTTGTTCATATTTTCTATTTCTTCCTGGTTCAGTCTCGGCAGGTTGTGCATTTCTAAGAATTTGTCCACTTCTTCTAGGTTGTCCATTTTATTGGCTTACAGTTGCTTGTAGTAGTCTCTCATGGTCCATTGTATTTCTGCTGTGTCAGTTATTACTTCTCCTTTTTCATTTCTAATTCTATTGATTTGAGTTTTCTCCCTTTTTTGTTCTTTTTTTTTAACATCTTTATTGGAGTATAATTGCTTTACCATGGTGTGTTAGTTTCTGATATTCTCCCTTTTTTTCTTGATGAATCTGGCTAATGGTTTATCAATTTTGTTTATCTTCTCAAAGAACCAGCTTTTAGTTTTATTGATGTTTGCTATCGTTTCCTTCATTTCTTTTTCATTTATTGCTGATCTGATCTTTATGATTTCTTTCCTTCTGCTATCTTTGGGCTTCTTTTGTTCTTCTTTCTCTAATTGCTTTAGGTGTAAGGTTAGGTTGTTTATTTGAGATGTTTCTTGTTTCTTAAGGTAGGATTGTATTGCTATAAACTTCCCTCTTAGAACTGCTTTTGCTACATCCCATCGGTTTTGGTACTTCGTGTTTTCATTGTCACTTGTTTCTAGGTATTTTTTGATTTCCTCTTTGATTACTTCAGTGATCTCTTGGTTATTAAGTAGTGTATTGTTTAGCCTCCATGTGTTTGTATTTTTTACAGATTTTTTTCTGTAATTGATATCTAGTCTAAGAGCATTGTGGTCAGAAAAGATACTTGATGTGATTTCAATTTTCTTAAATGTACCAAGGCTTGATTTGTGACCCAAGATATGATCTATCCTGGAGAATGTTCCATGAGCACTTGAGAAGAAAGTGTATTCTGTTGTTTTTGGATGGAATGTCTTATAAATATCAATTAAATGCATCTTGTTTAATGTATCATTTAAAACTTGTGTTTCCTTATTTATTTTCATTTTGGGTGATCTGTCCATCGGTGAAAGTGGGGTGTTAAAGTCCCCTACTATGATTGTGTTACTGTCGATTTCCCCTTTTATGGCTGTTAGTGTTTGCCTTATGTATTGAGGTGCTTCTATGTTGGGTGCATAAATATTTACAATTGTTATATCTTCTTCTTGGATCGATCCCTTGATCATTATGTAATGTCCTTCTTTGTCTCTTGTAATAGTGTTTATTTTAAAATCTATTTTGTCTGATATGAGAATTGCTACTCCAGCTTTCTTTTCATTTCCATTTGCATGGAATATCTTTTTCCATCCTCTCACTTTCAGTCTGTATGTGTCCCTGGTCTGAAGTGGGTCTCCTGTAGACAGCATATGTATGGGTCTTGTTTTTGTATCCATTCAGCCAGTCTATGTCCTTTGGTTGGAGCATTTAATCCATTTACATTTGAGGTAATTCTCGGTATGTATGTTCCTATGACCGTTTTCTTAATTGTTTTGGGTTTATTATTGTACATCTTTTCCTTCTCTTGTGTTTCCTCCCTAGAGTAGTCCCTTTAGCATTTGTTGTAAATCTGGTTTGGTGGTGCTGAATTCTCTTAGCTTTTGCTTGTCTGTAAAGGTTTTAATTTCTCCATCAAATCTTAATGAGATCCTTCCTGGGTAGAATAATCTTGGTTGTAGGTTTTTCTCCTTCATCACTTTAAATATGTCCTGCCACTCCTTTCTGGGTCGCTGAGTTTCTCCTGAAAGATCAGCTGTTAACCTTATGGGGATTCCCTTGTATGTTATTTGTTGTTTTTCCCTTGCTGCTTTTAATATTCTTTCTTTGTATTTAATTTTTGATAGTTTGATTAATATGTGCCTTGGTGTATTTCTCCTTGGATTTATCCTGTATGGGACTCTCTGTGCTTCCTGGACTTGATTAACTATTTCTTTTCCCATATTAGGGAAATTTTCAACTATAATCTCTTCAAATATTTTCTCAGTCCCTTCCTTTTTCTCTTCTTCTTCTGGCACCCCTATAATTCAAATGTTGGTTTGTTTAGTGTTGTCCCAGAGGTCTCTGAGACTGTCCTCAATCCTTTTCATTCTTTTTTCTTTCTTCTGCTCTGCAGTAGTTATTTCCACTATTTTATCTTCCAGGTCACTTATCCGTTCTTCTGTCTCAGTTATTCTGCTATTGATCCCTTCTAGAGAAGTTTAAATTTCATTTATTGTGTTGTTCATCACTGTTTGTTTGCTCTTTCGTTCTTCTAGGTCCTTGTTAAATGTTTCTTGTATTTTCTCCACTCTATTTCCAAGATTTTGGATCATCTTTACTATCATTATTCTGAATTCTTTTTCAGGTAGACTGCCTATTTCCTCTTCATTTGTTAGGTCTGGTGGGTTTTTATCTTGCTCCTTCATCTGCTGTGTGTTTTTCTGTCTTCTCATTTTGCTTATCTTACTGTGTTTGGGGTCTCCTTTTTGCAGGCTGCAGGTTCGTAGTTTCTGTTGTTTTTGGTGTCTGCTCCCCATGGCTAAGGTTGGTTCAGTGGGTTGTGTAGGCTTCCTGGTGGAGGGGACTAGTGCCTGTGTTCTGGTGGATGAGGCTGGATCTTGTCTTTCTGGTGGGCAAGTCCACGTCTGGTGGTGTGTTTTTGGGGTGTCTGTGGCCGTATTATGATTTTAGGCAGCGTCTCTTCTAATGGGTGGGGTTGTGTTCCTGTCTTGCTCGTTGTTTGGCATGGGGTGTCCAGCACTGTAGCTTACTGGTCGTTGAGTGGAGCTGGGTCTTGGCATTGAGATGGAGATCTCTGGGAGATTTTCGGCGTTTGATATCACGTGGAGCTGGGAGGTCTCTTGTGGTCCAGTGTCCTGAACTTGGTTCTCCCTCCTCAGAGGCACAGCCCTGATGCCTGGCTGGAGCACCAAGAGCATGTCATCCACATGGCTCAGAATAAAAGGATGCAAAAAAAAAAAGAAAGAAAGAATAAGATAAAATAAAATAAAGTAAAATAAAATAGTTATTAAAATAAAAAATAATGATTAAAATTTTTTTAAAGTAATAAAAAAAAGAAAGTAGAGAGTAACCTAACCAAAAAAACAAATCCACCAATGATAAGAAGTGCTAAAAACTATACTAAAACAAACAAACCAACAAATAAAAAACCGGACAGACAGAACCCTAGGACAAATGGTAAAAAGAAAGCTATACAGAGAAAATCACACACAGAAGCATACACATACACACCCATAGAAAGAGAAAAATGGAAAAAAAATATATATTGTTGCTCCCAAAGTCCACCCCCTCAATTTGGGATCATTCGTTGTCTGTTCAGGTATTCCATAGGTGCAGGGTCCCTGGATCATGGGACCCTGTGAGTGGCGGGCTGCACAGGCTCCCAGGAGGGGAGGTGTGGATAGTGACCTGTGCTCACACACAGGCTTCTTGGTGGCAGCAGCAGCAGCCTTAGCATCTCATGCCAGTCTCTGGGGTCTGTGCTGATAGCCGCGGCTCGTGCCCATATCTGGATCTCCTTTAAGCGGCGGTCTGAATCCCCTTTCCTATCGCACCAGGAAACAAAGAGGCAAGAAAAAGTCTCTTGTCTCTTCGCCAGGTCCAGACCTTTTTCCGGACTCCCTCCCGGCTAGCTGTGGTGCACCAGCTCCCTTCAGGCTGTGTTCACGCCGCCAACCCCAGTCCTCTCCCTGCGCTCCGACCGAAGCCCGAGCCTCAGCTCCCAGCCTCCGCCTGCCCCGGTGGGTGAGAAGACAAGACTCTCGGGCTGGTGAGTGCCGGTTGGCCCCGATCCTCTGTGCGGGAATCTCTCCGCTTTGCCCTCTGCACCCCTGTGGCTGCGCTCTTCTCCGTGGCTCCGAAGCTTCCCCCCTCCGCCACCCGCAGTCTCCGCCCGTGAAGGGGCTTCTAGTGTGTGGAAACCTTTCCTCCTTCACAGCTCCCTCCCACTGGTGCAGGTCCCATCCCTATTCTTTTGTCTCTGTTTTTTCTTTTTTCTTTTGCCCTACCCAGGTACATGGGGAGTTTCTTGCCCTTTGCGAGGTCTGAGGTCTTCTGTCAGCGTTCAGTAGGTGTTCTGTAGGTGTTGTTCCACATGTAGTTGTATTTCTGATGTATTTGTGGTGAGGAAGGTGATCTCTGCGTCTTACTCTTCTGCCATCTTGAAGCTCCTCCTAGGTTATCTTTCAAATGATATTGATTGGAAACTAATCTTGAGGTCCTCTTGGTAGAAAATAATTTTTTTTCGTTTAACATTTAATTTTATTTTTTGAATGGATAATATGTTCACATGATTCAAAAGTCAGAACCAGGACTTCCCTGGTGGTCCAGTGGTAAAGAATCCACCTTCCAGTGCAGGGGATGCAGGTTCGATCCCTGGCCAGGGAACTAAGATCTCACATGCTGCGGGACAACTAAGCCCGCACGCCACAACTACTGAGCCCTCACACCTCAACTAGAGAGCCTGCGTGCCAAAAGCTACGGAGCCCACGCACGCTGAAGCCTGCGCGCCACAGCTAGAGTAGAGAAAACCCGCACACGAGAACTAGAGAGAAGCCCACACGCCACAATTAGAGAGCCTGCAACAAAGAGCCAGTGCACACCTCAAGGAAAGATCCTGTATGCCTCAACAAAGATCCTGCATGCCACAACTAAGACCCGATGCAGCCAAAAATAAATAACTAATAAATTTTTAAAGAGAGAACAACATAAAAAGTTATATGTTGTGAGGTGTTATGCCCATTCCTTCCCCTATCCTCCTGTTACCTGTTCCTTTATCCCCTAGAGGTAACCATTTTTATTAATTTCTTGTATATCCTCTTATACAATGCCAGCAAATATGAAAATATATTCTTATATCCCTCTTTCTTACACAAAAGATAGCATATATGTGGTTCTTTACCTCAATTTTTTCAGTTAGGCCCGCAGTCTGGAGTTAAGACCAGATTTGCACTGGGAGATCTTATTCATTTTTTTAATATCTGCATAGTATTCCTTGTATGGCTGTCACAGAGTTTATTTAACCAGTTCCCTATTTGTTGACATAGGGTTGTCCCAATATTTTTGCTATTATAAACAATACTGCAATGAGTGACTTGTATATATGTTTTATCTGGAAGTGTATCCATAGAATAAATTCCAGAAGTGAAATTATTTAGCCAATGGGTCTTGAAATTTTGATAGATATTGTCAATTTGCTTTCCATTAGAGTTGTACCATTGTGTACTCCCCTTACCATCCCCACCCCCCTGCAGTGTATGAAAGTGCCTGTGTTCCCACAGTACAGTGAGAAGTGAATATACTTAGAAACCTAACTTGGTACTTAAAGTGCTCAACGCAATCTCTGTAACATAGCTGCTCGCTCTGAGCATCTTCTCTAATGGTATAACTCCAAGTAGCATTGGCTGAACTTTCTGCTGAGTGCAACTTAATCTTTTTCTCTTAAATCTTTTAAAGGGTGAAATACAACACACGCACATAGAAAAGTTCAGAGAACAGCAATGCATAGCTTAATAAATGATTGTGAAATGAACACACATGGACCACAACCCAGATCAAGAAAGGGAGCATTTACAGCACTCCAGAAAGGCCTTGGTGTGCCCTCCCTCCTCACAAAGAAGTCACTGTCCTGATTTTTTTTTTAGAACGTATTCAGTTCCTGGTGTTCTTTCCACTTTGCCTTCCTATATATGCAACCTTAAACATTACAGGTTAGTTTTGCTTGGGTTTGAACTTTATATAAATAGAAGAATACAATCTTTACTCTTTTGTATTATGGTAAACTACACATAACATAAAATTTACCTTATTAACTATTTTAAAGTGTACAGTTCAGTGATATTAATTACATTCACATTGTTGTGAAGCCATCCCCACAGACCATCCCCACAACTCTTTTCATCCTGTAAAACTGAAACTCTATACCTATTAAACAATAACGCTCCATTCTCCCCTCCCCCCAGCTCCTGGCAACCACCATTTTATCTTCTGTCTGTATGATTTTGACTATTCTAAGTACCTCAGATAAGGGGAATTATAGCATTTGTCTTTTTGTGATTGGCTTATTTCATTTAGTATAATGGCCTCAAGGTTCATCCATGTTTTACCATATTGTAGAATTTCCTTCCTTTTAAAATTTGAGTAATACTCTTTTGCATGGATAGACCACATTTTGGTAATCTATTCATCTGTTGATGGACACTTGAGCTGCCTCTTGTTTTAGCTATTGTGAATAATGCTGTTATGAACATGGGTATACAAATATCTCTTTGAGGCCTTGCTTTCAGTTCTTTTGGTATATACCCAGGAGTGGAATTGCTAGATCATGTGGTTCATATAAATAGAATAGTAGAGTCTCTACTCTTTTGTGTTTGACTTGTTTCAGTTAAATTTTGTTGGTGAGGTGTATCCATATTGATGTCTGTAGCTATATTTCATTCATTTTGGGAGTCTTATTCCATTGTATGAATATGTTACGATTTACCCTTTCTGCTCCTGATGGATCTGTGAGTTGTTTATAACTTGGGTCTACAGTACTACAAACAGTGTTGCTGTGAACATTTTGGCAGGTGCCTCTGCTACGTACATTTCTACTTTGTGTGCACCTAGGATTGGGATTGCTGACTCATAGGGTGTGTACCTTCAGCCTTACCTGACTTGGATTATGTTACAGTGAAGAGAATGAGAAAACCTGAGTTAGACAGATATTGTTTTGAATTTTATTTTTAAAATCCTTTCAAAAGATAATTTCATTTTTTAGGTCTTTTGCTCTTGGTAGATGTATCCCCCACATTTTGTAGCACAAGGTTTCTGTGTGTGGGCTATGACCCATAGGACACAGAAGGATGACTGTTGATGTCTCCTAGACATCTAGAACAGGGGCTAGCAAACTAAATCCCCATAATCTGTTTTCATAAATGAACTTCTGTTGGCACACAGCCACACCCATCATTTACATATTGTCTATGATTGCTTTTGTGCTACCATGGCAGAGTTGAGTGATTGTGGCAGAGATTGTATGGCCCGCAAAGCTCACCCCAAATCTCCTAGATGGCTATTGCTGCCATGACAAATTACCACAAATATGGTGATTTAAAACAACACAGATTTCTTATTTTATAGTTTTTTAGGTCAGAAGTCTCACAGGGTCTCACTGGACTAAAATCAAGGTGTTGGTAGGGCCAGCATTCTCTTCTGGCAGCTCTAGGGTAAAGTCTGTTTCCTTGCCTTTTCCAGCTTCTAGAGGCTGCTTGCATTCCTTGGGTCATGGCCCCCTTTTCCATCTTCAAAGCCAGCAATGTTGCATCTCTCTGTGCCTTTCTTCAGTAGCCACATCACCCTGTGACCACTGCTGGGAGAGCTTATCTGATTTTAAGGACCCATATGATTAGATTGGGCCCTAGACTACTCACATAGTCCAGGATAAGCTCCCTCTCTCAAGATCCTTAATCACATCATTGATGTTCCTTCTACCATGTAGGCTAACATATTAATAGGTTCTGGGGATTAGGACATAGACATGTTTGTGGGCCCTTATTCTGCCTAGCATACTAACCCTTTCCAGAAAAAGTTTGCCAACTCCTGATCAAAAACAAAACGTTGAGGAATTTCTAGTTGGAATCTAATGTAATCTAATAGGAATATAACTTCCTAGTCAAGAATTTGGCACTTCCATAATCTTTAGCTTCTCCCGCAATCTACCTAAAGTCATCCTGGTAAATGAGACAAGTGGCAGGGCTGTATTATGGACACTTGAGCGCAGTGGAGGAATTAAAGTACAGACAGTCCCTTGATGCCTTTCTCTTGCAAAATTTTGTGTTCTCTGAATTTCCCAGTGGACTTAAACAGCATCAAATTCAGTAGCAATCTCTCCCAACAGGCCAGCAAATCCTCATTTGTCTTCTAGTATTCTGACAGGTATTAGCATTTTCCAACTCAGCCGAAAATGACCTCACTGAGATCACATTATAAAGCTCTGTTAAACATGATTGGCAATATAAAGTGATCAAGAGCTACCTTTCCCATATTTACTGAACATATTAATAGTCTGAAATGATTCTAATATTTTAGCTACCTGGTATGTATATATTCAGTGGGACAGATAATAAATTTTAGAGCAAGTTTTTGAAAGACTGAAACATTAGGATTTCATGTTTTTTGTATATTTTAAAAGGTCTCTGGTGGGGGAGGGACAAATTGGGAGATTGGGATTGACATATACACACTACTATGTATAAAATAGATAGCTAATAAGGACCTGTTGTACAGCACAGGGATCTCTCCTTAATTCTTTGTAATGGCGTATGTGGGAAAAGAATCTGAAAAAGAGTGGATATAGGTATATGTATAACTGATGCACTTTGCTGTACACCTGAAACTAACACTAACCTTGTAAGTCAACTATACACCAATAATTTTTTTTATTAAATAAAATAAAAATTATCAAAGAAAAAACTTTTTTAAAGATCTCTAATTGAATTTTTCAATCAAAATCTATAAAAATAAATCTAAAATTCTTTCCTATTATGTGCAATTAAATGAATGTATCTTGAATTTAACCCAGCTTTTTGGTGTGCACAATATACATATTTCTGAATAAAAATTCCACACTAGGTAAGACAAATTCTTGTTATCATATAAGACAGCCCAAGAAATAGCATCTCCCAGGGAAGTCACTAGTGTGGGATCAAGGGGCTGGCCACAGGGGCTTTCTCTGAAAATGTAGAAGGCATGCGTGTCAGTTCTGCACCTGACCTGAGATTGTGAGGGATCCCAGGTACCCAAGGGATGTACGTTCAACCCATAGGTATTAGCTAGGAAGCTGTGACTACAGCTGCAAGATGATGGTTGGGGGTAGCCAAAGGCTATCACTAGTGAATTGCCTATCAAAAGGCTTGAGTGACAAGGGCTTTGCCGAAAGTGTCTTTCATGGGGAGTGGGGTGTGGGGTTGGGCAGGTATGAGTGCTGTGCTAAAAAGTCTTGATTAGCTTTAGTTAATCCAGTGTATTAATCAGGATAGGACAGGTTATGCTGTAAGAACAAACATCTATCAAGTGTCAGTGGCTTAACATAACAAAACTATTTTTTTAATTTAATTTAATTTATTTTTTATACAGCAGGTTTATATTAGTTATCCATTTTATACATATTAGTGTATATATGTCAATCCCCATCTCCCAATTCATCACTCCCCGCTCCCGGCCACTTTCCCCCCTTGGTGTCGATACGTTTGTTCTCTACATCTGTGTCTCTATTTCTGCCCTGCAAACTGGTTCATCTGTATCATTTTTCTACGTTCCACATATATGTGTTAATGTACGATATTTGTTTTTCTCTTTCTGACTTACGTCACTCTGTATGACAGTCTCTAGATTCATCCACGTCTCTACAGATGACCCAATTTCCTTCCTTTTTATGGCTGAGTAATATTCCATTGTATATATGTACCACATCTTCTTTATCCATTCATCTGTCGATGGGCATTTAGGCTGCTTCCATGACCTGGCTATTGTAAATAGTGCTGCAATGAACATTGGGGTGCATGTGTCTTTTTGAATTATGGTTTTCTCAGGGTATATGCCCAGTAGTGGGATTGCTGGGTCATATGGAAATTCTGTTTTTAGTTTTTTAAGGAACCTCCATACTGTTCTCCATAGTGGCTATATCAATTTACATTCCCACCAACAGTGCAGGAGGGTTCCCTTTCCTCCACACCCTCGCCAGCATTAGTTGTTTGGAGATTTTCTGATGATGCCCTTTCTGACTGGTGTGAGGTGATACCTCATTGTAGTTTTGATTTGCGTTTCTCTAATAATTAGTGATGTTGAGCAGCTTTTCATGTGCTTCTTGGCCATCTGTATGTCTTCTTTGGAGAAATGTCTATTTAGGTCTTCTGCCCATTTTTTTATTGGGTTCTTTTCTTTTTTAATATTGAGTTGCATTAACTGTTTATATATTTTGGAAATTAATCCTTTGTCAGTTGCTTCATTTGCATATATTTTCTCCCATTCTGAGGGTTGTCTTTTTGTCTTGTTTATGGTTTCCTTTGCTGTGCAAGAGCTTTTAAAGCTTCATTAGGTCCCATTTGTTTATTTTTGTTTTTATTTCCATTTCTCTAGGAGGTGGGTCAAAAAGGATCTTGCTGGGATTTATGTCATAGTGTTCTTCCTATGTTTTCCTCTAAGACGTTTATAGTGCCCGGTCTTACATTTAGGTCTCTAATCCATGTTGAGTTTATTTTTGTGGATGGTGTTAGGGAGTGTTCTAATTTCATTCTTTTACATGTAGCTGTCCAGTTTTCCCAGCACCACTTATTGAAGAGACTGTCTTTTCGCCATTGTATATCCTTGCCTCCTTTGTCATAGATTAGTTGACCATAGATGCGTGGGTTTATCTCTGGGCTTTCTATCTTGTTCCATTGATCTATGTTTCTGTTTTTGTGCCAGTGCCATATTGTCTTGATTACTGTAGCTTTGTAGTAGAGTCTGAAGTCAGGGAGTCTGATTCCTCCAGCTCCGTCTTTTTTCCCTCAAGACTGCTTTGGCTATTCTGGGTCTTTTGTGTCTCCATACAAATTTGAAGATTTTTTGTTCTAGTTCTGTAAAAAAATGCCATTGGTAATTTGATAAGGATTCCATTGAATCTGTAGATTGCTTTGGGTAGTACAGTCATTTTTACAGTATTGATTCTTCCAATCCAAGAACATGGTATATCTCTCCATCTGTTGGTATCACCTTTAATTTCTTTCATCACTGTCTTATAGTTTTCTGCATACAGGTCTTTTGTCTCCCTAGGTAAGTTAATTCCTAGGTATTTTATTCTTTTTGTTGCAGTGGTAAATGGGAGTGTTTCCTTAATTTCTCTTTCAGATTTTTCATCATTAGTGTATAGGAATGCAAGAGACTTCTGTGCATTCATTTTGTATCCTGCAACTTTACCAAATCTATTGATTAGCTCTAGTAGTTTTCTGGTGGTATCTTAGGATTCTCTGTCTATAGTATCATGCCATCTGCAGACAGTGACAGTTTTACTTCTTCTTTTCCAATTTGTATTCCTTTTATTTCTTTTTCTTCTTTGATTGCTGGGGCTAGGACTTCCAAAACTATGTTGAATAGTAGTGGTGCGAGTGGACATCCTTGTCTTGTTCCTGATCTTAGAGGAAATGCTTTCAGTTTTTCACCATTGAGAATGATGTTTGCTGTGGGTTTGTCGTATATGGCCTTTATTATGTTGAGGTAGGTTCTCTCTATGCCCACTTTCTGGAGAGTTTTCATCATAAATGGGTGTTGAATTTTGTCAAAAGTTTTTTCTGCATCTATTGAGATAATCATATGGTTTTTATTCATCAATTTGTTAATATGGTGTATCACATTGATTGATTTGTGTGTATTGAAGAATCCTTGCATCCCTGGGATAAACCCCACTTGATCATGGTGTATGATCCTTTTAATGTGCTTTTGGATTCTGTTTGCTAGTATTTTGTTGAGGATTTTTGCATCTATATTCATCAGTGATATTGGTCTGTAATTTTCTTTTTTTGGAGTATCTTTGTCTGATTTTAGTATCAGGGTGATGGTAGCTTCATAGAATGAGTTTGGGAGTGTTCTTTCCTCTGCAGTTTTTTCGAAGAGTTTGAGAAGGATGGGTGTTAGCTCTTCTCTAAATGTTTGATAGAATTCACCTGTGAAGCCATCTGGTCCTGGACTTCTGTTTGTTGGAAGATTTTTAATCACAGTTTCAATTTCAGTGCTTGTGATTGGTCTGTTCATATCTTCTGTTTCTTCCTGGTTCATTCTTGGAAGGTTATACCTTTCTAAGAATTTGTCCACTTCTTCCAGGTTGTCCATTTTATTGGCATAGAGTTGCTTGTAGTAGTCTCTTAGGATGCTTTGTATTTCTGTGGTGTCTGTTGTAACTTCTCCTTTTTCATTTCTAATTTTATTGTTTGAGTCCTCTCCCTCTTTTTCTTGATGAGTCTGGCTAATGCTTTATCAATTTCGTTATCTTTGCAAAGAAACAGCTTTTAGTTTTATTGATCTTTGCTATTGTTTTTTTAGTCTCTATTTCATTTATTTCTGCTCTGATCTTTATGATTTCTTTCCTTCTACTAACTTTGGTTTTTGTTTGTTCTTCTTTGTCTACATCCTTTAGGTGTAAGGTTAGGTTGTTTATTTTAGATATTTCTTGTTTCTTGAGGTAGGCTTGTATTGCTGTAAAGTTCCCTCTTAGAACTGCTTTTGCTGCATCCCGTAGGTTTTGGATCATTGTGATTTTGTTGTCATTTGTCTCTAGGTATTTTTTGATTTCCTCTTTGATTTCTTCAGTGATCTCTTGGTTATTTAGTAATGTATTGTTTAGCCTCCATGTGTTTGTGTTTTTTTACGTTTTGTTCCCTGTAATTGACTTCTAATCTCATAGTGCTGTGGTCAGAAAAGATGCTCGATATGATTTCAATTTTCTTAAATTTACTGAAGCTTGGTTTGTGACCCAAGATGTGATCTATCCTGGAGAATGTTCCATGTGCACTTGAGAAGAAAGTGTAATCTGGTATTTTTGGATGGAATGTCCTATAAACATCCGTTAAATCTGTCTGGTCTATTGTGTCATTTAAAGCTTGTGTTTCCTTATTAATTTTCTGTTTGGGTGATCTGTCCATTGGTGTAAGTGAGGCGTTAAAGTCCCGACTATGATTGTGTTACTGTCGATTTCCCCTTTTATAGCTGTTAGCAGTTGCCTTATGTATTGAGGTGCTCCTATGTTGCATGCGTATATATTTATAATTATATCTTCTTTCTGGATTGATCCCTTGATCATTATGTAGTGTCCTTCCTTGTCTCTTTTAACATTCTGTATTTTAAAGTCTATTTTATCTGGTATGAGTATCGCTACTCCAGCTTTCTTTTGATTTCCGTTTGCATGGAATATCTTTTTCCATCCCCTCAGTTTCAGTCTGTATGTGTCCCTAGGTCTGAAGTGGGTCTCTTGTAGACAGCATATATATGGGTCTTGTTTTTGTATCCATTCAGTGAGCCTGTGTCTTTTGGTGGGAGCATTTAATCCATTCACGTTTAAGGTAATTATCGATATGTATGTTCGTATTACCGTTTTCTTAATTGTTATGGGTTTGTTTTTGTACGTCCTTTTATTCTCTTGTATTTCCCACTTAGAGAAATTCCTTTAGCATTTGTTGTAGAGCTGGTTTGGTGGTGCTGAATTCTCTTAGCTTTTGCTTGTCTCTAAAGCTTTTGATTTCTCCATCGAATCTCAATGAGATCCTTGCTGGGTAGAGTAATCTTGGTTGTAGGTTCTTCCCTTTCATCACTTTAAATATATCATGCCACTCCGTTCTGGCTTGTAGAGTTTCTGCTGAGAAATCAGCTCTTAACGTTATGGGAGTTCCCTTGTATGTTATCTGTCGTTTTTCCCTTGTTGCTTTCAATAATTTTTCTTTGTCTTTAATTTTTGCCAATTTGATTACTGTGTGTCTCCACGTGTTTCTCCTTGGGTTTATCCTGTATGGGACCCTCTGTACTTCCTGGACTTGGGTGGCTATTTCTTTTCCCGTGTTAGGGAAGTTTTCAACTATAATCTTCTTCAAATATTTTCTCAGATCCTTTCTCTCTCTCTTCTCCTTCTGGGATCCCTATAATGAGAATGTTGGTGCATTTAATGTTGTCCCAGAGGTCTCTTAGGCTGTCTTCATTGCTTTTCATTCTTTTTTCTTTATTCTGTTCCGCAGCAGTGAATTCCACCATTCTGTCTTCCAGGTCACTTATCCGTTCTTCTGCCTCAGTTATTCTGCTATTGATTCCTTCTAGTGTATTTTTCTTTTCTTTTTGCGGTACGCGGGCTTCTCACTGTTGTGGCCTCTCCCGTTGCGGAGCACAGGTTCCGGATGCGCAGGCTCAGTGGCCATGGCTCACGGGCCCAGCCACTCCGCGGCATGTGGGATCTTCCCAGACCGGGGCACAGACCTGTGTCCCCTGCATCAGCAGGCAGGCTCTCAACCACTGCACCACCATGGAAGCCCCTAGTGTATTTTTAATTTCAGTTATTGTATTGTTCATGTCAGTTTGTTCTTTAATTCTTCTAGGTGTTTGTTCTTTAATTCTTCCAGGTCTTTGTTAAACATTTCTTGCATCTTCTCAATCTTTGCCTCCATTCTTTTCCCTTGGTCCTGGATCATCTTCACTATCATTCTGAATTCTTTTTCTGGAAGCTTTCCTGTCTCCACTTCATTTAGTTGTTTTTCTGGGGTTTTATCTTGTTCCTTCCTCTGGTACATAGCTCTGTGCCTTTTCATCTTGTCTACCTTTCTGTGAATGTGATGTTTGTTCCACAGCCTGCAGGATTGTAGTTCTTCTTGCTTCTGCTGTCTGTCTGCTGGTAGATGAGGCTAAGAGGCTTGTGCAAGTTTCCTGATGGGAGGGAATGGTGGTGGGTAGAGCTGGGTGTTGCTCTGGTGGGAAGAGCTCTGTAAAACTTTAATCTGCTTGTCTGCTGATGGATGAGGCTGGGTTCCCTCCCTGTTGGTTGTTTGGCCTGATGCAACCCGACACTGGAGCCTACCTGGCTCTTTGGTGGTGCTATTGGCGGACTCTGGGAGGGCTCAGGCCAAGGAGTACTTCCCAGAACTTCTGCTGCCAGTGTTCTTGTCCTCACGGTGAGCCACAGCCATCCCCCGCCTCTGCAGGAGACCCTCCAACATCAGTATGTAGGTCTGGTTCAGTCTCCTATGGGTCACTGCTCCTTCCCCTGGGTCCCAGTGTGCACACTACTTTGTGTGTGCCCTCCAAGAGTGGAGTCTCTGTTTCCCCCTGTCCTGTCAAAGTCCTGTAATCAAATCCCGCTAGCCTTCAAAGTCTGATTCTCTAGGAATTCCTCCTCCCATTGCCAGACCCCCAGGTTGGGAAGCCCGACGTGGGGCTCAGAACCTTCACTCCAGTGGGTGGACTTCTGCGGTATAAGTCTTCTCCAGTTTGTGAGTCACCCACCCAGCAGTTATGGGATTTGATTTTATTGTGATTGTGCCCCTCCTTCTGTCTCATTGTGGCTTCTCCTTTGTCT
Source organism: Delphinus delphis (assembly GCF_949987515.2). Lineage (NCBI taxonomy): Eukaryota > Metazoa > Chordata > Mammalia > Artiodactyla > Delphinidae > Delphinus > Delphinus delphis. The sequence goes on from NC_082704.1 coordinate 111,397,094, forward strand.
TTGGATGTGGGTATCTTTTTTGGTGAGTTCCAGTGTCTTTCTGTTGTTGATTGTTCAGCAGTTAGTTGTGATTCTGGTGTTCTCGAAAGAAGGAGTGCATGCATGTCCTTCTGCTCCGCCATCTTGAACCAGTCTCTCCAAAACTTTATTTCTTATTTATGCTATGAATCCCTCAGGGATCAATTGAGGTTTTGTTTTTGTCATCATCAGACCTAGGTTGAAGGGAGAATCACCGTGTAGAGCACTACAAGTCACTGGAGCAGAGGGAGAAGAGAATATGGCAAAACATGCACTTGCCCTTAAAGCTTCTACCCCAGAGATGATACATACCCCTTCTCCTCATGTTCTATCAATCAAAGTACAGGAATGCAGTTTTGAAGTGTATATGAAGAAGAATTTTCTGAAAATTTGAATAAAGCCACCTCCTGGTCATGGCCTGTAAGGCCCTGCAAGATCTGGCCCCTGTTGGCCACTCAAATCAAATCTCATGCCGTTCTTTCCTACCTGGCTTGGTTCTAGGCATGCTCACCTTTCTACGAATGCCAACAACACGCCAGGCTCTTTTCTGCCGCAGGACTTTTGCACTTTCTGTTCCCTTTGCCTGGAAGGCCCTTTCTTTACCTTTTTTATAGTTAGCTCCTTCCCATTCTTTTGGACTCAGCTTCAGTGTTGCCTCCACATGGAGGCTTTCCCTGACCATTCAGTCTAAATTAATACCCACTTCTTGTCACTTATTTTCTCTCCCAGTACCCACATACATCAGCCTTAGCATTAGTCATAATGTATAGTTACTGTATGTATGTATGTATGTATGTATCTATCTATTTTCTGACTCCATCCATGTACAAGCTCCATGTGGGCAGAAAACTTATCTATCATTTCACCACTAAATCTCTAGCACCTTCACATACTAGGTGCTCAATACATGTTTACTGAATGAATAATAGGCCCTTTTATGGATCTTTTTTCAAGCATACCCAAGAGTAGGGAGAATAATATAATGAACTCTGACATCCCCATCACCAGGCTTCAGCAGTTTTCAACTCATGGCAAATCTTGCTTCATCTAGATCCCCAGCCAGTCCTCTCCTGAATTATTTTGAAGCAATCCAAGATATGATATAACTATTTTCTGCAAATAATAAATGTTTCAGTATGTACCTCTAAGAGATAAGGATGCTTTTTTAAAAAATAACCACAATAAGATTATCACACCTTCTAATCTTATCAGTACAGCTTAGAGCTGTCCCTGAAGAGCACAGGCTGCTTCAGAAAGATACAAGCGCCTGGGTGGTTGACGAATGTTTACTGAGCCCCTACTCTGTGCCAGCCATAGATTTCGAAGTGAATCATACAGACAGGGTTCCAGGAGCTGATGTTCTGGGGAAGGGGCAACAGTCAGAATTGTGAGCTGGGGCCTCCTTCCCCACAGAGCTCCCCAACACGGGCTGTGTCCAAGTCAGTCTGTAAAGATGTCATGCCAAGGAGTTCTGCTTTACAGGGGGGACTGGTGCATCTTAAAGCTTACGGATTCTTATTTTCATGCTGTTTTTGCCTTCATTTGACCCAATTCCTTATTTATGTCTCAAAATATTTGTATGAAAAGCATTTTCTTTGGTTTCTCTTTGCAAGAAATGACCTGGATTTTTCTCAATTCTCTGTGATTTACCCATTATGTTTACCAAACAGGTCACTAAGGGGGTGGGTGGCCAGGACTTCTCCTAGCCCGTATGCCATCTGTGTATGAATGTAAAAGGCATGGCTTGCCCTGGGCCGAGCAGCCTATATTAGGGTACAAGGCTTGGTGTGCAGACCATGGAGTTGGATTTTAGAGCCTTCTTGCCCCCTCAGTCAAGCACTCACCCTTGTGAGTAAACCACCTCTAAATCAGTACATGGCATGCCTGAAGGTGGTTATCTGTTCAGGGTGATTTCCTGACTATTTTAATTTTGTGCAACTTATGTTCTTGCCCCCAAACACAAGTAATTCAGTAAAACCATTAAATGCAAAGGTGAGAAATGGCATGTGTTTTGTGACAGATATCTGCTGTTCATTTGTCAAAATCCAACTTTGTGTGTGAGGAATAGTTAGTGGGACGATAGCGTTATGATTATAAAGCATGGTATTTTACAAAGTTCTCAATTCTACTGACAGCCAACTATGTGAATTATTTCATAAAAGTGTGGTATGCCTGTCTCATTCTGATGTATTTGTGAAAAATGATACATGGATAATAAATCCAGGGTTTATAAACTTACTTCTTGTCCAGAAGCAGATGTCATTATAATGTCTGCTGTCATGGAAACAGTTGGGATTTTTCAGACATGTGAGGGCACCTCAATAGGTTGAAAATGCGTAGATGTGTTACACTCCTTCTGTCCCTTAAATTTTCTTCAAATTTTTCCTTTTGGAGGAAAAATACATTGCAAGAATAAAAAACCTAAAACATGTTGAAATAGCACACTTTCAATTTGAGAAGGCTAGTTTTTCCCCACTATTTAAGCAAAGGAAGAGGTAGTAGTTCTGGGTACCAAAGAACTAGCTGAAGTTCTGCACTTCTGTTTAGCATGGTATAGCATGTATATGGCAAGAGGCCGGAGGAATGGTATGTGTTACCTTGCCCTGTACTGGAACCGGCAGTTCAGTGGTGTTCTGTCCAGTGTGTCGGCCACAGCTACGTGTAGCTACCGAGCACTTGAAATGTGGCTAGCCTGAACCGAGGTGTGCTATAAGGACAAAACACACACTGATTTTAGAGACTTGGTATGAAAAAGAATGTAAAATCTCTCATTAATAACTTTTTAATACTGACTTCATGTTGAATGGTATTTTACATATGTTGGGTTAAACATTATGATATTAAGATTATTTTTACCTGTTCCGTCTCATCCTTTATAATGTGATTACTAGAAAACTTGAAATTATCTATGTGGGTCACAATTATGTATTTTTTTGGACAGTGTTGATTTAGATATAAACAGTGCCAGCATGATGCCTAGATGTCTGGTCAACTGTGACAACCCAAAGCTCATCCATCCCTGTGAATATTTTCTCTGTCTGGCAGCCAGTTAGACTGCTGGCCTGGTTTTCTCTGAGCAGACACAGGCAGAGAGGAAGGTATTGTGGAGATGGGGTGGGCAGGGGCACGTGCGTTATAAAACAGCTTTCCAGCGGCATACTTACTAGGTGACTTGAGGCAAACCTCAGTGAAACCCCCTTGACTGCTTCCAGCCAGACCTCCCCTCATGGTGGTCTGCCTGTCCCCAGGTGTTCTGTTAATCTCTTTGGAGCAAATCGCATTATCTAAGACATTTAACTATTTGGAAGAATTTGACATTACATGGTAAGGGCTGCAATACACATATGGATATTTTATTTTATGTGGAATTTTTGGACAGGAAAAGAACTAACCTAAGTCCAGTGAATTTGGAAAAGGTGGCAAACTTGTGGCAGAGTCCTGGTTGATATACTTCATTGCAAATCCATTTTTCTTTCCACACTATCTGAAAGTCCAGATTTCTCGTATTAGGGTTTATAAGGTGTAAATCTCTTTTTAAAGAGAAAAATCCCTGCTGCTGCAATTCCTTCATGATACCCATGTATATATTTGGATTCAGTTAGTGTACAACATTTTCAACAATTGCTGAATGCCTCCTGAATGTTGGATCTTTATTTATTTATAAGAAACAAACTATTTTACCATATTTTTACAAGGTAGGTACTTTGATCCCATTCTACAAATGAAGAAACTAAGATTCAAATGCTTATGTAAGTTTCCCAAGGCTTCAAAGCTGCTCAGTGGTAGATGGACTGAAGATTTGAAAACAGGTATTTCTGGCTCCAAAGTTTAAGTTCTTTCCTCCAGTAAACTCACTGCCTCCTTTTAAAACACGGAGCAAGAATTGTTCCAGAGCCACAAAATTCTACATGTAAACTGAAGGCTTGGGTCTGCTCTAAAGGCTGGCTTTATTCTAGATTCTGAGAGGTCCTCAAAGTGGGAGGGCCCACTGCCAAGGATAAGTGGGCAAGGAGGAAATCAGTGAAGACTTCAGAGAAAAGCAGTAAAGAGAACAGGACTGTAAGCCAAATGTCAAACTCCTCATCATTGGCCTTCAGACCCTGGACAGATCATTTAATTTCTGTGGGTCTTACTGCCTTTACTTGAAAAGTCGAGATGGTATTTGTCCACTCTGCCTCCTTTAGGGGTCACAATATGGACCAAATTTAGATATTGTCTGGAAAGTGCTTTGTAAACTCTAAAATGCTCTACAAATAATGTATTATTAAAGTAAAATTATGTTTTCGTATTTTCTTTTTTTAAAATATTTTTTAAAAATTAATTCATTTTTTAAACATCTTTTCTGGAGTATAATTGCTTTACAATGATTTGTTAGTTTCTGCTGTATAACAAAGTGAAATCAGCTATACGTATACATATATCCCCATATCTTCTCCCTCTTGCGTCTCCCTCCCACCCCTCTAGGTGGTCACAAAGCACTAAGCTGATCTCCCTATGCTATGCAGCTGCTTCCCACTAGCTATCTATTTTACAAAAAAATTAGTTCATTTATTTTTGGTGCGTTGGGTCTTCGTTGCTGCATGCGGGCTTTCTCTAGCTGCGGCGAACGGGGGCTACTCTTCATTGCAGTGTGCGGGCTTCTCATTGCGGTGGCTTCTCTTGTTGCGGAGCGTGGGCTCTAGGCACGTGGGCTTCAGTAGCTGTGTCTCATGAGCTCAGTAGTTGTGGCTCACAGGCTCTAGAGCACAGGCTCAGTAGTTGTGGCGCATGGGCTTAGTTGCTCCGCGGCATGTGGGATCTTCCCAGACCAGGGATTGAACCCATGTCCCCTGTGTTGGCAGGTGGATTCTTAACAACTACCCCACCAGGGAAGTCCCTGTTCTTATTTTTTAATGTGGGATGATACTTGATTCCTCTTAAGTAGATAATTGTCAACTGAATTTTAAAAAAGCTTATTTGTTTGTGTATATTTCAAACAGAACAAACCTAAAGTTCATCATCTGGAACGGTCATGAGAGGGAATGAGTTTTAAACATGCTGTGGTGGTAATACAAAAAGCTCAATGGCTAGAAACTAATGCTCTGTGGCCAGAAAGGAACTTAAGGTCACTCTGGTCAATACCTGGAAATCTTCTTATTCCTAAGTGTAGAAGACATATTTGAAATAGACTATACTTGTTTTACTGAGGGACATAAAAATAAGACCTGAGTGAATTACAGAGACATACTGTGTTCTTGGATGGGAAGATTAGAAAAATAGTAGTTCCACCCAAATTAATTGATAACATGAACATAATCCCAATCAAAGTTCCCATGAGACATTATTGATAATTTAATGCAATTACTTTAAATTTTATGTGGAAAACTACTATGTATAAAATAGGTAACTAATGAGAACCTGCTGTATAGCACAGGGAACTCTACTCAATGCTCTGTGGTGACCTAAATGGGAAGGAAATCCAAAAAAGAGCGGATATAGGTGTACGTATAGCTGATTCACTTTGCTGTACAGCAGAAACTAGCACAACATTCTAAAGCACCTCTACTCCAATAAAAATTAATTTAAAAATTTATGTGGAAAAATAGCCAGGATAGTTCGAAAAAGAGGAGTAATAAGTGGAGGGTTGGCATTTAGCGTAGATTCCTATCTTCCTATCTTGGCCCCAATTCCTCACCTTCCCTTTGTAGCTCCGTCATTCATCATGTGACTTTGCAGTTCTTCTAAAGGCCCCTTAGTGTGGAGCTTAACCATGTGACTTGCTTTGGCCACTGGAATGTCAGTGGGAGTGCTAAGAGTCAGTTCTGAGCTTAGGGCTTGTGAGGCGTCCCAGGTTTCTACTTGTTTGTTGCATTTCTCATTGAGCCAGGAAGAATGCACCTTGGCTAGCCTGCTGGTTAAAGGAGGATGAGGGATGCATGGAGCAGAGCCACCTCATGTGACTTGTAGACCTGCAGTGAGAAGCAGATCTCCCCAGCCATTGCAGCCTGAAGCAGACCCACCTAGATAAGTTGAATTCCAGTCAATCGCAGATGCCTGCGTGATAATAAATGAATGTTGTTTTAACCCTTAGGTTTTAGGGTGGCTTGTTACGCAGCAATAGGTAACTGATATGGCCTTATAACAGATGGAAATCTATTGTGTTGTTATAGCCAGTATGAGGTGGAAACAACATTCAATTTTGGGTCTTTTTTATTCCAAAGACCACATCTTGCTTTCCTGAGAAAGTTAATTCAAGGTTTGTGTTAAGAGACAGTGGCCAGGGGTTCCCCGGTAGTGCAGTGGTTAAGAATACGCCTGCCAATGCAGGGGACACAGGTTCAAGCCCCGGTCCGGGAAGATCCCACATGCCCCAGAGCAGCTAAGCCCGCATGCCACAACTACTGAGCCTGCGCTCTAGAGCTCGAGAGCCACAACTACTGAAGCCCACAAGCCACAACTACCGAAGCCCGCATGCCTAGAGCCCGTGCTCCACAACGAGAGAAGCCACCGCAGTGAGAAGCCTGCACAACACAACGAAGAGTAGCCCCCACTTGCTGCAAGTAGAGAAAGCCTGCATGCAGCAACAAAGACCCAACGCAGCCAAAAATAATAATAAATAAATAAATAGTAATAAAATTTATTAAAAAAAAGACAGTGGCCATACCACCCAAAGCAATCTACAGATTTTTTTTCAATCTACAGATTTAATGCAACCTCTCCATGACATTTTTCACAGAAATAGAACTAATAACCCTAAAATTTATGTGGAACCATAAAAGACCCAGAATTGCCAAAGCAATCCTCAGGAAAAAGAACAAAGTTGGAGGTATAACCCTCCCAGACTTAGACAATACTACAAAGCTACAGTAATCTAAACAGCTGATACCATGGCACAAAAACAGACGTATCGATCAATGGAACAGAATAGAAAGCCCAAAAATAAACCCACACACCAAGGGTCAATTAATCTTTGACAAAGAAGGCAAAAATATACAATGGAGAAAAGTCTCCTCAGAAGTGGTATTGGGAAACCTGGACAGCCTCATGTAAATCAATGAAGTTAGAACACTCCCTCATATCATACACAAAAATAAACTTGAAATGGCTTAAAGACTTAAATACAAGACATGACACTATAAAACTCTTAAAAGAGAACACAGGCAAAACATTCTCTGACATAAATCATAGCAATGTTTTCTTAGGTCAGTCTCCCGAGGTAATAGAAATGAAAGCAAAAATAAACAAATTATAAGCTTTTGCATAACAAAGGAAACCATCAACAACAAAAAAGACAACCTCAGAATGGGAAAACATATTCACAACCCATGTGACCGACAAGGGCTTAACTTCCAAAATATAAAAACAGCTTGGACTTCCCTGGTGGCACAGTGGTTAAGAATCTGCCTGCCAATGCAGGGCACACGGGTTCAATTCCTGGTCTGGGAAGATCCCACACGCCATGGAGCAAATAAGCCTGTGAGACACAACTACTGAGCCTGCGTGCAGCAACTACTGAAGCCCACATGCCTAGACCCCGTGGTCTGCAACAAGAGAAGCCACCGCAATGAGAAGCCTGTGCACCGCAACCAAGAGTAGACCCTGCTCGCCACAACTAGAGAAAGCCCTCGCGCAGCAACAAAGACCCAATGCAGCTAAAAAAAAAAAGGGTTCTATATTAAAAGAAACGTACTTCCCTGGTGGTTGACAGTGGTTAAGAATCTGCCTGCCAATGCGGGAGACATGGGTTCAAGCCCTGGTCTGGGAAGATCCCACATGCTGCGGAGCAACTAAGCCCATGCACCACAATTACTGAGCCTGTGCTCTAGAGCCTGTGAGCCACAACTACTGAGCCTATGTGCCACAACTACTGAAGCCCACGTGCCTAGAGTCCATGCTCCGCAGGAAGAGAAGCCACTGCAATGAGAAGCCCGTGTACCTCAACGAAGAGTCGCCCCTGCTCACCGCAACTAGAGAAAGCCCACATGCAGCAACGAAGACCCAACACAACCAAAAAAATATATAAAATAATAAATAAATTAAAAACAAAAAAACAAACAAAAAAGCCAAACAGCTCATACGACTCAGTAACAACAACAACAAAACAATCAAAAAATGGGCAGAAGACCTAGATAGACGTTTCTCCATACAGATGGCCAATAGGCACATGAAAAGATGCTCAACATCACTAATTATTAGAGAAATGCAAGTCAAAAGTACAATAAGATATCACCTCACACTGGTCAGAATGGCCATCATTAAAAAGTCTACAAATAATAAAGCTGGAGAGGGTGTGGAGAAAAGGGAACCCTCCTACACAGTTGGTGGGAATGTAAATTGATGCAGCCACTATGGAAAACAGTATGAAAGTTCCTTAAAAAACTAAAAATAGAACTACCATATGATCCAGCAATCCCATTCCTGGGCATATATCCAGAAAAGATGAAAACTCTAATTCGAAAAGATACATGCACCCCAATGTTCATAGCAGCACTGTTTACAATAGCCAAGACATGGAAGCAACCTAAATGTCCATCAACAGATGAATGGATAAAGAAGATGTGGTGCATATATACAATGGAATACTACTCAGCCATAAAAAAGAATGAAATAATGCCATTTGCAGCAACATGGATGGCCCTAGAGATTATCATACTAGGTGACGTAAGTCAGATAAAGACAAATACCATATGATGTCACTTATATGTGGAATCTAAAATATGGTACAAATGAACTTATTTACAAAACAGGAACAGCCTCACAGACAAAGTTATGGTTACCAAAGGGGAAAGGGGGTTGGGGAGGGATAAATTAGGAGTTTGTGATTAGCAGATACAAACTACTACATATAACAGCGGTCCCCAACCTTTTGGGCACCAGGAACCGGTTTCATGGAAGACAATTTTTCCACGTACTGGGGGGTGGGGGAATGTTTTTGTGATGATTCACTCTCATTACATTTGTTGTGCACTTTATTTCTATTATTATTACATTGTAATATATAATGAAATAATTATACAACTCACCATAATGCAGCATCAGTGGGAGCCCCGAGCTTGTTTTCACTCGCCACTCACTGATAGAGTTTTGATATGAGTCTGCAAGCGATGGATTTATTATGGTCTCTGTGCGGTCAAACCTCTCTGCTGATGATAATCTGTATTTGTTGTCACTCCCCAGCGCTAGCATCACTGCCTCAGCTGCACCTCAGATCATCAGGCATTAGATTCTCATAAGGAGCGCGCAACCTAGATCGCCCACGTGGGCAGAGTTCACAGTAGGGTTGGTGCTCCTATTCGAATCTCATGCCACCGCTGATCTGACAGGAGGCGGAGCTAAGTCAGTAACGGGAGCAATAGGGAGCGGCTGTAAATACAGATGAAGCTTGGCCCGCTGGCCTGCCTGCCGCTCACCTCCTGCTGTGTGGCCTGGTTCCTAACAGGCCACGGACCAGTATCTGTCCGTGGCCCGGGGGTTGGGGACCCCTGATATATAAAATAGGTAAACAACAAGGACCTACTGTATAGCACAGGCAACTATATTCAATATCCTATAATAAACCATAATGAAAAAAGAGTATGAAAAGTTATATATATATGAATCACTTTGCTGTACACAAGAAACCAATACCACATTGTAAATCAACTATAGTTCAGTTAAAAAAAAGAGAGGGAGAGACAATGGGCATTATACAATCATTGTGCTCTATAACCAGGCCATTCCTTATATTGCTTAGGAATGATATCCAAAGACCTGCTTTGTTGTGAGACATATAACATGAATCACCTCGCTGAGACAGGGGAATTGATAAAAAATCAATCCATGGGCCCCAAACCTTCCAAGACCATAAATGGTTTAGCTCCCTTGTTAGAAATTCAGTTCAAGGCAGATGCAACAAAATTACACTTCTTTGTTATGAAACTCCCACTCCCTTCTTTCCAGAAAACTAACCTCTTTAGGTACCTTCTCCCCAAGAGGTCCTGAAGGTATCTTGAAAGCTGTGGACCTGCTAGGGAGGGATAATGTACAATGTCTCGGGCAATAATTCATGACTTATAAGGGCACAGCTTTTTAGTTTAAAGAGAAAGAATGGCTTCTATGTTACCATTCTACACAGACTGCCAGAATCTTTCAGGAAGCTCCCATTGTCGAGTTCTCAACAACTTGTAATGACTCTTGGCTCCCACACTACACATTTCTGTGGCTGCGCAGCAGTATTTCAGACTCTTTCAGTATCATAAAAATCACAGCTAATAAACTCCAATCGGCACCTGAAGGAAGGGGTGCTTGCTCCCGACTGTAATATACTGGCCCCTGCGGCACTTCAAAGGGCAGGCGGCTGCTCAAGTCTACCTTGCCCTGGTTTCCATCCCTAGGTGAAGATTAACCATGTGTGCTCTGGGCAAATCTGTTCTGAGTTTGCCTTCAAGTGTTTCGTATCCCTTTATATCAGCTGCTCAATTTGACAGCCCACTAACATAGGCGTCTTTTTCAGTAGGGGGAGGGCACACGCTCAGTTTCCATTTGATCTTTCAGTTCCTTCGTGTCCTCTCTTACCCATCTCAGCCTTCTGATTTCTTCTTTTCAGAAGATGGAGCATGTATGTCCATGAGAGAAGCTTGATAATTTGAAAGTTTAAATGATAAGTCAAAACTAAATTTGAGAGTTATTGGGTGCCTGGCTCCTAATATTTGAAAATACTTTGTTCTTAGCTAAGGTTGGGTATCAGATGCATGATGATAGGGTAAGTGATATAAATTTTTATGCAATTTCAACTGAAAAAAATTTTCCTGTGTGTCCAGGGCCTTCCCCTCTGAACCTTTCATTGTCACTGTAGCTTTATATCGAGATCTCAAAGTTTGGGTTCTTTGAAAAGACCTTGTGAAAATGCACGGACTATTTTTTTAAATAGCCTATTTAAAAGAGGGTTGCTGAACCCTGGAAAAATGGGAGAGCAATATTTATTGACCAGCGTAAAATTACTCCGAAATGATATGTGATATATATCACAGAGTGGGGGTATTACTTAGCGATTTAGGGGAAAACTTTCCCCTAAGTTTTAACCACATTTCTCATTCCTCTCAAGAGAAAACATATTTCCCAACTTGCATCCACATGCTTTTGACGAGGTCAAACAACTTAGACCTCATGTGCACATTTCAACATCTCTGAAATCGAGATGCGTCTAGTTGATGGTGCCTTATCGTCAGCCAGGCGGTAGGCATTGTCTGCCCCCATGCAAACTTAGACCAAAAACCTTCTGTGCTTCCTCCAGGTAAAAATCTAGAAAGTACACAAACACTGAAACTTGCAGGATGGTGTCTCTTATAATCGTTGGCATCTTAGCTTTGCTGAAATGCAGTATTCCAGTGCGCCACGTTCTTCCTTGTTCCTCTGATCAGTGATGTCCAGCCAAGGAAATCTGGCACTTACGGATGCGAGGAGTTTGATGCTGGTGCCAGCCTCTGGTCACACCTGGCATAGTTCACCCTGTAGCTCAGTGGTTAACAGGCAGTAGGACCTGCCTCCTGCTGTTTCGTCATTGCACTGTGGGTGCCCGAGTCATTGGATGTGGGATACAGACCCCACCAGCTCTACATGCATTTATTTTCCACTTTGTCAGATATTTCCCTCTCTGGTCAAGCTTCTTTACTTGGAATGTGCTGTTCAGGCCAAAAGAGTCTTCTGGGAGGAGAGAGAGTTTAGGGCCACCTACCAGTAATCAGACCTTTCACAGTTTCACTTGTCTAAAACAGAACTCCAGACCTAAGAGTGTGTGAAAATGTCCTTCAAGTGGCAAAAAGCTGTCACAGGGTTCTAGAACAGGAGCACAGAGCCTCAAGCCTTCTCTCAGATAATTAGGTGCAAAATAAATTAGGAGCTTAGGAGCAATAATATACACAAATTAGCACAAAGCAGGAGCCGAAGCTATGAAAAGGAGAAAAGAAAAAGAGCTATGAGAGTTAATCTTTGTCTAGAGTTGTGTAGAAATCTGATAGCCAGAGACATGATGGACAAGTCTTTTCACGTCTCTAAGTCTCAGTTTTCTTATCTGTAAAGTGGGATACACCTACCTCATGAATCGACTGGAGGCATTCAAATGCTTTCAAAATGCCTGTGTACAATAACATCACATTGAAATAATTATACATGCTAAGAACACCATATGACTTGATAATCTCTGAATGTACATGCCCGAGTGGATGTAAACAATGGCCTTAAGTCATGAAGTAAGATGTTCTGAATAATCCGTTTAAGGAAGTGGTTGCTGGCGGGGTGGGGGGGGGGTCAGTGGTAGAGGGATGCAGGCCATTTTTTAGAAAGATTTCTCTCAAAAACACTTGTATAGGGGCTTCCCTGGTGGTACAGTGGTTACGAATCTGCCTGCCAATGCAGGGGACATGGGTTCGAGCCCTGGTCCGGGAAGATCCCACATGCCGTGGAGCAACTAAGCCCGTGCGCCACAACTACTGAGCCTGTGCTCTAGAGCCCGCAAGCTGCAACTACTGAGCCCGCATGCCACAACTACTGAAGCCCGTGCACCTAGAGCCTGTACTCTGCACACAACAAGAGAGGCCACCGTAGTGAGAAGCCTGCCCACCGCAATGAAGAGTAGCTCCCGCTCGCCTCAACTAGAGAAGGCCCGCGAGCAGCAATGGAGACCCAACGCAGCCAAAAAAAAAAGAGTAAATAAAATTAATTTTTAAAATATTTTTTAAAATGCTTGTATATATTGGAACTTATCAATACATTTTAATTATCTGGATAATTGACATATGTGAAAACCTCATCTTCAGCAACGCTGGATAAATGAACCATTGTGGTAAAAGCATATTCTAAGATCTCCAAATCAGGCTTTGGAAGAATTTAGTGCTGTGATTGATAAAAACCATTGTAAGTCATGTAGTGAAAAATAGGTCTTGGAAACTGGGCCTTTTTTTTTTTCTTGGTATTCATATAAACACAGGAAACCAGGACTGTTTTAGCTACAGATTCTAGCAAATACTTAAAATGAAAGTGTAAGAGCAGAGCCCCATAACGGGCACGTCTCCTAAGGTTGCCTTAAAGTTGAATCCAAAAACCAATGATGACCACCTGCCGTTATTGCACGTAGGAAACTTGTATGTAATTTTGCCAAACGTGGCCAAGAAAAAGTGGGCGGACAGGATGTGGAGATACACTAAAATGATTAGCGCCAGAGCCCTATGCGACTGATACAGCTTCTAGCACATTTCTCGGCTTCTCTCTCGTCTGTGTTACTCATTAAAATCGCCTAAACTGATATTTATGTAGGTCATCCAGTCCTGCCGTCCTTGTCCAGTGTGAGCTGTGCCAATAGTCCGGCTACATGGGGAGACCACCCTGTATATAAGGTTCCCTAATGCTGAGTACGTTTTTTATCTTTGAAACTTAAGCAAGTTTGTAATCTTCTACAACAAGCTACTCTGTTTCAGACAGTATTTTCAATTTAAAGGCATAGAACTAGACTTTCAAAGAGCAAAGAGTGAAGAGTATGTTTTGCAGTTTTCCTTGGGAGGCCTTCTAGGGCTTTACCGTAAGACAATTGCAGGGAGGGGATTTCTTCTAGACCTGTGACATTAGCCATGGTAGCTTACTGAGCCCTTGAAACGTGGCCAGTCTAAATTGAGATGTGCTGCGAGTGTAAAATACATACCCAGACTTCAAAGACTTGGTTTAAAAACAAAAGTTAAATATATCATTAATATTTTAATATTAATTACATGTTGAAATTAAGATATTTTGGGGCTTCCCTGGTGGCGCAGTGGTTGAGAGTCCGCCTGCCGATGCAGGGGACACAGGTTCGTGCCCCGGTCTGGGAAGATCCCACTTGCCGCGGGGCGGCTGGGCCCGTGAGCCATGGCCGCTGAGCCTGCGCGTCCGGAGACTGTGCTCCGCAGCGGGAGAGGCCACAACAGTGAGAGGCCCGCGTACCGCAAAAAAAAAAAAAAAAGAAAGAAAATTAAGATATTTTGGGTTGAATAAAGTATATGGTTATAATTAATTTCACCTAGTTACACCCCCTTTTAAAAATGAGGCTACTAGAAAATTTACGTTTACGTATGCAGCTGGTGTTTATGGCTTGCATAATATTTCTCTTGGTCAGATAGGTCTAGGGCATGATAAGGTTGGCTCACCCTAGTCTGGTTCCCTGTATCAAGTCCTTTTAGGACTAAGAAACTGAGAGTGACAAATAGGAGATCCTGGTCCTAAGCCAGACTCTGACATTAACCACGCCAGTCTCCCCGGTGCCTCAGAATCCAGATCCATGGTTTGGGGTAACGTAACCCGCTCTCCACACCTCACGGGTTGGCTGTGAAGATCAAATGAAATCATGTATGAGAAAGAAGCCATTGGCAAACGGCTCAGGGCTGTTGCTATCATCTAGAATACTCTCAACACAAAATAGTCATCAGAAGGTTTCCCGAGGCTACTTGTCCTCCCTATTCCAGACCTCAGGGGACATCATATTCCATACGACATGGGAACATCACTCCATCCACAGCTCGCATTTACTGTGTGCTTCTGTGTAGTGGGCATTGTGCGAGGACTTGATAAACATTAGCTCATTTAATCCCTAAAACCATCCTGTGAGATTGACACTGTTATTACTGAGCATCAGAGCTGCGTAGTGTTTAAGATGAGGGGCTCTAGAGCCGAACTATTTGGATGCGTAACTGAGAGCCACCACTTAAGAGCCGTATGACATTGGGCAAGCTACTTAACTTCTCTAAGCCACAGCTTCCTCATCCGTATGATGGGGGAAGATAATAAGACTGCATTAGTTAAGGTACTGCTAACTGGTATAACCAGCAAGATCAAATGGGCATGATGGCTCACGTAAAACAGAATATTTGCACATGTAAAGCACCTGTAAGTTGGATATTCCAAGCAGGGATCCAGGAATGCAAGCTTCTTTATGTCTCCTTCGAATGACTTTCAAAGTCACTGAGCTTGTCTGCACCAAGCTAAAAGAGGAAAGAGTACGCAAGATGATGTATGGAAGGAACCCGAGGCTTAGAGAGACTTGTCCTAAGGTCATACAACTAGGCAGTCAAGGCTTTGAGATTCACACTCAGCTCTGTCTGGTTCTGGAGCCCGTATTGACTGCACAGGTCATAACCCTATTGTTAGGGACACCAGTTCACTGTGTACAGAGCTGAACTACCACCAGAAATGGGGGCACAGTTGACCACTTGCCCTGGACTCTACATCTGAGAAGATGGAGAAGGATCTGACCAACAGCTACACTGGCTTCACACTAGATGGTGGAGGGGAGAATGTGCTCTGTGCAGGGAGTAGAAATCGGACACCACGGCTGGTCCTCCTGGGCATCGCCACTGTTGCCACCACAGTCACCACAATCTTTTCTTTTTCTCACTGCCTGCCTTCACTTCCTTTGGGAACATTACAAGCCCTTCATAAGCTTGAAAAAACAGCTCCTAAGACAGAGAAACAAAAACTATTTACAAACACAACTGGGGCAATGAGCTGGAGGTTAAGGGCTCTGGTTCTAATTCTTGCTCACTTACCAAGTGTGGAAGATTTCTTCATAGTTCTAATTCTCTACTCTTTATTGTATCCATGCTGTTTGCCATGTGTCTTTTTAGTTCCTACCACCAGTAGCAGAGAAAATATCCCTGTCCTGTCAGTGTTGGACTTGGCCATGTTACTTGCCTTGGCCAATGAGCTATTAGCAGACACATTGCAAGCAGAGGCTTGAAGTATGCTTACATCATTAAGCTTGTTCTCTTGCCTGCCTTATATTCTCCATTAGAAGAACAAACTCTGGCTAGCCCACTGGTCCAAGTGATCAGAGGCACATGGAAAAGATTTGAATTCAACTTGCAGCTTGGAGCCTAGCCCAGCCTAAATCAATCAATCCCTAGCCAGAGAAGAGTGAATGTTTTAAGGGACTAAAGTTTGGGGTAGTTTGTTACACTCATTATTTTGGTAATAACTGACTGATATATCAACCTTGATTATCCTCAGCAAGTCATTCCTCTCTGGAACTCAGTTTACTTCTCTAAGCAATGAAAGCATTGAACAAGATACCCTAAAGCCCCTTCCAGCTGTCCTGCAGACAAAGCCAAGCTATCTTACCGCATTTTTCCCTAAGGCTTTGGGTTCAGGAACGGAAGTAGAGCTTTTAAGTGAGTATCCTTTAAATATGATAATTAGGCAACTCTCTCATTATAAATTTGAGCAATATGGCATTAATTTATTTTCATATTTTAATGAATAGAAGCAGATTTCAGTAGCTTTCAAACACCAAAAGCTTTGCTTTACTAGCACCTTCTCCATAGCCAGCAGGGGCTGTTTCTTCGGCCCTGCTGGCAGCTCAGAAGGTAAAGCCTGGAGGCTGCTGAAGGGGTGGCAGGTGGCCTGTATTCAGTCTCCAGCCTTGAGGAGATAGAAGTCTAACTTCAAAGGTAATGGAGACATCCAAGCAGTTGTGAAAAGAGCTTACGTCCATCCACCCCTTTGCCAAAGGTGCTTATACTGGAGAGAGGTCCAAGGGGATATATAGCCATGGAATGTACGTATGTGCCTTAAAAATTGGTCCCTCAGAACTGGCAGTGATTGTGGTAGTAGATTTATTGTGTGTACCACAGATCAAGGTTCACAGGTTACTTTCCAAATATCCTTTTCAGGTGTCTGAGAATTCCTATAAAAATATACATTATGGGGGCTTCCCTGGTGGCGCAGTGGTTGAGAGTCCGCCTGCCGATGCAGGGGACACGGGTTCGTGCCCCGGTCCGGGAAGATCCCACATGCCGCGGGGCGGCTGGGCCCGTGAGCCATGGCCGCTGAGCCTGCGCGTCCGGAGCCTGTGCTCCGCAACGGGAGAGGCCACAACAGTGAGAGGCCCGCGTACCGCAAAAAAAAAAAAAAAAAAAAAAAAAAAAAAAATATATATATATATATATATATATATATATATATATATATATACACACACACACACACACATACATTATGGTACAGAATACTGTGAGGAAAGTCAGTTCATTACTTGTTCCACTTGGAGCCCAAATGAAAATAAGATAAATATTCTCTCTGGGGTCTCCAGGTCCTCAAGTTTCCTGGTGGAGTTTCTGGCACTAACTGTCAAGGGCCAGATGGGCTAGAACTCTATTCTGACTGGAGTGGATGCACCTGACATTCTGTACTTGAGATTTTTCTGACACTTACTGATTCAGCAAAATGAACTGAATCTAGTCATCCTTCCATTTGATTAAAAAGAATGGTTTCTTCTTGTACCCATACATAAAAGTACATACCAGGCGAGACACTGTAACCTTATTTTCACAAGCAGAAGATTAGAGATGACAGAAATGTCCACCAATAGATGACTAGTTAAATAAAGTAGCCACTGAAGTGGTCTAGGGTAGTGCTTAATATCAAAGTACCTGAGGTCAAAGGCCTGAATTCAAATCCCGGTAGTGTTGATTATGCACTTGGGGTACTGGGCTAGTCATGTCGTATCTCTATAGTTCAGTTCCTCATCTGTGGAATGGGGATGGTATACCTCTATAAAAAATGTTTAGGGTTAGTGGGAATTAAATGAGCCAAGATATGTAAGACACTTAGAACAATGCCTGGTATATAGTAAGCATGTAAATATATGTTCGCTATTATTATATTGTTAAAAAGAATGAGGTAGATTTCTATACTCTGTTGAAATGGAATAATCACCCCAAAACTTAGTGGCTTAAAACAACAACCACCATTCATTATTTCTCATGATTCTGAGGGTTGACTGGTAACTAGGGGACTAGGAGACTGAGCTGGGAGATTGACTTAATTTTCACTGTAACTTGCATTGTTTGAATTATTTTCACCATGTCCATATTTTATTCAAAATGAATAAATAAAAATGTAAAGAATCAGCAACAATATCAATGTTGCAGCTGTCCCTAGTACAAGGGGAAATCATTCCTGGAGGAAGCAGCTTCATGAAACCAACCTTTCACTCTCCTGCCAGTCATCAATGCTGAATAGCTTTGGATAACTTTGAATTGTCCTCACTGACCAGAGAGGTCCCCCCAACACACACACACACACACACACACACACACACGCACACACAGTACTGGTATGGTTTTTTTTTTTAACCATCAAAGTAGTTCATGTGTCTGTCAGGTTCTCACTAAGAATCAGGTTACTGGATACTTGAAAAACATTTTTCCATTCCAATTTAAAATCATCATTTATTTGTGACTAACATAACATCTCATTTATGTCTGAAATCTAAGAGTAGAATGACTCCACCAAATCGGGAATCTATAAACACAGTATCATATTTTGATAGACACATAGCTGTGGATTTCCGCGTCATTGTTTGGTAGCTGTGGTTTTATGCTATTTCTCTGTGGTATTAGATGGTTGCAAGGAGGTTTCAATTCTTCTTTTACAAAGAAGGAGCAAAAACAGAGAGTACGGACACAAATTCCCAGCCATCTCATGTGCCACAGTAAGGAAAGCCGTAAAGTCATTCCAAGGTGAGGGACAGGAATGTTCTGTCTGCTCTGTTTCTGCTTGATGTGTGAGACCCTCTTGTCCTAAGAGCTGGGTGGTGGTGCCACTGAGGTAGGAAAGAGATGATTCCAGGCTCCACAGCTTATGTGCATCTTGTTATTGCGATGTTTGGCTTTTCATTCTGGGCATGTGCTTGCCCATCACAGAATCTATTGTATTTCATTTTTAAAAGTCTTATTCTAACTTTATGGATATGGAAGCCAGCGTTCCAGATTTTTCACTTTCATTCATTTGTTTTTCTGCCACACCATGCAGCTTGTGGGATGTTGATCCCCAACCAGGGATTGAACCTGGGCCCTCGGCAGTGAGAGTGTGGAGTCCTAACCACTGGACCACCAGGGAATCCCTGCACTTTCATTCTTAATTTTTAAAATATCCATTTGCGCTTCCATTTGTGACCCCATTTAGCATGATCTTTTGAATGAAGGCCAGCCAGACTGAGCACTAGTGAATTTCATGAATGAATAAATCAAGCAAGGGTCAAAGTGCAATTCATAGAGAATTTTAGAGGTCAGATTCACTTCCTCATTCCCCCTTGTCTTTAAAAGGGCCTTTGGGGGGGTATTATAAATAATCAGCTTCTCTATAGTCACCAACATCATTATTCGGGGCTCACAAATTTTGTGACACGGTTGTGCTTATAGACATAACATTTTGAAGCAGAAAGGGGCCTTAGAGATTATAATGAAGAAATACAAGTTCATAGAGGCCAAGTGACATGCGGTCACATAGGCGGTTAGTGAAAAGTTCCAAATAAAACTTGCAGATTTTTGCAGCTCCTAATCCATTGCTCCTTTTCCTGTACCACGACATTATAGTTATTATTGTAGGGTTCAGTGTCACCCTTGCCTTCAGCATGTTTACGGTGTAGTGAAATGCACCAGGAATTGTGCTACTGGGCCATTGGGCAAGGCTGGGGTGCTTGTGGGGAGGGGATGATTCTCTACCGAAGCTTCAACAAAAACCACTCTACTTATGTCCTTATTTGTTCATGCTTCTGGCTAAGATTTTGTTGGAACAAAGGGTTCCACGACTAAAGCATTTGGAAACCACGTCAATAGTCCAATCCAAATTTAATGCGGGGTATAGGTTTAATAAAACATGTGTAAAGCATGCATACGAAGTGGGTTAACATGTCAAAAGAAGTCAGGTGACTGGGTACAGTGGTGGATCAAATTAGGATTCTGAGTCAAGTGAGCAAAGTCCTTTTTCATCACTCTAAGTTATAATGTCCTCTTCTCTTCCATCTAAGTCAGCAGTTCACACCTGGGGGGGGGTGATTTTGACCCCCAGGGGACATTTGGCAATGCCTGGGGACATTTTTGGTTGTGATAACTGGGGGGGGGGGGAGGTTCCTACTGGCATCTAGTTCGTAGAGGCCAGGGATTCTGCTGAACATCCTACAATACAGAGGACAGCCACACAATAGAGAAGTATCTGCCCAAAATGTCAGCAGTGCTGAGGTAAGAAATCCTGAACTAGTTAAACCCTACTTATTAGTCAGGGCCAGGTCAAGGCCCACTGCTTCTCTTTGATGTTTTCCTGGTCTCCACCAACCCTTTTGGCTCTGAGATTTTATGGTTTCTACTCCCCAATTTAGCAGTTAGTTGAATAATTATCTTACTTGCTCATAATTTTTCAAGCCAAGATTAGTCTTAGCTGCTCAACTAGGTTATAAGTGTCTCGTGAGAAGACAGAGTGTTTTATGAATGTACTTGTTCTGGGTGCCTTATAAGCACCTAAACTTGGCTAAACATATAGGAAATGCTTTTCTGGGGGAGATGTGACAGGGGAAAGTTCAGAAGAATGTCTCAGGTGCCCAGAGGAGCTACTTAAACAAATATCAGGAATCACTAGTAAAGAAAGTCAGCAGGGACTTCCCTGGTGGTGCAGTGGTTAAGAATCCACCTGCCAGTGCAGGGGACATGGGTTCCATCCCTGGCCTGGGAAGATCCCACATGCCGCGGAGCAACTAAGCCCATGTGCCACAACTACTGAGCCTGCGCTCTAGAGCCCGCACGCCACAACTACTGAGCCCGCGTGCCACAACTACTGAGCTCGCATGCCACAGCTGCTGAAGCCTGCGCACCTAGAGCCCGTGCTCCACAACAAGAGAAGCCACTGCGATGAGAAGCCTGCGCACCGCCACGAAGAGTAGCCCCCACTCTGCGCAACTAGAGAAAGTCCGTGAGCAGCAACAAAGACCCAACACAGCCATAAATTAATTAATTTGAAAAAACAGTCAACAGATCAGCAGATTTTTCTAGTTGGTGTGAGGGTAAGGACAAAGATGGTGGTAAAAAGCAAGAAGGCATGGGGAAGAAGGTGGAGGCAAAATGGAAGGGGATTTTGAAGCCCACAGAGGATTTAATGATAGAACAGGTAGATAAAACAGATAGATAAATGAATCTAAAGATTTCATTCACCATTCATCCATTCAACAAATACTTACGGAGCATCTTCGAGGTATGGGTACTGTTGTAGGCATGGTAACCAGCAGTGAACAAAACGGGGTGTCTGAGGGCTGATATACATTCTGCCGGAGGGAGGGGAAGATCATTAATAAACTACTGACGTAATATAATGTATTATCTATGCATGCTGTATACATACACACATACATACAGCTAATACAATGTAAAAGCCACATATATGATGTAAATCCAGATAGTGATAATCAGTGCTATACTAATAAGGAGTTAACTGCTGACTTTAGGGGTGGGGAGAGCCTAGATTTATAGCATTTGCCAATTTCCATGGTATAAATACTCTGACCACAGATGATTTTAAACTACAAATGTGAGGTCACCGAGCAGGGAGTTGGGAAGAGATGCGTATAGTACTATAAAGAAGATAACAAAGCATGTTGAAGGGACTGAGGGTGACAGGGATGGTATTTTCTTTTTTTTAATTGAGGTACAGTTGATGCATAATATTGTATACGTTTCAGGTGTACCACATAGTGATTCACAGTTTTTAAAGGTTATATTCCATTTGTAGTTATTATAAAATATTAGCTATATTCCCTGTGTTGTACAGTATATCATGGTATTTTATTTATTTTATGCATAGTAGTTTGTACCCCTTAATCCCCTACCCCTATCTTGTCCCTCCCCACTTCCCTCCCCCAACTGGTAACCGCTAGTTTGTTCTCTGTACCTGTGAGTATGTTTCTTTTTTGTTTTATTCACTAGTTTGTTTTATTTTTTAGATTCCACATATAAGTGATATCATACAGTATTTGTCTTTCTCTGACTTATGTCACTTAGCATAATGCCCTCCACGTCCATCCACGTCGTTGCAAATGGCATTATTTCATTCTTTTTATGGCTGAGTAGTATTCCATTGTATCTATGTACCACATCTTCTCTATCCATTCATCTGTCGATAGATGCTTAGGTTGCTTCCATATCTCGGCAATTGTAAATAGTAGTGCTATGAACGTTGGGATGCATGTACCTTTTCGAATTCGTGTTTTTGTTTCTTTAGAATATATACCCAGGGGTGGAATTGCTGGGTCATATGGCAGTTCTCTTTTTAGTTTTTTTGAGAATCGTCCATACTGTTTTCCACAGTATGCAGTAGGCTACATCAATTTACATTCCCGCCAGCCGTGCGCAAGGGTTCCCTTTTCTCCACAAGCAGGGGTGCTATTTTTGATGCTTCAGAAGATCTCTCTGAGGATGTGACATTTGAATAGTGCGGCTTCTGTAAAAGTTGTGATCTTTGTTTTATCAGTATGTTTAGTGACTCATGAGACTGCACCTATTTCGCCTTCTCCCTGTAGGGCTGTGAATGTGGGCAAAATTGAGCTTCTGCCAAATCTTTCTCTCCCTCAGAGGAGCAGCTGGTGAGATGCCTCAGAAGAGAAAGTTGAAAAGAGCTCCCTTTCCCACATCGCATCCCCTGGACCTAGCATGTGCTTGGAAGTCTCTGTAAGAGTAAAGACTGTCACCATATCTGTGGGAGTACCAGGGTCCTACCCAGAGCTGGCTGGAAATCTTGCCTCTTTTCCAGAGATAGATCGTAGATTTTTCTAGGAGTCCCTCCACAACGTGAGCCTGGGACACTTGGCAAGGCAGTCCTACTTCAAGTCATAACATTGTCCACATGCTTTCTGGGTTGTTGTTGAAAAAAAAAATGTCATGCAAATAGGATTTTCCATTTTCAAACAAATGCCCACAGAGCTCCACAATTACAAACTGGTGCTGCCTAAAAGAGTGGCGGTTTGGTTGAGAAATGGATTTCAGTTTGTAACTTCCAAGGGTAGATGATAAATTTCCAGGAGTAAAAAAGCTGGAAACATTAAGGAAATGTTTTCAAACTATCCTCAACCAAGCCACTGATATAAATGAAAAAAAAAAACTTCCCCCGAATGCCAAAAAAGCATACTTCAGATGTCCCCGTCAACTGTGAGACAGTTGCTTTCCCATGAAGACCTGCCATATGGACAGTATGAGAAATCTCAAATTAAAATAAATTGTTATTCAGAGAGAGCCTTTCAATAGAGCCAAGACTTCCAACTTTACATTTACAGCCTTTGCCACACTATTATGAGGTCCAGTTGGGTTGTTTAAAAGTTTTGTAGTATTTAATCCCCCAAGTGCAGCAATCTTTGTTTTAATCTCTCCTCTACAGTTCAGTGGCCCTGAAGCCGGTGTGAAAGAAAACAGGAGCCCTGGGCGCCAACTTCCAGCCTCCTGGTTTCCCTTCCCCCACTCCAGCTTCGGGCCTCAGGCTCAAGGCTGGGCTGCTAAGCCCTACAGGTTTCAGTCCTCCTTTAAAATGTTGGGCCGGCTTAGGCGGGCCCGTGGGGGACAGAAGAGAAGATGGGCTGGGTGCGACCCTGGTTCTGATTGTACGGTCAGTATGACTGACAGGGACATTACTTCAGCCTCTGGGGATTTTTACCAGGGAAACAGACTGGTCTTGCTTTGGTGACATTGGCATCAGGAAGGGGGACACTTTATTCTCCCCTTGCATGCTGCTCGATGCTTGTAGGTCAACTTGCCCTCTGGGATTCTTCTCCTTCGGCCCCTCGCCTCTGATGGTTTGGGGGGGGGTCATTGGAAATGGAGGTGGGAGGCAAGTAAGCCAAGGAAAAGGTTAAAGCCAATTGTGTTCATTTGCTGGGGCTGCTGTAACAAGCTGGTGGCCCAGAAGATTCTTCCTTGCCTTTTTCAACTTCTGGCAGCCCCACGTGTTCTTTGGCTTGTGGCAACATAACTGCAACTTCTGCCTCCATCTTTATATGGCCTTCTTCCCTCTGTCTATGTCCAGATTTTCCTCTTCTTATAAGGACACCGGTCATATTGGATTGGAGTCCACCCTACTGCAGTATGACCTCATCTTATCGTCACTAATTATATCTGCAACCACCCTATTCCCAACAAAGGTCACATTCTGAAGTCCTGGGGGTAAGACTTCAACACATCTTTTTGGAGGGAAACAGTTCAACCTATGACACCACTGAAGAAAGGGAGATTTTGTTTTTCCAGTAAAGATACTCCACTCTTAACACATGCTCAGTGCCTCAGTGTAGACGGCATCTAGGACACAAGTGAGCGGGAGGAAACAGCCCGCTGGTCCAGGCCTAGGTGGCAGGTCACAAGCTGCATCCTTGTTGAAATTGTTGCCCCAGCCACAAATGTAAGGGTGTCAGGGACAGACTCCTAGTTTGGGAGTCTTAACTCCAAATTTCCCAACTCCTAGAGGTGTAATTGGACCTGTAATGGTATTCTAACTGTGTCCTTTGTGGTTTAATACAGTTTATATGTGGCGTGGATATCTGATCAGAAGCCAGATTAAGAGCTCTTCTTCTGCAGAGCTCACCCCACCTGGGGAAGGAGGCTTGTGGAGGTGAGAGGGTGGGAGCTCCCCAGTGTTACAAGGGTCGCTGAAGAAGGCTTCTCGGTCAGAGTCCTCCCTCTGTTTCAGCAGCCCTCACAATCCTTTTCTCTTACTTACTCTGATCTTGAGCCCAATTTTTACCCTGGGGGCCTTCAATTATCTGTCTCCCTTGCATCTAAACAAGCTGACATGATGGAGTTTGACACATAGAGGAAGAGAGAGGGAGGTTCCTTTTCTTTCCATGATTAGAGGTGAAAGGGGGCTTCCTGGATAATGGTATAACTTACTTTTAAGTAAGCTGCAAAATAAAATGATCTCCCTCATTCATTCTCTGGACGGGGGGCAGAGGGGGACCAACATGCACAATGTAGACAGTTCTGTCAAATTAACACAGCTGTAGCACTCAGACCCATCACACAGATATTTTCCCCTTAGGTGTGCTCAAAATGCAGATGCTCTTGTGATTGTAGGCTAAACAAACAAAAGAAAAGCCATACCAAAGACTCCCCACACTCCTGGAAATCAATTTGAGGCCTCCTTAAGTTTCAGACCGCTCTCCGCAAGACTGACAAGCGTTGGCCTAAGTTGTCGGTTCCTGTCCTCATTTTGAGATATGGAACTCTTCGGAGGCCTGGGGAAGACTGTAGATCCCTTCTCACGAAAGTGTTATTAAATGCATTAAACACGATGCAAAGACTTAAAACGGAAACCAGTTATCTTGAATACAGTTACCAAAATATTAAAAAAGCAAAATTTTGGTATAATATTATTTCTGTGCATTTGTTACTGCTTTCAATAAGAAGTTCTAGCAGCAATAACCATGGTAATTTCTAAGTGCTAATGAGTGTAAGAAATGATATTTTAGGATATCTGAAACAACAGTAATGTGATATGAAAAACTCTGTGATTGCTGTTGGTGACAGTCACTGGTGTGGTTAATACTACTGAGATGTGTCGTCTATATTCCTAACTGAAGGACACGCTCAGTTTCGTCTAGAGGTGAGTAAAGACAAAGGCGTAATTTTTTTCCCATCGAAGTTCACAGACCCTTTGGGGATCTGTGGACCCAGAACAGAAGCCCTGGCCTATGGGACTTTGGGGTCTCCTCAGCCCTCTCCCACCTGAGGCCTCCTTAGTGGCCCGTGTAGATAACGTTGTCGATACTTATCATCCCTCCCTGTGAGAGGAAGCTGAGCCGTATTCTGAGCCCTGCCTGAAAAGAGCAGAACTTAGAAAGTCTGAATAAGGCTCCCTGAGGCTGGGGGTTTGCCTCTTCAGACACCCCATCTGCCTCTGACTTCTCTCTGTGCAAATGCCCTTCCTCTCCCTCTCCCTTCCTCACAGCCAAGGGCATGGTCCTGGGAGGTCCCATTCCTGCCACTGTTGCTCATCTGTGGCTCCTGCAGCCAGACCAGGGTTGGCCCCTGCCCCCCGGTGTGCTGACCTGCCTGATGCCACCTGTGTGAAATAGGCTGCTCCCCTAACACCATCCGCCATGGGCCCCTCTACACCTCTCCCTTGCTCTTCTGCCCAACTCCCAGCTCAGCCTGCTGCCCACAGAGCATTCTATCAGTCTTGTCCCAGTTCATACAGAACAGCAAGGCCTCTGTTCTTGAACCAAACAATCAGTAAACTCCAGATCTTCCACCTGTTCCAGAACACCCTTGGTCAAATTCCTTTTTAACCCCGTCTCCTCAACACTCACCACATATTTAATAATTTTCCCCCTCATCTTGGGAAAAAGATGGAAATAATAGAGTCCTTGTGCATGTTGAATCAAAATTGCATTTCTTTATTTTAAGAAAATCTTATGTAGCACTATGATGTTCAGGAGCAGTTCTATATACTTTACAAATATACCATACCATTTAATCCTTGTAACAGCCCTGTGAAGTGGGTATAGATGAAGAGACAGAGGAACAGAGTAGGGTTGCCAAATTCAGCAAATAATATAGGATGCCCAGTTAAATTTGAACTTCAGGTAAACAGCAAATATTTTCAGTTGTTTATTTAATATGGCCCATGCAACATTTGAAACATATTTATACTAAAAAGTTATTTGTTGTTTATCTGAAATTCAAATTTAACTTAGTGTCCTGTATTTTATTTGGAATCTATACAGAGAGGTGAAGCAACTTGCCCAAGGTCACAGAACCAGCAAGATTCAAACCAAGGTAGTCTGGCTTTGGAGTCTTTGCTCTTAGCCATCTGTCTCAGAGAGGTGAAAGTCACATCATCGCAATACATGGAACATGTATTCCTTGCAAGGGTTCTGGGAAGAATCTCTGTTCCAAAATTGTTTGAGATGACTGCTAAAGAAGTAGTCTAGTAGACCCACTTCAAATGAGGTAATGGGCGCCTGGTTGCAAGCGAGAACTTTCTGTGTTGGCCCCGTTAAATGCTGGACGCTTTAGATCTGAATGTGCAAAAGGAAGGCTTGACTTGCCCTCCGGCTGCTAGGAAAATCTTTTCAAGGATCAGTCGTGGAGTCCCACAGAACCATCCAGTCTGTACACCTCTTCTTCTGCCTGATAGGAAAGAAGACACCAGTAGAAGGCATTTTCCACCCACCACCCTGTCAGGCACCACTGGTCTCCAGCACTCCTGTTAAGATGCAAGTGGATGGTCTGTGATGAGTAGTCTCTCTGACTGTCACCTGCCCTTCACAACAAAGATCTGAAAACGGGGTTCATTGAATTGCATTTCTTAGTAGAGGGCAGAATCTTGGATACCTTGAATGTGTAGTTTCTGTGGTCAAATGCTCCCCATCAGAAGTAGACACTCTTATAAACTATGGAAGCATAACATTGGTACAACTCTTATAAAGGGCAAGTTGGCAAAATCTATCAAAATTAGAACCCTTTGAACCAACAATTTCCCCTCTAGGAAAATTTCCTACAAATTCACTCTTCCACATTTGTGCAAAGTGGCGTGTGAACAAGGTTGTTCTCTGCAACACTCTTGGTACTAGCAAAATATTTGAAACAATGTAAAGAATCCTCCAAAGGGAACATAAATGATAGTACATCTGTACTGTGGAATACTATACAGCCATGAAAAAGGAATTAAGAACCTCAAGCATGAATGTGAAAAGCTCTCCAAGATATATTGTGAAGTGTGGAAAAAGAAAAGTGGAGTGGAGTTTGTATTGTGTACCACCAGCTGGTTAAAAAAAAAAAAAAGAGGGCTTCCCTGGTGGCACAGTGGTTGAGAGTCTGCCTGCCGATGCAGGGGACACGGGTTCGTGCCCTGGTTCAGGAAGATCCCACATACCACGGAGCGGCTGGGCCCGTGAGCCATGGCCGCTGAGCCTGTGCGTCCGGAGCCTGTGCTCTACAACGGGAGAGTCCACAACGGTGAGAGGCCCGTGTACCGCAAAAAAAAAAAAAAAAAAAAAAAAAAAGAAAAAAAACTTTTAGAGGGGAAGCATATACAAATATATGTGCATGTATACTTGCTTGTATATAAAGAAAATATCTCTGAAAGAAAACATAAGAAATCGGTCATGGTAATTACCTACCTACAGTGAGGGAAACTGGGTGGCTGGGGGACCGAGGTGGAAGGAATGTTCATTGTATCATCTTTTATACCTTAAAAAAATTGGATCATGTGTATTCATTTTTTTATTCAAAAAATGTTATTAATAAAAGGGAAAACTTCTCCCCACCATAGACTAAAAGATCACCTAACCAGGGCAGGGGAGGGAGACAGTGGGAATTGGGAGCTACAATTCTCTTGGTAGATTTGGAGATAAAAATGTGATCTTGTTTGACTTCCTGGAAGTTTCCTTCCAGTTAGCACCTTCCTGCTTTTCCACAACGAAAAGAAGGGGACATGCCCCCAGGCCAAACGAACCCTTTATCTGTTCCAGTACCTTTGGGGAGGCAGCAATATATTTCTCCTCAGTGTTTTCTGTTCTGCCTTTCAGAAATCCTACATGCTTCGGTTCGCTGTCTCCCATGGGTTTTTCCTTGGAACAGCTAACGTGGAACCAAAAATCCATCTGGGATGGCTGCCCCTTATTTAAAAAGATCAAGGTCATTGTTAGTCCCACAGTCTAGCAAAGAAAGTGATACAAGCCCGAAGTCCAACAGTCGGGAATTTCCTTGTGGAGTAGAGTTGGCTTCTGTACATCCTCCTTCTTGGTTATTTTCACCAAGAGTACCTGGAATTTTCCACAGATTTGGGGCACAGGGACCACTATAACAAGTACACTGTTGCTCATGTGGGGTTCACCTCCCTGACGCTGTGATCTGAGATGGCACAGCAAGTCCCTGGGGAAGGGACAGAAGCCTCTTTGGTAGTGATCGTCTCGAAATTTAGCAATTCGAGTAGTTGGTGAAAAACACGTTCTGAGATACCGTACAAACTGGGATATCTATTTATTTGTCTTGGAAACTCATATGTGGCACTTTTATGTGGCAACACTATGACTCACCTCATAAATATTAATTTGCTTAATTTTCATGGCAACACTGTCAGGTAGTTACTATTAATATCCCCACTTTACACATGAGGAGACTGAGGAGTAGAAAGGTTAGGTCACTTGCTCAAAGTCACACAGCTTAGTGATTGACAGACTTGC
Organism: Delphinus delphis; assembly: GCF_949987515.2. NCBI lineage: Eukaryota > Metazoa > Chordata > Mammalia > Artiodactyla > Delphinidae > Delphinus > Delphinus delphis. The sequence continues at coordinate 111,426,084 of NC_082704.1, forward strand.
AATTCAAATCCAGAGGTCTAACTCCGTAATGCATATGTTTAAACGTTAGCATAATGCGAAGTGGGTGAGTTTTCGATAACAGATGTCTTGAGCATTCCCTAAAAAGGCAGATTAAGTCCATGTAACGATGAAGTCTCTTCTAGGGGTTCAAGATCTGTCCAGACAATTAACTGAATTGGAATTAAAATGGTCTGGACAGATCTTGAACCCCTGGGGTACTCTTGGTTGCTAACATGGAATTATTCTGCCTGTTGAGGAAATTCTCAAGACATCTGATTTTGAAATCTCATCAATTTCCCACTACTCCAGTGGTTTAAAATGCAAATATTTGGGGAGAACACTTTTATCTCTACCAACAACAGCCTAAGTAGATGCTAACATGTAAATAAATGGTTTTGTAAGAAATGGCCGGGGTGCTTGGACCTATGAGCGAAAGATAGGAAAGTTTTAATTTTGATGATGAGTATCCACAATGGATGTGAGACCCAGAAAATGATTGCTGATTAGTAGATCATGGAGTACAATCTCCGCCAAAAGATGTGGCACATCAAGAGTTAATTCAGGTTTTTCCTGAGCAGTCTCAGTCATATCTCTTCTTTTGCTCTCCTTCTAAATTTATTTATTTTATTTATTTATTTTTGGCTGCGTTGGGTCTTCGTTGCTGTGTATGGGCCTTCTCCAGTTGCGGCGAGCGGGGGCTACTCTTCGTTGTGGTGCGCTGGCTTCTCCTTGCGGTGGCTTCTCTTGTTGTGGAGCTCGGGCTCTCGGTGCGCGTGCTCAGTAGTTGTGGCTCGCGGGCTCTAGAGTGCAGGCTCAGTAGTTGTGGCGCATGGGCTTAGTAGCTCCACTGCATGTGGGATCTTCCCGGACCAGGGCTTGAACCCATGTCCCCTGCATTGGCAGGAGGATTCTTAACCACTGCGCCACCAGGGAAGCCCTGCTCTCCTTCTGAATACTGAAAAATTGAGACAAAGGTAACAGTTTTCCCATGAAAATCACCATCCCTCCTCCCTCTTTCCCAAACAAGGGGGAACATCGAAACCATTTGCTGTCACCCTAGGATCACACCAGGCATCATGACCACTGCCTTCTGGTTTCCCCACCATAAAGTAGCTTCCAGAAGATGTGCTGCACGGAGCTCTAAGAACACTGGCTGCAAGGGCTACTTTACTCTGTTGCTTTATGCGACAGCATGATCCATCGGCTGATCTTTGGAACACAATGTAGTAAAAAGAATTGGCCCCTGCCGGTGCTTAAAAGGTGCTGGAAGGGGAATGTTAATTTATTGCTAATATACACTGTGTTAAAAACAGAAAGAAAAATGTCTTTTGTACCCACTTTGCCTTTTGGTGCTCTAGAAGTGGGGTGGGGGGGGTCTAGTGGTCATGATTAGAGGTCATGTTTTGGTTACAACTTAAACCTGTATGATTGTTGAGACATAGAGGAATGAAATCCTTTGTTCCGTGCCTGACAAGAAGCTTCCCAAAGGAGCTGACCTCCGCAGAGGCCAGAACACACTTGCCACACTAACGCTGGGGACATTTATCTCCTGGCCCCAGATCTTTTGAACTTGCATTTGCACTTTCTGCCTGTCCACCCGATGCCACGCTAATGGACTCTGGAAACCTTCTGCGGTGGATCAGGTCTGCTGGCGACAGGCAGAGAGGAAGCAGGCTCGAGATCCCTGAAACCTCATATCAGGGGTCTGGAAACAGAGGCTGGGAGAGAAAAATGGCCCTTTGGTGAGGCGCCCGATAAATAGTCTTTGGATTGAAGAGTTGTGGACTCAGAGTGGTCAGATGGGAACAATATTTAAGGTAGATGCAAGGAGACTCCTGAGAGCTTCAGAGAGTGGATTTCCTCCTGCACTTGAGTGTTTTTATTTTTTCATTTTTTTATGATACCCAGAAAGATTATCATTTATTTTTTTATTCCAGTTTATTTATAATTGACATAGAGCAATGTAGAAGTTTAAGGTGTACAGCATAATGATTTGACTTACGTATATCATGGAATGATTTTCACAGTAAGTTTAATGAACGTACATCATCTCATATAGATACAAAATTAAATAAATAGAAAAAAATTTTTCCTTGTGGTGAGAAGCCTTAAGATTTCCTCTAATAACTTTCATGCTGCAGCAGTGTTAATTATGTTTATCATGCTATACATTGCATGCAGCACTTATTTATTACATTATAGTACTTATTTATCTTATAACTGTAAGTTTGTACCTTTTGACTACCTTCATCCAATTCCCCCTTCCCTTAACCCCCCATCCCTAGTAACCACAAATCTGATATCTTTTTCTGTTTGTTTGTTCTTGAATATAATTTTTAAAAATTTTTATTGAAGTACAGTTGCTTTACAATGTTGTGTTTCTACTGTACAGCAAAGTGAATCAGCTATATGTATACATATATCCCCTCTTTTCTGGGTTTCCTTCCCTTTTAGGTCACCACAGAGCATTGAGTAGAGTTCCCTGTGCTATACAGTAGGTCCTTATTAGTTATCTATTTTATACATAGTATCAATAGTGTATATATGTCAATCTCCATCTTCCAATTCATCCCACCACCCCCCTTTCTCCCTTGGCATCCATACGTTTGTTCTCTACGTCTGCACTTGGGTATTTTTTTTAATTTTTTAATTTTTTTAACATCTTTATTGGAGTATATTTGCTCTACAATGGTGTGTTAGTTTCTGCTGTATCACAAAGTGAATCAGCTATACGTATACATATATCCCCACATCCCCTCCCTCTTGCATCTCCCTCCCACTCTCCCTATCCCACCCCTCTAGGTGGTCACAAAGCACCGAGCTGATCTCCCTGTGCTATGTGGTTGCTTCCCACTAGCTATCGGTTTTACGTTTGGTAGTGTATATATGTCCATGCCACTCTCTCACTTCGTCCCAGCTTACCCTTCTCCCTCCCCGTGTCCTCAAGTCCATTCTCTATGTCTGTCTGCGTCTTTATTCCTGTCCTGCCCCTAGGTTCTTCAGAACCCTTTTTTTTTAGATTCCATATATATGTGTTAGCATACTGTATTTGTTTTTCTCTTTCTAACTTACTTCACTCTGTATGACAGACTCTAGGTCCATCCACCTCACTGCAAATAACTCAATTTCGTTTCTTTTTATGGCTGAGTAATATTCCATTGTATATATGTACCACATCTTTATCCATTCATCTGTCAATGGACACTTAGGTTGCTTCCATGTCCTGGCTATTATAAATAGAGGTGCAATGAACATTGTGGTACATGACTCTTTTTGAATGCTGGGTCACACGGTAGTTCTATTTTTAGTTTTTTAAGGAACCTCCATACTGTTCTCCATAGTGGCTGTATCAATTTACATTCCCACCAACATGCACTTGGGTATTTTTTAATTAAAAAATTTTTTTTGGCTGCATTGGGTCTTCATTGCTGTGCGTGGGCTTTCTCTAGCTGCAGTGAGCGGGGGCTACTCTTTGTTGCGGTGTGCGGGCTTCTCATTGTGGTGGCTTCTCTTGTTGCGGAGCACGGGCTCTAGGTGCGCGGGCTTTAGTAGTTGTGGCACACGGGCTCAGTGGTTGTGGCTCGCGGGCTCTAGAGCGCAGGCTCAGTAGCTGTGGCGCACGGGCTTAGTTGCTCCGCGGCATGTGGGCTCTTCCCGGACCAGGGCTCAAACCCGTGTCCCCTGCATTGGCAGGCGGATTCTTAACCACTGTGCCACCAGGGAAGCCCCCTACTTGGGTATTTTTAAAAGCTGCTTATGGATATTTGGGCTGCAAGAAACAAGCATAGCCAGAGGGGAAAATCAGCAGAGCTCACCAAGACTTTCTGGAAGATGTGACAGCCGGATGCTGTTCTGCTCCTGGTCTCAGTCACCAGTTGCTTCCTCTGTCCCCGGCAGTGCCAGCTCGTAAACCGTCTTCATTTTGAGGAAGCCAGTAGACCCCCTAGGAATAGCGCTTGGCTGCAGTTGGAATCAGTTTCAGAGATTAATTAAGTTAATTAACATATTTGGAGTTTTGACCACCTTTAATATCCTCTACCTCTATAAAAACTGCTGTGAATTAAGGCAAATATTTTTGTGGAAATAGCCTCCCTGGCCAACTTAGAGGAGGGGAAATGATAGTAGCCTGGATCTAACTACCTCTACTGCTCTTTAAGGGATTTCCAAAATATATGATTCTTTTTCCTAGAGAAAAATTTAAGTACACTTTTCTTCATCTGATTCCCTCCCTGTTCTCTCCCTTTCCCTCTCCTCCCACCCATTCTGATTTATCAAAATCCACTGGAAAAAAAAAAAATCCACTGGAAATAGACTGGCCCAGCCCACACATTGAAAAAGGGCAGGTAGATGGAGCGCTCGGTGAGAGACAGCGGGGAGAATCAGCAGTCTTCCCCACGGGGCCAGGAATCTGCGAGAAGACAGTTAATTTCTTAGCACTAAGTGTCCCTTCCCGTGGCCTGCCTGCTTGAGAGAGACCCACTTTCAATTCAGTCGTGTTGTGAAAGGTCACCCACTCAGCTTTCTGTGCCATGAAGAGAAATTAGTCAGGGCCTCGCTGAGAGCGGACCCTTAGCTGTTCATCATTTGGGCTGAGTTCTGCAGCTTTGCACTGGCCCAGCGTTTTATTAAGCAAAGGCGTAGCTGGTAGCCTGGGGCTGCGTAAGAAAGCTATGTGTTCTGTCCTTTTAGGAAGAAGAGGGGTAAGGGTGGGATGAGGCTTTAGGGAGAAAAATGATACAACCAAAAAGTAAAAATAAGGATGGAATAAAGACCATAATTAGTTCTGTTATTTTTCTTTATGTCATACAGTCAGAAACCACATTTGAAACCTTCCTCCTCCGGTAGTAAAAATGTGCATGGCAATCATCATTGCTGGGCAAAATACATTTTTTTTTTTTTTTGCCGTATTACGTTTCACCAGAAGTCTCAGTGACCTTTGCATCTTAAATTGCAGCCAGGTAACCTGGCCTCAACTGTACAAGCCTATTTTCCTTTTCTTCTTGTCCCCCCCTTCATTCCTACAGAAATAAAGTGATCCAGACCTACCGGCAGTTCAGGTAGGACATTAATCAAAAACCTAGTAGAAATGAGAAAGTCCTTCCAGCAGCAGGCAAGAGTTAGAGCTGTGAGCCAGGACATTCAAGTTTGCCTTTAAACTGACATGAAGACAAAAAACCTTGTTTAATCAGAACCTAAAACCAGACCCAATCTCATCCTCATGGGTCACTCTATTAACTCGTGTTTAGCATCAGTATCACTCACTGCCTCCCATCCCCCACCTGCACCCTGGAAAGATCAATCTGTGTTTAGAAACTGTTTCGTTTATACAGATTACATATAACTATTTCATGTACTTGCATTTGCTATTTCTGCGCCTCTTGTACTCATAGTTGACACACACACAGCACTCAGAAAGAAGTTCTTAAAGACTTATCAAAGGACAGGAAGAGACAAAAAGGAAATGGTGAAACAGCTTCCCATGAAGATGATAAATTGGGTTAGTAGAAAAGCCTTTGCTTTATTTCCCCATTTTTACCCTCTGATACACATGAGATGTATGGCTAATTAAAATCACTCTAAAGCTTATGGCAGTGAAAGGAATAGAATGTTTGAAGCCCCTTGGTCCTGACTGCCCTTGGCAACCTCACTTAAAGGGCTTCCGTACGGAGCATTTAACAGCTGTGAGCAGGGCCAGCCCATGAAATGAGCTGGTGAGATTTTTTGCCACCGAAGTGTCATTGTGGGGTAAGTTCGATGCTGACCAGGACAACTGGTCCACCACAGCTCTGGCTCTCTCTAGGATACCGAGCAGGTCATAGTAACTTCGATAGAACTTGGATTCCTCACCTGTAAATGCAGCAGTATGCTATTTAAAGAGGTCCTAAGTCCCTTCCATTGGAATATTCTAGGATTTTGGAGTAGAATAACATTTTCTTTGACCTCATTTTTCTTCTAGGGAGATGTAAATAAAGTTAAATGTGACAATTCAGTTGAAGTGTTAGATGGCCTCTTTCTGGGCCATAACTATGATGTCAGGGAGATGAACTAGGAAGTAGTTTTAACCTATCGTGTATCATGGGTCCCCCTGAGAGCCTGATGGAAACTCTCGATCCTCTCCCCAGTAAAACACACATATGCCTATTTATGCTCGCTTCGTACAAAGGCCACGTCAGGGATGGTGGACTTCCAGAAGCGCATCATTGGATCCCAGTTAAGAACTGCCAGACAGGAGATTTTAAAGCCCCACCCAACCTCTAGAGGTCTGTAGCTCCATTACACAGCTCTAGGCTGGACAATATTTTTAGCATTTACTAGTTCATTAGGCATTTTAGCTTCCAAGATCATCTCAGGACAGAGGTGCGGGACAGCCCTCAAACATCTACTCCCTCTCCCAGATCTTTCCTGCTCTCCTGTCCTCCTGAGTTATACCCTGGTTAACATTATTTATATCTAACAAATACTTATTAGCACATACTATTATATGTGGCAGACACCTATATTTAAAAAATTAATGTGTTTAATCCTTGCAAAAACCCTACGACATAGATAGTATTGTCATTTCCATATTATAATTGAGAAAACCAAGGGACAGAGACGTTAAATAATTTGCCCAAGGTCATTGAGTTAGTAAGTGGTGGATCTGGGTTTCAAACCCAGCAATCTGACTCCAGAGTCTGTGCTTTTAACCACTGTGACTGTTTCTAAAGTATTAGGGTAATGGAGATTTCAAAACAAAAACCATTCTGTGAAAATTCTTCAAGTTGTATACTTATGATTTGTGCATATTTCTGTGTGTATTATACTTCAGTTTTAAAAAATTACTTTACAAGTCTGTGTCGATTGGGAATACTTTTGGCAGCAAGAAAAATCTCTTGAATAGTGGACTAAACCGGAGGGGTATTTCGTGTTTATTTAACAAGGAAGTAGGTGGTCTCAGGGTTGATTTGGCAGCTCGGTTGCATCGCAGTGACTCAGACTCTTTCCAGTTTCCCTTTTGCCCATCTTCAGTGTCCGGCAGTGTCTCTCCTCCTGGTCACAGGTGGTTACTATGTCTCCAACCACCACATCTGTATAGGAAGGGATGGGCAGTGAAGGAGGTCTCCTCACATACTTCTCTCCTCTCCTTTTGCAAAACCTCCTGGCACACTTTCCCATTCGTCTCATTGGTCAGAATTAGGTAACATGGCCACTTTCGTATAAGGGAAACCGGAAACATGAGTCTGACTTTTCCAAGCCCCTATGGGCTGTGATGGAGAAGGGAGAAGGGGTGGGAATAAACACTGTATCTCTCAACAGTGTCTGCTACACAGTCCCTAGGTAAAAACACTTCTACACTGAGACAGGAGGAGAGGAATGGAAGTGAAGGGAAAGCCTTCTTTGAGATCAAAGGTAGCCAATTACTATTTTTTTCCTCTAGATTAAAAAAAAGCCTCATACTGATTCCTTGAGAAGATATAGAATATAGCTGCTAGTGAAAACTATCTGGAATGGCAGATTTGGAAGTCTCTGCCGTCAAATTGGAACGATGAGCTCTTAACCAGTGGCTTAATTTGAATCTTTGAAAAATGGCCATTTCATGACTTTCTTTAATGGAGTATACATCCAATTTCGCGTGTCTCCTGAACACCAGGCTAGGTTTAGCCAGAGGGTGCAAGTTTTTCAACCTTCTACTAATTCTTGCACATTTTTAGCGGTTAAAATGCCTAAAGGGACTACCATTCCAGTAGGAGGAGAAGAGCGGTTGGTTAAGCGGTCTTGTCCACAGCTTTGTACCTGAATGACAACGATCCTTCCTCTGTTCACATTATCTACTAAACTCCTTAAAATTCCTGTCTGTGGAGAGAACCATTTTCCTGCAGCCTTCAAGAACCCTATCACCACAGTGTTTGGTTTGTGGGGTTTTGTCTTAGTTTAAATTCACCCAGAAGATGATGTCAAGATGAAGGATTCTGGTATAAACAGTTTCTTTGGGTGAGGAAGGAAACACTGGTGGGAGAATGGGAAAGCGATACCGGGAAGGGAAAGCAGTGAATAGAGCGCCCCAGGACCAACGCAAAATCTCCAAGTTTCTATTTGTATGCAGTCAGCTTACAATGAAGGAGCACTAATGAAGTTTCAGAAAATTACAGGTGATGCTGGGATTCCTTTGCCTCTCAACTCCTTCCATGTCCCAGTCTCTACTCAGGAGGCCTTAGAAACTTCCAAAGACAACCTGGGGGTCGCAGTCACAGAGCAGCGGCAGGAGTCTTTGGAAGATTTCATTGCTAGAACGTGTTCTCCTTCAGCAGACGTCATTTCTGGAACTGGAAGTCAAAGAAAAGAAGAGGAATTACCTAGAAATAGCAGGTCTTCTTCAGAGAAAATGACCAAAGCATAATATACCAAAAACTACTCCGCTAAGAAACAACCTGGGAAGGACCTGCATTCCTGCTCTGACTCACCTGTAAAGCAGAAAAGCAAAGGAATTGGGCAAAATAATTCTTTGCTTAATGAACCAGTTAGAAGTGAGTCTTCGAAAAAACACATTTCTGTTAAGAAAGAGAGTACAATAGTGATTGTTTCATCAAAGACAACTAAAAGTAAACTCAGTCTACTAGAACATTCTGAAAGTGATACTCTTGGATCTGATTGTGAGTTCCCAGAAAGCATCCATATTCCATCACGCCTAACGTAGGTCTAAATCCTATGTTTACTTGTTGCATTACCGAGCAAATTACCATGTCGACTGAGTGGAACTTGATGTCTCTGGGAAATTCGGAGGAGATAGCGTAAAACACATAGTTTAGGGTTCTTCTACCTGAGGGTAAGAGAGCTGGGGTATTTATATACCAACTCCCCAGTATTACTGGAGGAGGCTCCTTCCAAATGGCGTTAATTCCCTGGCATTTCTGTCCTGCCACACAGGCAGACAAATCTTCTGACTTCAGTGGCTACAGATAGCCCTCAGACAAAGAAAGGTAGGTGCTGGCATTTGGAAGTGGTGAAGGTAAGGGGATGTAGATTTCTTAGAATTAGAGTCCAGAGCCCTCTGCTCTTCCTTCCTTCTCCTCATTTTATAATCAAGGTAAATATGGTCCAGATACGTAAAGTCTCACACCTAGGCAGTGGCTGGACTACAGTGAGAACCCAGTTCTCTCACCCTTTCATCTTAGATTCTTTCATCCTCACCATGTTATTCACAAACCAGTGGGGTATACTTAAAATAATAAAAGATTATTGCTCGGTTGAATTATCATGAAATTTAGAAAATACTTTTTCTTTGTGTAATATTAAGAAAATATAATCTTTAGGGACTTCCCTGGTGTTCCAGTGGGTGAAACTCCGTGCTCCCAATGCAGGGGGCCTGGCTTCCATCCCTGGTTGGGGAACTAGATCCCGTATGCATGCCGCAACTAAAAGATCCTGCGTGCTGCAACTAAGACCCGGCGCAGCCTAAATGAATAAATAAATAAGTTAAAATTAATAAATTGGTTATGGAACAAAGTAAAAATAATCACAAACACTCCTTTCTCTGTACATATCCCTCTTGGATGTTAGATGATCTTCCCACAGCTGCGAGCAAGACTGTTCTCAGTTCTGGGTCCTTCTGCTCTGCCCTTTGGATATTCTCTAAGGTCTTCTACTTAAAGTTTGTCCATTTGACTATTAAATACAAGAGCATGTGATGTAGCCAGCCCCATCCTCTTGTAGCACTACTAGTGCTTCTTAAAAATGCAATGAGGAAAGAATTTGCAAAACCTTCTAGTCCCACAGGGAACTGAAGAAACCCTGCAGGTGGAGCTCTAAGATATGGGAGTGTTTAGGAAAATCTTAGGGAAGAAAAAAGCTCAGCTTCACAAGAAGGTCTGAAGTAGAACATTTGGCCACTGTTTCTCTCCACACGCTCTACTCTCCGAGCTACATAGACTGTTCTTCACACACTTCCGGGAGCTCCTAGGGCTATTCAGCATCTCTGCTCCATTCTGATTTTCCTCCTTTTCTCTAATCTTCTTTTCATCTCACTCACCCATTTCTCCTACTCTAGGAAGGGCTTAATTCTGGCTCAGAGATCAAAATAATTGGAATAGAAGCAAGGTGTTCAGACTGACCTCTCTTTGTTAAGTAGGTTTTGACATCTTTGTACCCAGAGATTCATGGCTGGATCTTCCAACTGAAATGATTTAGAAAGAACTCCTCATCAGCTTCTCTTTCTTTTGCTTAAATCGTGGAATAATATGCATAATGTAAAGCGTGAAACTTTCAGGTGTACAGCTCAGTGAATTTTAACAGAGTGAACACATCCAGGTAACCACCACCCAGGTCAAGGTGTACATTATCAGCACCGAGAAGCCTACTTCGTATGTCCCCAGTCATTACCAGCACCCCCAAAGTAAAGATAATCTTTCACCATAGATTAATTTTGCATATTTTTGAACTTCATATAAATGGAACCACACAACATGGACCCTTGTGTGTCTGGCTTCTTTTGCTCAACGTCAGGTCTGCAAGGTCGTCCTTGTGGCTAGGTCATCCATGGTGCATCTGTGGTGTTGTGAACAGAAGTGATTTATTTCTTTTTTCGTTGCTGTGTAGTATTCGAGTGTGCGAATCAACTACAAGTTATCCATCCACTGGGATCGTTTACAGCATTTTTAGTACTGAATTTCATGAGGTCATTGGGACGGGATGAGATCATAATTATATTTAGACATTTACGCCTAAACACATTCATTGGCAGGTTGACAATGGCCTGTCAAGTCTATTTATTTAGCTAACATGTATACGGAGCTTACTGTGTGTCAAGCACTGACCTAAGTGCTTTATGAATGTATACTCATTTCGCTTTCATACCGACACTCTGAGGTAGGTCACTATTATTGTTCCCATTAAACAGATGCAGAAGCTTAGACACGGATTGGTCTGGTTAAGTCACTGCCTAAAGTTACATAGCTAATCCAGCAGACAAGAAAGTTCTGGCCAGTGGAACTGCCTTAGATCATGTCTCTACTGTGCCCCTTGGATGTATTCTATTACAGCACCAAGAACACTGTAGTATATGTCTTTATTTACCTCTCTTTTTGCTCCTCTGGACCATGAGCTGGAGGGCAGCTCCTGTGTCTTATTTTTGCCAGTGTTGGTTCAATGGACAAGCCAGGGGCTTTGCTGAAATAAATGCTTGTATGAGGAGGGAGTTGAGTGTGAGGCAATGAGCTCATGGGCACCTTTTGTTAAAGTGCCTCAAATTTCTTTATATTTTCCTGGTGAAAACTGGGGGAGCAAGACTAGGGAGGAGAGCAGGAAAGGGGAAGAGGAGAGAGGGGGTGTCGCCCGTCGCTTGTGGGTCAACCATGCAAACTGCTCAGTAACCAGAGGAGAGAGTGAGGACGGAGAGCCTGGAGCTGTGCTGAGCACTAGAAATAGAACAGGAGCCACGTGTGTAATTTTAACTTTTTTAGAAGCCGCATTTTAAAAAGGGAAAAAGAGGTGAAATTAACTCTAATAATATATTGTATTTAACCCAGTATATCCAAAACAGTGTCATTTCAAAATGTGATCAATGTAAGAATTATTAATGATCCATTGTAGATTCTTTCTCACTAAGTCTTTGGAATGTACAACACCCCTTAACTCGGATCGGCCACGTTTCAAGTGCTCAATGGCTACCTGTGGTTACTGGCTACTGTGCTGGACAGTGTAGGCCTAGAGCCTCGCGACTCAAAGTGTGGTCCTTGGACCAGCAGCATCACAAAGGGAAGTTTGCTAGAAATGCAGAATCTCGGGCTCCATCCCAGCCTTACTGAATCAAAACCTGCCTTTTAAAGAGCTCCTGGGGTGGGGACTTCCCTGGTGGTCCAGTGGTTAAGACTCTGCACTCCCAGTGTAGGGGGCCCGGGTTCGATCCCTGGGCAGGGAACTAGATCCCGCATGCCGCAACTAAGAGTCTGCATGCCACAACTAAAAGATTCCAGCATGCCACAACCAAGATCCCCCGTGCCGCAACTAAGACCCAGCGCAGCCAAATAAATAAATAAGTATTTAAAAAATAAATAAATAAATAAAGAGCTCCTGGGGTGATTCGTTTGCACATCAAGGTTTGAGAAGCCGACCTAGTGATCAGCTGCATTGAAAGGGTATTTTCTAATGAATGGCAGAGAATTCCCTAACCCTGAACTTACAAGCACAGGGTCTCTAACTTCATTTGTTAACTTCCCTCCCTCTTTCCTTCCCTCCCTCCCTCCCTTCCGTCCTTCCTTTCCTGCTTCCTTCCCTCTGCTGGTTCCGGTTCCCACATTACAAAGACTTTTGCAGTCGATACCGCCCCTTCTCTCAAATGACAGTGCCAAGCTATGAAATTCTGCCAGCTCATCCTTTGTGAATGAAGGGAAGTGGATTCAGCCGCAGTCCTATCTCTCTGCCATTATCCTGTATTAAATGTCCTTCAGTTAGTGTGTGCTGCGGGTCCCCTGCGAGACCCCCCTGCTGGTTTATGGCACTTATGCATTAGCCTCACTGGTTACCAAACATCCCTATTATTAAGCCTTTAAAAGCCAGTCTTGTTCACCTGCCGGTCCTTTAATTTCCTTTTCCATCTCCTGGACGACTTTCCCAGATGGAATTTTTGTGAGTCTCTCCACATCCATCTTCTCTTTTATCTTGCAGGAATTTATTTCCTTGCAGCCCGCTCTTCTTTCTCTTCCTTTCCCTTTCTCTGTCCCATTCTTCCTCTCCCCCTACAGTGTGCTGTCTTTCTGCAATTTTTTTTTTTTTTTTTTGTGGTACGCGGGCCTCTCACTGTTGTGGCCTCTCCCGTTGCGGAGCACAGGCTCCGGACGCGCAGGCCCATCGGCCATGGCTCACGGGCCCAGCCGCTCCGTGGCACGTGGGATCTTCCCAGACCGGGGCACGAACCCGTGTCCCCTGCATCGGCAGGTGGACTCTCAACCACTGCGCCACCAGGGACGCCCTCTGCAATTTTTTAATACCGCTCTCTCTCCCCAAGAGAAGGTAATTACTTGGTTGAGAACAGGTTGGTTATAGCTATGTATGCATTCACCAAGCTGGAGCCTCGTCAGCAAAGCTGTTTCCAGCCCCTGCTGGCTCAAGCGACATTTGGCAAGTCATCGCTTTCCAACCCCATCCAATTGTTCCTGCCAATTTGATGAAATTGTGAAGCAGGTTGCAATATTGGCAGTTTGAAAATGGATACTGCAGAGAGTTATAGAACCATAATTTGAAAACTTGTTTTTGTATAACTCGTCCACCTTACCTGTTTGTTTTTAAAGAGCAGTGCGATACAGTTTTAGCAATGTCTCTATAGTATTAAGCTTGAATTTTTAGAGAGAAAATTCAGGATGCAGATAGAAATGCTCAGCCCATGGGAATGTGCTTTATTTTCAAGTTGACATTTCACCAAGGACGCAATGGAAGCTTTTCATTTTGTTCTCCTTGCTCTGGTGTCTCGGGTTGCCTATAGTAGCAAACAGCCAACAGTGGCTGGTGGGCCAAATCCACCTGCCTCCTATTTTTGTATGGCCAGTAGCTAAGAGTGGTTTTTACATTTCTCAATAATAGGGAAAAAAAACCCACAAGTATTTTGTGACACCTAAAAACTACATGAAATTCACATTTCAGGGTCCATAAATCCAGTTTTCTTGGTCACACAGCCGTGGCATTCATTTATTGTCTATGGCCGCTTTCGAGCTATAATAGCAGAGTTGAGTGGTTACGACAGACTTTATGGCCTGCGAAGCCCCAAATATTTACTCTCTGCTGCTTTGCAGGCAAAGCTTGCTGACCCCGTGTCGTGTGAGCACCGATTCCTAACTTGGGCTGTATCTGGGGAGCTTTAAAAATACAAATGCATGTGTCTTGCCCCTAAACATACTGAGTTAATTGTTTGGGGTGTATCATTTGGTCATTTAAAAAACTCCGGGTGATTCTCATTTGTGGCTGAGGTTCAGAAAGAACCACATAAGCCAATATAAGGAGATGTAAAACTTCTTTCATTCATGACGATTCGAGGACCTAAAGAATATTTACTCCCTTACCTAGCATGGAAATACTAACTTCATTTCCTCTCCTTACGCTTATCGGGCTGTTTCTGATTCTTGCCCGCTTGCCTAGCTCTGATTTCTTTTCTTTTGACTATCTGAGTGTCTTTTTTAGCTCACATGTTTCCAAACACCATCGAAGAAAAGCAAGGAAAACAAGGTTGAATGATGGTCACTCCTAATTTTAGAACCACCTCGTTGGGGCTTTGACGGGTAATTCATGGTTCCTCCGGGTGGAGGAAAGCCATGGTGGCTGATGAGTGCATAGCTGAGAAAGTTCCTTCTTCCCTGACCACCTAGCAACATTCCGTTCACCCCTCTTCGCAGGTGAAGCTTAAGAACTGACCGCTTATGAAACCCTTTCTGTCCACTCCCCACTCCAGACCTGGCAGAATTGTCCCCTCCAGCCTCTGCATCCCCACTGCAACGCCCATGGACTTTTCCCCCACCAGCTGGGACACCATCTGCATTTACTGGTTTTATATGCCTTTCTCCCTCCACTGAAGTGTTGTTTGCTTGAGGGTAGAGCCATGTCTCATTAATCTCTGTGGCCCTTGCTCCCAGCAGCGTGCTTATTATCCATTAGGTACTCAGTAAATACAACGAAGGAGGCAAGGAAGTAATGAAGTTCTGTTTCCTCAGGAATTCAAGGTGTTTCCTGAAATGCCTGTATCGGCACTGGCAGTTGCAGGCTGGAAACATAATGTGTTGTTGGAGACGGCACCTTAAGGCAAATCACTATAAGATGAACTCGTGGTTTTAGCAGAAAGCTTTGCTGGAGAACACCAACATGGCAAGGAGAATCATTGGGATCTTTATTGAATAGTATCAAATTAAATGGGACCAGCCACCACACTGAAGACCAGGCTTCACTGAAGATAGGACTGTTCCAGAGAGGGGCTCATCAGGGGTCCAGAGTTGCCCCACTGGAAAGCCTGCTTCGCTCAGGAGAAATTCTTGGCAATTACCTGTAATGAATTCAGCTAAAATCGTACCCATCCTTTGGTTTGAACCAGCCCTCTGAATTCCGGCTCAAGTGGTCAACTTGCCCTCTCTCTGAATCTTCAGTTCACCTCTATATACATCTCTACTGTTTTTCCTCTCCAGTGGTCTAATTACTCTGTGAGGTGAGAGATCGTGTCACTTAATTCACCACTGAATACCTGTACAAAACATGGTGCCAAACACATAGTGGGCGTGTGACAAATAATTGTTGATCGAATGAATGAACGAACGAATCTGCAGGACTCAAAGCTCCAGTTTCTTTCATCTGCTGTGGTGGGTCATGGTGTTCAACCCCCCAACATCCAGACCACTTCAACCGATGAGTCTAAATTCCAGATGTTCTTAACCTTGGGCCCATGGACCCTTAATTGGTCCACGGATAAAATTCGAGGGGTCTGTGACTGTGCATGGAAAAAACACCTCTTTATTTTCACTAATCTTTAACTGAAACATAGCTTTTCCTTTCATTATAAATGTAGGCAACAAACCATAGTAGTATATTAGCAGGAGCTATGATTTTTGTCACCAGTGGAATCCTTTATGCTCGTCAGCAATTCAGAATTATTGTAGCAATTATATCTACCACCAGATTTTGTTATTTAATGTCTTAATAAAGAAGCACACATACTTATATCGTGAATTTGTTGAATGACCAAATTAATCTTAATTAACCTGAATGAATGCATTAAAATGCTAATAACGTTATTTCCAGATAACTGGATTTCTTTTTATTCTATGTATTTTACTTTATACGTTTAAAAAATTCTTAAAGAGAGTCCCTAGGCTTCACCACACTGCCATAGGGTTCCCTGGCACAAGCAAGGTTAAAAATCCTTTTCTAGTGCTGGTTATAGAGGTGGACCCACTTTGTAAAAAATGCATCAATCTATACACATATTTTGAGGTATATTATACTTCAGTAAAATGTTTTTTAAAAATTGGTCTGAACCAATCATGGCAATCCCATATGAGTAATTAATTTAATAAAGGGTATATGTCCCAGTCTGGGCCAATGAGACATAAGAGGAAATTCTGCCATGGGGACTGGATAGGAGACACAGAGAGAGAAGTCTCCTCTTGACCTGGACTTCGCTGTATCTGCATGTTATATCTGGGGCTGCTGTGGCCATCCCACAGAGGTGGACAAAGCAGAGTGGAGCTGGAGATACAACATAATGTGCTTGGAGTCTGCCCTGACCCTGGACACCTTGTGATTGGGCTAACATATTTTCTCATTGTTTAAGTCAATTTGAGAGCCATTTTCCATTACTTGCAACGCTGTGCATCCTTACTGATGCACAGGTGTGAACACAGGAAAGTGAACAGTTCTATTCATACCATACACGGACAACACAAACACAAGCATGATCAGTCCTCATAAAATTAATAAGATCATTTTCCTCCAATGCTGAGTGTTGGAGCTTGGTTGACCACCCATGGACCACAACCTGACTGACCACACAGGTAAGCAGCTGACATGCACCGATAGAATAGTCTGGGCCCCATTCAGTATCCATTCAAATTCCCTTTTGTGACATTGGCATTATCCAAACTTTGATGTTCCTCTCTGGTCCCTGGACTTGGAAAGCTGTCTGACATCCTCTACTGTATCAACTGTATTAATATTCTCAAAGAACCGACTTTTAGCTTCATTGATTCTTCTCTCTTGTTTTCTATTGTCTTGATTTCCTTTCTCACCTTTATTATTTCCTTCCTTCTCTCTTCTCTGGATTTGATTTGTCGTTCTTTAACTTTTTGAAATGGAAACATAGATCATTGATTTTCAGCCTGCCTTTCCTAATCCATGCTTTTAAAACTATAATTTTGCCTCTGTGCCCTTCTCTATCTACACCTATAAGTTTTGATATGCAGTATCTTTCCTTATCAGTCCAAAACGTTTCTAATTTCCGTTGTGATTTCTTCTTTGACTCATGGATTATTTAGAAGTGTATTGCTTAACTTTCAATCAGTTTTGAATTTTCTAGTCATCTTTTTGTTATTGATTTCTAGCTTAAGATCACTGTGATCAGAGAATATATGTACTCTGAATGATTTCCATCCTTTGAAATTTGTTGAGACTTGACGACCCAGTATATAGTGAATTTTGGTAAACGTTCCTTGTGCACTCAAAAAAGAATGTGTGTCTTGTTACTATTGGGGACTGCCCCTGTTTTGAACCTCTCTCCATACTTCATTACAGTTTTGACTGTTCTATCTTTTCAGGCTCCGTATCTCCTGCAATGGGACTCCCTGCTGAGCATTCCCTCATCTCCAACACCAAGGCCACTGAATGCCTCCTCACCCACATTCAGGTGAGTTGCATGGAATTTGGACAACTAGTGCCTTTTCTCTAGTTCTTAGCAGGCAATCAGGGCAATCACCCTGCATCAGGGAGAATTACCTTAGCACTTAGATCTAGAAATGGAGCAATATCTTGAGAAACTGCTTCACTTCCACAGAGAGTGATCCAAATATCCACCTCCCACATAAAGACACGCTTCCACATATACACACAGTCTCTGTCTGGGGCTGGGTGGCGAGTGTCACAAATGCCCATGGAGGGGGTGTGCTTGGGGAACTTGGGCTCTAGCCCATATATGACTGCCACATATGCAAGACAAAGTACACGTGGCAGCGGCCACGTGGTTATTGCAAATGCCTCTGGGCGGCTGTTACATTGAAACCTAAAGATAAACTGATCCTCCATATATGTTTTCCACAATCAGAATAATTTAGGATAAAATGGGCACAAACGGTGAGTCAGTGCCGGAGAGAATAACGAGAGAAGAAAAATAAGGGAGCTAAAGTAGATGACAAAAGATCAATACGCTGCCTAGAGTGATATTAAGGAGACCGAGGCAAAGCAAGTTAGGGGCTCACAACTTCGTTTCTACGGAGGCAGATGTATGGAAGATGGGTTCCTGATGTGCGTGACCATGGAGACCTCAGGTCAGAATCAAATCTCTGTAATCTCACTTGATGGGACTTGGGAGGGGATGACAGAAATGGTTCTGGGTAGTCAAGGATTTTCCCTTCATAGCTGACACACAAATTCACTTCTCTGTACAGGTTTAGGGAGCAAGCAGTTAGTCCAGGGTACGAGTGGGTCTTTCTTCCTGAGGGGAAACTTAGAAGAGAGAGATTAATGTGACAAACTCCAGTGTCCATTGCTGCAGTTGGACTTGGGCCTCAAGTGGTATTTGCTATCTTCCTGTTCCACCGTCCTTTCTCAATTCCCTTCACTCTCAGCTGCCGTCTCTGCTGCTCTCAATGGCTTGCCCGGTAACGTGATCGCCTCAGTAACTACTCCCTTCTCAGACTGAGCTCGATGCACGTGTCTATTCACAGTCACAGTCGGGTGAGGGAGTACCACAAGGTGGGCACGCGGATCACCTGGGCGCCACGTGTGTTGCTCCTTGCCCTTGCTGTGTGAGAGTAGCCCAGCCTTCTCCTGCTGACCAGGGTCAATTACCCCGTAGAATGGTGACTCATTATTTGCTTGCTGGACCTAGGACACAGGGAACACAAGGGGACAGGTGTAGCTTGCTATGTCTTCTAAAGGGGAACTGTGGTGGCGAGAGTATGCCCCCTTTGGGACATACTCATCGAGAAGAGCCCGAAGTTGAAGGGGTGGGAAGCACAAAGTCCCCCAGTGGGTCGCTGGCAGTAATGGCAAGTGGAATCACTCCTACTTCCATTTCTTGGTTCACAGATCCATGGGCTTTTCCTGTGGGGGTGTAGTGCCATATCAACGCCTGTCTCGGTGTGTATACTGAATCCTGGAGGATGGCACTCCACCCTTGCCGGGCCTTGCCTCTGAGCTGGCGTTTCAGCTGTACCTTCAGCGGGCAGTCCTATTGCTCTATGATGTCCAGTTGTGTTCTGAATGGTGCAGTGTGTAATACAACCAGTGCCTCCCATGATTATGAGTCCACTGTCCCACCTCCTGTGCTGTGAAATGAAGCGTCCTGGTCAGATGCTATGTTAAATGCTGTCAGGCATTTTGTAAGCCCCTGAATAGTGGAGCTGGTTGAGGCTGTGCAGGCAGATAAGGCGAACCCATATCTGGAATAAGTATCTATTTCTGTGAGAATGAACAGCTAGATTTTCCAGGATGGAGGGGACTCAGCATTGGTCTACGGTGCTAACAGGTTGGGCAACTGAGGTGGCAATAATAGATTCCTGCTGGGCGCCTGTGTGACCTCCATCTCTGACACCATGGTTACCCCATTGTTTCCATTGTGCCAATTCTGTGGTGGCTAATGATAAAAGCTGGATGGCATCAGTTAGCTGGATCATTTTGTTTACTTGGTTGTTCAGTGCCTTGTCTCCACGATCGGTGCTTTCTGGTGGGTGTTAACCTGAGAATCATGGATCTTCACACTTTGTACCTACTTCCATATGTCCATCCACATGCCAGAATTAGTCACCAGGCTCACCTAAACACAAGGGAGCCAAGAAGTGTATTCCAACTCATATGCTCAGAAAATAGAGAGCAGGAAATATTTGGAGAATAGCAGTAATGACTACCACAGCCTGCATTTGTTATACTCTGCTAGAAGTGTCTCAAGGCATGTTCTTTCTCTAATATTCTACAGTTTTAGAGAAAGTAAATGTTTACTTACAGCTTTCTTTCTTCCTAGAATCCAAGCAATGTTTCCTTAGGGCTGGGTCAGAGACAGTATAACTCTTGAATTTTACTCGCAACACTATTCCCTTATACTTTGTTACTGGTAAAATTATGTGATTCCTGGTGATTTTTGTCCTGTTACGGAGGGATTTTTTAAAAGCAGCTGTTCAATACTCATACAAATAGGCTTGCAGTGAGCCCACCCAACCAATCTGGCCGGTCACACCCATGCACATCTGAATCCCACAGAGACACAAATCTGGCCTGCCACTATGCTTATAACACCATTTATATTTTTTGGGCCCTCAGCTGATTCTCTCCCCAACTACTACAGAAGCTCCTTGATGCTGAGACTTTGTCTTCATAACCCCAGTTCCTAGGACGGTATCCTGCCCACTTAAAATGCTTTGTAATATTTGTCATTGGTGATGAAATGATTCTAAAAAGCAAACAAAATGGGTTTTATGACAAAGATAGCCACCCATGCAAATAATTCAAGGCAAACAGTTCTCAGAGGATAAACAGGACCCAGAATGCTTTTTACCCAGGGCGCCCACTGCTCTGACCTGTAGCAAACAGAAAACTCTGCAAGTTAGAGCACCGTGTTGACATTTCGTGCGGCAAATGTTCAGAGGATCGCAGCTCCTCAGGAAGGCTTTATTGAATCTGAATCCCAGAAAGTGGGACAACCTTAGCCAAGTCTATGCTAATTAAAAGACTATAACCATTTTATTATGTCCAAGACCTTAAGGTGTTAAAGGCCACCAGTTTCAAGTTGAAAAAAGTCAATCTTCAGGGCCCTTGCTTGCTATCTATCTATCTATTAACATCTTTATTGGAGTATAATTGCTCTACAATGGTGTATTAGTTTCTGCTTTATAACAAAGTGAATCACCTATACATATACATATATCCCCATATCTCCTACCTCTTGCGTCTCCCTCCCTCCCACCCTCCCTATCCCACCCCTCTAGGTGGTCACAAAGCACCGAGCTGGTCTCCTTGTGCCATGAGGCTGCTTCCCACTAGCTATTGATTTTACATTTGGTAGTGTATATATGTCCTTGCTTTCTGTTTCTATTCCTTTCTCCATTTTAACTTTTACCCCCAACCCAGAAGCACAAACAAAATGCCTTCTATTTGGGGAAACCAAGAAATTGTTTTGATATTTTGTTTTATGACCCAAACCTATGTATTACTGGCTGCTGAGGCATTATTTCTCCCTATACACTCATCATTCATAGCTCCGGGGGTGAAAATATTCCAAAATAGTATGTAATGTCTGTTATACATTTAGATGCATAAATTTTCATTGTCAAGATGGTGATTTAATAGAAACTTATAGATTCATAGTAGAATATTTTTAATGCCTAGGTTTTTTTAAAAACAAAGTGTGTGTGTGTTCATTTCTTTCTTCTTGGAAATGTTATTTCTTTGTAATATAGTCTTTATTTGTCATGGATGGGTCTAACAAATTTTGGCAATAGGCTGAAGAAAATTAAGGAAAAAGCATTTATTCTCTTAAGAGTAAGGAAGTAAAGCATCTTGATTTCATATCCATCATGTCAGCAATAAACCCAAGGTCTCAGGTCCTGTAACATCAGGCATGTAAGTTGAATATGGGATTTCTCACTTTAAGGTATTCTTTCTTTGGGACTGTAAATCACAGACATTGGATTAGCCCCCCTGAGAATTCAGGTTTGTGCCAGCCTATATTATTTTGAGTATTTTTTAGTCTAATTTGAGATTTTTATTTTTAGTGCTTTTAAAAGTATAGTTTCTTTCTCTTTCCCTTCCTCTCCCTCATTCACTTGCTCGTGTCCTCACTCTCGCTCTCAGTGTTAGTTTGATGTTACTGATCTCCTCCACTAATTCCCTCACTTGTTTTGGCAGGAACTTCTTTGCAAAGAAATATAATCACTCCTCTTGGCTATAAAGTAACCTTGGCCCAGTAAGATTATATTGAAGGGGAACCTAAGGTGTTCCTCAGGTGTCACGAGAAATAAGTTGTCTCTGTCTGTTTTTAGAACCATTGTAATAGTTTCAAGCTCCTGAAATCAAAGTTCAGGATATAAACTGTAAGATATTTTTCAAGTAATTTGAATAATCCCTCACTGGGAATTTGAGTTGTAAATGCCTTTGATACATTCTTTTGAAAGTTGGAACAGGAGTGAGTTACAGTAGTAAACAGCTGACATTTCTGTGCAATGGAAAAGGCAATGCTTATTTTACTTCATCCTGTTTAGTAATTCATCTTCAGGAACTGGGCCCTTCTTCGGCCGAGGCTAGGGAGAGGGAGGGAAATCAGACAAGAATGCGACTAGAAATTGTGCTGTGTCTCGTTCCATTGACTGTCATCTCAGACTTTGGAAAACACCACCCATGCAAGACAAGCAATCAGAATATTGTAGAATAATATATGATTGGAGCAAAGAGGAGCTGTAAGGCAGTGCTGTCCAATGGAAGTATAACGCGAACCACTTCTGTAATTTTAACTTTTCCAGCAGCCACATAAAAAAAGTGAAAAGAAGCAGGTGGATCGAATTGTAATAACATTTAATTAACATGGTATATCCAAGGTGTGCTCATTTCAACATGTGATTAATATAAAAATATTAACGAGATACTTTATATTCTTTTTGGCACTCAGTCTTCAAAATGTGGTATTGTACATTTCTAGCATATCTCAGTTCGGACTTGCCACAGTTCAAGGGCTCAGGAGCCACACATGGTAAGTGACTACCGCAGCAGACCAAGCAGGGATGGATAATATCTCATTCAAAACCCTCTCTGACAAATAAGGACTCAGGAACCAGAGAGGTTAAGCCACTTGCCCCATGCAAACTGCTGTGTCAGACAGCAAGACTCAAAACCAGATCTTCTAATTACCTATCAAGGCCACTTTGCACTACTTCAAGAGGTTTTCTTGGCCTGATATCTTATGGACTTCCTCCCCCAAATTTCACGCCTCTGCAGCTTCCAACAAGAAAGAAATATTAAAATAGGAACAGGGGGATCAGACAGATTCATATGTGAGACTTCAGCAGCATTCTCGTACAAGGCTTAAGAAGGAAGTGAAGAGATATTAAGTAATATTTTAAAATCTCCTATCTGCTTTAAATGAGTTAAAAATCTCGAGGCCTAGGCAAATTATATCTGGGATCACTGAAAGAATGAGATGAGATAACAGAACTGCTATTGGTTACCAGGAAAATGATGGACAGGGGAATAAATGCTAGAGAATTGGCGCATATCCAGATTTCTCTAACTGGAAAAGGCAAATGATACTAGTAGCAAACATGTACATAGTACTTACTAGGTGCCAGGCGCTGGTTCTGAGTGCTTTACACATGTGGCTTCATCAGTTCCTCACAATAATCTTATGAGGTAGGTACTCATACTAGCTTCACTTTTTAGATGAGGAAACTGAGACCACAGAGAGGTTAAATAATCTGTTTACCATGTATTGCCAGTAGATGGCAGAGCCAGGATTTGACTCTGAAGTCTAATTCTTTGGATTGGCATTGCACCGTGCTGCTCACAGATTTAAGATTTCAGTATCTGTCTAGTTCCCTGCCCTCTTATTCTCCCTTTCTCCCTGGCTGGGAATCATCTGATAGCCTCTTAAAAGTTCAGCCCAAGCCAGGTTCTGGGGCAAGGGGTGACTTCAGTAAGAGAAGTCCTAGCTTAATGCTTTGCAAGTCCACCATCATATGCTATTGGCTACCATCCCCACCCTGACCTTATGTCTCAGTTTGGGGCCCTGGGTCCTTCCTTGTATTATGTATCCCTAAGTTAAGTATTGGAGTCTGTTCTTGGACCCTAGCTTGCAACTTGTGGACAGAAGACTCTGATATCCCAGTCTCCTCAGGTCACTGTACAGAACCTTTCCTTGCGTCTACTTGCCTGCCACTTCTATTCCCTGTTACCTCTTTTTTTAAAAACATACTTATCGATTGATTGATTGATTTGGTTGTGCTGGGTCTTAGTTGCGGCTCGCTGGCTCCTTAGTTGTGGCATGCGAGCTCTTAGTAAGGGCATGCATGTGGGATCTAGTTCCCTGACCAGGGATTGAACCCTGACCACCTGCATTGGGAGCGCAGAGTCTTATCTACTTTGCCACCAGGGAAGTCCCTATTCCCTGTTACCTCTTGAGAGACCTCCGTGACAACAATTGCTTTTGACAAAGCCTTGTGTGAAATTATACTCTCCACCCACCATGTTCCACCTATGGGTTCAAAACTTGCTCCTATCGCTCAGATCATTTCCAACTCCCTGTCCATTCCAGCAACTGAGTCTAACTTTAAGAATCAGCCTCTCGGGCTTCCCTGGTGGTGCAGTGGTTAAGAATCCACCTGCCAATGCAGGGGACACGGATTTGATCCCTGGCCCGGGAAGATCCCACATGCCACGGAGCAACTAAGCCTGTGCGCTACAACTACTGAGCCTGCACTCTAGAGCCCACGTGCCACAACTACTGAAGCCCGTGCTCCGCAGCAAGAGAAGCCACCACAATGAGAAGCCCGTGCACCACAACGAAGACGCAACACAGCCAAAAATAAAACAAATAAATAAATAAATTTATAAAAAAATAAGCAAACAACTGTTCTCGTTAAAAAAAAATAAAGAAAGAATCAGCCTCTCCCAGTTTGCTTGGTTTTCTGCACAGGTGAATCCTTCCAGTTATGAGTGAAACACCATAGTATCAAGTCATTGAGCTGGGCATTGGTCCTTGGAAAAATTATAAGTGTATTATTAAATAGTTGATTTGGAAGCACTTAAAATGGAAAGCGATTATTGTTAAGAAATCCTTCTAAAGCCAAACTCAATTCTTTTTCCCTTCGTCTGGATAGTGTTCCGAAAATTGCCAGTAAGAAGAATGCCTTAGACATAGTGTATCTGGATCTCAGCAAGCTATTAAACAGGGCTATCATATTTTTGTGGATGAGAAGTAAAGAGATAATAGAATAGATATGTGAATTCACATCTGGTCTTGAATGTCAACTTTGAGCTAGATTCCAATACTGTTGTAACAGCCTTCCTCTTAACCCTGTCCTACTCTACTTCTTATTAAACGCTCTAATAAACACTTAATGAGGAAAGCTCAGTGAATGTGTAGAAGATGCAGAATAGAGACGAATAGATTCCATAGCCAGTGACATGTTCAGAAGTCAGAGGGTTCTCCACAAGGTAGAATGAAGAGTTAAAATGAACAAGATTAAATACAATAAGGATGCATATAAATGTATGTATTTTTGTTTAAAAATTAAACTATACAAAAACAGTGTGAAAAAGACATGGGCCAACATTAGTATAGTGGTGGTAAAGGGGGAGTCTTAGGATCTTTATATATTGTAACTCACTGTGAGCCAAAGTGTGCACGGCTGCCAAGGATCGAATGTGATCTTGGACTACATTAATTATAGTATAATGGGAAGGTTAATTCCCTTGTACTTGGTACCTGCCAAACTCTGCCTGGGTTTTTGTACTCAGATCATGGCAGTCTGACAAACTGCAATGGATCTGGTACAGGCAGCCAGGGTGGAAAAGGGTCTGGAACTAATGGTATGCTGGAGCCAGCTGGTACTCACTTGCTGGAAATTGCTAGATATTCAGGAATTTTGTGAGCTGGTTGTTAAACCCTTAGTAGCTTGAAACGGGTCATGGTGAGAGTATTTACACCATGGTAATCAGCAAATGCTGTCAATCAAGACTTTGTTTTCCAGACAGTGGGTCTGCCAGGGTACTACTGTCAATAATTCCCTGATATGAAGAATGATTAAAGACAGACAGAGTGTTACATTCAATCAAAAAAAAGAAACACTCTAGTGGGGAGAGGATAAGGATTTCAGAGCAGTCTTTAAATACTTAAAGAGTTTAACTCCCATTTACCATTGCAACAAAAAGAATAAAATACCTAGGAATAAACCTACCTAAGGAGACAAAAGACCTGTATGCAGAGAACTATAAGACAGTGATGAAAAAAATTAAAGATGATACAAACAGATGGAGGGATATACCATGTTCTTGGATTGGAAGAATCAATATTGTGAAAATGACTATACTACCCAAGCAATCTACAGATTCAATGCAATCCCTATCAAATTACCAATGGCATTTTTCACAGAACTGGAACAAAAAATTTCACAATTTGTACAGAAACACAAAAGACCCCGAATAGCCACAGCAATCTTGAGAAAGAAAAACGGAGCTGGAGGAATCAGGCTCCCTGACTTCAGACTATACTACAAAGCTACAGTAATCAAGACAGTATGGTACTGGCACAAAAACAGAAATATAGATCAATGGAACAGGATAGAAAGCCCAGAGGTAAACCCACGCACATATGGTCACCTTATTTTTGATAAAGGAGGCAAGAATATACAATGGAGAAAAAAAACAGCCTCTTCAATAAGTGGTGCTGGGAAAACTGGACAGCTACATGTAAAAGAATGAAATTAGAACGCTCCCTAACACCATCCACAAAAATAAACTCAAAATGGATTAAAGACCTAAATGTAAGGCCGGATACTATAAGACTCTTAGAGGAAAACATAGGCAGAAGACTCTATGACAGAAATCATAGCAAGATCCTTTTTGACCCACCTCCTAGAGAAATGGAAATAAAAACAAAAATAAACAAATGGGACCTAATGAAATTTAAAAGCTTTTACACAGCAAAGGAAACCATAAACAAGATGAAAAGAAAGCCCACAGAATGGGAGAAAATATTTGCAAATGAAGCAACTGACAAAGGATTAATCTCCAAAATTTAGTAGCAGCTCATGCAGCTCAATATCAAAAAAACAAACAACCCAATCCAAAAATGGGCAGAAGACCTAAATAGACATTTCTCCCAAGAAGATATACAGATTGCCAGCAAACACATGAAAGGATGCTCAACCCCACTAATCATTAGAGAAATGCAAATCAAAACTACCATGAGGTCTCACCTCACATGGGTCAGAATGGCCACCATCAAAAAATCTACAGACAATAAATGCTGGAGAGGGTGTGGAGAAAGGGGAATCCTCTTGCACTGTTGGTGCGAATGTAAATTGATACAGCCACTATGGAGAACAGTATGGAGGATTCTTAAAAAAGGAACTTAAAAAATAGAACTACCATATGACTCAGCAATCCCACTACTGGGCATATACCCTGAGAAAACCATAATTCAAAAAGAGTCATGTACCACAATGTTCATTGCAGCTCTGTTTACAATAGCCAGGACATGGAAGCAACCTATGTGTCCATTGACAGATGAATTGGTAAAGAAGATGTGGCACATATATACAACGGAATATTACTCAGCCATAAAAAGAAATGAAATTGAGTTATTTGTAGTGAGGTGGATGGACTTAGAGTCTGTCATACAGAGTGAAGTAAGTCAGAAAGAGAAAAACAAATACCGTATCCTAACACATATATATGGAAACTAAAAAAAAAAAAAAAAAAGTTCTGAAGAACCTAGGAGCAGGACGGGAATAAAGACGCAGATGTAGAGAATGGACTTGAGGACACACGGAGAGGGAAGGGTAAGCTGGGACGAAGTGAGAGAGTGGCATGGACACATATACACTACCAAACGTAGAATAGACAGCTAGTGGGAAGCAGCTGCATAGCACAGGGAGATCACTCGGTGCTTTGTGACCACCTAGAGGGGTGGGATAGGGAGGGTGGGAGGGAGATGCAACAGGTAAGAGGTATGGGGACATATGTATATGTATAGGTGATTCACTTTGTTGTAAAGCAGAAACTAACACACTATTGTAAAGCAACTATACTCCAATAAACAAGTTAAAAAAAAACTTAAAGAGTTTAGATTTTCTTTCTCAGCAAATCAGAGCAATCTTCTCCAACACTCCCGTCTTTAAGGACAGAACAGCCTGAGCTCTCACGACCTCCCCACCCATCCAGAGGTGTGGCCCCGACTGCCAGCCACTAGTGAGTTTCTCATATTATCTTTAACAGTTATGGGAATCTTACAGTTGGCTCCATAAATGATCCATTTCTCTCTGAATATAAGAATAATGGATTGAAGAGGCACTTCTCAAATTTTTCTGTGTATGAATCACCTGGGGATCTTGTTAACAGGGCTTAAATTATGGACTAGTCTCTTTTCTTGCCTTTTTTCCCCCCAACTCCATCTTCCAGTAAATTCAGCACCCAGGGTGTTTAATCTGTATTTAATGTCTGTCTCCGATAGAGACACAAGCTTCTGGGGGTATATACATGTGCCTCTGAAAAAACTCGGAGTTAAAACTTTTTAGACTTACTTGTATTTCATTATTTGTCCTCTTGTAGAATTCCTTTTTATTGAACAGCACTTCGGCCTTTGTACTTTCTGTCCGTCCTGAGTATCATTATGAGAAACAGTGGAGGAAATTCATTCTTTGACCCATTGTAGGAAAATTGTCAAGGGCGTCATCTGCTTTGTTACATTCTGTTCTCTGTTTGAGGACTCAAAGGAACTTCAGTTTTATTTCTAGCAATTGCTTCTTCTGAACAATTTATTCTTTT
Organism: Delphinus delphis; assembly: GCF_949987515.2. Taxonomy (NCBI): domain Eukaryota; kingdom Metazoa; phylum Chordata; class Mammalia; order Artiodactyla; family Delphinidae; genus Delphinus; species Delphinus delphis. The sequence goes on from NC_082704.1 coordinate 111,454,272, forward strand.
TGATCTTACCAATACCCTGAATCTCGTAATTGAGTGCATTTTCCTCTTTGACTCAACATTCATTCAACATATACTGATTGAGCACCTGCATGGGGACCCAGCAGAGAACAAAATGGGCACATATTCCTGTTCTCATGGAGCCTTTTTGCAGTTTCTCTTCCCTCTCATTGGTAGGAAATATCTGACTGTCAGGAAATACAGAACCACATTGGAGGCTACCTCCAACAACCCTAAAAGACCTGGTAAGGAAGGCATTTCTGGTCTGAATCTGGCTCCTGGGTGTGTGAATTTCTAACCCTCATCTTCTCTTTACTGGATTCTCTCAACTTTTCATTTTTCTCTTTGGATACCCTGTGCATACTATTAGTTGTAAGCTGCCTCAAATCCTCTATGGAATGAGGCAGTATGTAAATAGCTCATTAAATATGTGGCGCTGGAAAAATCAGAACTAAAGCCAATGCAGTAAAGTTATAGGGAATCACACCTTAGCCTCATGTACAAATAGTCTAATGTCCTGAAAACAAATGGCTCGCCTTATAATATAGTGACGTTTTGGACACTGATATTGGCAGTTCACCTTTGGGGAATTTTGACATGGTGCTTCCCGACATGAAGGGCATTCGTACTAGATAATACCGCAGGTGCCTTTCAATCATCGGATTGTATAGAAATGTCCATGATTTCAATTCTTCTGCAGACACAACAGTGGCTCCTCCTTTCCCTACTAGCCCCAGTATCTTTTGGAGAAGATGAATTCTTTAGGGAAGATGGTGGGCTCCGGGGATTCCCACATGTCGGGGTGGGGGAAGTTTTGGAGAGGGGCTTCTGCCAGAAAAGCAGCCCAGGGCTCAAATCCTCCACCTGGGGTGTGTTTTGTGACACTCACTAAAATGTAAACTCCTGCTTCTTCTTCTAACTTGTCTTGATCCAATTCATGGTTTTCCTCAGATGAATAAAATATCCTTGTATTTATAGTGGATGCCGTAAACCAGCCAGCCATCATATTTTTTATATCATAAGCAGCTGCTGTCTGAGCCAACACAGAGTAAGAGAGGCCGATTTGTATTTTTACAACCAGATATGAAGCCAGCTCTCAGTAATTTGGGAAGCACGTGCTGCCACTTGTGATCCTTAGGGTGCTAATGTTTAAATGAGTCCCTAAAGGTTGCAGAGACTACAGTTAATATAACGCTGAAAGGTAGCCCCATTTTAGCCACTTACTCGAAAACAGGAAATTTTAAAGAATTAATTGATTTTAACTTCAATATGAAATATTGGCACTTGTGATGATACTACTCTGTGAGTAGGTAGAGGCAGCATTTATGACCTTTTTAACTACATTCCATTCACTGAAAAATGACAACTATGCTAAAGAAATACTTTCCTCCTTGCTGCCGGCTTCTCCCAGTGAGAGCTTTTAGCAAAGGGCATAGAAAGTCCTGCCAATAAATAACAAAAATTTACTATCCCCACCATCATTTTACAGTCTTGCCCTCCCACAAGAGGAACACGGAGAGCAGAATAGATGAAATCAACCTGCTTTGCTCAGCACCAAGGACATGTCATTACTCAAACTGGGCGACTAAGGGCGGGGGATTAGTCTAGAAGAAATACACAGACTGAAAGTGATGTTGCCCCAGACATGTTTTGTGGTGATTGTTGCCGTCATAGTCATTATTCCAGTTTTCCGCCACTAATGGCTATCTGCCCCAATTCTTCCAATGCCACCGAAATCAGAATTGTCTTCACCTTCTGAAGACACTGAAAGACAGAAATCCCGTGAGTCGAAAGCCATCTAGCAGGAATCATTTCTGTATTCCTTTTGTGGGACTGAACATTCCCCTTCTGTATGACAGAGACTAGGATGCTTTAGAAAGTGCATCTTCAGACTCCTTGAATTGAGGAAGGAAAAGAGCCAGAGCCAGAAAGAGCTTAACTGGAATGAAAAGCATTTTCCTGGACACTGCTCTCCTGAATTAATCAGGTCCAGCATGGGCGGCTTAAAGAGCTTCTTGGGGAAAAATTCCTTTCTCGTATGACTATTTCTAGCCAGGCTGCATGCAGAGGAGTGCTTTCTAGCCTTTGGTCCGGGCCATTGCAAGCAGAATCCAAACAACTGTTTGTTATTCCTATAAGGAACTTTGATGATCTGAAAGGAAATAGCAGGATGTACGAAAAGACCCAAATTTCTCTCCATTAGTGGTTTCAGGGGCTCTTGGTATAGCGATTCTTGAAATTACAATTACAGTTCATGAAGTTTCTCAGACAAAGCCCAGCTATTAGATTTGGTTTAAGAAAAGGAGCAGGGAGTGCGCAGCCTCTATTTCAAAGAACCTCAGCTTTACCCTCCTTGTCTAAGTCCTGAGGAAAATAACTTGCACTGGGGGGCGGGGGGGGGGGGGTGGTGGAAAAAATGTATCTTTCTTCCTTAGTAAGCACGTCTTTTTAAAACTTAGCCCAAGTTCTCTCTTTTTCCCCATGATCTGGGGCTTAATTCCCATATGCAGGCTATTATTGTCATAGCTAATCCCTTGCTGCTCTAAATACATCTTTTATAATGCTGCAGATTTCAATACTTATTACTCTTTCGGTTACAGCAGTGGTATACCCAAACGCTCCCCAAGCAAGACATGCACAGGAGCAAGAGGCAAGGCACCAATGATTAGGTGGGTGTCTACGATGAATCAGGCACTGGGCTAGTGTGAGACTGGTGGAAACGCCTAGTGGCCTGGTGGAAGCCTCCATCCGTATGCTGTAAGGATAGTATAATGGGCCCCACCTTAGAGACGGAGGAAATGAGGCTCCCGTTGCAAGGAGATTCAGCCATTCTCCCAAGTTTCTACAATTTGAAGCCAGATAGTCTGACCTCAGAGCCCACGCTTTCTGATATGCCAAACTGCCTCTTGCTGAGGACAGATGATATAGTCTCTATTTAGCAGATGGCAATATTTAAGGCTAAGAAGGTTTTTAACTTTCCCAAACTCTCACAGTAATCCTTGCCAGGTTGATGTTTCTGGAAATCTGTTTACTGTACCAAGCCATTCAGTACAGGAACTCAAGACAGATAATCTGGCTGAATCAGAGTGTTGCCGGAGCAGTGTACAGACTATTTAAGAGAAGCTCCAACTTGATTATGGAACCTATCAAAAGTCGTCTTATACAGGGACTTCCCTGGTGGTGCAGTGGTTAAGAATCCACCTTCCAATGCCGGGGACACGGGTTTGACCCCTGGTCCAGGAAGATCCCACGTGCCATGGAGCAACTAAGCCCATGTGCCACAACTGCTGAGCCTGCACTCTAGAGCCCGTGAGCCACAACTGCTGAACCCGTGTGCCACAACTACTGAAGCCCGCGTGCCTAGAGCCCGTGCTCCGCAACAAGAGAAGCCACTGCAAGAGAAGCCACTGCAATGAGAAGCGCGCACACTGCAACGAAGACTAGCCCCCACTTGCCGCAGCTAGAGAAGGCCTGTGCGTAGCAACGAAGACCCAACGCAGACAAAAAAAAAAAAAAAAAAAGTCATCTTATACAGTCTTCCTTCGGTGTCCGTGGGGAGTTGGTTCCAGGACTCCCACGAATTCCAAAATCTGTGGATGCTCAAATCCCTTATATAAAATGGCTTAGTACACTCGGTCCTCCGTATGCACGGGTTTCGCATCCGCGGATTCAGCCAACCGCAGATCAAAATACCAAGTGTCGACTGTACTCAGTGTAAAGAATAGCTTCAGATCAGAGCTTTCCTTGGAGATGATAGAATCCTTCCACTATGACATCTACCAACTTGGTTATGTTGTACTGTCTCATTGGTGGCCTGCAACCATTCATCTTTACTATTTTGTTGCACTAGCTCATTACTGGGGTTTCCTGTCTTCATGACAGCAATGTGGGATTCTGATTTCCCTCTTCAGCTATGCAAGCATGGTACCCATTAGTATTGAGTCATGAGTCAAAAGCTGTGTTTCTACACTATTCCTGGAACCACAGCACAGAGAATAAATATGCACTCCAATAGGTCTCATCGTAGCTGTTCCTGGATACTGCAAACCATGCAAGGGTAGCAGAATGGGACAAGGGCACCTCCCCATTACTTATACAAACCCACCCTGGGCATCTGTGTCTGGGGAGGACCCCCCGGATTTCTACATACCTCATGGGAGAGTCAGGTCAGGGCAGTAGATAGACTCTAGTAGGGGACTGTGGTGAAGGCTCATATCTGGTCACTAAAATCCATTCTCCCCATCTTCCATAGTAATAGAGTTGTTGCCAGATACGTTGAATACCTCTCCCGTGTTCTTGCATTTGAGCCCCTCTGTACAGCGAACAGTGTATTTAAATGTAACTGCCTAGCTACACATTTCCTAGCATTCCTTGCAGTTATTTGTGGCCATCTGACTATGCTCTAGACCGGTGGTTCTCAAAGAATCATCCTCATCTGAGAGTTGGTTAGAAATGCAAGTTCTTGGGCCCCACCCAAGAAACTCTGGGGTTGGAGCCCGCAGTCTGTATTTTAACAAGCCCTCCGGGGGATTCTGATGCAGGCTAATGTTCTTGAAAACGGAATGTGACTAGAAATAATGTGTGTCCCTTCAGTGCCTAGGTCTAAAGACATTGAATATGCCTCTTCCATGCTTTCTTGCTACTTCCAGGCTAGAACCAGACAAGCTTTAACCATGCAGGTAGGGACAATGCTTTAGGGAAGGTTTTATGCTAAGTTTTACGCCAGTTTGATGAAGCTAAAGAATCTTTCAGACTTAAGTTTAAATGCATAGGGTGAAAAACATAGGATTAAAAAAAATTTGTATTTATCAAGTCTGTGAAATTGTACTATATGTACATTTTTAGTAATGCATTGACTAACAAGATCTGGTAGTGCGTCTAATCACCTCCATAAATCCAACATATCTGCAACAACTGTAATATGATATGGAGAGTATCCGTGATTTCTATTGGTGACAAAGTCCCAGGTGCTGCTAGTACTATTATGGGCTGTTGTCTACATTCATAATGTAAGGAAATGCTGAGTTTCATTTGGGGATTTGTGGTAGGCTGAATAATGGTCCCCAAAGGTATCCATGACCTAATCCTCAGAACCTGTGACTTTTCCCTTACGTGGTAAAAGAGACTTTACAGCAAATGTGGTTAGATTAGGATACTGAGATGGAAGACCATCCTGGATTATTCAGGTGAGCCCTGAACATAATCACAAGTGTCCTCCTGACCTCCAGAACTGGAAGAGAATAAATGTGTGTTGTTTAAAGTCACTAAGTTTGTAGTAACTTGTTACAGCAGCAGTAGGAAACTCATATAAGGTTAGTTAAAATAATGGTAATTTTCCCGCATCCAAGTTCATGAACCTCCAGAATTCTATCCATGGGCCCCCCAGGTTAAGAACCCTTACCTCTAGGGGTTTGGCAAGCTACAAAGTGGAAGGAACCTGGGTCCCTGAATGACTCTAGGGGGCAGAGCTGCTTGGGTTCTCTTTGTTATAGTACCTTAGCTTCCCTTAAGTATTATGGGGAGTAGGAAATTCCTCGAGAGGAGGTAGGGAATAGATCTGAGGAAATCATATATGGACAGGAGAAAGAATCTATAGCACCCCAGCCCCTCAGACTAAGGAGCGAACAGTGCTGATGAGCAGTCAGGGCTGGAGACCCAACAACCGGAAAGTTCAAACATTAGTCAAATGTGAAGAAATAAAGAAAAGAATATCGAGTTTTAATTATACAGTTTAATTCTTTTCATATCAATGAATGAAAAATGTCTAAATTCACTCTGGGGTAGAAATATATAAATTATTATTAGAAGGTGATTATAATTTAATTACAGTTTTATTTCATTTAATACCTCAAATGCTTTCCTGGAAAGTTAAGGGAAAATCTATCCATTTTTTTCTTGAATATAATTATGATTTTGGAGCTCCCATCAATATACAAAATTCAACTTGATTTTTATACATCAGCAGTTTTACACATCAGGAAAAGAATTTTTTAAAAATACCAATTATAATGATAACAGAAGTATATAAGGTATCTAAGAGTAAATCTAACAAAAATGTATAAGAATGCTATGGAATAAATTATAAAACTTTATTGAAAGGTGTTAAAGACCTAAATAAGTCATTTATGAACATACTATGTTCATAGATAGGAGGATTCTACTCTCCCCAAATGTATCTACAAATTCAATGGCATTCCAACAAGCTTGATCTTGGCATGCTGTTTCTAAAGCATACATGAATGGTAATGCCCAAGGATAGCCCAGATGCTCCTAAAGAAGAGAAAGCAGGTGGAGAAATTCGACTCCCCAAATATCATGACTTGCTATGTAACTATAGTAAAGACAATGTACTCTTGACAAGGGCTAGACAATGGAAGAGAAAAGAAACCCCAGACACAGACTCATACATATATGAAAACCTGATATGACAGTTATAATTGAAAATTGGGAAGAAAAAAATGAACTATTCAATACACGGTTGTGGGAAAATCGGCTATTCCTAAGGGGAAGGAATGGAAATGAATACCTACCTCACCATACACCATATGAAATGAACCTTTACCTTATTATACACAAACATCCATTCCAGATGGATTAAGAACTTAAATGTGAAGGGCAAACCTTAAAAACTTTTAGAAGAAAACAAGAAAATATTGATATGACCACCCTGGGGGGAGGGAATGATTTCTTAAATAAGACACAAAAAGTTTAAACTTTAAAGAAAAAGATTGATGCATTTGGTTACATTAAACTTCAGGACTCCTTTATATAAAAAGTCACCATTAATAGAGTGAAAAAATAGCCACAATTTGAATGAAGATATTTGGCATGTTGTTTCTAACAGTTTTTTTGTTAGAAAACTAACAAATAATTCTTTTTTTAAAAAACATCTTTATTGGAGTATAATTGCTTTACAATGGTATGTTAGTTTCTGCTGTATAGCAAACTGAATCAGCTACACATATACATATATCCCCATATCTCCTCCCTCTTGCATCTCCCTCGCACCCTCCCTAGCCCACCCCTCTCAGTGGTCACAAAGCACCTAGCTGATCTCCCTGTGCTATGCGGCTGCTTCCCACTAGCTATCTATTTTACGTTTGGTAGTGTATATATGTCCATGCCACTCTCTCACTTCGTCCCAGCTTACCCTTCCCCCTCCCCATATCCTCAAGTCCATTCTCTAGTAAGTCTGTGTCTTTATTCCCGTCTTGTCCCTAGGTTCTTCAGAACTTTTTTATTATTATTATTCCATATATGTGTGTTAGCATACGGTATTTGTTTTTCTCTTTCTGACTTACTTCACTCTGTATGACAGACTCTAGGTCCATCCACCTCACTACAAATAGCTCAATTTCGTTTCTTTTTATGGCTGAGTAATATTCCATTGTATATATGTGCCACATCTTCTTTATCCGTTCATCTGTTGATGGACACTTAGGTTGCTTCCATGTCCTGGAACAAATAATTCTTATCCAGAATGTATTATATGTATATGTTATCGATTTTTTATACAAACACACACATCTTTGCATATGTGTGTGTGTGTGTGTGTGTGTGTGTTTTCTATTGCTGTGTAACAAATAACCCCAACACTTAGAAGTTTAAAGCAACACACCTTTATGATCTCACAGATTCTGTAGGTCAGGAATCTGGACAAGGTTTAGTAGCATCCTCTGCTTCAGGCCCTCTCACAGGTGGCAGTCGTCTCAAAGACTGAGTGGGCGGGATCCACTTCCAAGCTCACACTCATGTGGTTGTTGGCAGGATTCCGTTCCTCGTGAGTTGTTGGACTAGGGCCTCAGTTCCTCATGAGCTGTTGGCAGGAGGCCTCCCTCAGTTCCTTGCCCCGTGGGCCAATCCATGGAGCCTCTCACAGCTGGCAGTTGGCCTCACCGGGGGAGCAAGCCAGAGGGCAGGAGAGGGTGCCAGCAAGAGAGCGTGCTAGCAAGACACAGTCACAGTGTTTTGTAACCTAATCTTGGAAGGGGCGCCTTATCACTTTTGACATATTCCGTTTGTTGGAAGCACATCACTAGGTCCAGTCCACACTCAAGCGGGGGGCTTACACGAGAGCATGAGTATCGGGAAGTGGGGATCATTGGAGGTCATCTTAGAAGTCTGCCTATTACAATACATATTAACCCAATAGAAAATTATGCAGAAGTCTTTAACACATATTTTACAGCAAGAGAAACACAAATGACCATACACAATTGAAAAACTGTTTATTTCATTAATAAATTAATTATTAATACCACAATGAGATACCATTTCATGCCTACCAAAATGCAAAACTGAGAAGTGACTGTAACAATTGTTGATTATTTCTGTATCTTGGAGCAATACTATTCCTTATACACTGTTGATAAGTGTGCAAATTGGTACAGCAAAATTTTGGAAAAGAATTTGGCATTACCTAGTAAAGTTCACATTCAGAAACCTTCAGCCTGCTAATTTTACTCTAAAGAAACCCTTGTGCATGTGCCCCAGGAGAGATGTATAACAGTGTACATAGCAGCCTTATTTATGATAGGCAAAAACTGAAAAAGCAATGTCCAACGCTGGTAAAAGGAATAAATAAATTGTGATATAGCCATCCAGTAGAATAATATACAGCGGTGAAAATGGATAAATGATACCTATACACATGAACATGAAGAAACATAGAAAAAAGCATAGAATTGAGTGAAATGAGCAATGCACAAAAATACAGTATGATTCCATTTATATAAAGTTCAAGGACAAGAAAAGCCAAATAATTTATATATCTGTATCTCTATCAAGGACGTGATTAACAAGAGTAGAATAATGGTTTTCTGAGGTGAGCGATTGAATAGTATCAGGGAGGAGACACACAGGAGTTTCAGAGGTGTTGGGCAGTGTGTACTTAAGTGGTTTTCTTTATTTGTTATCTCAGCACTGAACCCACAGTACGTTATTTTGTGTATATGGTTTTTTCAAGCTAAAAATGTATGGAAGAATAACCATAGCTAATATTTATCCAGCATTCCTCTGTGCCAGCTCTTATTGAAAGAATGAATTCTGTGCTTTTATTTTTATTTATTTATTTTACTTTCAGGAGTGTTTACCTAAAACAAAATAGAACATGTTGTGTTTAAAGCAAGGGTGAAATGATGCGATAATAAAAACAATGAGGAAAATACTAATACCCAGTTCAAGAAGAATCTTGCCTTTTTACAGAATACAGAATTTAAAACCGTTTAATCTACCCGTAGAACCCTCTTTGTTGTAGAGGGCTATCCTGTATACTCTAGGATGTTAAGCAGTGTTCCTGGCCTCCACCCACTAGATGCCAGTAGGCCCCCTTCCCCAGTTGTGACAAAAATGTCTCCAGACACTGCCAGATGTCACCTGGGAGGCACAATTGTCCCTGGTTGAGAGCCACTGAACTAGATGGTCTTGACATGTTCAGTGGAAGTACATATATAGGGAACCTATCACGTGTCTATTTCATATTCCCTTGGTAGTTCTTGTTCATTCATTTATTTGCCCAACATTTATTGAGGTACATTCTCTGAGAACTAAATGCTAAGTAGCTTTAGTAGTTATATCATCACTCCAGGTCTCTTGAACATTACTCACTTGCCAGCTCAGAAAGTACCCAGTAGTTTATAATCACCATTCTGCACTTTTTTAAGTTTCAAGTTTATTTAAAAATAAATAGAAAGGTAGACTTCGGCAGGATTCAAAGATGTATTAGTGACCAGTAGGTTTTTACTGACCTTAAAGGGGGCCACTTATCCCCTCCACAACTCAGGGCTAATGCAGTTTCTTTGAAGTTTTGTTGGGTTTAGCATATGAGGAGCTTCCAGCTATGTAAATTCAGTGGCTGCTTTAATTGATTAAATCATAACCTGAGCTAAGTGCCTATGCTGAAAGCAAGATTGACCTGTATTAAAAATTTAAGGAAAGGACATTTAAAAAAGTTAATGCACGCACTTATATGCATGCATAGATATTTTTTCTACTCTCCAATGAGAAAGATTTTCAATGTCTCTGTACATATTAAGTGTAGGCTGCAGACTTTATCAAGCCCTTTGGATGTTCATTTTGTTCGCTTAGTCATTTTAAAGACTCTCCTCTAGCTGTGCATGATTTGCTCTTTCCCTTTCCTTGCTCATATTTTTAAATCGTGCATTTACAAGGAATAAAAAGAAACTCCTAACTTGCAGTGTAATTGTGCATGAGGAGTGTGTATTTTGGTCCCTGCCGCTATGTCAGAGCCTCAGAGCGAGGATGCTGTTGCCATAGAGACAGAGATGTTGAGCTGGTTTCATCACCTTTGCCCTGCTATTTAAAATCATACTCACAGCAAAGCTCTGACAGACATAGGGCTTTCTCTGGTAGGTCAATCACCTCCTCCCTTTTTCTCTTTTGAAAACAACAACTTGGCAGATTAATGCCATTTTCATTTATGACTGTTATAAAACGTAATGTAAATATCCTCCTGCACAGAATGAATGGGTAGCTCTTTGTGTTGTTTTGTTCCAGCACGAAACTGAAATTCCTTGAGAGTTTGCCAAAACCAGTTCCTTCAATGGGTTCTGCTTAGGGTTCTACCCTCTCTCTTGGCTCTCTGACAGTACCAGAGCAGTGGTTAGAGAACAGAGAGATGCCAAGGACATCACGGGATGAGGCGAAAAGCAATAGAAAGGAAGTTAATCACTGGCTTTAAAAATGTTGTTTAAACAAACCCCACTGTCTTTGGGAGTAGGCACTCTTTTACACTTGTGGTGGATGAGTGGGCCAGTGCTGCCTTTCTGGAGGCAAGTCGCTAATACATATCAAAAGCCTTAAAAATGTCCTTTGCCCCATCAGTGACAGTCCTAGCAAGTTTTTCTAAGAGAACATACCTGAGTGTAAGCAAAGATTTGCATACAGGATTATTCATCACAGTTTTATTTATTTATTAAATATGAGTGAAGTCATATTTTAACAATTGAAGGAAGTTAATTAAGTTAATTAAAGACCTTCAGGTTTTTGGAGGGTTTTGTTTGTTTGTTTTTTGTTTTTTTTTTGGTTGCGCTGTGAGCCTTGCAGGATTTTAGTTCCCTGACCAGGGATTGAACCCGGGCCCTTGGCAGTGAAAGTGCCGAGGCCTAACCACTGGACCACCAGGGAATTTCCATCACAGTTTTATTTATGATGGTGGGAAACAAGAAATAATCAGTTTCAGAAACATGTCCATAAAAGGGGACTGGTTTAATTAATTTTAGTACATCACACAATGGAATACTAGGCAACTGTATTAAGTAATAGTGCAGAAGCTTATTTATTAACCTGAAAAGATGTTCAAGTGCTACTATTTAATAAAAAAAAAACAGGTTACAAATCACTAACACTAAGTATGTTTGTGTTCCATAAAAAGTAATTGTAGAAACATACACATATACATTTGGGGAAACTGGAAGGTTATATGCCAAATTTTGGTTCTGTGAGTGTTGCTGTAATTTCTTCTTTTTACTTCTCGAATTTATAAGTTTTACAGTGACCTTCCATTACTTGTATAATTTAAAAAGTCTATTAATAAATAACTAATTTTACTTATGTAAAATATTTTTTAATTAAAAAAAGTTCTAGAAGCTTTCCTTAAAGAAAGGGAATTTTTATTCAGTGTCCCAGGAATTCCAAGACTAAGTCACTGTCTTCTGTTCTCAAATTGATTCTTCGCAAATTTGGGCGGGGGTGGCGCTTTATTATTTTGGGCCCCGTGAAAGACGGCCAGTTAAATCCAGTTGAAAGCATTGAACCTACTGAATTTTTGAGCTACTGTCAACCACTGTCCAGAACAGCCCCCAAGGAAGCAGGTCTCACGCTATCACCTCGCAGAACTTCCGGCTCCCCAAGTAACGGCATCCGTGAGGGCCAGCTCTATAGAGGGGAGGCACCAGCTGCCGTGAGAGCTGAGATGAGCTGCAGATGAAGGGATTCAATAGTCCCATCTCTGCCCTCTCAGAACCCTGCCAATGGAGATTCAGGGATGGGGGTGGGGAATAAACCTTGAGCAAATCATAAATAAACTTGCGGCAAGGATGTGATTTCAACTCTCCATGCGTATTCCCCCTCTCTCTCTCTCTCTCTCTCTCTCTCTCTCTCTCTCTCTCTCTCTCTCTCTCTCTCTCTCTCTCTCACACACACACACACACACACACACACACCCTGCAGATGAATTTGATATTACCAATGGCAGCTTTTCCCAGTGTGAAGGAAGGAGGGTGGTGGTGAAAGAGTCTTCCCTTGTCACCTGTATTTATTATTTCCTTTCCTAATGGAGAAATTTTTGTGAGTCCAAAATAATGTGCAGAAGCATTTGATGTGAACAGTTGAGACACAACTTCAGTGCTCATTACTCGGGTAACTCTTCCCCCACTCCAGTTGTCTCAACACTGTCACACCAAACCAGATAAACTCTTGGGGCACAACAGAGCATACGACAGCCTGAACGAGATTTCCATGAACCCACTGTAAAGCGTGGGTACCATATTAACTGTGGAGATCTGCAAACTGCCTGGTGGGAGGAGTGGCCCTTTCCAACACCCCTTTGCTGCTCCGCACCCCCGGAGGGGCGTGGCCTTCATTCTCTGCCAGGCCAGGAAGGGAAGCTGAGGTCCCTGACCTGCCTCAAAACTTCACCCTCAGGTTTCCATTGAGTGCCTGCTCTCCGGGAGTCCAGAAATGGCCCTGACGCTGGACAGGTGAGGCAGATCAAAGGCATAATGCCTCCTCAGGTTGCCTCTAACTGAGCACTTCAAATGGTAGCCTTTAATCACAAGAGCAGCATCTGCGTGGGCTTTGGATTTTGAAAAACAATATTGGCCAAAAGGTACCAGACAGAAAGGTCTAGAAAAAAGCACTAAAATACAGGGGAGAAAAGATATGTCCATACTAAATATAAGGCAGGCCGTTGCTTTTTAATTTCCCCAATATTGCTTTATATATTGTACTTATTTTTTTTTAAAAAAAGGTCAGGATGTACCTGTATTTCAGATTAGCTCAACCGAATTTTACTTAACCTCTCTGTGCCTCACTATTCTCTTCTGTAAAATGGTAACAGAAATAGAAGATACCCCATAGGTTTGTTCTGAGAGTGAAATGAATTAGTATGTGTAACCCCCTGAAAGCCCCTGGCATGTGGTGAGTGCTCAGTAATTACCATTACCATTATCACTGTCATTATCATTACTAAGCATCCCTTGCTACCAGGCCCTCTGCTGAGAGTTGTATGTGTAATAGTTGAATCTTTTTTATTGAACTATATCATTCCACTGTGTGAACACTATGTATCCACTCTTCTGCCAATGAACACTTGAGTTTTTGGTATTTTTTGGCTATTATTCATAAAGCTGCTATGAGCCATCTTGTACTTGTCCTTTGCAGGACATATGCACCCATTTCTTCGGGGTACACACCTTGGAGTATAATTACTAGGTCACAGTTCAGCTTCAGTAGACACTGCCAAATAGTTTCCAAAGTGTTGCCAATACTTATTTATTAGGCACTTATTTTGTGTCAAGCATGGAACCATGGAGCTACAGGGTAAACAGGACACAGAGTTAGAAGCACTACCCCCCCCCCCACCGAATAGCACTTGAAACATCTTGGCTTTTACTATCCCCCTTTATCTTCCAGTAGAACATAATGAGTGCCACAGAACTGATAGAAGAGTTGAGAAGCAGAAAATACCAGCAATGTGCTTACAGTCTCCCAGATCACAAAGCCAGTTAGCAGCAGAACTGGAATTAGTAGAGGAACAGCAACAACAAAATTCCACTCTTTGGTCTATACACCTTGGTCATAAACCTTCAAAGGGAAGCCATCCTCGGGCTTATGCAGTAGTGGGCAGTTCCTGCCCCTGCCTGCCTTTATTAGACTAATGTGCAGTACGTGAGCAGAGTGTATCTGGGACCCTAGGGAGCTCCTGAAATCCTTCTCTGTGCTCTTGAAAATCCCAGAATTGAGCTACCTGAGCTAATCCTTAGTTCGGCTCCAGGAGAAGGCAAACAAGAGGAATATCAGTTGTTACCTTTCCCTCAGCGTAAGAAAACTGGATATCTTAAGAAAAAAGAGAGAAATAAAATATTCTGGTACCTAGAGTTAAATGTTCTCCTTGCCACAGATCAGTACATTCTAAACTCAGCGTGGGGATGAATGGATACGAACAGTCCTGGGTAGAGGGGATAGACCATGGTCTCTCCACCTTGGCACTATTGACATTTTGGGCTGGATAACTCTGTGTCGTTGGGGGTGTTCTGTGTATTGTAGGATGTTCGGCAGCATCTCTGGCCTCCACCCGTAGATGTAAGTAACACCCCCTAGCCCCAGTTGTGACAGCCAAAAATGTCTCTAGACATCGCCAAATGTCCCTTGGGGTGCAAAAGTGTCCCTGCCTGAACCACTGGGGTATGCTTATGTTAAGAATGTGGGACAGTTGAACTTTTATATTTTTCATCATTTCAAATCCTGAACATGTAAAGATTGTAAAGCAAAAGTGCTGACATTTAATATCACAGAACTTTGATACTCTCTAGACAAGTGTCAGGAACACTTAGTCTTTTACTTCTTTAAGGGAAATACACTAGAATACTAAAAAGAGTAATAAACAGAAAATCCCATTTCAGTTCTTGAAAAGTCTGAATTATTCAATTTTTCAATATGATCTTATTTCAAATTCGGCAGTGAAGTCTTCAGTTACTTCTTTGTTGAATAATAATTTGCCATTGCATGTCGGTTATATATTAATAGATATTTCCAAAGGGCTTTAAGGTCTTTGAAAACAATTTCTTCTCTTAAATGCTTAGTTCTTGTTGATATTATTGATATATGTGATTTTCTCTATCGCTGAATAAAAGCTTTGGTAAACAGATGCTAAAGTTTTGGACCTTGTCTAATTATGTCCAGCTGGGTCAGAGGATTATTTATTCCAAAGAAGGAACTTCTTTCCCATTATGATAAAGGTTTAACACTTTGTATCTCTCTCATTCATTCATTCAGTTAAAGAAAGTAATTATTGAGCACCTACTAGGTGCTCTGCCCTGGGGATATAATGATCCACACGACAGGCTCAGAGAGCATGCTGGTGGTGTTAGGTGGAAAGGGCGCTACTGAGCCATCAGTAGTGGCAAGTTCTTAGTTCTGATCTGCCAATGGCCAGCTCTGAGGCCTTTGGAGGGGCACTCCGTCTTTCTAGAACCATCTATTAAATGAGATAGGTAGCTTAGCTGAAATGGCAGACAGTGCCAACTCACATCAACTGCTACTGGCTACCCAGAGCACTTGATTTATGGCTCCATCTTCACTCAATGGCAGAGAAGGCTATCATTGATTACTGACGTCTGCCACGGGCACACTGTGGGAAACGGATAGCACCCCACATGAATTCGCCATCCCTGGATTCCTAAGGCATCAGATTCCATGATTTGCAAGAAGTCTCCCTTCCCGCTTCAGTGTAGTTTAGCGTGGGAGAGCAAGGTTATTTAAGTTTCTTACTTTGGAAACAGGCTGTATTCTCCCTTTTTCCTTATCCTCCGCTTCTAATTCTCTTGGTCCTAGAGAAGAATTGTAAGTTATTCCACAATATAATTCCCCCTAAGGTTAGTCTGCAGTATTCTCTGACATCTTGTTCTGTCTTTGAAAAGATCAAATTAGGCAAAATTTGACCTCCCTTCATTCAGGGCTGTTTTGGGTAAATGATTTTTCAGTGCAGTGAGAGATGACTGTTTTCTTAATTTTGAGTAGATGAAAATAGACACCAATCAACAAACCTTTGGCTAAGGGGGAAAAATCTTTTAAACTCACATTTTGCTTCAATTACATTGAGGACAAAGGAGCACATTGCACCCTGTGCATGAATAGATGCTCCATTATTCAAAACAACATCAACGAGCATTCTGTCCCCTATAGAAAATATGCAGTCACTGTTTAATTCAATGGTAGGATGCGAATTTAAATTCCCAGAAGGGGAAGACCGTTAATGCCATTTAAATTGGTTGTAAATTACAGATAATACGCTTGAGACCCCCGAATACAGATTAGTGGAGTATTGCTTTAGGAATTCAATTCTAGTTTGAACTTACTGTGTATTTATCTGTGAAATATAAAGCCATGAAGGCTTGTTTACAGCTCTATTTTATTGCCTATCTTTTTTATTTCTGAAGCAAATATTTCACTTTTAAATGCCACGGAGATGGTTCAGCGTACTCTAAGGAAATGCCATGATGTTAAAGACAGATTAGCGGTCTCAGAGGCAGCTCCTCATTAAAAAACAAACAAACAAAACAAAACAAAACAAACCTAACACAGGGACACTACAACGGAATTTAATCAAGATACCACACTAGCTGACTCTTCTTTTTACCTCGTTTCTATTG
Source organism: Delphinus delphis (assembly GCF_949987515.2). Lineage (NCBI taxonomy): Eukaryota > Metazoa > Chordata > Mammalia > Artiodactyla > Delphinidae > Delphinus > Delphinus delphis. The sequence continues at coordinate 111,470,660 of NC_082704.1, forward strand.
GTGTTCCTGCAGTTTAAAAATCCCAGAGTCACAAGACAGTCGTGAGTTTCAGAAATTAGGGGCTGGCTGTGATTAGCTCTTGCTGCTAAAGTATATGAGGTTGTTTCTCATTTTCACAGATTAACTAATCATGAGTGGGATGCCCGATGGGCGAGTCTTTGTTGGAAGAATTATTCCTTAAAAACAAGGGCTTTTCAGAAGGAGAAAGTGTTAGATAAAAATGGACACTTTGCAGCAAAGGTTTCAGAGTTTCCAGCTTGAAGAGTAGCAATTTCCCTCCCAGTTCATAGAAATAAAAAACGGTTCCCCCCCTTGATGTGGTTTCATGTCTCAGGTAGGAAATAGGTTACTCAGGGTGATACAAATAAATCAGCTTTGAGCTCGTGTTCTTTCTCTGGCAGCCTATGGGCTGTGTTTTTATTTTGTGTGTGTGTGAAACCGAAAGGTATAAAAAAAAAGTCACCATTGATATATATACACAGAATGGAGCCAAGCTACGGAACAATGGAGGAATGCCTAATTCATTATGCCAGAAAATGGATTGTAACCATCAATACCACATGGAGTTAATCATTTCCAAAGAACTATAATGCCAAGTTATCCATAACACTGCACCTAAATGGAATAATGTTTTATTTTTTCTTTGATCTGTCAAAGGTGCTTCAAGCTTTGCCAGGACCTTAGTGACACTATCAACATTTCATTGTATAGTTCCTATGAATTACACAGACCTTGTGATATCCCAGAGGTTAATGGAATTTTTTAAATCCCTGCTATTATCTTTTTTACTTGTCATGTGTTTACGTGTTGTAAAATAACACAGAACCTGCCCCCCTTTTCTTTTTCTGGCTATTTGCAATTAGCTTAAACAGAAGTTTTTTTTCTCTACACCTAAGGATAAGGATGAAAACAGCCAGTTAAAACCCAAAGCTTCAAAAAAAAAGGTGGATGAAATTCAGGTAATCTCTGCCTGTGTTAGGAGACTCTGACAAAGTGTGTGTGTGTGTGTGTGTGTGTGTATGTGTGTGTGTGTGTGTGTGTGTGTGTGTGTTTTAGTAGTGGCGGCGGGATCTCTCTGCCTTTTCCTTGACAAGATTTGGGTTAGAATAGTCCTAATGCACATAAAGTGAACGATGAGACTCTGGATTTCATTCTTAAGTCTTCTTCGGTCCTATGGGCATCTGTATATCTTATGAGATGAGGCTGGAGGCTGGCTTCCAGTGCTAGCCGTGTCCACCTGCGCCAGCAGGCAGTGATCAGCACAGCAATGGTCACTTATCTTTTCTCTGTGTCCTGGGGGTGGATTTGGGACATGCACACCCTTTCTGGGAGAAGCCATGGACCAGTGTTCCAATGTGGTGGGTGGGCAGTGCCAGCCTGCTCTAGGTCCCCATAACCTGGCCCCCGATCCCCCAAGCTAACAGGAACAGAGAAGCAGGGCAGAACAAGTGCCAGACTGGGGGCCAGGTGACCTGGGTTCTTGCCTGGCCTCTGTCATCTTCTTTATCATATCTCTGGGTCTCAGTTGAGAGTGATGAGTTTCCTCATCTTGAAAGCAAGGAGGGGCATTCATTTTAACTAACATTTGGTGAGCACTTAACACATACTAGACTCTGCCCTGAATCCTGGACAAAAATAAAAGTAAGACATGATTCCTTTCCTCAAGGGGTTTAAGGTGAAGAACCAGAGTGGGTGTAGACAAACTTGTAGACAGATAATAGCAATAAAATGCGGTAAGTTCTTAACCCCAGTATAAACAGAATACTGTCAAAGCCTAGAGGGAGAACCACCAGGTAGAGTTAAGATCACTTCAGCATAGCCATTAAAAGCATATACTTTCAAGCCAGACCACTTGGGTTCAAGACCTGGCTTTACCTTTATAAGCTGTGTGACCTTGGGCAAATCACTTAACCTCTCCGTGCCTCATTTTTCTCATCTTTCAAATGGAGGTGATAATCGTACCTACCTCTTCGGATTATTCAAGCAGTTATGACAGTGCCTGGCATGTAATGAGCCCTACCTATATTCATAGATTATGATAACGTTCTAGAATTCTCACAAGTCCACGGGGCTGCAAAGGAACTAGTGAATGAAAGGAAATCCTTAATTGAAAAAAAAATCTAACTGCATTTCATAGAGAATGAAGATACATAAGCATATTTCACGCTTATTAGGTGTCAGTTGGTTCACTAACATCCCTGCCCCCATGAATGCCCATAAGTCAGGGCCCAGGCTGCCAAGCAGGAGCGTTTGGCATGGTTAGGGGTGTTCCGCACTAAGATTAGGGAAGGACCATTCTTTGATCTGCAGCGGGCTCCCAGGGAACACACACAGAGAAATTAACCATCCCTGGCCCACCCGGCTCAGGTGGATCGTGCGAGAGAACATTTTCAGGCAGGAACATTTTCAGGCCTCACCGACTCCAGCGCCTGAGAAGGAAAACAGGAGGGTGAGTGGGTGTTTGTGCTTGGAAGTTGCAATGAAGGTAGAACTTGGCCCTGGCAGGAACGAGGGCCACGGGGTTGGCTGGATATCAGAGGACTCAGGCCAAGTGTGGGCAGCTGTGGGCTGCTTGGGAAGGTCCTTCTGGGAAGCGGGAGTCAAAAAGAGAAAGGGCAGAGAGGCGCAGGAGACTGGGCTGAGGTCTTGATAAGGAACTTGAGAGGAAGGAGACCATGTTAGGCCTTGGAGACACAATAGTATCTCCAGAGAAGGACGGGAAAATAAGTCACATTAAGCACACACCTGAGACATTCATGGAGCAGAGATGGTCAGACTCACGGGAATAGGGGTGCTCTGGTAAATATTTAACAACCATCTCCCTTCGGGGAAGAAGGGCAGAGAAGGGACTCTTATAGAATTTGCTGATTTCCCTAGTGTAAATACTACCACTGTGGCTGACTTCAAGCTACCAATGTGATGTCACTCGATGTGGAGTTGGGAAGGGTTGCTGGGTGGCACTCTATGATACATGCTTTCCCCCCTACACGTGCGGGAGAGATACAGGTAAGCTCAAGTGCCAGGATAAGCGCAAAATGTCATAAATGGATTAGGAAGTGATGAGTTTTGAGTATGTATTACCTTTGTCTGAATATAATTTATCTAATTGTAAATTTCTATAATTGCATTTTAAATAATGACCATCATTTATAATGGGCTTCCAAAATTCCTGAAAATTTAACAGTTGGCCCTTGGAAGATGGTTCAAGCTAGCTGTAAAGCATATCAATTTTCTCCATGGTAAAACAGGAGCCCCCTTCTCATCATACTGTCTAGATCACAGGGTTCTTGTGAGGGTCAGAAAAGTAGGTGAAAGCATTTCAAGAACTGTAAGCAGCATATAAATATTATATACAAATAAAAATTATTCTCATGGGAAGAGTATAACCTAGTGGTTGAGAAGGCAGTTTCTGGAAACAGGTTGCCTAAGTTGAATCTTGGCTCTACTCTTTTTTAGCTGTGTGACATTTGGCATATCCTTGCCCTCTCTGAGCCTCAGTTTTCTCATCTTTAGAATTTCTCAGAGGCTTAACTGAGTTAATATTGTAAAGCACATGGAACCGTGTCTAGCACACAGTAGGCACCATTTAAACATTGACTAAAATTGTTTTCAACTTGAGCAGCAGTAAGCCTGCAATTCTTCCAGAACCAGAAAGCCTTATAATTGGGGAACCCAAGAGCCTGGCCTCCTCCCCACTGCTTGGTTTTAAAGGGACAGCTCTCCTCTATGGTAATGGAATTGCTACTTTGCTAACAGCCAAGGCTTTTTAGATAATGAACCCTGAGGCCTACTGCGGAGATAAAGATGCTGCTAGAATCAGATTCCATGGCCACTCACCGCAGTAGTGGGGGGCGCTGGGGGAGAGAGCAGGGAGAGCTATCTTATTACATGCCTGGCTGGCTCAATTACTTCAGTCCCGACCTAGGCAGAGCCCCAGAGTTCCAGGGACCATTAGCTGCCCCACAGAACCTGGTCTCATTTACTGTCTCAGGACAGGAAATGGAAGAAAAGCCTGCTCACCACAGGTCCCAGGGCTGGCCAGGGTAAGAAAGTAGACAGATGGGTGGAGAGAGATGGAGGACAGCTTGCGGCAGGGGACGGGAGCCGTGGCTGCCACAGCAGCCACAGACTCCTTCAAGGAGTCTGGGAATGTGAGGCAGACGGTTCTCAGGCAAAGTCAGGGACAGATTTGGGGGTGGGGATGGGGAGGAATGTGGTCGGAAAGGTGGTCAGGGTCTCCTCATCAGGGACGAAGAAGTCAGGTGGCTCGGAATGAGACTAGAATGGCAGAAGCGAGAAAGGTTTAGTCCGCAAGGAGGAAAAACATTAATGCAGGCTGCTAGGGCCAGGTGTTTCCAGTTAAGGCTTTGCAACCATTACGGAGTCCTGACTCCCATGGAGTGGGTCAGACAGAACCAGCATTTCCTCTTTCTTAGCAAACTAAACTAGAAGAGTGTGGCATATACTGTCTGGGTGCTCATCAATCCCACTTGCTCTTCCTTGGGTGCTCAGACTGTGTTTCCCTGTGGCCCTTACAGTTAGGTTGGAGCCTTGTAACTATGGCCCTGGAGTGTAGACAAAAGTGAGATAAGCCATGAAATCCCCTGGATGACTCTGTGTGTGTGTGTGTGTGTGTCTCTGTCTCTCTCCCCCTCTCGCTCCTTTCTCCCACAATCCTGTGTTAAAGGTGGTGGCATCATAATATGGAAAGAGCCTTGATCCCTGGAGGGGGAAGGAAGCCACTAAGCAGAGCTGCCTAATCTGCATTGGGCTAGGGCATGAGCAAGAAATGAACTTTTATTTTGTTAAGCCATTGAGGTTTAGGGCTTCAGAGCCTAGCAAGCATTTTCCTGACTAATAAAAATAACAGAATGAAATGGAATGGAGTGGAAAGGGAGGAATATAATGGAATAAATTAGAATAGAATGGAATGGAATGCAATAGAGTAGAAACTATCAGAGTACACTGCGGTTAGTAAAAAGTAAACTGGTTTGTTGAAACATTTGTTTCAGTTCATATATAGACTACTTTTTAATAAAAGTTTTATTTTTTGCTGGAGGAAGAGGTTAAAAGTTTTGAAAATCACTGTCTTAGAGCTAGAAAGAGATTTGTGGGGTGTGATAGAAGAAGAAGCTTTAGGTAAGATGGGGATTGCATATTTACCACCCTTTTAAAGAAGGTGCTGTAGACTTGCTGGGCACCCCTATCTTATGTCTAGTTTTAGTGGAAGTTTGCTATTTGTGCCTGCCAGTCTACTTTGTCTTCCACTGGGAATAGCATCTTAGTGTTAGTCCATAGAGTTTGTTTGGGGCTGGCTCTACCCCTTTGAGATCAAGGTGGAGGACACATGTATGAAGCCTGGAAAATCAAAGTGTTTCATTCCTGAAGCCACAGTGATTGGTTCAGGGATGAACACAAGACCCAATTTGGTCCACTCAGAGCTAAAACTGGGACTTTGGCTGGAGTGATGAAAGTAAGTGCTTTGTGTCCCCTGGTTTTGGAGCTGTGGGGATATAAATCTGAAACTGCTGACGGCTATCCTGCCATCACAGGGGAAAACTTGCCAGAGAATAGAACCATCATTGAAGAAGGCAGAGCTAGGGATCAAACAAGACCAAGTCCCAATGACATCATTTGAATCCCTGGATCTAGCCATGCCTGAAGTCATCCATGTAGTTTATAGTTGAGTCTAGAAATTCAGTTCTTGGCTTCTTCCAAATTGGGTTGAGTTTTTGACAGTTGTAACTGAGTCCTGAGGCTGTGGTCTTCCACACTTTTAAGATGTCTCTTCCTTGGTAAAATGGGCCTCAGAAAAGAACTAAAGTGGAAAACAGCTGGTCCTCAGGCTCCTCCAGGCTTTGCCAAGGAAGAGTTTCAATCACAGAAGAATCAGGCTTCCACATTAGGAAAAACTATAAGGTAAAATCAAGGAGAAACTCATTGTTTCTTGTTTTCTGTTTTGAGAGGGTAAAGAACAGATGAATGTCATTACAATTACTAATATATTTCTCTTCATTTATTCAACAAATATTTATTGAGCACTTTCCATGTGCTAAGAAGTATGTTAGGCCCTGGAGATATAACACTGAGTAATAACAGATCAGATTCTTATTAAGAGCTTACTATGTGTCAGAAACTGTTCTAGGAACTTTATGCTTATTAACTTTATTTGCCCCTTCTATCTACCCTATCAAGCAGATAACTATTGCTATCTCCCATTTTATAGATGAGGAAACTGAAGCACAGCGAGATTGTTAGGAAGGAGCCTTGAACCACACTGCCATAGTCCTTACTCGCTGTAAGCGCATGGTGGTTTCTACGAAGGACCATCCCCAAAGTCTCTTAGGCTCTCTGCTCTGAATTAGAATTCAGTTTAACAAAGTCTGACTTTGACTTGAACTACAGCATCACTTGTTGAATTCCAGGCACTGCTCAACTTACCTTTGGGAAATTAGTCTATTAGCTATTAAGATGTGTGACCCAGGGTGGGGAAGGGAGAATAAAAGGTCACTTAGAAACACAGTTTAGGGCTTCCCTGGTGGCGCAGTGGTTGGGGGTCCGCCTGACGATGCAGGGGACGCGAGCTCGTGCCCCGGTCCGGGAAGATCCCGCATGCCGCGGAGTGGCTGGGCCCATGAGCCATAGCTGCTGGGCCTGTGCGTCTGGAGCCTGTGCTCCACAACGGGAGAGGCCACAGCAGTGAGAGGCCCACGTACCGCAAAAAAAAAAAGAAAGAAAGAAAGAAACACAGTTTAGTCTGATGGTTAAGAGCACAGTTCAGGGACTCATCCTAGATACTGGGTTCAAATGTCTACTCTGCCATTTTCTAGCTGTGTGACCTTGCAGAAGTTACTGACCTGCTCTGAGCTTCTGTCTCTTCATCTTGGAAATTGGGTTAATGATTCCAATTCATCTGGTGGTTGCACAACTGGAATAAAGTAGTGAAGTGCCTGGGGCCGAGTCAGCACCCAGTAAATGCTGGTTGTTATAACTCTTCCTCTTTGGCTCCCATCTCCCTGTTTGTTACTGGAGGAATTGGGCAAGATGCTCTCTGAGGTCTCTACTGGCGTATGTTTGTGTGACTAGAGTTTTCCAAATGCTAATTTGGGAATGGCAGATTCCCACTGTCATGGTTTTTCTTCTTAAAGAATTATTTTCTGTTGTGTCTCTGTAAAAATTGGGCTTTTTGTGCTAGTTTGCAGCCACAGGAGCTTTAAGCCTTTCATGTGACATCATAAGTTGGTGCCCATAAAAGCAATGAAACACCATATACCGAAGCAGTGAGGAAGAGAATTCCAGGGGCCGATGGCCCTAATCCAAATCTGGACATTCTCTAGGGGAGGGAGGTGTTGGCTTCCCATTCCTTGACTCCTCTAACAGCTCTGGAGACACTCCCACCCCCAAGCTAGAGGATGTGGCATTGGAGGGGGGCACGGAGTGAGGAAGAGCAGGGGAGGGGAAAGGAAAGATGGCAGGATGGGGAGGGGTGTGGAGAGAGGAAAGGGATGGAAAGGCTAGAAGTCAACTGGGAGAATACAGAGAAAGAAGAGCTGGGCAGGCAAATTGAGGAAGTCAGCTCAGACCTCACCATGAAATATTCAATTTCTTCTGGTAGAACTTGATTTCAAAAATGTCCTACTGGGATAATGACAGGATTGGTTCAAGATGGCGGAGTAGAAGGACATGCTCTCACTCCCTCTTGTGAGAGCACCGGAGTCACAACTAACTGCTGAAAAATCATCGACACAAAGACACTGGAACTCACCAAAAAAGATACCCCACATCCAAAGACAAAGGAGAAGCCACAATGAGAGGGTAGGAGGGGCGCAATCACAATAAGATCACATCCCATAACTGCTGGGTGGGTGACTCACAGACTGGAGAACACTTATACCACAGAAGTCCACCCACTAGAGTGAAGGTTCTGAGCCCCATGTCAGGCTTCCCAACCTGGGGGTCCGGCAATGGGAGGAGGAATTCCTAGAGAATCAGACTTTGAAGACTAGTGGGATTTGATCGCAGGACTCTGACAGGACTGGGGAAAAGAGGGATTCCACTCTTGGAGGGCACACACAAAGTAGTGTGCACATCAGGACCCACCAAGGGAAGGAGCAGTGACCCCATAGGAGACTGAACCAGACCTGCCTGCTATTGTTGGAGGGTCTCCTGCCGAGGCGGGGGGTGGCTGTGGCTCACCATGAGGGCAAGGACACTGGCAGCAGAAGTTCTGGGAAGTACTCCTTGGCTTGAGCCCTCCCAGAGTCCGCCATTAGCCCCACCAAAGAGCCCAGGTAGGCTCCAGTGTTGGGGTGCTTCAGGCCAAACAACCAACAGGGAGGGAACCCAGCCCCACCCATCAGCAGTCAAGTGGATTAAAGTTTTACTGAGCTCTGCCCACCAGAGCAACACCCAGGTCTACCCACCACCAGTCCCTCCCATCAGAAAACTTGCAGAAGCCTCTTAGATAGCCTCATCCACCAGAGGGCAGACAGCAGAAGCAAGGAGAACTACAATCCTGCAGCCTGTGGAACAAAAACCACATTCACAGAAAGACAGACAAGATGAAAAGGCAGAGGGCTATGTACCAGATGAAGGAACAAGATAAAACCCCAGAAAAACAACTAAATGAAGTGGAGATAGGAAACCTTCCAGGCAAAGAATTCAGAATAATGATAGTGAAGATGATCCAGGACCTAGGGAAAAGAATGGAGGCAAGGATGAAGAAGATGCAAGAAATGTTACCAAACCTCTAGAAGAATTCAAGAACAAACAAACAGAGATGAACAATACAATAACTGAAATGAAAACTACACTAGAAGGAATCAATAGCAGAATAACTGAGGCAGAAGAACAGGTAAGTGACCTGGAAAACAGAATGGTGGAGTTCACTGCTGTGGAACAGAATAAAGAAAAAAGAATGAAAAGAAATGAAGACACCCTAAGAGACCTCTGGGACAACATTAAACACACCAACATTTGCATTATAGGGGTGCCAGAAGGAGAAGAGAGAAAGAAAGGACCCGAGAAAATATTTGAAGAGATTATAGTCGAAAACTTCCCTAACATGGGAGAAACACACCGAGACACATAGAAATTAAATTGGCAGAAATTAAAGACAAAGAAAAATTATTGAAAGCAGCAAGGGAAAAATGACAAATAACATACAAGGGAACTCCCATAAGGTTGACAGCTGATTTCTAGCAGAAACTCTACAAGCCAGAAGGGAGCGGCATGATATATTTAAAGTGATGAAAGGGAAGAACCTACAAGCAAGATTACTCTACCCAGCAAGGATCTCATTGAGATTCGATGGAGAAGTCAAAAGCTTTACAGACAAGCAAAAGCGAAGAGAATTCAGCACCGCCAAACCAGCTCTACGACAAATGTTAAAGGAACTTCTCTAAGTGGGAAATACAAGAGAAGAAAAGGACCTACAAAAACAAACCCAAAACAATTAAGAAAACAGTCATAGGAACATACATACCATAATTCCCTTAAACGTGAATGGATTAAATGCTCCCACCAAAAGACACAGGCTTGCTGAATGGATACAAAAACAAGACCCATATATATGCTGTCTACAAGAGACCCACTTCAGACCTAGGGACACATACAGACTGAAAGTGAGGGGATGGGAAAAGATATTCCATGCAAATGGAAATCAAGAGAAAGTAGGAGTAGCAATACTCATATCAGATAAAATAGACTTTAAAATGAAGACTATTACAAGAGACAAAGAAGGATACTACATAATGATCAAGGGATCAATCCAAGAAGAAGATATAACAATTATAAATATTTATGTGCCCAACATAGGAGCACCTCAATACACAAGGCAAATGCTAAGAGCCATAAAAGGGGAAATCCACAGTAACACAATCATAGTAGGGGCCTTAAACACCCCACTGTCACCAATGGACAGATCATCCAAAATGAAAATAAATAAGGAAACACAAGCTTTAAATGATACATTAAGCAAGATGGACTTAAATGATATTTATAAGATATTCCATCCACAAACAACAGAATTCACTTTCTTCTCAAGTGCTCATGGAACATTCTCCAGATAGATCATATCTGGGGTCACAAATCAAGCCTTGGTAAATTTACGAAAATTGAAATCATATCAAGTATCTTTTCTAAGCACCAAGCTATGAGATTAGATATCAATTACAGGAAAAAATCTGTAAAAAATACAAACACATGGAGGCTAAACACTGCATTACTAAATAACCAAGAGATCACTGAAGAAATCAAAGAGGAAATCAAAAAATTGCTAGAGACAAAAGACAATGAAAACACAATGATCCAAATCTATGGGATGCAGCAAAAGCAGTTGTAAGAGGGAAGTTTATAGCTATACAACCTACCTCAAGAAACAACAAACATCACAAATAAACAATCTAACCTAACACCTAAAAGAACTAGAAGGGCTTCCCTGGTGGTGCAGTGGTTGGGAGTATGCCTGCCGATGCGGGGGGTGCGGGTTCGTGCCCTGGTCCGGGAGGATCCCACGTGCCGCGGAGCGGCCGGGCCCTTGGGCCGTGGCCACTGGGCCTGCGCGTCCCGAGCCTGTGCTCCGTGGTGGGAGAGGCCACAGCAGTGAGAGGCCCGCGTACCACAAAGTTAGTAGAAAGAAGGAAATCATAAAGATCAGAGCAGAGATAAATGAAATAGAAACAAAGAAAACAATAGCAGAGATCAATAAAACTAGAAGCTGGTTCTTTGAGACGATAAACAAAATTGATAAACCGTTAGCCAGACTCATCAAGAAAAAGAGGGAGAGGACTCAAATCAAAAAAATTAGAAATGAAAAAGGAGAAGTTACAACAGACACCGCAGAAATACAAAGCATCCTAAGAGACTACTACAAGCAACTCTATGCCAATAAAATGGACAACCTGGAAGAAATGGACAAATTCTTGGAAAGGTATAACCTTCCAAGACTGAACCAGGAAGAAATAGAAAATATGAACAGACCAATCACAAGTAATGAAATTGAAACTGTGACTAAAAATCTTCCAACAAACAAAAGTCCAGGACCAGATGCCTTCACAGGTGAATTCTATCAAACATTTAGAGAAGAGCTAACACCCATCCTTCTCAAACTCTTTTAAAAAATTGCAGAGGAAGGAACACTCCCAAACTCATTCTATGAGGCCACCATCACCCTGATACCAAAACCAAAGATACTACAAATAAAGGAAACTACAGACCAATATCACTGATGAATATAGATACAAAAATCCTCAACAAAATACTAGCAACCAGAATCCAACAACACGTTAAAAGGATCATACACCACGATCAAGTGGGATTTATCCCAGGGATGCAAGGATTCTTCAATATATGCAAATCAATCGATACACCATATTAACAAATTGAAGAATAAAAGCCATATGATCGTCTCAATAGATGCAAAAAAACCTTTTGATAAAATTCAACACCCATTTATGATAAAAACTCTCCAGAAAGTGGGCATAAAGGGAACCTATCTCAGCATTATGAAGGCCACATATGAGAAGCCCACAGCAAACATCATTCTCAATGGTGAAAAACTAAAAGCATTTCCTCTAAGATCAGGAACAAGACAAGGATGTCCACTCTCGCCACTGTTATTCAACATAGTTTTGGAGGTCCTAGCCACAGCAGTCAGAGAAGAAAAAGAAATAAAAGGAATACAGATTGGAAAGGAAGAAGTAAAACTGTCACTGTCTGCAGATGACATGATACTCTACATAGAGAATCCTAAAGATGCAACCAGAAAACTACTAGAGCTAATCAATGACTTTGGTAAAGTTGCAGGATACAGAATTAATGCACAGAAATCTCTTGCATTCCTATACAGTAATGATGAACAATCTGAAAGAGAAATTAAGGAAACACTCCCATGTACCATTGCAACTAAAAGAATAAAATACCTAGGCATAAACCTACCTAGGGAGACAAAAGACCTGTATGCAGAAAACTATAAGACAGTGATGAAAGAAATTAAAGATGATGCAAACAGATGGAGAGATATACCATGTTCTTGGATTAGAAAAATCAATATTGTGAAAATAACTATACTACTCAAAGCAATCTACAGATTCAAAGGCATCTCTATCAAATTACCAATGGCATTTTTTACAGAACTAGAACAAAGAATCTTAAAATTTTTATGGAGACACAACAGACCCCGAATAGCCAAAGCAATCTTGAGGGAAAAAAATGGAGCTGGAGTAATCAGACTCCCTGCCTTCAGACTATACTACAAAGCTGCAGTAATCAAGACAATACGGTACTGGCACAAAAACGGAAATATAGATCAATGGAACAGGATAGAAAGCCCAGAGATAAACCCACACACCTATGGTCAACTAATCTATGACAAAGGAGGCAAGAATATACAGTGGAGAAAAGACAGCCTCTTCAATAAGTGGTGCTGGGAAAACTGGACAGCTACATGTAAAAGAATGAAATTAGAACACTCCCTAACACCATCCACAAAAACAAACTCAAAATGGATTAGAGGGGCTTCCCTGGTGGCGCAGTGGTTGAGAGTCCGCCTGCCGATGCAGGGGACACAGGTTTGTGCCCCGGTCTGGGAAGATCCCACATGCCGCGGAGCGGCTGGGCCCGTGAGCCATGGCCACTGAGCCTGCGCGTCCGGAGCCTGTGCTCCACGACGGGAGAGGCCACAGCAGTGAGAGGCCTGCGTACCGCAAAAAAAAAAAAAAATAATAAAATAAAATGGATTAGAGACCTAAATGTAAGACCGGGCACTATAAAACTCTTAGAGGAAAACATAGGGAGAACATTCTTTGACATAAATCACAGCAAGATATTTTTTGATCCACCTCCTAGAGTAATGGAAAAAACAAAAATAAACAAATAGGACCTAATGAAACTTAAAAGTTTTTGCACAGCAAAGGAAACTACAAACAAGACGAAAAGACAACCCTCAGAATGGGAGAAAATATTTGCAAATGAATCAATGGACCAACAGTCTCCAAAATATATAAATAGCTCAATATTAAAAAAACAAACAGCCCAATCCAAAAATGGGCAGAAGACCTAAATAGACATTTCTCCAATGAAGACATTCAGATGGCCAAGAAGCACATGAAAAACTGCTCAACATCACTAACTATTAGAGAAATGCAAATCAAAACTACAATGAGGTATCACCTCACACTAGTTAGAATGGGCTTCATCAGAAAATCTACAAACAACAAATGCTGGAGAGGGTGTGGAGAAAAGGGAACCCTCTTGCACTGTTGGTGGGAATGTAAATTGATACAGCCACTATGGAGAACAGTATGGAGGTTCTTTAAAAAACTAAAAATAGAACTACCATATGACCCAGCAATCCCACTACTGGGCATATACCCTGAAAAAACCATAATTCAAAAAGGCACATGCACCCCAGTGTTCATTGCAGCACTATTTACAATAGCCCGGACTTGGAAGCAGCCTAAATGCCCATCGACAGATGAATGGATAAAGAAGATGTGGTACATATCTACAATGGAATATTACTCAGCCATAAAAAGGAACGAAATTGGGTCATTTGTAGAGACGTGGATGGATCTAGAGACTGTCATACAGAGTGAAGTAAGTCAGAAAGAAAAAAACAAATATCATATATTAACGCATATATGTGGAACCTAGAAAAATGGTACAGATGGACCAGTTTGCAGGGCAGAAATTGAGACACATATGCAGAGAACAAATGTATGGACACCAAGGGGAGTAAGTGGTGGTGAGGGGAGTGGTGGTGTGATGAATTGGGAGATTGGGATTGACCTATACAAACTAATGTGTATAAAATGGATAAGTAATAGGAACCTGCTGTATAAAAAAATAAATAAAATAAAATCAAATGTCCAGTTGGAAACCATGGAACATATCCCAAAATAGGAGACTATATGGGGTTGAGGAAGAATTAATGACCATAGAATGCTCCTTAAGAGCAAAAGTGTCATAATACCATTGACCTTCTTTTCTACTCTGCAGGTCTTTTACATACCGTGATTTATTTTATTGTTGAAATAAAAAACCAAATCCAATGCAAACACAAAAATAAGTGAAAAAGACTAAATGTCTATACTCCTCAGAGATACCCTCTCCAATGGGGTAACGGTTCCTTCCTTCATTTACTTATTCATTGCTTTATCTGCCAATCACTCACTGGGTGTCTACTCTGTGCCATGACCCAAGTTAGATGGTAGGGATTCAGGGATAACTAAGACACAGTTCCTGCCCTATACAGAGTGAAAATGCAGTGTCAGTTTTGACACTCCTCCCCTCTAGAGGTGGGGGACCATATCCCTTCCCCTTGAATCTTATCTGGTCTTAATGACTCACTTATAACCAATAAAATGAAGTGGAAGTAGCATATAAGGTTAAGTTATAAAAGGTGATAACAGCTTACGCCTTGCTTTTTTTAAAAATTAATTTATTTTTGGCTGCGTTGTGTCTTCGTTGCTGCACGCGGGCTTTCTCTAATTGTGGTGAGCGGGGGCTCCTCTTCGTTGCGGTACATGGGCTTCTCATTCCAGTGGCTTCTCTTGTTGTGAAGCACAGGCTCTAGGCACGTGGGCTTCAGTAGTTGTGGCACGCAGACTCAGTAGTTGTGGTGCACGGGCTGAGGTGCTCGGCGGCATGTGGGATCTCCCCGGACCAGGGCTCAAACCCGTGTCCCTTGCGTTGGCAGGCAGATTCTTAACCACTGCGCCACCAGGGAAGTCCCCTGCCTTGCCTTCTGAAGCATTCACTCTTAGAACCTTGAATTGCCATGAAAGAAGTCCCGCCATCATGAGACCACCATGGTGTGAGGAACCCCAAGCAGTTACACAAAGAGGCCATATGTATATGTTCTGATAAACAGATGTCCCAGCCAACAGCCAGGATCAACTGCCAGATGTGAGTGAAGATCCTCCAGGTGATTCTAGCCCCCAGCCATTCAGTCACCTGTAGCAACTGAATCTTCCTAACTTAGGTCCCAAACAACATGGAGCAGAGGCAAGCCATCCACTGTGCCCTGTTTGAATTACTGACTCGAGAATCCATCCATGGGCATAGTAAGTATTGCTTTATGTCACTAAGGCTTGGGATCATTTGTTGTACAGTAGTAGTAATTGGAACACTTCCTAGTGATTGTTAAAGCCCCAAATAAACCTGAAAACACAGTTATTAAATTAAACCACCATGATCGTCATCCCCCGAGGTGTTCATCACTCACCCATTTGTGATATTCACCAGTGCTTACAAAGAACATTTTATTTTATTTTATTAGTTTATTTTTATTGGGGTATAGTTGCTTTACAATGGTGTGTTAGTTTCTGCTGTACAACAAAGTGAATCAGCTATATGTATACATATATCCCCTTCCTCTTGGACCTCCCTCCCACCCGACCCCCCACCATCCCACCCATCTAGGTCACCACAAAGCACCGAGCTGAGCTCCCTGTGCTACACGGCAGGTTCCCACTAGCTATCACAAACAGCATTTGAAAGAGAGTTGCTGTCTTCAGGAAGTTGACAGCCTGAGATGGGCAGACCCACCCAAGGGGCTTAACGCTTGAGAACCAGAGTGTGTTAAAGGGTCTAAAAATCTGGCCCTTCAACTTTTATCAAGTTGTGGCTTTATTTTTCAGTTTTAGATCTGTAACCCAGTTGATCCAGTTGGCATTGGCATTTGTACATGGTGTGTAAGGGGCGAAGACACATTATGGTTTACATATGGCTATCCCATTTATCCAGCACCGTTCTTTGCAAAGACTATACTTTTCCCACTGCTCTATTGTGAATCATTTATCATAAATCAAGTGCTCACGTACATGTTCTGGATACTTTATTCTGATCCATTGATCTATTTGATTTTCTGGGTGCCAAAACCCACAATGTTTTATATATTAGAACACTGTAATAAAGCATAATTTTTAAGGGTAAAAAAGAACAAGTTTATCAATGCAACTGCCTAAAAATGACAATGAAAGCCCTTCTTATACCACGATTCAGAAATATGCCAACTACTTAATTGGCACTTAATCAATTTCATATTCTACCAGTCGATCTTAGGCCCCGGATACCCACCTTTGATAACCATGCATGAAAGAAAATATGATTCCACCATAGACTCATAGAATGCTAAATCTGAAGGAGGTCTACAGATCGGCTGGTCCAACTCATACACAATTATTGAGATCCAGAAAATTGGGTGCCTTTTCCAGGGCAGCACAGCTAGTTAGTGGCCAAGTGCCAGGGGCCAGGGCCCCTATCTCTGGACATCAGGGGAAGCATGGTACTCAGGGTGGCATCATGTAGAAGTGCCAAACACAGACCATGGGGTCTGATAGAACTGGTAGGAATCGCAGCTCTGCTCCGTACTGACGGTGTGAGTATGGCCAAGTTACCTAACTTCACTGAGCCTCTGATTTCTCTTCTGTAAAATGGGGGATAATTACGAAACTTACCAACCAGGGTTCATTATGGGAGTTCACTGAGTTGATGCCCAGAAAGTACATAGCATCTTGCCTGGTCCAGTTTGTAGTAAGCACTTACAAAGTCCAGATCTCTCAAGAATGAAGCATTCTGGTCTGTACCTTAAAGAAGTGGACTCTAAGCCGAGTGAAGAGGTTTGCTTAATTATTTTCTAGTTTGAGGATGATCAAAGGTTGTCCAGGCCGGCACTGCCACCAGCCCTCTGGGAGAAGTAAGTGGCTGCCGGCCTCAGTTGAGTACCTGTGAGGTTACTGCATACACACCTCTCTTCCCTGAATACCAACAGATAACTCCTTGGCTTGTCCCTTCTGAGACATTTCCCTCCACCTGTGAATGATGGTTCAAGTCCTCCAGGCATAATGCACCTCGATCTGATTCCTTCCCCTCTTGATTCTCCTCGTCACCCCTCAGAGTTGAGGGCTCTCTGTGGATGTCTGTAAGGGGCTGTGATGTCATCAGCTTTCTGCCTGCTCATGCCAGGGAGCCGCACGATGCACCCTTGGGGCAATAAAAGTCCACCTGCTCAGCTTCGGCATCTGCCACCTCAGAGCACCCTGGTGACCTCACATCCTGGGGCAACCTCCAGAGCTCAGCTATACATCAAGGGAGAGAACTGCGGGGGCCCCAAAACAGAAGCAGTTGAGAGGACAGCACAAGCGAACATTCCCATCCAGGTGTGTGGAGCAGATCTTACACCAGGAATGGTATCAATTACTGGAGAGAAAAGGTTAAATCTCCTTTGGGCTTTCTGAGGCCCGGGCGGGCGTTCACAAGCATTTCTTACAGATGTACGGTGTGCCAGGCATTCTCTCAAGCCCACAAGTAGGGTACAAAGATGAACAAAATGGCGACATCCCTGCTGTCTATGCACTCACAGTCTTCTGGGAGAAGCCAGACTCAGAAACAATGACAGCATAGCGTGCTCAGTACTGAATTTGCTGCGCGTGTGCCAATAGCAAGGTACGCAGGAGACGCGGCTGTTGGTGCTGTTGGAGGTAGAGGGAGGGGCGAGCAAGTCTTCATGGAAGAGGTGCCGTTCTCAGTGGGTGCTCGACAATGACTGGGGGTTGGCTAAAGGGATAAGTGAAATTCAGGCCTAAGGAGGAGCATGTGCAAAAGAGGACAGCAGTCTGAAAGAACATAGGGTGTTTGGGGGAGTACAAGCTACCTGCTGGGAAGGGGAGGGCGTGGTGGAAAAGGAGGGTGGAAGGCTGGTTTGGAGCCAGACTTGAGAGCCCTTGGCTGCATATATAATCCGAGGTTTGTCCTTTATTTCATAGGCATAGTGGAGCTACTGACGATCG
Source organism: Delphinus delphis (assembly GCF_949987515.2). NCBI lineage: Eukaryota > Metazoa > Chordata > Mammalia > Artiodactyla > Delphinidae > Delphinus > Delphinus delphis. The sequence goes on from NC_082704.1 coordinate 111,488,452, forward strand.
TTGAGCAGGGGCGTGATAGGCAGTCTTGTATTTCAGAAGGACAGCGCTGCTCCCAGCATGGAGGGTGAAGCAGAGAGGCCTGAACTAAATGCAGGGAGAGCATTCAACGGGCTCTGGCTTCATCTAGGCTGGACGAGATGGGATCTTCCGTGTGGCTAGGCCCCTCGGGGCAGGGGCTGGCAGAGTTCTATCTAGCAACAGCCTGACCAGACTTAACTTACGCACATTCCTTCCATATTCCCCAGACCCTGACTAGCAGTTAGTGCTCCATATACATTTGTTAAAAGAATGCACAAATGTAGGATGTCCTGTCCCCCAAGGATTCCCCACGGTGTGGATCAGCAACCTCGCGAGACCCCAGATTGTGCTGGGATCTTGACCTGCTGACGTAGAGCACAGAAGGTTCAGTCTGCAACAGGGCACACCGGGACTGCTGTGGCTCTGCTCCTGTCACTCTAGGTAGCAAAAGGCTCATAATTTAGGAGGAGCAATGGAAACGGGCTATCAAGGTTACTCATCATCCGCAGGTTTTGCACAGAGGTCAGCAAAAAGGGAGCAGAAATCAGTCAGATGATTTAGACAATCACGCCAAAATGCTACAGATACAGGGGTTTGCTGGCCTCCACGCTTGTCTCTTACAGTGCCAGGCTCCATTCAGAGCTGGTAGATCACCTTTGTGTCTTTTACATCCCGAGGGGTGCCCTCAGACAGAAACTCACATGCAAGTTGGTTATTTGGAAGGAGGTCCCCGGAAACACTGGTTGGAAAGTGGAGGAGTGAGAAGAGAAGGGAAGGGAGCCACAGCTGCATGTGATAAGAAGCAAGTGCCCATCATGGGCTCTTGGAGATCAACCCCAGCAGGGACCTCTTGGGGAGAGTGTTGAACACGTTCCAGAGTTATCCCACCAGTGGGATGAGGAAGCTGGGGTATTTCTCCGCCAACTCCCCACCTGTCATTGTTTGAGGGCTGCTCTCAGGGGGACTAACTCTCCAGCACTTCCGTCTTGCCCTGAGCACCAGCTACGTGTGTTCTCGTAGATAGTTACAGGCGTTTGCAGCAAGCAGCCTGGGGTGTGTAGAGGGAGCAGGACGATGTTTGGAGGTGCCAAGAGGGTCTGTTAGGTGCTTAGAACCACAGGGAGGGCATCCAGGCTCACCCTCGGGAGGTGCTGCAGTCCTGAGCTGAGAGAGGAAAGGGGGCGTGCTAAACACTGAGGCTTAATGGAAATGCATTGAGTTTTCATATGGGGTATTGAGGTGCACGTGTCAGGAGGCTGAATTTTTAAAAAGTTATCTTTGTGTCTCATTCAAAGTACAAATCACATTGTCCCTTGGGCTTCAGCATCTTTTCCAGCTTGTAGGGGGGTGGGAAGTAGGGTAATACCATTACATGGCATGGCTGGGGGGTAGGCTTTAGTATCCCCATAATTAACTTCCTCCAAAGCCACACTTTTGGCGGAGCTGCTTGGTCAATACGTTTATTACTGTCTTTATCTGAAAAATCTTCATAGAAAAGTGTGGTTTGGTTTACTAGCTCTCAGCAGCCCATTCCTGCGCTCCGAGGAAGCTTGCCCTCTTCTGAGCTACCTGATCTTTGTTCTGGGCAAGAGACCTTTGGGGATGGTTCCTCTTCTTTTGAACTTCTTTCTTAGGCTTCTTATCATAGACTGGATTCTCTCATATAGCAGCGTGAGCGTTCTTATACATCTCTCCATCATGTCTGGAGTTTTGTTCTTTATGTATTAAGAAAATTGTTTCTTTTTTTTTTTTTTTGAAAATTGTTTCTTATAAGCATCTTCATCTTCTTCAATTAGGTAATGCATATCATCTGCAACTTTTTTTAACATGTTCATTGGAGTATAATGGCTTTACAATGGTGTGTTAGTTTCTGCTTTATAACAAAGTGAATCAGCTATACATATACATATATCCCCATATCTCCTCCCTCTTGCGTCTCCCTCCCTCCCACCCTCCCTATCCCACCCCTCTAGGTGGTCACAAAGCACCGAGCTGATCTCCCTGTGCTATGCTTCCCACTAGCTATCTATTTTACGTTTGGTAGTGTATATATGTTCATGCCACTCTCTCACTTCGTCCCAGCTTACCCTTCCCCCTCCCCGTGTCCTCAAGTCCATTCTCGAGTAGGTCTGTGTCTTTCTTCCCGTCCTGCCCCTAGGTTCTTCATGACTTTTTTTTTTTTAGATTCGTATATATGTGTTAGCATACAGTATTTGTTTTTCTCTTTCTGACTTAACTTCACTCTGTATGACAGACTCTAGGTCCATCCACCTCATTACAAATAACTCAATTTCGTTTCTTTTTATGGCTGAGTAATATTCCTTTGTGTATATGTGCCACATCTTCTTTATCCATTCATCTGTCTATGGACACTTAGGTTGCTTCCATGCGCTGGCTATTGTAAATAGAGCTGCAGTGAATATTGTGGTACATGACTCTTTTTGAATTATGGTTTTCTCAGGGTATATGCCCAGTAGTGGGATTGCTGGGTCATATGGTAATTCTATTTTAGTTTTTTAAGGAGCCTCCATACTGTCCTCCATAGTGGCTGTATCAATTTGCGTTCCCACCAACAGTGCAAGAGGGTTCCCATCTGCAACATTTTGACCCATGATGTGCTTCCAGTGTACTTCTGTGTTGAATGCCTTGTTTTCTGAATCATAACCAGGGAACCGTTTGGTACTGTGAGGGATAGACAAGCCTCCGTCCACAGCGTCCTTCAGGCCCTACTTTATTTCTAGTAGTAAATCTAGCAAGCCCTGCATCCAGATAGCAGGTGAAGGCACCAGGTTGACCATCAATGTTTTCCACATTGTATTCATCGCCGGGTACCTCCACATGGCCTTCATAGATCTTGTCCATGCCAAACTGATTGAGAAGCCTTTGGGCCATCAGTGGACCGGTACAGTGTGCTGCAGCATAATTTGTCAGGCCAACCTTCACGCCATACTTTGGGAGTTCGTGAGCATTAGCCGCCCAGACTGTCATATCCCCTTCTCTACGGGCATAAGCAATATGACAAATGATATCTCTGTTGGTTACATGAACTCATCCTGTATTTGGGTGTATTGTACTTCTTTTTATCCTGGATTACCAAGCATTTCCCAGCATAGTCATCAGTTTTACCCTCTTGTCTTCTTCTAAATTTCACTTGGTATCTCTTGAAGTAGGTCTTATTCTTTACAACCTTAACAAACCCCATCCTGCGGAACAGAGACCTGTGTCCGCAGCTTGTCACAGACCTGCAGCCTCCAAAGCCACTGTGAACAAACACGCAGGTACCGTGGGGCAGCTAGATGACTGCTCGCCAGTGCAGCCAGACGTGTCTCCTAGCCCCCCTCCGACCCTGTAGAACACAGTGCCATGCCACAGCCTAAGACATTCCAGAGCTGCCACTCCTCAGAAACTTTGGACCAGTGCTGGGCAAACCAGTGAGACTTAGAGTCACCTGGGGCATGTGTTTAAAAGGCAGTTCCTGGGCTGTACTCCTGAGGTGCTGATTCGGGAGGTCTGGAGTAGGACCTAGGAATCTACATTTTAGACCAGACTCCCAGGTGATTCAAAATAAGGTCCAGAATGTTCAAAGAACAGAGGGTATGAAACCTTGTCTACAAACTGGGCAACAAGAGAAGATATCAGTAGACCCTAGTTAAAAACATAGGGTTGGTGGGGGGGAATCCTGCAAGTTTAACACTCGCTTACCTTGGGTGAATATTCCTACCTCCTACCCCCGTGCTTGCTCCTTAGGGAAAAGGGACTTTGTGTGGTGGCTCCGTAGTCCTCCACACTCCTTCCAGATGAACGTGATACACTCACGTCCGCTCTATTAAAAGACACTAAGCAGGGCTTCCCTGGTGGCGCAGTGGTTGAGAGTCCACCTGCCGATGCAGGGGACACGGGTTCGTGCCCCGGTCTGGGAAGCTCCCACATGCCGCGGAGTGGCTGGGCCCATGAGCCATGGCCGCTGAGCCTGTGCGTCCGGAGCCTGTGCTCCGCAACGGGAGAGGCCACAACAGTGAGAGGCCCGTGTACCGAAAAAAAAAAAAAAAAAAAAAAAAGACACTAAGCAAACGGGGAAGCTCTATGTTAACCCTAGCTTAGAATTCAGGTCATTCCCAGCCTCTGAAGAGGAGACTAGACACCTTCATATGAATAATAAACTCTCTGGAGACCCTTCGTTCCACCCAGTAATTTTCAATGCTTGGGACAGGCATGAGCCACCGTCTCATATTTCCAGTCCTTTGCAGAGTCCTACAGGCCCCGCCCCCCGCAAAATGTTTCATTGCCCTGGCATTAACACGGTTTTGCTGGACCTAAACTGTCAGGAAGTATGAGTTGAGCTAGAGAAGAACTGCTTCTCAGTATATAAAGAAACAGGATCTCCTTAGTCCTATGCCATAAATTAGGCTGTTGGAAAGGAACATGGTAGCTCTTTTAAGTCACCAAGATATGATTTGGAGCTGTACTTATACAACAGGAGAAAGACAGCTACTTAATAAGTCTCAGATGGGGGTTTCCGTTCAGCTTCTTCAGTCCACCGATTTGCTTCTGTTCATTCCACGATGTCCATGATATGCTTGTACATTTGCATTCACGACCTAGTGTGAGCTCTTTACTTTTGCTTTCACTTTAATCTGCGTCCATGAATTGCCCACAGATACTCAGATCTCTAAATCATAGGGTGAATTAAGGTCATGGATTAAATTAGGAATATGACATTGAAGGTGAATCTCTTAGAGCAGCTCTTTGTAATAATTTGAGGGGCTCCCAGGCCCATATGAAAAGTCCACAAAAGCAGTAGACCCTCTTCCCAGAAAAATACACCTATAGACAACGTTTTGCCTATAATTGTATAGACCCCTCAGGTTAAGAATCCACAACTCATACCCAGAAAAAAAATAATCCCAATGAGATGTAAGAGGCTAGGGTGGGAGGGAGGGGAGGGGCAGAATAACGAAGAAGGGCAAGTCCCAGGTGAGCAGCCCCTGTGTTGGTTGAAGTGACATAACACTAGCTGCTGTAACAAACAACTCTCCGAATTTAAGTGTCTTGACACATGATGGTCCTGGCCAGCGACTGAGTGACTTTCCCATGGCAAGTGAGGGACTCAGGGACTCAGGATTTCTTCTACCTTGTACTCTACCATCCCCCAGAGCCTCAGTCCTGTGTGAACAGCCAGCAGGAGGAGAAAAACCATGGATAAGGTACATTGACTTCTGCAAAGTCCCAGCCCAGAAGTGCTACCTCTCACCTCCAGTCATATTTCATTGATGCGAACTGGTTACAAGGCCACATATGGGTGGAAATGGGGCTGGAGGATGTACGCCCTGTCAGGGTAACCATTTCCTACAACAACACCACGGAAAGGGGAGCATGAGCTTTTGGTAGGCAGAAAGCTATATCTCTCCCTAAGCATTGCATGCAAGTGAAATCAGGTTAAAATAAATGGCAAGGACGGCCTTGAGAGGGAAAAGAAGCCACCAAAAGACATTATGAAGCCCCAGGCATGTGTACAGTAGGGCAGCTGTGGCTCCACCTTACTGGTAGCAAGTAAGTGAGATTGCAGATAAATTGCCTTCCAGTCGCAGAACTTTCTAGAACCAGATGGTCTAGCCCCTCCTTCTCTCTAGCTCTATCCTTCTTTCATCCTACTTCTAAACAAAAGTGCCAGTTCGGGAGCAATTTCCCATTTATAATGTATGCTTTGTACCCATCCATCTGAACCAGAATTTGGTTGGTTAACTGAAAAAAAAAAAAGGTAGTTAAAACAGGGCATCATTGAAAAAATGGTATATACGAACTGTAGATATTTTATTTAAGTTAAAACATGTAAATATACATTCATTCACTAAACTTTTGTTGTATACCCAAGTCATATTCTTTGAATATAAATCTGCTGATAGGAGTTACAGGTTTTCCTTCTCTCATGAACTGTCCCTAAAATGCACTGTCTATGATTTCCAGTTTTGAAAGTAGAGCAAGAATGTAAGACATTTGTGAAACAAGCTCAGTGCATAATCCTCCCAATTTTTTAATGATTTCCAATCTTTTACAGTTGTTTGGCACACACATAATTCAACAGTAATTTTTGTCTATTTTTAAATTGAAGTATAGTTAATTTATAATGTGTTAGTTTCTGGTGTACAGCAAAGTGATTCAGTTATATGTGTGTGTGTGTGTGTGTGTGTGTGTGTGTGTGTATTCTTTTTCATATTCTTTTCCATTATGGTTTATTACCGGATATTGAATATAGTTCCCTGTGCTGTACAGTAGGGCCTTGTTTGTATCTGCTAATCGCAAACTCCTAATTTGTCCCTCTCCCACCCCCTTTCCCCTTGGATAACCGTAAGTTTGTTTTCTGTCTGTGAGTCTTTTTCTGTTTCATAGATAAGTTCATTTGTATCATATTTTAGATTCCACATATAATAGATATTATATGGTATTTGTCTTTCTCTGTCTGACTTAGTATGATAATCTCTAGGTCCATCCATGTTGCTGCAAATGGCATTATTTCAATCTTTTTATGGCTGAGTAATATTCCATTGTGTATATACAAACCACACCTTCTTTATCCATTCATCTGTTGATGGGCATTTAGGTTGCTTCCATGTCTTAGCTATTATAGATAGTGCTGCTATGAACATTGGGGTGCATGTATCTTTTCGAATTAGGGTTTTCTCCAGATATATGCCCAGGAATGAGATTGCTGTCAACAGCTTATATGGCAACTCCATTTTTAGTTTTTTAAGGAATCTTCATACTGTTTTCCATAGTGTCTGCACCAATTTACATTCCCACCAACAGTGTAGGAGGGTTGCCTTTTCTCCACACCCTCTCCAGAATTTAATATTGCGGACTTTTTAATGACGGCCATTCTGACTGGTGTGAAGTGATACCTCATTGTAGTTTTTATTTGTATTTCTCTAATAATTAGCAATATTGAGCATCTTTTCATGTGCCTGCTGGCCATCTCTATGTCTTCTTTGGAGAAATGTCTATTTAGGTCATCTGCCTATATTTTTAAAATTTTTTTTTAATTTTATTTTTTTTGGCGGTATGCGGGCCTCTCACTGTTGTGGCCTCTCCCATTGCGGAGCGCAGGCTCAGTGGCCATGGCTCACGGGCCCAGCCGCTCCGTGGCATGTGGGATCTTCCCGGACCGGGGCACGAACCCGCGTCCCCTGCATCGGTAGGCGGACCCTCAACCACTGCGCCACCAGGGAAGCCCATCTGCCTATTTTTTGATTGGGCTGTTTTTTGTTATTGAGCTGTATGAGCTGTCTATGTATTTTGGAAGTTAAGCCCTTGTAGGTCTCATAATTTGCAAATATTTTCTCCAATTACGTAGGTTATCTGTTCATTTTGTTTATGGTTTCCTTTGCTGTGCAAAAGCTTATACGCTTGATTAGGTCCCAGTTTTTTATTCTTTCTTTTATTTCTATAGCCTTGGGAGACTAACCTAAGAAAACATTGCTATGATTTATGTCAGAGAATTCAAAAGCATTTTTAGCTACCCGCTACTATTACATCTTTCCAAAATTTTCAGCTTTGTTCCCATAGAAACGACTCCTTTTTGCGTTCATATTTCATTAATTCACACGTTGTATAAAGCACTAAATTTTAATAAAAAGTACAACTGGAACGATCGTCATAAACAGGTTTGGAATCAAACACAGTCAACTCTTAGTAGGTGTAGGACCCAGCTATTGGGAGCAGAAGTGTATGCTCTATTAGACTGTGGCTGTAAGCATTCAGTGAGCCATGGACCTCAGTCTTTGTGTTTTGCAGAAGGAATAGGGCGCCTTGGCTTATTTGGTGTGGTCACCAGCCTCCAAGATGACCCACAATGAGTCTTGCCTTTTGGTATTCACACCCTTGTGTAGTCTTCTCCCGCAGTGAACTCACGGTTGGAAGGTGTGACCATTAGAAAATGGCAGAAGTGTGAGTTGTGTGACTGCTGAGCGTAGGTCCCAGAGGGTGTTGGGACTTCTGCCTTGGTGTCTGAGATCCCTCACTTTGGGAGGAGAGGCCATCACGCCAGCAGCACTGGCATCACCTGGGAGCTTGCTGGAAGCGTAGCATCTCATGCCCCACCTCAGGCATCCTGGCCAATCTGCCTCGCTCTTGTTTGCTTTAATAAGGCAAATTCATCAAAACCCAATGATGTTTTCACACTGCTTGAGGGTATAGATGTGGCTCCAGGGGAAAAATATACATTTTTTCTGATTGCGGCATACCTAGGACACATGGCTTCCCGAGAGGGTGAGAAGGCAGACTGCTGCCTCCTGTTATGTACATCCTGAGGCTCTCCGTGGGGTGGCTGTGAGACAAGCCACTGTGAGCTGGAAGGCAGAATTTTTAAAGAGCAAACAGGAGACTGGAGAAGTCATTAATTATGTTATCACAAAAAATATTTGGTGCTTCTTCTTAACATTACAGCTACCGTGCTGCTGGTAATGCCCTTTTATTTGTCCAGGGCGGTTTGCTCCCATTAGATTAGATTAAGTGTCTCATCCAAGGCACAATAACAGATTTGGCCCCATGCTTTAGCTGCTGGCTGTGGTTGACTGATACCCAGGCTTTTGACTCCCTGCTGAGTATCTAAGCGGTACAAGCTGCAGTCAGTGCATTTAATCTACATAAAAAGAACACAAATTGCACATTAGCCCTTTTGAGTTCAGTAATCAGGTTCACACACACACACACACCTCTCTCCCTCCCCCCACCCCTGCTCTACTGGACAATTTGAGACACCCTTGTGTCACAAAAATTTTTTTCTGAGTCAGGTAAAAAGAAAAGTCTTTTGCATTTTAATTGCACTTGATCTGCTCATTGAATGACCCCTGTAATTTATATATTGTTCATAGTTAGTGCTTTCCGCAGTCCTGCTGTGCAGCTGATAACATAATTCACAGGCGCGCACCTTGGGCTCTGTGGGTAGTGGCTTGGCTTTTCCGTTCTTTCTGAGTTGGCGAAATTCTCTCGCTCGTCCTTCAGATTCAGGCGGCTGCAGCTGATGTCAGTCGCTGTCTGCTTGTGCAGGTGTAGCGAAAAGGCCACTCAGTGAGCCCCGGCCTCCTCCTTTGTTTACATTTAAAGATTGCCCTATCCTAGCCAGCCACCTACACTGTTTGCAGACCAGCTGGCTGTTTGTGACGCAGCTTCCTCCAGTCCCTCCCTGGATCCTGCAATGAATTGGCTTAAACTAGAGCTGTGAAAAGAACCGCAGACACGGGTATCATGCTCTCACAGGCTAACTACGGAGGCAGTGACATACGAGACAATCAGTAAATACGAAGGGCATAATAAATAGGGAATGCAGAGATGGGTTTTTTTTTGGTACATTAGATGGTTAGCTTTTGGGAAGTAGAGCCATGCTACCTTGTGATTTGGAAAATATTCTAAGCGTTTAAGGCAAATCCGTGGGAAATCAAAGTTCAGTTTTTACAAAATGTTTAGGTGTTTAATCATTTTATTTGCTTTGTAGTCACATTGAAGCTGATTCCACACATTCTCCAGAAGGATAAATGACGGGGTTGAGTTGGATTATTTTGGCCCATCTCAGATTTTGCTTTAGTGGTTTTGCTCTCAGAAGGTTTGAGGGGTGAGAGGTTAGATCCTTGCCGCTCAGAGTATGGTCCGCCGTACATCTGCATCGTCCTCACCTGTGAGGTTCTTAGAAGTGCAGAATCTCAGGATCTGCATGCTGACGCGATCCCCAGGGGGCTTGCACCCACAGTTTGAGAAGCACTGAATTAGACAATCGGGTCTCAACCCTGGCTGCACATTCAAATCATCCAGAAACCTTTAAGAAAATACTAATGCCTGGACCCCAACCCCAGAGATTCTGATCTGATTGCTCTAGGGTAGAACTAGGCACTGAGAGTCTTTACAACCTACTCACATGATCTAACATGCAGCCAAGGGCCAGAATCACAGGATTATGCAAAATCTTAGAGGAGGATTCAAAACAAACAGTTCTAAGCCTAAATCAGTGCCCCACGGACATTCCCAAAATCCCCCCGCTCAGGCTCCCTGGGAACCGGCAGGATTTTCAGTACAACTTAACAAGTATTTCTTCAGTGCCTCTTATGGGTACATCTTGCTACACCCCAGAGGTCCACTCAGACAAGCCAGAAGGCAAAATCACCCTGTGAGCGAGACAGAATTTTCCGTAGAGTCCCCTGCGCTGCGATACTGAGAGATCACCCCCTGCGTCTTCTGACGGCTCCATGGGACTCAGAAGGTGGGTTCTCACGCAGCTCCAAAACATGTTCCTTTGTAGAAGTTGTAGGGCACACCAGTCTAGGTTCCTCAGAACCAGTTTCAAAGAATCCCAGTTTCATGGGAATGCATGATTTGCTCTTTTGACATCTTTTCTAGCATATGTTTAGCAAACTTGCTGATTTTTTTTTATTAGAAGAGAGGCATGTGGCCCTTTGGAAAGGATTTTGGAATGGAATCAGAAGACCTGGGTTCGAATTCTTATTTCACCATGAAGCAGTTTGTTATAATGTCTGAGATTCACGTTAAAATTCCTCGCCAGTTATGAGTGACACTGTGTGCCTCAAATTTAGGTTAAGCAATAACCCAGATGTGAATCAAGGATGAACACCCCAGGGCTGGTCTGCGGGCATTCTAAGCAGAGGGGCCCTCGTCCAGAGGCTGCGACTATATGCATTTCCGCTATTGAGATCACCCGGGTTTTGCTAATGAGCATAGCAAATGTCACAAAGAGGGTTTTTCTGTGAAATGAAGGACTTGTTAATTAGCATGATGAATGACCTCTCACTGGTGAAATCACATGAATTCAAGATATGTGGCCCTGCCCATATATTTTTGCAATACTCTCTACTCTTGCATGAACCAGGTAGAAGAGCCTAGTGACATCTATAGCTCGTACCCTTAGGGATGGCCCCCAAGAATTGAACCCTAAGTGGGCCCTTGCCCAACCATTGGTTAGGAGGATTTCTTATTGCCTGATGCTGGCTGTAATGAGAACATAATCCCTGTCATGCTATGTTGTGGTGGTCGTGTCTATTTTTGAGTAAACCTCTCATGCAAGGCAATAGAATATGGTTTGAGAATTGCTTTCTTCATAACCTTGTCCTGAGGCTGCAGTGGAGTAGCTAGCTCTCATTCACTCAGACCTTTTCTGCTTTCACCATTAGCTACCAAAAATATTCTAATAGTTGAGAATGAACAAATAGGCATGAGTCAGCCGCAACCCAGTTGTGTGACCTTGTGTCTCACATCTAGCTGCTATATGTCTCTGGGTCTCAGTCATTTTATTAGAAAAAAACAAACAAAAAATAACTGGGAGGATCGTCCTAAAGATTTTTTTCTGGCTTAAGGTTCTAAATTAAAAAAAATTCTCACATGAGGAAAAGTCAAACAGACCAAGATACCCTATGCTGCTGTAGATGTTGCTTTTGAGTCCCCTGCGTCCCCCTGTTGGGCCCCCTCAGTTGCATCCCATACCGTGTGACTCTTTTCAATAATCCCAAGCCCCTGGGAAACTTAGACCGTGCTTGCCATTCTCTCTGTATGGTCCCAATTAAGTCTGTGGACTGTAAATATGGAATTCTGACAAGGCTCTGAATGTTGCTAAGTTAATAGAAATTTCTGGCAAAAAGCAGAGTGGAGGAGATGATACTCTACAATTATCTCACTTAGCAGAGGCTCCTTTTATTCTGAGAAACACTGGCAATGGGGTTGTTTCAATTGAACATTTTTCTTCAAGGGAACCTAGCAGTGGCGCTCATCTCTCAGTGTGTCTTAAATGAAGCATCGAGTCTGATAACCCCCAGGTAAGCCCCAGAAACTCCTGCTTGGTGCTTTGTGGGGTCAGTGAAGCTATTGCAAGAAGCAGACCCCAAATGGTGAGGCTCAGTCACTTGCTTGTTCCAGCAAAGGAAGAAAAGCATCTTGAACGGACCCGTTGGTAGATAGTTGTTCTTATTTCATCCTCCTAAACAGCCTTGGTATCTTTCTATTGTGGCTTCCCAAGGATTCCTGGCATGGAGCCTTTTATAGCTCCTAATGAAGCTATTGTACTATTTTCAGTCAAGATCTGTGGCGTGAAACAAAGAGGGGACTGACAGAGCTGTTTCCAGCGTAGTTATTGAAAATAATCTCAACCTATTGGGGCCAAAAATAACAGAGATCAAGACAAAGATCAAGCTATTGTTGCAATCTTGTGCAATAGCAGCTCCAATGAAAAAACGCTGGGCAGCAAACCAATGGAGACCGTTCATCTCAAAGATTTTTCCTTAGAAAAATTCTTCGGGACCTCTGGCCCCCAGCTCTGAAGTTTTGTTTTGTGCTATCTAAACGTTTGTTGGGTTTCAGCTTTGTTATGTGTTTTCTAAAAGAACTTACCTTTCTCTTAAAAGACGGTGTAGAGTGAAAGACGCATTAAGGGCTTCAAGTAGGTTGTGATTGCCTATTATTGTATCTGACTGTGTTTTAAATAATGGGAATATTAAAATGTGAGTGTCAGAAGTCTTGGTTAAAATGTCCATGAAAGATAACCAGGAAGGGTTGATGGGTATTTCCTTAAGGTGATTTGTATTTTTAAAATCTAGTATTTGGCTACTAATAAGTTCATTTGTCTGCAGTTTTATAAAACTAAAAAGAACACTTAGTCTGCTTCTTTGAAGGGGTCTAAATATAAAACCCCAGTGATCTTAATGTTTTCCTCAAACCAAATGCAGTGCTCCTTGAACTCAGGTCAAGACTTTTTCTTAGATAATACACGCACGCCATTGTTCGTAGCAGCACTGTTCCCAATAGCCAAGAGATGGAAGCAACCTAAATGTCCATTGACAGAGGAATGGATAAAGAAGATGTGGTCCATATATACACAATGGAATACTACTCAGCCATAAAAAAGAATGAAATAATGCCATTTGCAGCAACATGGGCAGACCTAGAGATTATTATATTAAGTGAAGTAAGTCAGACAAAGACAAATACCATATGATATCACTTATATGTGGAATATAAAATATGACACAAATGAAATTATTTACAAAACAGAAACAGGCGCACAGACATAGAAAATAAACTTATGGTTACCCAAGGAGAAAGGGGTGGGGGAGGGATAAATTAGGAGTTTGGGATTAGCAGATACAAACTACTATATATAAAATAGATAACCAACCAGGACCTACTGTATAGCACAGGGAACTATACGCAATATCTTGAAATAACCTATAGTGGAAAAGAATCTGAAAAAGAATACACACACACACACACACACACACACACACACACACATATCACTTTGCTGTACACCTGAAACTGACACAACATTGTAAATTAACTATACTTCAATTTAAAAAAACACTATATATAAAATAAACAACAAGGACCTACTGTAGAGCACAGGGAACTATATTTAATATCTTGTAATAAACCATAATGGAAAAGAATATGAAAAAGAAAAAAAATATATATATATAACTGAATCACTTTTCTGTGCACCAGAAACTAATGCGACATTGTAAATCACCTATACTTCAATTAAAAAATAAATTAAAAATTACAAAATAATTTTTCTTAGATAAACATTAAATGAGTATCCACTATACACCAATTACTGTGCTAGATTAGAAGTATACCCTCAAAAAATTGTAAGGAGGTACAGATACCCATTTGAGAACCACCAGCTACCACCCTGATTTTGAAATGCATGATCAAACTTTGAGCAATGGGAAGTGCTAATGAGAACCATCCCGTACCCTAAGAGGCCAGTGGGAATGTGACGCAGATGCAGTGGCCTAGAGTTTGGAAGGAGGAGGGGTTGGAAGGCTCAGGGGTTCAGCTTCTGAATTCACCCCATTCTCATCTCTTCCCCCTTGTTCTTCTGTCTCTGAGGACATGGGTCTCTAGTCAGGAGTAAGTCAGTGGGTCGTTGCATCGAATGTCTCAGCCACGGCTGTACTTCAGAATCATCTGTACAACTTAAAAAAAAATACAGATTCCTCAACCCCTGCCCAGATTTCAGAATCAGAATTACTAGGGTGGGGCTAGGGATTCCACATTTTTAAAGCATTCCCCTCACACTTCTGATGCACATCCAGTGTTAAGACTTACTGGACATAGAACCAATATATCCAGAACATTTTGTGCTAAAGGGCCAGGGAGCCATGAAAGAAATAGAAAGCCAGGTCCCAGCCTACGAATGATTTCTCACAACCAGAGGGGAACTTTAGGGAGAGAACAAGAAAATCATAGAGGAAGTGAAAGGAAAACAAGTAACCCAGAAGGAAGGCCGTGGGATTGTGCGCTATTTGCTGTTTCAGATGTTGGAAGTAGTATTTAAGCTTTTACACAAGCATCCTCACTGCTGATATTTGTAAGTCCTGAAACCAGAGTACAAATGGATGCCCAAATATATATCTAAATACTTAAGAGTTATAAAGCTAATAAACTGTTATTCAAAACATGTCCGTCCTCCTGCCTTGAGAAATACACCTTTGCAAGACCTGGAAGACCAGGTTTGAATTTAAAGTTATTGCACTTCTTGGAGTCCCGCGCTGGACCGTAATGGCACGGGGAGAGGAAGCCTGGGTCACCAGCCTGTAGCTCACCCACCCATCTCTTCCCTCATAGACCCCACCTCCTGCTATAAGGAGCCTTGTGGGCACATGGACCAATGGGCTGGAGTTTCCACCTAAATTCTATTCGCACGTCCCTGCAAACAGCTACCCCATGGCCTTACCTCTAGCGTATGGTATTCATACTGGCTACACAATCTGCCTTTGGGAGGAAGAACCCAGGGAAGAAGCCCATGCAGGTTCTGGAAGCTGGATTGAGCCATCTGGTCAGGGAACTCCAAGGTTCCTGTCACGTAAACCATGTTCTAGAAGATTTTGACCTTGCTGGCTCCTCCTACATCCTGCGGGAAGGGGCCCAGCCAGAGTGGGGTTCTTTAATGGTCAAGGCCAAGGATAGGGCCCCTCTTGATGGGATCAAAGAATAGCACTGTGTACAGGCAGGATAGTGGATGAATCTTACAAACTATAGGCTTGGCCCACAGAAACATGAAAATCAGTGTGTAGAGAATAGCCCTAGAGAAAAATAAGTTTAAATTATTCCCCGTACTTTTTGTCCCAGATGTGGGTTCAAATTTAGATCTACCAGCCACACTTGTCTCAGGGTTTTTAATCAGTTCGGATTAGGTTCAGATGGAAAGTAGCAGTAGCATTAGGTTCAGCCAAAAAAGAAAAAAAATAACAGTGACATAAACAAGACAGAAGTTTTTCTCTTTCACATAAATGTAAGCAATAAAGTCTACTGTAGCAACTCTAGAATCAGGGTCACAGGCTCCTTGTATTTTGATGCTCTGCCATCCTTAAGACTTGGTTTCTACTTTGTGGTCCAAAAATGGCTGCTCAAGCTCCACCCATCACATCCATATTCCAGCCAGCTGGGAGGAGAAAAGTGTATCCTATTTAAAGATACTCTCCAGAATTTGTATAACACACATCCACCTCTGTCTCATAGATCAGAACTTAGTTATGTAGCCACAAGTAGCTAAAACTTGCACCCAGATAAAAATGGAGATTCTGTTCTAAGGAGAGAAAGGAATTGGGTGACAACTAGCAGTGTCTGCCAAGGGGCTTTTGACTTCAAACAATAGAAGCTGACTCTGGAACATTTAAGCAAAAGGAGAATTTACTGAATAGCTGTCGGGTGGTTCAGATATTTGAAAAGCTGAGTAGGAGGTCAGGCTCTGAAAGTGGGCAAGTGATTTCTCTAGAACACCACCATCAACCCAACCCTCAGAGCTGCCAACACCACGACTCTAAATGCTGCCATCGATGCTGTGTATAATTTCTCAAATGTCCCTGCAGCTTGGCATCATTCTGTCTAGAACCGTGCTACATGTGACTAGTGGTACCATATTGGACAGTGCAGATGTAGGACATTTCCATCACTGCAGAAAGTTTAACTGGACAGTGCTGTTCTAGGCTCAGAGTCCTAGACCAAGGCATCAAATTTGACAAACTAGTTTATGTGCCTACCTCTGGGCCACCAGGAGTACCCTCACCAAGATGCAATAGAACTCATTCAAAATAGGAAGGGGGTTTTGATGCTGAGAAGCTAAAAAAGCAGGAAATGTCCTCTGCACACTTACTGACAGTGTTATCTTGGGCTAAATACTTCTCAAGCCTCCATTTTTGCATTTGTACAATGGAAATAATGATAACTGCCTCTTAGGATTGTTATAAAGATAAAAAGATATGAAAACTACTAGGACCATCGGGGTTAATAGAGTGTTAGATATAATGCCTTGATTGGACCCTGGTTTGAACAACCAGCTGCAAAAGACATTTAGTAGACAATTACAGGAAATTTTTAATATAGAATGAATGTTAGATAATATTAGGGAATTATTGTTAATTTTGTTAGGTGTGATAATGGCATTGTGATTATATAGGACGTGATAAAGTTTTTAAGGGTAAAATATTATTATGTCTCTAATACTAATTCTAAATACAAAATAGATGAAACAAGTATGATAAAATGTTAATTATTAAATATAGATGACAGGTAAATGGATGTTATTCTCCTTAGTCTCTGTTATTTTTGACTTTTTTTTCATAATTTATTCAAGAAAGAAAGAAAAGTACTAGGTTCATAACAGGAGTTCAATAAATGTGAACTTCTCTTCTTCTCTCCATAGTCTTAGGGACCTCAAGTCTTCTCAAAGCAGTTGGAATGCTTCCCATACTTTCCCACCCAGTTTTCCCAAGGCTTCACCTGCTTAAAGGCTTCCTGTCCTTTCTGTGACAGCATACTCTCTGTATCTGCGGAGACCTTTGAATACAAGGAGTAGTTTGCCCAGTAACGGAAGGAGCCCTGCAAAGGGGCACTTGTGGACGGCACTGATACTGGCTGGATTCGAAGTTTTCCCCCTTGTGCCATAGCAGGGGTTCAAAGAAAGAAAAGTCAGTGTACCAGGGTTTGTTTTCGCATTTGTCGGATCAGCCCCCTTTCCTGATGCCTAATCCAGAAAGAAGAGGTGTCGGGAAAGAGAGGGATGTGGCAGCCCATTTTCCATTTTTAGTTGAGTCACTTTTTCGGTAAGTGTAGAGGAGGAAGGGATAGAAGTTTGGAAGGTTTGAGTCATCTCACAAAGACCGCCTGATTTTCTCTCTGAGTGGCATTGAGAAGTGACTTCTCAAAAACATGGATTGTAAAGCATTTGGTAAATAAACAGCAAACTATGAAGGCTAAATAATGTCTTCCTGTAGTGTTGAAATATCAACAGTTTCCCTGTGTATGTGAGATTAAGGCAAGTGGAATGCCAGCCTCGTGGCCAAGATCATCAGTGCAAAGGCAAACGAACTTATGGTACAGGATCTATCTTTAAGTACCATATGCAAAAACATCAGCTTTGTACACAAGAAGCACGCATCTTGAGGCCTATAGCCACTCTCAATATTAGGGCTGAGAAATTAGTGACTAAATAAGACAGCTAGGTTTTTTTTTTTTTTTTTTTGCGGTTACGCGGGCCTCTCACTGCTGTGGCCTCTCCCGTTGCGGAGCACAGGCTCCGGACGCGCAGACTCAGCAGCCACAGCTCACGGGCCCAGCCGCTCTGCGGCATGTGGGATCCTCCCGGACTGGGGCACGAACCCGTGTCCCCTGCATCGGCAGGCGGACTCTCAACCACTGCGCCACCAGGGAAGCCCAAGACAGCTAATTTTATATTTGGCATAGTAAGTGAAACAATGAATAATGGCATTTATTTTTATTTTTTTAAATAAATTTATTTATTTATTTTTGGCTGCATTGGATCTTCGTTGCTGCACGCCGGCTTTCTCTAGTTGCGGCGAGCGGGGGCTACTCTTCATTGCGGTGCATGGGCTTCTCATGGCGGTGGCTTCTCTCCTTGCGGAGCATGGGCTCTAGGCGCGCAGGCTTAAGTAGTTGTGGCACGTGGGCTCAGTAGTTGTGGCGCACGGGCTTAGTTGCTCCGCACCATGTGGGATCTTCCCGGACCAGGGCTCGAACCCGTGTCCCCTGCATTGGCAGGCAGATTCTTAACCACTGAGCCACGAGGGAAGTCCCTGAATAATGGCATTTAAAAACCAAATTTCCCCCTAAAACAGTATGTTTCAAAGTTTAACAGTGAACCTTCTCCTTCCAGCAATATGGTGGTGGTGGGGTGGTGGTGGGTGTGTCGGTGGTAGAAGGAGTGCTCTGAGGAACTGTCCCACTGCACAGCAGCTATGTCCTGGGTATAAAACACTCTTCAAGGCATTTCTGGTCTTGCAGGTATTGGAGAGATTCCCAAAGGCTTCCACAACAGCTACCCACCAAGCAAAACCTAATCCAAACCCAGACCAGAGCAGGAAGCCTTAAACTGCAAGCAGTAGTTGTGGAGGGGAAGTGCCCTGGGAGTAGATACCAATAGCAGTACTTACAGGAATACTGAGATATGGACCAGCATTCAGGTGGGCATGCTGATCCTGGGACCCGTTTACTAAGCTAAGAGCCTCACAGTGGCCAAAGTGGTCTTAGATCAGAGGTGTCTTCAACTTTCTGCTGAAGCAAATCCTCCTTGGAAAAAACTTCCCCACCTTAGACCTAGAGGACTCCCACAGATTAAAATCAAGCAGTAAGCTCACAACATGCTAAGGCAAGCCACCATGAGCCAGAGGTGGCATAAACAACATGTGATAGATTTGGATCTCCACCATGACTGGACATACAAAAAATTTCAGACACAGACTACAGAACAGCTATGTATGAAGTGTTTAAAGACATAAAAGATGCAATCACACAGATAAGCAGGCAACAGTAGGCTAGGAGAAATAATCAGAAAGATTTTTTAAAATTAAAGTATAGTTGATATACAATGTGTTAGTTTCTGGTATACAGCAAAGTGATTGTTATACATGTATATACGTATTCTTTTTCGGATTCTTTTCCATTATGGTTTATTACAGGATGTTGAATATAGTTCCCTGTGCTCTACAGGAAGATTTTTTAAATGGAGCTTCTATAAATAAAAAAACAATTATTGAAACAAAATCCCAAATGGACTGGTTAAACAGTAGATTAAATCCGGCTGAAGAGAGGATTAGAAATTACCCAGAATGCAGCACAGAGAGGGAAGGAGATGGAAAATACGAAAGGGAGATTAAGTGATTGGAGGCTAGAATGAAAAGGTCAAAGAGTTTCAAGCTAAGGCGGGGACCGGGGGAGGGAGAAAGAAGAAAGAGAGTGATTGATTTGAAGAGATAATGTCATGAATCTTCCGAGACAGATGAAAAATGTAATAACACATACATAGGAATCATAACTTATACCAAGAAGGATATTAAAAAAAAATGAAAACTCGTGCCTAAACACATCATAATTCAACTGCGGAACACCAACTGCTGAGAGATCTTAAAAGGGGCCAGAGAGAAAAGATGGATCATCCTCAAAGGAATGACAATTAGACTAACAGTTGCCTTGAACAACAATGCAAATCAGAGGACAGTAGAATAATATTTCCCAATTGTTGAGAGAAAATAACTTACAGCTTAGACTTATGTGCTCAGAAAATCATATTTCAAGGAGGGTAAAATTAAGATACTTACAAATACACGAAAACCAAGGGATTTGCTACCAAAAGATCTTCACTAAAGGAACATCTAAAAGTTATACTTCAGGAAGAAGGAAAATTATGTTGGAAGGATGATCTGAGATGCAAAAAGGAATGGTGAGCTTTAGAAACATATATGCATATGAGCAAACATGTAAAAATGTATATATATGAACAAATAATATTTGGGAAAAAAGGAATACTAAAGTTGAATTTATAGAGTTAAGAAAAAATGACAAAAATAAACTATTGGACAGTAATCACATACAAGTCAGGAGAGGGAAGTTAAGATCTCCTAAAATCCTTAGGAATAATATTAGAGAACAGGGGTTGGCAAATTTTTTCTGTGAAAGGGCAGATAGAAAATATTCTAAGTTTTGCAGACCATACAGTCTTTGTCATGACTGTGAAACTCGGCCATTGTAGCATCAAAGTGGCCATAGACAGTATGAAAATGAAAGAACGTGGTTGTGTTCCAATCAACCTTTTTTACAGACAGGTGATGGGCAGATTTGATCATTGGGCCACAGTTTGCCAATTCCTGTTCTATAGGGAAGTCAAAATGCTGTTTAATTTTTGACTTTGTAAGTTAAATATACATGATAAAATTTCAAGAGTAATCACCAAGAGAATAAAAAAAAAGAGTCTATAAAGTCCAAACAAGTAAAAAGGAACAATGAAATAAAGAAACAAATAGAAAGTAAGCCGCAAACAATCCAAAAGATGGCAAGAAATGAGAAAGAAAAAGAATCACAGGGAAAGCAGGACAAATAAAAACTTAGAAAATGGCAAGCCAAGTCCAAATATAATAGTAACTATTACTCACCAAATATGCAAGTGAATTAAACTAGACAGTTAAAAAACAAATTGTCAGATACAGGGTTTTTAAAAATATAGCTATATGTCCATTACAAGAGCCACACTTAAGTCATAAGTATGCAGAAAGGCAGAAAGTAACAGGATAAAAAAGACACACCAGGCAATTACTAACCCAAAGAAAGCTACATTGGGGAATATAGACTTTAAGATAAAAAGCATTATCAAGGTTAGGAGGGGTCACTAGATCATTAGAAAGGATTCAATTCCTCAGAAAGATAAAACAATTCTAAACATGTATGCACCTAACAAAATAGCCTAAAATGCATAAATATTGGCAGGGGAAACAGCCCATCGGGAGATCCTAGGAGTAGGTGATGATTTTAGGAGCTTAATGAGATTGAGCACTTCAGTAACCAGGGTCACAGAATCATGTGCTCCCTATCCTTAAAAGCAGAGCCACACCCCCAAAATAGAGTGGTGTTAAGGCCACCTAACACCATGAGAGAGAGTACTTGCGTGTGAGTGTGTTTTAAACTTAATTAATTAGAGAGATTCCCCAGGGAGTGTCGGGGTGCTAGAAGATTCCTATTTACATCATAGCCCAGGGGCTGGCTGGATTCCATTATTGGATTCCCTGCACATGTGCCCCGGAAAAACCAAGCAGAAGCGAGACCATATGGCCAGCATGAGAAGAGGGCTAGTGGGGTCAGTTCACCCTGCGCAAAGGAGATCCATCCCAGCTTCATTTATTTCAGGAAATGGTGACTTGGCCGGCTAAGGTAGATATTAGGAACACTGGGAAGAATCTTCTAGGGAAAAAAAACCCAAAACACTCAAAACACAATTCTGAGGTCATTAATCATTAATCACCATTCTCATCATCACCATCAATCAGTCAGTTCAGGCTGCAGTGGGGTGTACATAATATTGAGAATATCTGCTCTTTGCCTTCAAAGATCAGCCCACTTCCTTTATAGAATAAAGGCAAGAAATCAGTGATAAGGCAAAAAAAATGTCCATCTCGTTATGTCCATGACTCATCTCTAAAAGGCTGAGTCCAGGACAGGTGATGGCTCAGAGGCTCTGGGCGTGGCAAGGCCGAGTCCCCTAGAAAATAGGTGGTGGGAGGGGCTAAGGGAAACTCACTAAACATGGCTGTTCTGAGAATCAAAGGTGGGTAAGAGAGGTGGGGCTGAGAGCTTGGAAAGCAGGATGCTTTAAGCTTTTGGTTGCTACAGGAGTAGTGAGGTGTGTTGCTTCTCTTCCTTTGTCTCACTCCCACCCCACCCCCCGAGTTCCCCTGCTAGATCAATTCCCCACCTCTCTCTGCCTTGCTCTGTGCCTGGGGAAGTTGAGCACTGTGGATGGCCTCGCCTGGGCTCACTGGCTGGCCAGCTTCCCATAAAGACTAAGCAGGAAGGCGGAGGGCAGGAGAAGAAAGCGGTGAGGATCCTTCCTCCTTGTTTCCTCTCTGCTTTGGCAGTGAATCACTTCGGCACTGTTGAACCTCCGAACATCCTTTGGCTATGAACAGCCCTACTGTAATGATAATGGCTAGCATTTATTGAGTGCTCGCTATGTTTCAGTGCTTGCTATAACTCAGCACATTATACAGATGAACTTACTGAATCCTCCCAACCGCCCTGTGAGGTAGGTACTCTATTTACAGATGGAGAACTGTGACCCAGAAAGGTTAACTAACTTGCTCAAGGTTAATCAGTTTCTTGGTACAGAGCTGGGTTCTCAACCCAGGCTGTTTGGCTCAAGGGTCTATATTCCTAACCCCCAATAGAAATATAACACAAGTCACACGTGTAATTTAAAATTTCCACTAGCCATATTAAAAAACACGAAATAAGTGAAATTAATTTTAGTGATATATATATATATATATATATATATATATATATATATATATATATATAGTTTTTTTGTTTTTTGTTTTTTGTTTTTTGTTTTTTTTTTGCGGTACGCGGGCCTCTCACTGCTGCAGCCTCTCCCGTTGCGGGGCACAGCCTCCGGACGCGCAGGCTCAGCGACCATGGCTCACTGGCCCAGCTGCTCCGCGGCATGTGGGATCTTCCCGGACCGGGGTACAAACCCGTGTCCCTTGCATCAGCAGGCGGACTCTCAACTACTGCGCCACCAGGGAAGCCCTTTAGTGATATATTTTATTGAACCTAATATATCCAGAATATCATCTCAACATGTAATCAGTGTTTTCGAAATTATTAAGATACTTTCTTTTGTTCTGTATGAAGTCTTCAAAATCTGGTATGTATTTTATACTTGTAACACATCTCATTTTAGATGCTAAATTTTCACCGGAAATACTTGATCTGTATTTAGATTTCCTAAAATTTACAGCTGGAAAAGTAAGTTAACATACTCAAGTTGTTCCAAACATACTTAAAAGTTTTCCAATACCTGATTTGAATAACAGTTTTATTCTTTATTTTTATTTTAAATGAGGTTTTTATTTTAGAATAATTTTACATTTACAGAAAAGTTGCAGGGATGGTACCGAGGTTCCTGTATAGAACTCACGTGTTTCCCTGTTGTTCATCTTACATTACTGTGGACGTTTGTCACAGCCCAAAACACAACACTGATATATTACTATTCACTAAACCCCAGTCTGTATTTGGATTTCACCAGTTTTTCCACTGATGTCCTTATTCTGTTCCAGGACACCACATTGTATTTAATCATGTATCCTTAGTCTCTCCTGGTCTGTGATAGCTTCTCAGACTTTCCTTGTTTCTTGTGACCTTGACAGTTTTGAGGATTACTGGTCAGGTATTTTGAAGAATTTCCCTCAATTGGGGTTTGGCTGATATTTCCAAATGGGATTTGGAGAGGGAGACCACGGAGGGGGAGTGCCATTCTCATCCCATCATGTCAAGGGTACATGCGATCAACGTGAGTTATTACTGGTGATGTTGATCTTGATCACTTGACTGAGGTAGTGTTTGCCATGTTTCTGCGCTTTAAGTTACTTTTTCTCTCCCTTTCTATACACTGTTCCTTGGAAGAAAGTTACTAAGGCACAGTCTGTGCTGAAGGATGGTGGGGGAGGGGCAGGGATAAAGCTCCAAGTATCCATTTTATTTTATTTTATCTCATTTTTTTGAGTTGACGTTGGATCTTCGTTGCAGCGCGCGGGCTTTCTCTAGTTGTGGTGAGTGGGGACTGCTCTTTGTCGCGGTGCGCGGGCTTCTCGTTGCGGTGGCTTCTCTAGGCGCGCGGGCTTCAGTAGTTGTGGCACGTGCGGGCTCAGTAGTTGTGGTTCGCGGGCTCTAGCGCGCAGGCTCAGCAGTTGTGGCACACGGGCTTAGTTGCTCCGTGGCATGTGGGATCTTCCCGGACCAGGGCTCGAACCCGTGTCCCCTGCACTGGCAGGAGAATCCTCAACCACTGCGCCACCAGGGATGTCCCCAAGTATCCATTTTAAATTTAAATTTATTAAGATGAAATAGAAAATTAGCTCCTCAGTCACACCACCCATATTTCAAGTGGCTCATGGTGACCGTATTGGATAGTGCAGCACTGTGCATGACCGCATTTCAATATTTGAGGCAAGAGGCAGCTGGTGAGGAGATGAGGTGCTGAAGAGGGAGCTGATGGGCCTATGTTAGCAGGAAGGAGGAGTGATGAGAGATGAGGGTGACCTAAGCAGAAGTGTTGAAGAACAGGAGAAGGTCAACTCAAAAGTTAAGTTAGCTAGAAGAATTAACATAACATGGTGTATGTGTGTGTAGAAAGCGGAGAGGGTAGGAATGGTGAGATGTTCCAGAGAATATACACCCTAACCGCGTGTGCAAATTGAGCCCTGATTTTGGTTCAAAAGTTTGAACTCACAAATCTGAACTCATGTTTTAACTGTGCCATTTCTTAGCTGTGTGATGATCTTGGGCGAGTCACAAACTCTCTAAGCTTGTTTCCTTATCTGCAAAATGGGAGACGTCCTGAGGATCAAAGGATATGTGTGTTTCAAAGGGCTTCATAGTCTGTACTGTAATTTACACATGGAATCATGTTGTGGGATGGTGTCGGTGGGACGTGAATATTAGCTGTTCTGTTGGAGAATTGAGATGTGTTGGTTCCTCTTTTGCCCCTCCCAACTGCTAGATCCATTCTCTGCCCCTCTCTGCCCTGTTCTGTGCCTCAGGAACTTATGCACTGCATCACCCAGTCTCCTTTGCCACCTGGCATGCAGCTGGGGTTGGCCAGTGGGAGACACCAGCAGGAGATCTGAGTGGTGGGAGAGAGAAGCCAGGGAATTTCTTCCCTGCTCTTTCTGTGCTCTTTCTCTGCTTTGGCATTCCTGTGTCTGATAGTATCTGCAACCCTCAGAATTACCTCTTCTACTGGGAGGCCCCTCCTCCATGGCTCCAACTCCCACCAGGCTTAAGTAACACTATTTCCTTCCCTCGTCCCTTCAGCCCTAGGGTGGCAACAGCTTCCCACTCTTACTGGTTCCAGAGTGCCTTGCCATCTCAGTTTGTTCCCCTAACCCTGCCTCTACTTCAGGGTGTTGTTCCTTCAGTTGAGTTTTCTTAATTTAAATCATCTGGTATGAATTGTGTATCCTGCTTGGCCCCTGACTGTGGTGGAGAAACTGGTGAAGAAGAGAATGTCGAGAGTGACATATAGGGTCAACTGAAGGAGATGAGAGTAATGGAAGGACTGTGCAGATTGAATTGGGGATTAATCAGGCTCTGGACCAACACGTTGTCAGTGAAATCAGAGGAGAAAAGGCATTTTGGAGTAAAGTTGTATAGAGAAGCATGGAAGATGCCAGTGGTGTGGGTGAGTTAGAGAACAGAGAGAAAAGAGTTAAAGGCTAAATTGAGGTTTCCATGCCAAGTGCGCCAAGAAGTCAGCCAGACCACAAAAGCCAAAGACACGTGGCCCTCAGCCAAACAGGCGGTACTACCCACAATGACGAAGACATCAAGAGGCCATACTTGGTTTTGAAAAGAGTGTAAATATTGGATTCATACAAGTGTGGTCCTGGTTCCACTACTGACTGGCTGTGTATCCTTGGGATATTTAATTGACCTCTCTGTGCTTATTTTCTCATATGGAAAATGAGGTAGAGTTGCAAGACTTAGATAAATAAAAGTCATTCATTCATAGTCTACAAATATTTTTTGAGCCCCCATCACGTGCCAGGCACTATTCTAGGCCCAGCCAGTAAATGAGACAGATAAGGTCCCTGCTCTCGTGGAACATTCTAGTGAGAACTGACAATGAACAAGTAAATGTTCTTAAGTCGTGTTCCCTGGAAACAGACTGCAATGCAGATGTGCACCCAGGAAGTTTATTATGGATGCGTCTAGGAACAACACTGGAAGGGGAGGGAGGGAAGAGAGACGGCAGAGACTGTCAGGGAGAAGTTGAGCCACCCCCGCAGAAGCTCTGGAACTGGGATAACACTTTGGAGTTGCCCTGAGGCAAGACAAGCATGTCAGCCCTTATACCCCTCCTTTGACCAATCATTAAATCCAGGCTGCCCCAGGGAAGAGGTGTGATCAAAGGCCAAGTGGTCACTTCCAAGGGCAATTCTTGGAGGGACACTCAGCTGAGAACACTCAGAAGCCATCACTCCCAAGGCCTGGAGGAATGAAAACTAGTCCAGAAAGGAGGATCCAAAGGGCGCAACACAGCCTCCATTACATAAATTAATAACTGAGCATGATAATTTCCAGTAGCAATAACTGCTATGAAGACAACAAAACTGGGTAATGTGATAGTTCAGGGAGTGGGAGACTTACATTAGATTAGATAGTTAGAGAAAGCTGTGGCTCATCTATAGCTGCTCAATAAGAATTGGTGTCATTGTTTTTCCTTTTGTTTTTTTTGGGAAATATGGATATCAACCCGTCGTGAGAAATACATGGTGCCACTTCTGAATGAGGCAGATTCCTAGGTGCTACGGAGGTTGCAGAAATGTAGAAGACATTCTCTCTGCCCCCTGGGAGCTTGCAGTGGAGTTGAGGAAGATAAGGGCTATAGAAAATTGGCAAACAGTACCAGGTGGTATAGCATTAGTGCCAGCAAATGGTACAAACCAGGTTAGGAGTGTCCAGATCCTTTAAGCCTGGGTGGAATTTCACAGGTGGAAAAGAGTCTGGAGGGCAGTTTTGGTCAAGAAGAATAACTGGAAGGGGATGTGGCGTGGGAGGAATTGGGAGATTGGGATTGACACGTATACACTATTGATACTATGTATAAAATAGACAACAAATGAGAACCTACTGTATAGCACAGGGAACTCTACTTAATGCACTGTGGTGACCTAAATGGGAAGGAAATCCAAAAAAGAGGGGATATATGTACATGTCTAGAGGATTCATTTGGCTGTACTGTAGAAACTAACACAACATCGTAAAGCAACTATACTCCAATAAAAATTAATTAAAAAATAGAAGAATAACTGGAGCAAAACCCAGTGATCTGGGAATGGGCCTGGAATCTCTGAGTGTTTGATTTGTGGGTTGGGATCAGCAGAGGTAGGCTGTTGTCCTTTTCCTTGGCCTCTGACATTTTTCTAAAGCACTATCGTGTTTGGCCAAAGTTAGAATGTCACTAAGACAAATTTCTTAGACATATGAGATCTTGCAGTGCTTTGGTGGGTGGTGATTGTGTGGGGTGGGAATGACAGAATGGGACCAGGCGGTGCCAGGAGCTTCTTAATAAGGAGCGAAAGAAGCCTGAGAGTTTAAGTCCAGGCTACTATGAGAATGGTGGTCTGACCCATGGAGGTGGGACTTGCAGGCAAGTGGAGTGTGGGATCAGATTCCTCGAGAGAGGCTGGGAATGAGATGTAGTGTTGGAATAATATCTGTAGCGCTAATGTCTTAAAACCAGGAAGGAGGACAGGAGCCCCAAGAGAGAACTTATGAGAAAAGATTGGAGTGCTGGAAGGCTTTGAGAGGCACTTGGAAAATGGATCCTGTATTATGACAAGAGGGACAAACTTTGATCCTTGAAAATGTATGTTCTGAAGTGTTTTCAGAAGATCAGGTTGGCACCAAGGCTCATAGGCAACAAGAAGAAAGAGAAATGGCGGCAGTTTCAGAGACTTAGCTCTAGTACATTTTCTGTTTTCTCGGTTTGAAAGACTTTGTTGGCAGCATGGGTCTGTGCCTTCCAAGGGTTGGAACTTGAACGTTATGTCATTTTTGTTAACCTTTAACCAAGAAGGCAGTCAGGGAGGAGATAAATTATCTGTTCAAGGAGGAATAATGGTTGCATTCAAAGAGAGAATAGGAGATGACTGAGGCACTACTGCGAATGACCCTGCGACCCTTCGCTTCATGAGAGGATTGATGGAGAAAAGGTTCCCCCCACTTCTTCTTTGGGCACTAAGGGTGAAGTCCCAGGAGTACTGAGGAAGGGGTGACAGGACAACATGAAAAATTAAGCAGGATATGAATCAACTAAACAAGGAGGCATTTATCCAAGACTTCTAAAGCAACGAAAGAAAATGTATTAACCTCCTAATGAAAATATTGTTATCCACTTCATCTTTGGAAACAACTCTTTTGGTAACTGCTGCATTCACCACCTTAGGAAGTTGCTTAGCAGGATCCAGGATCTTGGGATTTCGTCTGCGAAGCCTACCTGTTATTGGTCAAGAGGCAGTGACAAAGGATTTAGATTAAAAGGAATAGAATTTTGTTCCACAGTTTTGAAGTGTGGTTAGGACAATGGTTGAAGGTGCTCAGTCAGTGCGTGCTCTAATGGGGTGGACACTAAGAGTTAGTGGCTAGTTTAGACTCCTCAAAGATCACTAGAGACGGAGAATGGAGGCCAGACGACCGAGGAGAAATAGAATGGCAGATTAGTAAGTACTTTAAAAGCATAAAACTGAATAAGGTCAGTATTCTAGGTAACAGCACTGTAGCAACATCAGTTTCCTGGTTCTGATATCGTACTAGCATCGTATTAGATGTCACCATTGGAGGAAGCTGGGTGAAGGGTACATGGGACTCTATGTATTGTACTATTGTTACAACTTCCTGTGAGTCTATAATTATTTCAAATAAAATGTTGAAAAGAAGTCTTGCCTGGGTGGGATAAGGAGAACAGTTCTCATGAACTATAATGAATATTTGTGTGGTCCTTTCCAGTGTTTAACGCTTACACATATGTTTTCTCATTCACACCTCCCAACAACACTGTTAGGCGGCAGAGGTGTACTATTATCCCTATTTTATAGGTGAAGAAACTGAGGCTCAGAGAGATTACATAATTCACCTATGGTCACAGAGAGCAAATGGCAAAGCCAAGGCAAATTCGCCTCTTTGAATTCTGATCGCTATGATTCCTCGAGTCCAAACCCATCTGGCCTAGGTTAGGTCACAGAGACACAGACCCTGAAACAAGGGTTTAAGGACAGGAAGTTTATTTGGGAGGTGATCTGAAGCTCCGGTAGGGAGCAGGGAAGCATGGCAGGAAAGGGTACGTTAAGGAGCGTATCGCCTCCGTGGGCAACTGGGGCTCGATCCCACCGGGGAACTCAGGGAGTTATATCCGGCTGAGGGGCAAGGAAGCTGGTATATTTACCTCTCAGTCCATGAAGTGTCGAATGAGGGCTGCTTTCATGAGGTGCTTACGCCATGGCCCCTCTAGATGCCTCTATTCTCAGGCCAAGAGAAAACCTCAGGCAGGGAATCGCAGATACTGCTTGAAGTAGTACACTGTCAGCATATACTGGAGAGGTTAGTGCACAGGGGATGTGGGCAGGGCCCCCACATTATTCAGCATCCATACCATAAACCTGCTGCCGTGCAGACCATTTCCTCTCCTCTTGGAATATTCTCTCACCACACACACATCCAGATAGGTTGAAGCAAGGGAGGCAGGGGGTGCCCTGATCTTGTTTGTTGGGCCCAGGAGTTAGCAGCTAAGAGCAGCAAGGTGCCTGCGTGTGCATGGGGACTAGATGTGTGCATATCTGGGTCTTTGCATATCTTGATCGTTATGCTCCACCAACTTATTCCAAAAGCAAGGCTGAGGAGAAGATATAAATGTTGGTGTCCACGGGGTCAGAGGTTAAGTCAAAAGTCAAAGGTTAGTTGGCATTTTCCATTATACCAATATAAGCCTGGCCCATCTATTGGGACTTACTTAAAAGGATCTAAAAAGGACCAAAAAGAGCAATGGGCTAAGGGACGGAGTTGCAGATTGTATTTTATTTAGTTTGGTGGATGCTACAGAGGAAGGTAATGGGATTCTAGAGAAATGAGCTAGTTAGACGATCATGTGATTGGAGGGGTAGCAGCAATCAGCGGAGGCCTTTCTCATGGTGACGCCACTCACTAAAGAGTTGATTGGCTCATTCCTGATTCATATGGCGTTTCTTCTCCAGGATACATGCTGATATACTCTTCATCTCTCCAGGCTAATTTAATCATTATGTGTGCACTCTAGAAATTAGTGCCATTTCCCCTACTTGTGCCTGAAATAGACATTTCAGACATTTATAACTCTCAGTCATTTTAATCTAGTCGTTTGCCCAAGTATGTTCCCAATTAGAGCCATTTTGTTCTGTTTGATACCATGAAGTAGAACACGTTCTGATCTTTTAAAAAATCTTTTAAATAGCAAAGGTATAGTATGTTTCCCCCTATTATAATAATTCAAAAGCAGCTGATGGAAGCTTTCTCAACTGTTCACACAGCCATAAAAATTTGACCATTGAATTAAAATCAAATAAAAATACCCAGGGGATGTAATGCCTTGAAATATAGAGCATTTTTATCTGTAGAAGGCTTCCACAGCTTTAATTCATTATATCCTAACAGGTTTTTTTTCTTATTTAAAAAGATGCCATAAGGTTGTGATACCAAGTCATAAATAATAAAATAGTGTTCAGTTTTGGTTCATGTAACATCGCTTTGTTTCCCAATTTAGCATCAATTCCTTCTAAATCATAGCCATATACATGCATTAATACTAACACATTTCCTATGCCTACATGTAAACAAACATAAAACCGCTTTAACCTAGAAAATGCGCTTGGATTTATTCATATTTTGACTCCAAGCTTCTCTGTGCTCTTCAAACTTCGGGGTTTTGTTTTTTGTTTGTGTCTCTCCCATTTTCCCATCATAAACTGAAAACCACATCCATCCACTGACAGCTTGATGCTTTTCCATCAGGTCTGCCTCCTTTGCAAGGGGCTGGCGATTTAAGAGGGACTGTCTCAATGCTGGACTCACCAGGAGTCCATTTGTTTCTCAGGTTGAGGACCTAAGGTACAGGTCTGCCTCCCTTTACAAAATAAAATTTCTCTGCCGTCTGAGAATGGAGAGGAACTTAGCGCAAGTAATGCTTACTAGGTATAAGCACTGGGAGAGTTACACTCCTCTGCCAGTAGCGTATCAACGTAGAAACTTAGCTGTGGTGGTTTTTCAATGATTTACCACCCAATGGATGCACCTGAATTACTAAACACAAAGTGAATAAAGGATACTCAAATGCAGTGTGAAATGGCAGAGGCTACAGTATAGCTATGAACAAATAGTCAGCAGTGTCAACAGAGCCTGCCATGTAACTTAATTTTAAAAAGTGATTTGTGATGTGATATGACAGTTCTGACTTTGCCAAGAAAGGATGATTCAAAAGCAACCTGACCATCAACCGTTGGACTCAATTCATCAAAGAAAGGCCATTTGAACAGTCAAACAGTGCCAGAAGTAAGGTCTTTATCAGTGCCTGAAAATATAGCAGTGCCCTCCTAGGAAAGGTGGGTCTTTATCTCAGTGGGACCCAAGTTCTTGGAGAAAGGGATGGGTGAGACCAACTGTCTTCGGGGAAAGTAGAGACTTCACCCTAGGCCCCAGCTTTTGATTGGGGGTTTTCTACCTGAGAAGCTATGAGTTCCTGGCGAGCATAGCAGTTTGTCTTAATCCAGAGACAGAGGTCCTCTTAAGTTGCCAGCACTTTGCAAAGCCTCTTTATTCTGAATTCTTATAAATTCTTTTTTGAGGCCTACTTATAGGACAGTGCACAGTTCAGTGAATGTTTACCTATGTCCACACCTGTGTGACCTCCATCAGATCAAGATACAGAACATTTCCAGAACCCCAGAAAGCTCACTCTTGCCCCCCCCTCAGCCAGTGCCCCAGGGTAAGCACTGTTCTGACCTATAGCGCCATACAGTGGAATTGCTTGGACCATAGGGTATATGCACGTTTAGCTTTAATAGGTACTGCCAAAGCTTTTGCGAAAGTATCGAACCAATTTACAATCCTAACCAATCACTTTTTGTTTGCCCAGATTTTCTGCTGTTAGCACTGAAAATGCTGAACCACACTTCTCTTTCTAGTTGCTTGACCTAACCTGTGACAAGTTTTCATTACCCCCTGGGTTCTTAATGGTGTCCAAGCCAGTGTGGCTGTCATTTGTCATTTGCTTGTGGTGGCAGCAGCCAGCAGCATGAGCAATATGGCGGCACACTGTGATTTCACAGTTATTGTGGGTGTTACTGTGGATTTCATGGTCGCTCTCCACAAGACAAAACGAGGTCATCTCAGTAGATCTCAACAAATTGTGATCTGTGGTGCCACCTTATGAGCACCCAAAGCCTGAACTATTTCTTCCGTCTCCCAGGCAAGCAGATGCACAATTCTCAAAAGTCCCCCAAATGCTGTTTGGAAAACAGTGGATTTTAAAACCCAGAAGGAGTGGGAGAGGAACCCAGGGGCTTTGCCAATGGAGTGTCATGATTCAGGCCCCATTTGGAATCTAAGCCAGCTGATGGTGTCTCTTTACTTTTTGGGGTTTTTTTGTTTTTCAAAATTATAGTTAGGCTTAAAATTTTCCGTTTCAGCTTTTATTCAGTTAGGCTTGGAAAAATGTGTACTTTTAAAGATCTGGGGGCTTCCCTGGTGGCGCAGTGGTTAAGAATCCCCCTGCGAATGCAGGGGACACAGGTTCGAGCCCTGGTCTGGGAAGATCCCACATGCCGTGGAGCAACTAAGCCCGTGCGCCACAACTACTGAGCCTGCGCTCTAGAGCCTGGGAGCCACAACTACTGAGTCCACGTGCCACAACTACTGAAGCCCGCGCGCCTAGAGCCCGTGCTCCGCAACAAGAGAAGCCACCGCAATGAGAAGCCCGCGCACCTCAACGAAGAGTAGACCCCACTCGCCGCAACCAGAGGAAAGCCCGCGCACAGCAACGACGACCCAACAGAGCCAAAAATAAAATAAATTAATTTAAAAAAAAAGATCTGGGCACAGCTGACAGAGAGTGTGTGACACAAATATTCTGTTTGGTTTTCACGTCATAGACTATTAGTGCCGTTTGTTCAGAACTTGGTTTTATTTTAAACGTTGCTCAGGGGGAAAAAAAAGAGACAGCAAAACACCAAGTGTAAGTTTATCTGATCCGCTAGAAATGTTACATTTAATCGAATCCTTTTCTAGGGATTTAGAAATGAAATAAATATATAAATGCCTACCAGAAAACACCTCTGCATTTTCTTGCTGCCTACCCAGCTAAGACTGCATGCCCAATGACAGGAAATGTTATCTGAGGATTGCTTTATAAACATCCAGTGAAAGGGGAAGATGGAAAGGGGAAAACAGATGAAGCAAGACTGGCCAAATACAGATAGTTGTTGAAGCTGAGTGATGGGTACAGGGGTTCATCATACAATTCTCTCTACATTTGTGGGTTTGAATTTTTCATAAGGAAAAAAATTTAAACTATGTATCAACAATTATAAAAGCAGTCAAGTTAATAATATTGAAGGGGTATAGAGCTGTAGAAGAAGCAGAATTTTAAAACTAATTTAGGGAAATACGAACATGGACCGGCTATTTGCTGGTGTTAAGGAATTATAATCATGGTATCATGGCTATGTTTTTAAAAGTAATCCTTTTAGGAATATGTCCTGAAATTTTTGTGAATAAAGTGATATGATGTCTGGTTTTTCCTTCAAGATGATATAGGGAGAGGGCAGGAAATGGGCGAGATTGGCCATGGGTAAATGGTTATTGCTGGTTGACGGGGCTGTGCGGGTCCATATACTGCTTGAGCTACCTTTGTACACATTCAGAAATAAAGCAAAAAGTAATTTGTGCATATGAATTCAAAGAAAACAGATCAGTACTGTGAAATTGCAGAGTTGTTTTTTTCTTCATCCTTAGGTTATAAAAAGCTTAACTTGAAATGCTTTAATGAAACCAGCTATTGTATAAAGCACCTCTGAAATTATTCTTTCATTTGGGGAATGCATTAAAACCAATAAAAATTAAAAATGCAAGTCCAAACAAAAAGGTAATTGTAGGGTTCAGATAAACATCACCCAGTGGGCTGACAAATTCCCATGGTTCCAAGGTTACAGTGCAAAGCTGCCTGGGGAGTAGGGCTTCTGGGCCTCTCTGGCATGGCCATTGAATCGCCAGTTGACAGGCTGGGTAGGGCAGAGGTGAGACCCAGCTGCCAGATGGTGCTTCCCCAACCCTGCCTGTTCTAGAAATTCACAGACCATTGTATGAGGAATGACCTTCTTTTCTGAACCTGTATCAGAAGCTACAGTCTGGCAAAAGCACTGGCCCATATGGAAACTATGGGAATGAACAACGGTGCAGTAGTGCAGTGGTTAGGGACACTGGCTCAAAAGCCAGACTCCCTAGGTTTAAATCCAGAGCTGTGTGACTTTGGGTAAGTTATTTAACCTCTCTGTGCATCAGCTTCCTCATCTTTAAAACAGGAGTGATTATAACGGTGCTCCATCCCATGGGGTTATCGTGAGGCATAACCAAGGTCAAGCTCTTAGGACAGTGCCTGTTATGTGGGAAGTGCTTCACAAATGATAGGCATCATTATCATTATTTGTAAGTGGATCTGTCCTAAAACATCCTTGAATTGTGATCTCTTTTCCCATAGAACAGCAGGCAAGTGCTCAAACAACTAACAGCCATGCCTCCCGTTCTTTTTACCCACATACCCCCAGCCAGAGAGGAAGGACTGCATACTGCAAGGAACTCTGGGAGTATAGTCTGAAGGAGTCCTCTTCCAAGTACAAATCTCTTTAAAGTTTAATGTTTTCACTTAAAATCCCCACAGATTTTTGCATCCTGCACCATAATATAGCAGAATTGAGAGTCAGGAGAGATGCTTCGTGTTCAGCCCATCGCTTTCCTGGTCCTCTTGATATGCCTGTCAGTTCGAGAAGCTGAGACATTTAGAGCCATTTGATTTAGTTAATTTCCCAGATCCTCCTCCCAGACACCTGGTGTACTTTCTATCAGCTTCTCCTTAGTACCACCTTCCATCCTCCGTAGGGCACTGCCTAGCGTTTTACCTGATGGCCTTTTATGGTCAGGGTACTGGGTCGCATCTCCTCCTGTCCTGGTTTTCACTGCCTCCTCTGTGACTGTTGACTCAGTCCTTTTTGAAACTCACTGAGTTGGTTTCTGGGACATCACTGGCTTCGGGATCTTCTTCTACTGCTCTGGCCACTCCTTCTCCATCTCTTTTGCAGGGCTGTCTTTTTCTATTCATCCCCCAAGTGTCATGCTCTGAGTTACAGGCCTTGGCTCAGAAATAGACATGTAACCCCCAATGTACCAATCATAGTCTTCGCTGAGACTTTTCCACTGGAACCATCAGAAGAACCAAACCAAAACAAAACAAAAGCAAACTTCTGCTGAATTGTTGAATGAATATATGTGAATTGGGGACTTTGGGGTTGCCAGGGGCCATCAAGCCCAAGAAAGTCCAAGAGAGGAAAAAAGAAGACAGAAATCCAATACTGTCATTTAAACCTTTGGATCCAGCTGTGCTTGAAGCTGGAGAAACAACCCTGACCTTTTTGGCGTCCTCAGCCAATGAATTCCCTTACTTGGATTTTTGTTGTTGTTTTCTTGGTTTTTTGTTTTTGGGTTTTTTTTTTTTTTTTTTTGTCACATACAACTACCCATATGCTCATGACTCCCAAATCTACATCAGTGGCCAAGGCTTCTCTCCTGAGCAACAGACTCATAGAAATAACATGCAGTTAACCAACCCTCACACAGATGTCCCACAAGGACATCCGAAACATAACATGTTATTTGCTAAATATGGCAACCCTAATCACACTATAAATTTATATTTGTTAATGTTTTAAAATCTTCCACCAGAATGTAAACTCTATGAGGACAGGAACTTTGCTTGTTTATTCACTGTTGTGTCTCCAGCACCTAGAGGAACACACACACAGTAGATATTCAATAAATATTTGTTGAATGAATGAATGAGTCAGTAAATGAATGAAAGCTAGGAATTTTCCTTGACTCCTGTCATAATATCATGTACCACACTCAGTCAGTTACTAAGTTCTATAGACTTTGACGCATGAATATCTCAAATCTCATATCTGATCCTGTCACTGTACCCTACTGCTTACTTCAAGCCCATGTTGCTTCTTGCCTAGAAAATGGGAAGTCTCCTAATTCCTATTCCTGGCTCCGGCCACCCTCTACATAATTACCAGGCTCTTTCTAAATTAGAAATCAACTGCTCTGGGCCTCTGCTTTAAATACATCAGTGATGCTGCAGAGTTTCTCTGGCTCAAATCTTGGCTCCTGCCTCCCTTTCCAGACTCATCTCCTGGCTCTTTCTTCATACAGCTAATGCCTAAGGAAGAGGGAATCACTTGGGCTCTCCCAAATTCGTTCTCACATTTCCTGCCCCTGCATCTTTGCACATGCTCTGGTCTCCTCCCATGCTCCCCTTTTCACCCTCTTGATTATCCTGCAAAATTCATGTCCTGTCCTTCAGAAAGCCTTCTCTGGTCTCTGTCTCCCCGTTCTGATTTAGAAGTCCCTCCTCTATGTTCACAAAGCTCTCTGTACACCCCTTTGTCTACCAAAGCACTTATGTGGCGCAGACTATTGTAGTGCTAACTAGTATCCATAGTTTTACTTTTTTCCTCTTGGGCTCACAGCTGGACTACGTTTCCCAGCACGCTTTGCAGTCACGGGTGGCCATGTGACTGAGTCCTGACCAATGGAATGTTGATGGAAGTGATGTGCACCAATTCTCATGAATGGGCCTGGCCCATTAAAACCTCTCACATTTGGTCCTCCTTCTCTTTCCCCTCAGCTGAGTAGAGAGGACTCAGAATGTTTGGGAAGGAGGAGCCCCAAGGTGGATGAAGCCACTGCACAGTTCTGCAACTTGGGCTACTTGGGGTCAAAACCGGGAAATAAAAGAGGAAAAACAACAACAAAAAGAAATTTAACATAGTACTGACTTCTTCAAGTTTTATTTCCCTCTCCAGTCTGCCTGCTATTATTTTATTTTCCAAGTCCTCAGTGAACTGTGGTCGTAGTTATTTTTGTCTCCTGTCTAGAGCTTTCAGTTGTAATCAGTGGGGCAGATAGGATGTAGAGGGCTTACCCATCTTGGCCAGCACCCCGCCCCCCTTCATCTTGTTTCTGTATCCAAATTTCTGTTTGAATACCTAGTTCATAGTTGGGACCTTAACAGTGGTTTGCTTGGTGGACTTTTAAATTATCCAGATTCATAAAATCAACTATGGCATGCTCCTAGCAGAACAGTATTTCTTATTCTGCGCTTTATAATTTATACAAGTGTGAAAATGTTTGAAACCGTTCTCAGGAGAACTACAGATGTGATTAAGGATGGAAAGTAGATGCTCCAAAGAGAGGTTACACTATGTGGTATTGATGCTACTTAACTTTCCTGGTGGAAGAAGAATAAGTAGTGGTAATTTTACATATAGATCTTCAAATTAATAAAGGAAGGAAACTTGCAGATCACTCTTTTGTAAACTGTGGCTTGTTTCTTCTACCTTATGTATGTATTTTAAGCAGAGATAAGAGTTCTGTACTCATATGTATGTGCAAATGGAGAATCTAATTTGTAAATTTTTGATTCCTTAAAAAATAACATTTACAACTCTTTATTGTTGTTTATTATAAACAAATATATCACTCAGTTAACACATATTTGTTAAGACTTTCTACATGCAACGCTCAACGAGGGTTAAAAGAAGCATAAGAGTGAACTCCTGATTAAAAGAATAATGAGAAAGTCCCAGTGATGAGAACTTGACATTTTACAAAGCACTTTTATTCTTCTTATCTAATTTTTTCCCAGCGAGGTGGGTTTTAGTCCCATTTAAGAGAGTCTACAGAGGCTCAGAGAGCTTGAGGAATCTGTCCGTGATCACATAAGGGCAGAATTGAATCTTCTACCCAGGTCTTCTGGTTCCAGTTTCTGTTCCCTTGTCATTATATCTCAGTCTAGCTGGGGAATAAAATATACCATCCACAAACAATTATCCAATGGTTCAAGGCAGGCTATGACACATGCCAGTGGAATGATCAAATATAGCAGGGAGCACACTTTCCTACCTCCCCTTCCTAACTCTTTTTAAGGAAGACAGCATTCTAGAAAGGATACCGTTAACCTGATTGGTTAACTTTGAGCACTAAACTCGTAGTTGCAAATGTTCTTACCAATCCCAGTGAGGTTATCTTATCCAGGATATAATAAATAAAGAGTGCCAAGAAAAGACTGAGAGAACACCTAAGCCCAAACTGTGAGAAATAGGCACCTTTAAGTCAAAGTGTGTATATAGCAGACTACAAATAGTATACAAGATGGTTCCATATTCACTTTCAATCCTTCCTCACCAAGGAACTATGGAAAGCTTTAGCCAATCGTTTTTTTCTTTGTAAGTAATTATGTGTATTTTAAAATTTTAGAAATCAAATTAAAGATGTGCCAGAAGAAAACTAGTCTAGGGTGAGAGTCAGGAGATGGACGATTGCCTGGATAGGGGCATAAGGGGCGATTTGGGGCGATGGAAATTTGCTTTAGCTTGTTTTCAGTTGTGGGTGCTCACATGTCTACAGTTCATAGGAAAGCAACCCTTAAGATCTGTGTATTTTATTTCTTATTAACTACACTTCAATTTTTTAAATGTGGAAAAGAGTGTACAGTTTCTCAAAATTCTTTTAAGGGTATGTTAGCAAGAAGTTTAATAACCATTGTTCTAGGCATATGTGGAATAAATCTCTCTTCTTTCAAGATTCTTACTCTTTCTTTAGGTGTCTCAGAACCATGTAGCTTGACTGTAAGATAAAGTCGTCAGTAGCATGTCACATTATTTATGTTTTTTGATTATTACCTTTAGTGTTTTTCTCATAGCCACCTTGGATTTTTATGCCTAAGGACATTCTCCTGCAGAATAGAAGAGAAGTGTGGGGAGTAAAATTAACTAGGGAAAAGGTTAACCTTCATTGTATATATGTACCACATCTTCTTTATCCATTCATCCGATGATGGACATTTAGGTTGCTTCCATGTCCTGGCTATTGTAAATAGAGCTGCAATGAACATTTTGGTACATGACTCTTTTTGAATTATGGTTTTCTCAGGGTATATGTCCAGTAGTGTAGTGAGGTGGATAGACCTAGAGTCTGTCATACAGAGTGAAGTAAGTCAGAAAGAGAAAAACAAATACCATATGCTAACACATATATATGGAATCTAAGAAAAAAAGAAAGGTCATGAAGAACCTAGGGGTAAGACGGGAATAAAAACACAGACCTGCTAGAGAATGGAGTTGAGGATATGGGGAGGGGGAAGGGTAAGCTGTGACAAAGTGAGAGAGTGGCATGGACATATATACACTACCAAACGTAAAATAGATAGCTAGTGGGAAGCAGCCGCATAGCACAGGGAGATCAGCTAGATGGTTTGTGACCGCCTGGAGGGGTGGGATAGGGAGGGTGGGAGGGTGGGAGGGAGGGAGACGCAAGAGGAAAGAGATATGGGGACATATGTATATGTATAACTGATTCACTTTGTTGTAAAGCAGAAACTAACACACCATTGTAAAGCAATTATACTCCGATAAAGATGTTAAAAAAAAAAAGGTTAATCTTCAGAGAGTTTGGTCAATGAATGTATTTTCCCGTTTATCTTTGTAACTGCTCCCCCCCAGAACCTTTTTTTGAAGAACAACGTAGTAATTAAAGTAACTTTTCATGTAAATGGAGTCCACAGATTGATCATCTAGTTTTAAAGAATTGCTCTTGAATTCCGTATGAATTTAGAAAAGCAAATGCATGAATTGCATGAACCAATGAACGATGGATGATGCCCCACGTCGCACTGAGTGGAGATGCTCAGTACCGATGATTTTATCCTGACCTGGCCCTGATAATCATTTCTCTGCAACCCACCAATTCAGCTTGGCCATAAAATCTTAATAACCGGCGGAATCTTCTTGCAAAGAGGGCATGACGCCCCAGGCTTCTTTAACCTTCTGGTGCTGTGACGAGTGACAAGGTGGCCTGTGCTTCCATGAATAATATTCCCATCTCATGGGTGCTTCTCACCCGTGCTACACGGCTTCAAGAGATTGCTCTCTGCTACGAAGGGCCGCCTGATTGTTCTCCTGTGCTTGAGATGGTCTGTGAGCTTTCAGACCTGTGAGCCAAATCCGAGAATTCCTCTGAGCTACAGAGATCAAAAAGTCTTGTGTTGGGCTTCCCTGGTGGCGCAGTGGTTGAGAGTCTGCCTGCCGATGCAGGGGACACGGGTTCGTGCCCCGGTCTGGGAAGATCCCACATGCCGCGGAGTGGCTGGGCCCGTGAGCCATGGCCGCTGAGCCTGCGCGTCCGGAGCCTGTGCTCCGCAACGGGAGAGGCCACAGCAGTGAGAGGCCCGCGTACCACAAAAAAAGGAAAAAAAAAAGTCTTGTGTTGTTCTTCCCTTTTTACAAGATCTTAGGCCGAAATGGTTCTTTGGCAATAAGGGACATCAGTTCCTTCATTTTCCTTCTTTTCAGGTGGGGCAGTGATGACAGGAATGAAGAGCTAATGGGTTCGCTTGGCACAGTTCGAATACTGATCTTTCCTCAGGGCCCAGCATGGAAACACCTCTCGTTTGAAGAGTTTGATTTCTTGCACTCAGTAACACTACCACGCATCCTCAGAAGCAACTTCTCCATCAGTGTCAGTACATAGGATGTAGCGTCCCCACGGTCATTTTTTTCTATTTCCATTACCTTTTGTCACTTCCGTTCCTTTTTTTTTTTTTTTTACTTGTTTGATCTGTATTAGCGGCTTCCACTTTTATTCCAGCATTTAACTGCTGTAATGCTGACTCATTCAAAATCCACATGTCCTCCTGAGTGCCTAAAACAATGTAGGACATATCTCCCTCTCTAGGATTTCTGCATGTATGTGGTAAGGTCGGCAGCATAGGGATACCAACCTCTTCGGTTCTTTTCCTGGTGTTGGAACTTTCCTCTGCATGTTGCTTCAGTTGGTCTTGGCTTGGAATATCCACGCTGTAGCCCTGGAGTGGCGGTGACAGGATCCCTTCTTAGCTTGTCATAGAAAGGACTTGGATGTTTCACAGAGAAGTGCTGATGTCCAAGTAGTTCTCGTGAAAGATCTCCACCACAGGATCCCTTTGCCAGTATGTGCTGAGCTGTATATTGCCTGACCACTGGCACAGTGCACGTGTCACCTTTGGACCTGCCACCTGCAAAATCCTCAGAAGTGGCAGCTTTATTGTACCTGTTGTACACAACAATCAGTCTGATCGATTTGGTCTGGGGAGAACCTGCAAGCACCATCAGATGTTCAACCCCGGATGGAGGTGGAAAATGCTGTCATTTTGGCACTGCGGAAATTGCAGTCCGTTGACCCGAATGTCCAGCTACTCCGTGGGTTGCTTGCTGTACCTCCACTGCATCTGGAGGGCGTCGGTAATGGGTCCAAAGGCTTCAGCAGTATTTCCAAACAGTGAGCAGCTGAGGAGTTTTAAGAGACACTTTCTTCCCTGAGACAGTCTCTGTGCTCTTCTGTTCTGGGTTGAATAGCATCCCCCCCAAATTCATGTCCACCTGGAACCTCAGAATGTGACCTTATTTGGAAATAGGGTCTTTGCAGATGTAATTAAAGATGAATCCATCCATACTGGACCAGGGTGGGCCCTGAGGCAATGAGTGGTGTCCTTTTAAGGAGAGGAGAGGACACAGAGAGACACAGAGTGGAAGGCCATGTGATGATGGAGGCAGAGATGGGGTGATGTGTCAGTAAGCCAAGGAACATGGAGGACTGCTGGCGACCACCAAGTAGCCAGAAAGAGGCAAAGAAGGATCCTTCCCTAGAGCCTCCAAAGGGAGCATGACCCTGCCGACATGTGAGCTTGGACTTCTGGTCTCCAGAACTGTGAAAGAACACATTTCTGTTATTTAAAGCCACCCGGTTTGTAGTACTTTGTTGCAGCAGCCACGGAAAACAAATATCTTTTCTTTCACTGTCCACACTCTGTATCATTTGCAAATTCTTCTCTAAGTCCCACAGCAGCAAGAAGAATCTTAGTGTTGTGGTTCAGTGTGGTGATTCCGAAGCCAGATTATTTGGGTTTGAATCTTGACACTACCATTCATTACGTATGTGACCTTGAAACTTACCCCACTGCTCTGTGCCTCAGTTTTTCTGACCTGTAAAATGGGAGTTAAATGAATGAATAATGTTAAGGGCTTAGAATAGTGCCTGGCACATAGGAAACGCTATCATGTGTTTGTTATACGAGAAGAAAAAAGTCTGTTGGACTGAAATGGCCACATGGAAATGGGAATGCTTCCATAGAAGAAGAGCTAGGACGTGAGCTTGAACTTCAGAAATTAGGTAAGGTTGGTCAGAGGCCACCCAGTTGGGAGAAACAGTGTGAGCAAAGGCTTCCTGGAAGTGTGAGGCAAGGGGGCAGCAAGACTCGATTAGAGCAGGATTTCTCACTCTTTTCTCCATGGTGGTCAGTGGCGAATCTTAGAGTATTTGCATACACGTGGGGTCAGTGAGGCTGCTTGCAGCTGGACCCTGGAGGTCACTGACCAAGTTCCTGAGAGCTAAGGGGAGACAGTACCTTGGCACATCTGAAACCCATTCCCAGCACCTGTGGGAAGCTCAGGGCTCGAGCAGCACTTCCCGAACTCGAGTGTGCATTAAGACGCAGATTTTGACTCAGCTGGTGTTGGATGGGGCCTGAGAGTCTGCATTTCTAACAAGCAGGGGATGCAGAGGCTTCTGGTCTAAGAACCACGGGTACTCCAGAGGTGGTCCATGTACCAGCAGCATCAGCAGACCCTGGGAGCTGGTTAGAAATGCTGACTTTCTGGTCCAGTCACCCCACCCCAAGCCTACTGAATCAGAATCTGCATTTTAATCAGGTCCTTAGCTGATTCATTTGCACATTAGCATTTGAGAAGCTCCAAATTAGAGGACTGGGCTTGGCGGTAGCCCAGCTTGCTAGAGGGGAGGACCTCGCCACCTCGGTTCTCAGACCCAGCCACACAGTAGATCCTTGTGGGCGGCTTTGAAAAGTCCTGAGGTCCAGATCAGAGTGACTTAGTTAAATCGAAATCTCTGTGAGTGGGGCCCCGGGGAATGAGTATTATTTTTCAGACTTCTTGCATGATTTTAATGTGCGCTCAGGGTTCAAGAACCACCAGGCGAGGGAAAAACCCCTAAGCGGGGCTGGAAAGAGAGACTGAGGCCATGCAGAGTTCTTGCCGGGGTTCAAAGTCCTTTCCCAGCAGAGCACAGCAGTTTGAAGGCGTGGATTCTGGAGCAACGAGGGCCTGCCTGGGTTCAAATCCTGCTTTGTGCCACTTGCCAGCTGTGTGATGGGCAAGGTACTTAACCTCTCTTTGCCTCTGTTTCTTTACAACGGGGATGATAATAATAGTAGCTGTGCCACAAGGTATTTGTGAGGATTAAGTGAGTTAGGATGTAAAGTGCTCATTACACTGGTTGGCACACAGTCAGTGCTGTGGAAGTGTTTGTTTATTTAAATACACATTTTATTCTTTCTGATGGGGAATTGTGGAAGGTTTCTCAGTTTCCTGTTTCCCTGCCCCATCCTTGGTGCTAGGTTCTTGGGCAGCAGTCACACCTCTAATTGGGCGCTCAATAAATGTTTGAGGAATGCATGACTGAATGGTTACAATGCCCCCTTGTGTATTCAGTGGGAAGAAATAACAAAACATACAGTTGTTTTTTAAGGAACCTCCATACTGTTCTCCATAGTGGCTGTAGCAATGTACATTCCCACCAACAGTGCAAGAGTGTTCCCTTTTCTCCACACCCTCTCCAGCATTTATTGTTTCTAGATTTTTTGATGATGGCCATTCTGACCGGTGTGAGGTGAGACCTCATTGTAGTTTTGATTTGCATTTCTCTAATGATTAGTGATGTTGAGCATCCTTTCATGTGTTTGTTGGCAATCTGTATATCTTCTTTGGAGAAATGTCTGTTTAGGTCTTCTGCCCATTTTTGGGATTGGGTTGTTTGTTTTTTTGATATTGAGCTGCATGAGCTGCTTGTAAATTTTGGAGATTAGTCCTTTGTCAGTTACTTCATTTGCAAATATTTTCTCCCATTCTGAGGGTTGTCTTTTGGTCTTGTTTATGGTTTCCTTTGCTGTGCAAAAGCTTTGAAGTTTCATTAGGTCCCATTTGTTTATTTTTATTTTTCTTTCCATTTCTCTAGGAGGTGGGTCAAAAAGGATCTTGCTGTGATTTATGTCATAGAGTGTTCTGCTTATGTTTTCCTCTAAGAGTTTGATAGCTTCTGGCCTTACATTTAGGTCTGTAATCCATTTTGAGCTTATTTTTGTGTATGGTGTTAGGGAGTGTTCTAATCTCATACTTTTACATGTACCTGTCCAGTTTTCCCAGCAATCCCACTACTGGGCATATGCCCTGAGAAAACCATAATTCACAAAGAGTCATGTACCAAAATGTTCATTGCAGCTCTATTTACAATAGCCAGGACATGGAAGCAACCTAAGTGTCGGTGATCGGATGAATGGATAAAGAAGATGTGGCACATATATACAACGGAATACTACTCAACCATAAAAAGAAACGAAATTGAGTTATTTGTAGTAAGGTGGATGGACCTAGAGTCTGTCATACAGAGTGAAGTAAGTCAGGAAGAGAAAGACAAATACCGTATGCCAACACATATATATGGAATCTAAGAAAGAAAAAAAAAGGTCATGAAGAACCTAGGGGTAAAGACGGGAATAAAGACACAGACCTACTAGAGAATGGACTTGAGGATATGGGGAGGGGGAGGGTAAGCTGTGACAAAGTGAGAGAGTGGCATGGACATATATACACTACCAAACGTAAAATAGATAGCTAGTGGGAAGCAGCCGCATAGCACAGGGAGATCAGCTAGGTGGTTTGTGACCACCTAGAGGGGTGGGATAGGGAGGGTGGGAGGGAGGGAGATGCAAGAGGGAAGAGATAAGGGAACATATGTATATGTATAACTGATTCACTTTGTTATAAAGCAGAAACTAACACACCATTGTAAAGCAATTATACTCCAATAAAGATGTTAAGAAAAAAACAAAACATACAGTTGGTTCTCCATACTAGTACGGACAGTGTGACCAACTGTACCGGTTTGCCCAGGAAAGAGAGGATTCCCTGGGCATGGGACTTATGGTCGTAAAAC
The DNA here is from genome assembly GCF_949987515.2 of Delphinus delphis. Classification (NCBI taxonomy): domain Eukaryota; kingdom Metazoa; phylum Chordata; class Mammalia; order Artiodactyla; family Delphinidae; genus Delphinus; species Delphinus delphis. The sequence goes on from NC_082704.1 coordinate 111,533,434, forward strand.
TGGTGAAGTCTGGGGAAAACTGGGACAAGTTGGTCACCCTCAGTATGGGTACCACCCAGATGTCCATTTCCTCAAAATACTGTTTGCAGGTAAGCATAAGGAGAGACTCCCAAGGCTAACTCATTTATGTGCACGCAACCAAGGCAATGGCAGTTCGCTTCCTGGCCATTGTGTGTGTGTGTGCTCGCGTGCGTGCGTGTGTGTGCATGAACGTACCCACGTACACACATGTACACCAATAATAACAGTAGCCAGAATATAATCACAGTGTGACACATGCTGTGTGCTGCGGCGAGCAGTTCACATGCTTAACAGGGAGCATCAGTTGGCCTAGTTCAAATCCCAGTTATGCCACTTAATGGTTTTGTGGTGATGGGCATGATTCTTAGCCTCTCTGTGCCTCAGTTTCTCCATCTGCAAAATAGAGATAATACTATTACTCACCTTTCAGAGTTGTTAGAGTAGATGTGTTCATCCGTGTGAAGCATTTAGCAGAGCGCTGGGCTCTTCCTAAATTTGATCGATGTTAGAGATTATTACTATTGCTATCATTAACAGTACCAGGCAACCTGCATCCCTCCTCTGCTTCTCTCCCTTTCTCACCTCCCCATTTCTTCCCTTTGCTGTGAGCCCACTGCATCCTGCCTTCTGTTTCCTCCCCCTGCTCTCTCCCTCCCGCACCAGAGGGGCCATCAACACTTTTACCCTGCTTGGATGAACAGAGCCCCCAGTCCATGCTCAGACACACAAACTGGACACAGCCTTATGTTGTATGCCACTACAGCATTATGAATCTGTGTTAAGCCTCATTAAATGAATATAGAAAACCAGTACACCTATTTTTCTCCTTTGGTTGGCAGATCAGTTAAGAAATCGATGGCAGTGGATGTGAACTTCAGCAGACATGTGGTGAGTTCTGTCCCTACAACCTTAAAGACGAGATGGAGAATCATAAGCCAATCACTATTAAAATTAAGTTATTAATGTGTAAAGAACGAGCAAGAGTGCTAGGTAATGTAGGTTTCTGGTAGAGCAGCAAGACGTTTCTCAGTCTTATCCCGTTCACTGTTTCTCACCCATAATTTGGATGAAAGTATAGAAGATACACATCAGATATGCAGGAGATTAGAAAAATAACAAATACTTTTAATGGAGTGTAGGGATGTGAAAATATCAGGACCCTTGAAGCAATGGGTGAGATATAACCAGATGAAATTAACATGGATAAATGTAAATCTTGTGTGAGGGTCCAAAGAAAACCCCACTTGGACGTATATAAATTAATACATATTATTACATTATATATCATGTAATTAAAACATTAATTTTGTTATTGTATTATAGTTATTATATTACTGTAATGTTAATATATTATATATAATTATATAATGAATAATATAACGGCATATATTACTATATATATATAGCTTATGATATTGCATATCCTTTGGACCCAGAAGTTCTACTTCTAGGAATTTATCCTAAAGAAAAATTATATGTGTGTGGGGGTGGAGGGAATGGTAAAGAGAAAGCCTAGAAATAAAGTCAGTGCAGAACTAATAATAATATTAAAAAATTGGACAGTAGCCTAAATACGTGTTAGTGGGGATTGGTAACTAAATTATTGTAAATGTAAATGAAAGAAAATGAGGCAGTTCTTAAAAATTGTGCTTTACCAACAGTATTTCTCCAACTGCAATCCGAAAACCTTATGCATTAGAGTTTTCTGGGATACTGGTTAAACATACAGGTTCCTAGGCCCTCCCCAGAGTACTAAATGAGTGTCTTTGGGGGAGGATCCAGGGAAATACTTTATTAACAAGTGCCCTCAGATAATTCCAATACACACTTAGAGTCTGAGAATTACTGTAGAAAAGAACATTTAATGGAATAGGAAAGTGTTCCTGATATAAGTGACAAAGCAAGTTCCAAAACAGGGTGATCCCTTTTATGTAAAAATACTTATTTGTATAGAAGAAATTATGGAAGGATAAAAGCCAAAATGATAACCATGATTAATTTAATGTTATATGGCATTAATAGAAAGACTGTGTGCTGATGGAGAGTTCCACTTTATTCTGCACTTGTCGTATAATACCTGGAATGTTCCATTTGAGGAGGTAAAATCTATTTAGATTAAAATCGTATTGGATGTAAGGACAACAGAGAGGAGGAGTCAAAGATGGATCCAAAGTTTGGAAGAATGGTCATGCATCAATGGAGCAAGGGCGTCACAAAGAGAAGCTGGTTTAGGGAGGAAAGATGAGTTGGTTTTGAACATGGCAGGTTTGAGGTACTGGTGGCACATCCATCAGGAAACAATCAAAAGACAGTTGGAATTCTGGGTCTAGAATTCAAGAAATTGAGTGGGGCTAGAGATGTAGATTTAAAGACAATAAAAGTTGTAGGAGTGGATTAATCAAGGAGGAAGGTTAAGTAGAGATAGAAGTGGCTAGAGATCAGCTCCCTAGAAGATGCCTTTGATTAGTGGAAAGGAAAGGAAGAAAATCCAGTAAAGGAATAAAAGAGAACATGGTCTGAAAGGTAATGGGTGAACCAGTAAGATCCAATGTCACCAACCATCCCTCAGAGGAAAGAGTTTCAGGGAGGAGGAGAAGGTCAAAGAGGATGAAGACAAAGAGTTGGCCACTGGACTGGACAACTGGATAGTGAGGACCTTCTGCAGAGTTGTTTTGGAGAGTGGTGGCATCTGTAGCCAGGTGGCAAGGAGTTAAGGAACAATCAAGTGATAAGGAAGGCCCGAGAGCTGGTGCAGTCATTGCTGTGTTTTTAGGGCATGTAGTAGCCTCTCCCACTGTGGAGAAATGATCTCATGGTTTTCATGCTCCTTTCAAGATGAAGCTGGGACCATTTCCCCCAGCATTCTTTCTCCCAGAAAAACTGAACTGGAATTTGGGTTGTTTGTCCTTTCATGGAACTTTCAGTCACTGGGTGCAGTATAATTTTTTTGAGAGGTAATTTGTATTTCCCCTCCCTGCATTTTTCCATTTCTTTCCCCACTCTTCTTTCTTGTCCTGGTGAAGGTTTGCGGCTGGACAAAGGGTAGAAGTTACTTACATTTTCCTTCCTGGCATTTGTTTCAAAAAACCTGGGTCCCTCCAGGTAATTGTAATGGCGTCCTAGAGTATGAGACAAGAGAGAGCATATTTTTGAGGAGAACAAGACGGATTTCCCTAAGACTGGAAAGAAATTCCTCTGACTTGGAACAGGAAAGGTGTCTGAAAGCCTGGCGAGCCACAGATCCCTATAGTCTTCATCCTGACAGTACCAGGAGAGCAGGCCAATTTTAGACAATAGAGCTGAGGGAGGGAGGACCAAGGCCTAGGCTCCCAGCCAACCAGGGATTCCCCAGCCCCCAGCACAGACAAGAACCTGCAGTCTGGGAAGCTGAAGGGGCCCTGTGGGCTGGGTCTTTGACATCTTGATGATACCTCTGTACCTCCTTGAGATTCAGAAGGTCACCCTGATATCTTAGCACTTTCTGAGACCCAGAACCTTGACACCCCGGAAGAGTGGGGGAAGAGCCCTCAAGAATGTTTGGGATTGAATTTCCTGCTTGGCAGGACAGGGCTGGTCTCTTTATTAGAAAGTAAAGACATACAGTGTTTCTTGCTCACCTAAGTTTGTGCGTGGAGATCTGTGTCTGCTACACAGGAAGAAATCAGGCTAGCGTCCTCAAGCAAGGTGAGTGCTTTCTTCACCCGGGAAGAAAACCAAGGTGGTGGAATGGGGATCTCTAGATGATGTGACAACTGGTGTACAGGTGGTCATCAGTTTGGTAGGATGTGTGAAGGAGGGTAGAAAACAGTGACCCCATTGTCAGAGGAAATGGATCCTCGTCCATCTCTGCTGCTTGAGCATCCTACAACTTTGGCCATATTTCACCTCCCTGGGCCTCAGTTTCCTCACGTGCAAAACGAAAGCATTAGATTAAGTGAATGCTAAGGCTCCTCGCACATTCTGAGAGCCCGTTTGGCTTCGTTCTCTTCTTTCTCAGGGTAAACTTTCTTATCTCTAAGGAATGAGGTGGATTACACAGTCCTATAGCCGCTGAGCTACAGTCACCTTAGCCTAGCACTCGTGAGGAAAGCAGCAAACTGGGACAGCTTGCATTACTGAGGAGGCTGCAAGTGTGTATTCTAATCTGCACAGCTCTGGGATTTCAGATGCGGTGTATGAGCCCCTCCACATTTAATTGAAGGGGGCAGAGGGTGATGAAACTACCAAGTTTGCTTTTTAAGGTTGGGCCATCCAGTGAAGATGGGTTTGCATACTAGTCTCAGAAGGCTAATTTATCACTCTGGACAGCAATTTCTCATTAACACAATGTCAATACTGCTGGGGATTGGCTGGACCACCTTTGGAAGCGGTTAAATTACCTTTTAATCAGTGTATGGAAGAACAATGCTTCTGCACCATCATGGCATAGAAGCCTTGCTAATTTGACATCTTATAAAAGCCAAGGCAGTTCTACCTATACTGGTGTGATATGACCAGGATTATTTCCAAAGAGGCAGAAGACAGGAAAGGAGGGTTTCTGTGGCTGTTATCCAAACTGGCATAATTGATGTGGGTGCAGTGGGTTATAGCTAATGGTCTGTGTTTAATTATGGAGGCAGTGACACAAGGGCTGGAGGATGATAAGGCACTAACCAGATGATGTACCACTATTTCAGTAGGAGCTCGCTGAATAGGGTCAGTAGAGTGGTAAGGTGGTCTAAATTCCGTGTTTCTCCTGGGATTTGGGCTTGGTCCCCGAGAGGCACAGGGCTGTATTCATAAGATGTGTCCAAATTCACACTGAAGAGCTCTCCTAGGAAAACAGCCAGTCGCACAGGCCCCCGATGAAAGTGCTTTGAAATCCACTGCTCTAGGAATTCATTCATTCATTTAAACCAGGATCATTTGCATTGATAAATTGATATATATCTAAACCTCATCAGCCACAGTGGAAAGATAGGGCTTTTCATCTCTCGTTCCTCAGAGCAATAAAACAACGAACAATTCTTTATCCACTAGCCTGAAAAATAATGACAATACCTGTTGTCAAACTGCATATTATCCACCGTATCCATTATCAACTTTTAGCAGTAGAGCCTTCAGGTTTTAGCTGGACACATGGCTTCCCAGCCAGAGTATATTTCTCAGCCTCTGTGGCAGCAGTGTGAGACCGTGTAACTTAGTTTTAACCAATAAGAAAGGAACAGAAGTGATGTTCCTCCACTTATTCTTTTCTCCTTCTTGTGGGTAAGAATGAGTTTGTGTCGGGTGGTGGTTTACTTTCAATCTAAAAGACAAGAAAGGACTTCCCCGGTGGCACAGTGGTTAAGAATCCGCCTGCTAGTGCAGGGGACATGGGTTTGAGCCCTGGTCCGGGAAGATCCCACATGCCGCGGAGCAAATAAACCTGTGCGCCACAATTACTGAGCGTGACCTCTAGAGCCTGCAAGCCGCAACTACTGAGCCCACGTGCCACAACTACTGAAGCCCGCATACCTGGAGCCTGTGCTCCGCAGCGAGAGAAGCCACCGCAAAGAGAAGCCCCTGCGCTGCAATGAAGAGTAGCCCCCGCTCACCACAGCTAGAGAAAGCCCACGCACAGCAACGAAGACCCAATGCAGCCAAAAATAAGTAAAAATAAATAAATTTATAAAATAAATAAAAGATAAGAAAGATACCTGTTGGGATAATGGAACAGTAACAGAGAAGGAACCTGGGTCCCTAGATGACCTTGGGAAGGAAAGTCATCCTACCTCCATCAACTGCCTACGAGCTTGGACTTTTATAGAGAACTGGATCTTCTATCTTATTTAAGCAGCTGCTATTTTGGTCTCTGTTACAATAAATACAGTGATTTACATGGGTAAAGGACCTTGCAGTTTGCAAAGCACTTTTATATGTTTTATCTCTTAGCTTCACAAGACAAGCAGGTGGAGTAGACAGATGGGGGAAGTGGTCAGAGCATCTACCTGACAAGGAGGGAAACAGGCTCAGAGAGGCTGTAACTTTTGTTCTCAGTTACATACCTATGCAGACATGGAGCCGCATCTTGAACCCAGGTATTCTGACTCCTTCTCCAGTGCTCCTTTTACTATAATATTGCCTCTTGGTCCTTGGAAACCTTAAGACATAGTCTGATATGTGCATGAGAGGGGAATCTCCATTTATTAAAACTCTTGCTGTTTGATGGGTTAAGCATCTCCATCTAGCTCTTCTCCTCTCCTTCCACCTCCTACATACATGCCCCAAACAGCAAAAAAAGCAAAGCTCCATAAAACAGGGTTTTTAAAAATAGTTGATGGACTTGCCTAATATCAGAACTGCCAAGGTTCTGGGGGGAAGGGAAGTTGCAGTGGGAGGAGTATTTTATCAATGACATTGTTTACAATTGTTAGCACATGGGGTAATAAAAAGCAGAACAACTTTTAGTCAGTTTTATTATTGTTTTTAAATTCTCTACAGACATTAAATTGTTTTTAAATTCTCTTATTACCTGTACCCCCTTTTTGCCTGCACCTTGTATGGACCACTTCTATCATCCCCTCACTAGTATGCCACAAAATAATAGCAATGAAGGAAAGCAAAATCATAAAATGCAAAATCCAGTTGACTCTTGCCGTGCTCTCTTTGATGTGTATACATGTGCAGGAAATGGCTGGAGTGTTTGGACCAATTGTCGCTTGTTACATTTAGAAGAGCTTCTGTAAAGAAAAGGAAAGCTTGTCTGTTTCCTTGGGTTTTTCCTACCCTCTTATTTCCCTAGTTACAAAAGTTGGTTCTGTGCATTTTTTTTTAAGCTGGCGTCTTGCCCAACTCAGATTGATTATAAAGGTTGGGAGGGACAGTTGAGATCTGCAGCTTGATTCCCCAGTAAGTTGGCTGTTTAGAAAGATAGCATTGACAGCCGAGACAGCCTGCAGATGGGAAGGCAAGTCTGGAGATTCCCTTGTTTATTACGGAGCCACTGAGTGACTCACTAGGTTGGGCTCTTCCTTGGAGGAACACAGAAAGATAAGTGCCTAAGTGCCTGGGAGAAATTAGCGGAAAGGTTCTTTCCTCAAAGGCTTTACAGTAGGGTTGCCAGATTAAATATAGGACACCAGTTAAATGTGCATTTCAGATTAACAGCAAACACTTTTCTTGTGTGTAAATATGTCCCGAAATATTTCATGGGACATACTTATACTGAAAACACAGGTGCTCAGTTACATTTACATTTCAGATAAACAAGGAATAATGTTTACGTATAAGCATATCCCATGCTTATAATTAAACATTATTTCTCATTTATATGAAATACAAATGTTTTATAATTAATTATTCATTTTATTTCTTTAACTTAAAATTTTTAATTTAATTTTTACTTTATATTGAAGTATAGTTGATTTACAATACTGTGTTAGTTTCAGGTGTACAGCAAAGTGATTCAGTTATACATATACCTATATCCATTCTTTTTCAGATTCTTTTCCATGAAATGCAGATTTTAACAGGGCATCCTATATTTTTATTTGCTGAATCTGGTAGCCCTACTTATAGAAATCTAGCAAGATTTTATGAAATGTTCTCTTTCAATTCAGGAATGGCCAACACTGTTTTTCTCTTAAAGGATTATGTAGGCTGTTGGTTTTACTTATTGGCAGGGTGGAGACATACAGGGGAGAAGGTCAAGGGGAAAGAGACTGGACTGGAAGACAGGAGACTGGGGTCTGAGTCTTGTTCTGCCAGCAAATGGCTGTGTGAAGTTGAACAAGGCACTTCACCTGTCCGAGCCTCAGTGTCCTAAAAGGAGAGGATTGACTAGTCCTTCTAAGGATAAAATGATTCCATTGTCCTATGTCATTCCCTATGTTACAAATATTACGATGGAATTCATTTTCCCAGGAGATGATACAGGTTGGCACTGTCCAATAGAAATAAAATGCACATCACATGTGTAATTTTAGATTTGCTGGTGGTCACATTACAAAAGTAAAAAGAAACAGGTGAAGTTAATTTTAATGATACATTTTATTTAACCAATTATATTAAAATATTATCATTTTAATATGTAATCAATATTCAAAGTATTAATGAGATAACTCACATTCTTTTTTTTGTACTAAGTCCTCAAAATCTGGTGTGAATCCTTACAGCACACCTCAGTGCTGGACTAGCCACGTTTAAAGTACCGATAGCCACATGTGGCTACTGTACAGCACAGGTATAGGCTAACGAAACAACTAGATCGATAAATAGATAAATAAATAAATTTTAGTAAGTTAGATTCAGAAATGAGCAATCTGTAGTGGGTTAGGGAGAGAACTTAGGCTACTGGGGAACATGTTCATAGGCTTTTAAAAATTAATATACAGTTGATCCTTATTATTCATGGATTCCATATTTATGAATTTACCTACTCACTAAAATGTATTTGTGACCCCCAAATGAATACTCATGACACTTTTGTGGTCATTCGTGAGCATGGCATGTGCACAGGGTAAAAAAATTGAGTTGTCCAGTGCACACATTCCCACCTGAGGTGGAATGAGAGGAAGCTCTGTCTTCTTGTAGCAACTCGCATACTACTAACAAGTGTCCTTTCTGTGGTCTGTTTCGTGCCAAGTTTGGGGCATTTTTGTGCCTTTTGTGCGTGATATCGCTGTTGAAAATGCTCCGCAAACATAGTGCTGAAGTGCCGCCTAGTGATCCTAAGTGCAGGATGGCTGTGATGTGCCTTATGGAGAAAATACACGTGTTAGATAAGCTTTGTTCAGAAATGAGGTAAAGTGCTGTTCACCACAGATATTTAATATTAATGAATCAATTGTATATTAAATGAAGTGTCCTTAAACAGAAGCACACGTAAAACAAGCTTATGTATTGATCCGAAAATGTTGTGACCAGAGGCTCTCAGCTAGGGGTAACGGCTCAACGTGCACCAATTCAGTGTTCGCGGAGATGTTATAAAACATAACTGTCAGAATACAGAGAATTGACTGTACTCTATTGTTTGGAATAGTTTTAGATTTACGGAAAAGTTGAGCAGATGATACAAAGATTTTCCATACACCTGCCTCCTGCACCCAGTTTCCCCTATTATTGACATTTTACATTAGTATGGTACATTTGTTACATTTAATGAACCAATCAATACATCATTATTAACTAAAGACCATACTGTATTCAGATTTCCTTTGCTTTTACTTAATGCTCTTTCTCTGGCTATCAGGATACATTACATATAGTCATGACATCTCCTTGGGCTCCTCTTGGCTCTGATGGTTTCTCAGACTTGGTTTTTAATGACCCTGACAGTTTTGAGGGGCACTGGTGGTATTTTGTTGAATTCCACCCTCACCCCCCAACACTGGGTTTTGGCTGAGTTTTTCTCATGATTAGAGCGGAGTTATGGATTGGGGGAGGAAGGTCACAGTGACGCAGTGCCATTTGCATCACATCTTACCAACAGTATATACTGTCAGCGCGATTCATCACTGTTGATATTGGCCTTGGTCACCTGGCTAGAGTAGGACTAGTAGGTCTCTTTTCCAGGTCTCTCCACCATAAAGTTAGTGTTTTCCCCCCTTTCCATACTGTCCTCTTTAATTAATTAATTTATTTTTGGCTGTGTTGGATCTTTGTTTCTGTGCCAGGGTTTTCTCTAGTTGCGGCGAGCGGGAGCCACTCTTCATCACGGTGCGCGGGCCTCTCTTGTTGCGGAGCACAGGCTCCAGACGCGCAGGCTCAGCGGCCGTGGCTCACGGGCCTAGTTGCTCCGCGGCATGTGGGATCTTCCCAGACCAGGGCTCGAGCCCATGTCCCCTGCGTTGGCAGACAGATTCTCAACCACTGCGCCACCAGGGAAGCCCCATACCGTCCTCTTTAGAAGGAAGTCACTCTATGCAGCTCACACCTAAGGAGTGAGGAGTGAGGCTCCACCTCCTTTAGGGAGAGAATCTACATAATTTATTTGGAATTCTTCTGCATAGGAAACTTGTCTCTTCTCCACTTATTAAGATATTCAATCATTTATATCGGTATGGTTTCAGGGGTATTTATTTTACATTTTGGGTTATAATCCGATACTACTTTATATATTTTGTTACTTAAATCGTTCCAGCTTTGGCCATTGGGAGCTCTTTTACTTAACTCCTGTGACCCTTTGACATAATCCCTTCAGTGTGTGTGTGTGTATGTGTGTGTGTGTGTGTGTGTGTGTGTGTGTGTAGCTGAGCACTTCCTTACTTCTTGGCTCTACAAGATGCTTAGGCTCATATGGTGTATTTCCTGCCTCAGCCCTAGAGTCTGCCATTTCTCCAAGGAGCCCTGGTTCCTTTTATTGGAAAATGGTGTTAGAAACCAAGGTCTGGGCACTAGGCTTTGTTGTTACTGGAGTGTCATTCCTTTTAGGCCGTCTCAGCTGACAGAGTAAAGAAATATATGTATGTATACTAACCCATGCATACATACATATCTATAAATATTTCTTTATATATCCATCTGTATCTATATTAAGCTAAACATGAGTTCATACCGATGTCTCCAACTAATCCATTACCACATGGATCATTCTAGCTCCCCGGCTGATCTGTAAATTTCCACTCCAACAGTGGGAAACCTGGCTCCCACCATCTGCCATCCATTTACTTAATTGTTCAATTCCAGTGAACACGTATGAAAGTATTAGCTAGACATGACTATCATAGGCTTTTATGAAATACATTTATTTCCATTATAAAAACAATACATGTTTAACAAAGAAAATTTGAAAACGAGATACAAATTGGGAAAAGCATCAAAAGCACAACCTTTGCTGACGTTTAGGGTTATTTCCTTTCTCAGTGACCCTTTAATCCAGCCAAACTCTCCCCACACCCCCTAAAGCTGCTCTCTGCTGATGTCATCACACGTCCACAGGCTGTCACTGGCTACTGAAATGAGAGGAGAGCTAGCTTTTTGGGCACCAGGCACAGAGATCCCAGAAGAATTCATGATCCTAGATGGTTTAACCATAAAGTGAGCACAAAATGGGAAGGGAAAAGTTAATGTGGCATGTTGAACAAAGAAATAGGGGAAGTGGAGAGGTGGGGTGATTTCTCCACAGGCACTGACTTAGTTAAGCAACATAAAAACTTCTTGATTTTTTTTAGAACAAAACAAAACAAAAAAACAGATGCTCTCTAACTGCATGGTCTTTTGCATGACACTTGACTGCTATGGGGTTTAGTTTATGCAAAATGATCATGTTAGCCCAATTGTTTCAAAAGTGTCTTCTAGCATCCTATGACCTATGAACTATAGAATGGTAAGGAACACTTCCAGAGCCCTGAGAAAAGCCTCCTGTTACATATCTTGATCTGGCTGGTGGTTACACACATGTGTTTACCTTGTAAAAATTCATTGGGCTGTGCACTTATGATTTGTGCACTGTCTTTATGTATGTTATTCTTCAATTTCAAAAGTTTACAAAGGAAATAAAAAAGCCTGTCACCTTATCCATCCCTCTTCAAATATGGAGCCTCACATAGTTTTTCAGAGTCCAAGAGTCATAGAAACGGCAGAGCCCAGAGAAGGCGGCCATGAAGCCATGAGCTACCAATGAAAAGGTCCTACAAGTCCATGCCAGCTCCCACAAGGCCACGTGTACTGCCATTCCTTCGAGGTGTAAGCACAAGATCAAGATCACTGTGACCTTTATTTAATCTCTCAGCTCCTCCATGCATAAAACAGGGGTAATAATAATAATGCCTATTTCTTAGCATTTTGTGGAGATTAAATAAGTCAATACATGTAAAGTGCTTGGAATAGTGCCTCCCACGTACTAAATGCTCAGTAAACATCTGTTAAATTGATGGTGAAGATGATAATTTTCACAAGTGTTCTTAGGCCCACAAGACCCAAGGCCACCGGAGTGACTCTGTAAGTTTCAAACAAGACTCTAGTTATTTTAACGGGTACTTTAATTCCAAAGTGTATGGATCAGTATTAATTCCATGCTGGCCTTACCTCCACTCAAACTTTGCTTCCAAACACAGTCTAGTGTCCTCTCTCGAGGCTGTCCTGTAAAATGGTTGACTGTTTAGTTTAGGTTTATTTAGTTATTTTTGGCTGCGTTGGGTCTTCATTGCTGCGCGCGGGCTTTCTCTAGTTGCGGTGCGCGGGCTTCTCATTGCGGTGGCTTCTCTTGTTGCAGAGCACAGGCTCTAGGCACATGGGTTTCAGTAGTTGTAGCATGCGGGCTCAGTAGTTGTGGCTCGTGGGCTCTAGAGCGCAGGCTCAGTGGTTGTGGTGCACGGGCTTAGCTGCTCTGCAGCACGTAGGATCTTCCCGGACCAGGGCTCAAACCCGTGTCCCCTGCATTGGCAGGCAGATTCTTAACCCCCGTGCCACCAGGGAAGCCCTGGTTGACTGTTTATTGTCGTGGCTATTAGTAGTGGCTTCACCATCATATGAAGGGAGCCTGTGGATGTTTTAGGAACTAGAGAACTTCTGGCAAGCTAGAAGCGCAGAAACCTTACAGCAAGGCTGATCTGAGCAGTGAAGAAGGAAGACACGCTAGGTATACAGATGTGAACTTGGAATGCAAAAATACCTTTTAAGATGAATGGTAAACTGGAAATGTGTACTCAATTGGTAGAGCATTCTTGTTTTTAATTGAAGTATAATTGACTTACAATATCATATTATTCAGGTATATAACACAGTGATTCAATATTTTTATACATTTCAAAATAGTCACCATGATAAGTCTAGTTACCATCTGTCACCATACAAAGTTATTATAATATTATTGACCATATCCTCTGTGCTGTACATTACACCCTTTGACTTATTTATTTTATAACTGGAAGTCTGTACCTCTTAATCTCCCTCACCTATTTCACTCCTCCCCCCAACCCCTTCCCTCTGGCAACCACCTGTTTGTTCTCTGTACCTATAACTCTATTTTGGCTTTGTTATGTTTGTTCTTTTTGATTCCACATATAAATGAAATCATTCAGTATTTGTCTTTTTCCATCTGACTTACTTCACCTAGCATAATACCTTCTCAGTCAGTCCATGTTGTCCTAGATGACAAGAAATCATTCTTTTTTATGGCCGAGTAATATTCCACTGTATATATATACAACATCTTTATTCATTCATCAAATGATGGGCACTTAGGTGGCTTCCATATCTTGGCTATTGTAAGTAATGCTGCAGTGAACATAGGGGTGCATATGATCCAGGATTCTAATATATGTCCTCCTCCCCTGAAACCCTGACATCTTGAAGCCTGCCAAAATGCCAGGTTGCCAGGACTTCTGGGAGAAGATAATTGTCTTAGCTTGGGTTCCTCCAGAGGCTGACTCCAAAACAGGGACTCAAGCACACAGAGCTGATTGGAGAGTTGGTCCAAGGAAACACAGTAGGGGAGCAGGGAAGTGAAACAGGGAAGAGAAGGCTGCCAATAAGGAGTGTGGTATCAAGCCAATTATCCCTGTGGGCAATTGGCATTAATTACTCAGCACTTCCGGCCTACCACATGGGAGGGCAGTGCAGACTTAAGGGGCCAGAAAAGGCAAAGAAATACAGGTTCTGGCACATGGAAGTCAGGCTGGAATGCGCTGAAGTGGTAAGGACAAGGGGACACAGGCCAAACCCTGACAGTGTCTGCTCCAGTAGCCCAGGCCTCATTTGAAGTTGTGGCTACGTGTGCACTTCTGGGGATCAGGTGGTTGTCTTACAGGCCATACTGACAAGCTGCAATTTGTCATTTGGCAAATCATTTGGCTTGAGACAAATGTGATGGTTCTCCTAAAATGGTAATTGCGTTTTCCTGGAAATCAACCCAGGTTTGTTTATGCGCCACTTGGATGTTGCAGCACATAACACATGCAGATCTTGAACATCTTGAAAAAGCAGTACAGGGACCCAGCACGAGTCTGTTCACAGACCTGCCCAGAGGACACCAAATGGTATGTTATTTCCTCCTCTCAACTGCATGTCACCAACAAAGGAACCCTACATTCTGGAAGCAGTGCTTTTTGGAGATCTTGCAGCAGGCTACAGACGTGAGATTTCTGTCAGTGACAGGTCTGGCATCCTTTCTGCAGTGTGTCAGTGGCACGGATGAATACTCAGGATTGGGACAGTTGCTATTTTAATTTACATGCTATTGCTACCCGTTTTGGCTGGCTTACCCAGAATGCCCCAGATACCTATTTGAATGGGAAGTGTTCCATATTTGAAAGACAGACCATCTTGTGGAAATTGGTGTTTTGTCACTCTCCTGAACCGTGTGAAGTTAGGAAAATGGCTTGTGTGTCTTGTTTGTGTTACAGAATTCTGGCATTTTTTTCTCCCTGTCTTTCTTATCAGCATCTTTCTCAAGGGAGCTGGGAAAAGCCAAAAGGATCCTTTTTACCATTTTTTCAGAACCATCCAACATGAAAAATACAACCTTCTGTTACACCTTAATTATTATTTCATTTTTTTATCTTTATTAGAGTATAATTGCTTTACAATGGTGTGTTAGTTTCTGCTCTATAACGAAGTGAATCAGTTATACATATACATATGTTCTCATATCTCTTCCCTCTTGCGTCTCCCTCCCACCCTCCCTATCCCACCCCTCCAGGCGGTCACAAAGCACCGAGCTGATCTCCCTGTGCTATGCGGCTTTGAGAATTTCTTCTTCTTATTTTTCTCTTGGAATATTGATAAAATAAACAAAAGTGGTCCTTTGTCCAAGGCCCAATATGATGGTCTGATTTGCTTGAGATATTTACTCTTAGAAGCCGTATAATTTCTTTTATATCCTATTATTTTTAGAACATATTTCTATGAATTATTGAGTTATCATATTTTTCTTCATTTTTATATATGAATTTTGTTTATAGAACACTCAAATTGCCGTATATAATATACATGCATATTTAAAATGATAAAGAGAAGCATTCAAGATCTAACAAGAGTCTCATATAATTGCAGTGATGTAATATAATATAATGCAATAAAAATGCAATTTATCCCAAGGACATCTTTGGCAGAATGCAAAGGTCATTGTTTTCTGACCCTAATTTTCAAGCTACTGTCTGACATTTACATTGTATATCATTAAGAGCATACACAAGTATATCATGTCTTTTTGGGACTAATTTTACATAAATTATGTGTCTCTATGATTTCTTTGCATGATGGGGTATTCAGTCTATATTAGGAATGTCACACAGATCATCCTTCAGTCCCCTTCCCACCCCTGTCACAAGAACGCTGGAAGTAAATCAGAGTAAAGAGGTCGGAGAGTTCTTCTGAGACATTCTCAAAAGAATCAACAGCAGACTCCTTCCAACAATAAGACAGACTAAGACCTTTCTCCTATTACTAACACATAGTAATGCTGTAAAAACATATCCCCAGAATTTAAATACATATATGCGCTCAGAAAAGGATAAAAGGGCAACCCCCACATGCCAGACAGGAAGAAAGGAATCATAGAGTAGTAAGGCCAAATAGCTACCACAGCAGACGATGAAGATTTCACACCCAGATACAGGACCCAGAGACTGGGGACTGGGGTTCTCATACCTATATGGTACAGGAAATGAGGATCCGGACCTTGACGATGCAGGGGGGCCACCGTCTCAGACAGCCGTTCCGTCCAGGTTCTGAAAAGGGGACTGGGACACTTGCTAGAGAAGCAACTGCAGCCCAGGGCATTTATGAGGAGGCTGGCATCTGGGACCTCGAGTAGAAAGAAGTCATCTCCAGGAATTGAAAAACCCAGGACTGCACCCTACTCAATATCGAATTCACATTCACAGTTCCTGTGTGGCAGAGGAAACCCAAGCCAAACAACTATCATTAAAACGTATCTAAAACCTTTGACACCTCCAGAATTCCCAACGGAAACAAAAGCAAAACCAGTCCACAGGTCCATTCTCACACCTAGTGGCTCACAGGACGCCAGGAAAAAAAAATAACCTGCTAAAGAGAAATTCACAATAAAAGATTATGGATGTATATAGAATAACGCATCCATTGTGAGGGACAGATAGAAAACTCAGCAAATAAGGGAATTAGCACCACACATTAGGTATAATAGATTAATTTTAAAGACACCATAAAATAAGTATATTTTAAATAGTTGAAGACATAAAAGAGAGAAACCAAAATGAAAGCCCAAAATAATGTGAAAAAAGACCAGAGAGATTTGAATGAGAAACAAAGAGTTTCTAGTAATGAAAAATATAGGCATAGAAATTAGTCAACAGGTTAAACAGTAGTCTAGACAACGGTAAGAAGAGAGTTAGTGAACTAAATGATATGTGTAAAGAAATTACCCAAAATGTGGCACAGAGTCGGGGGAGGGAGAGAGAGAGAGAGAGGGAGAGAAAGAGAGAGAGAGAAATGGACTATGGTAGTAATTTAGAGGAAGTTCCAACATATGTCTAATCAAAGTTGCAGAATGAAAAATTAAAAGGAAATGGAGGCGAAACAATATCCTAAGAAATAATGGCAGAAAATTTTCTAGGACTAAAAAAAGACATGAATATTTAGACTAAAAGAATATCATGTCCCAAGCAAGATAAATTAAAATAAATCCACACATAGAAAAATGTAAAACTACAGAGCATTCCTGCAGAGGAAAAAAATCTCAAAAGAAACCAGAGAGAGAGAAACAAACAAACAACCTGCAAAGGAACCACACAGGTTGTAATTTAGTCACATGACCAAACCTAACTGCAAAAGGAACTGTGTGTTCGAGAAGACAAGAACGTAACTTTTGGAGACCAGAGACCATCTCTACCATGTATACATGTGGCCCTCTGTATCCATGGGTTTTGCATCTTTGGATTCAACCAACTGTGGATGAAAAAAATATTTGAAGAAAAATCTTCCACAAAGTCCCAAAAAGCAAAACTTGAATATGCGGCTCACTGGCAACTATTTACATAGCATTTCAATTTTATTTACAGCTATTTACATAATATTTGCATCGTATTAGGTATTATATGTAATCTAGAGATGATTTAAAGTATACGGGAGGATGTGCGTAGGTTATACGGAAATACTGCAGCATTTTATATAAGGTACTTGAGCAGCCGCGGATTTTGGTATCCACAGAGTTCCACTGTGGAACTAGTCCCCCACAGATACTGAGGGCTGACTTAATTATCACATTCTGAGTGTTGAGCTCAGACTTATGGGAGAAGGGAAGAAGAAGGATGCTCTTGGGAAATGAACCTTTCCAACTGTCTCCAAATCATGGGAATCACTACACAAAGCACGGGAACTTTCTTCTCCGATATTATTTTGGCTTTAGTATTGCAAGTGATGGTGAAGGAATTCTCCCACCCAGGTTGAACATAACATGTTCTAGAAATGAATCTTGTCCAACTTAAGCTCACAGAGAAGGGTGAAAATTTGGGTTTGTTTCTCAAACATCGAGCTGAGCCCCAGGCCAATGCACCAGGAGTAACCAGTGTCTGTCTCATTTGTGTGTGACACGTAACAGACTCCGCAAAAGCCTATTGAATACATTCACTGATTCTTACATTCAACAAATATTTGTTGGATGGCTACACTGAGCCATTGCTCTAGATCTGCCCTGTCCAATAGGGTAGCCATTAGTCACACATGGCTATTTAAATAAACTAAAATTAGAAACTCAGGTCCTCAGTCACACCAGCAACATTTCAAGTGTTCAACAGATACATGTGGCTGGTGGCTACCACATTGGACAACACAGATGTGTAATATTTCCATTGTCACAGAAAGTTCTATTGGATAGTGCTGTTCTAGATGCTGGAGATACGGTAGTGAACACAACAGGCACTTCCTGTCTTCATGAAACCTAAATGCTATGTCAGATCGTAATAAGTTTATGGAGAAAAATTAAGCAACAATGGAAAATAGAGAGCAGGAGTGGAGGAGTGGAGGGGAAGTAGTTACAATTTTAAATACGGTAGTTTGGGAAGGTCTCACTGAGAAAGTGACTGTATTAGTTAACATAATG
Source organism: Delphinus delphis (assembly GCF_949987515.2). NCBI lineage: Eukaryota > Metazoa > Chordata > Mammalia > Artiodactyla > Delphinidae > Delphinus > Delphinus delphis. Next base: position 111,551,438 of record NC_082704.1, read on the forward strand.
CTAGCTGATATAACAGATAATCCCTCAAATCTCAGTGGCTACACACAATAGTTTATTTCTTGCTCCAGTCAAGGGTTGTAGGGAGAGACTGTGGAATCATTAGATGGACTCTGTTCCATGTGGTCATTCAGGGCCGCAGGCTAACAGATGATCTGCCGTCCACAACCCAGAGCTTCCAGAGTTGCCCTGGGCGTCACCCTCAACCCAGCAGATGGGAGAAGAGAAAGAGTGTTGTTTAAGAGGTTTCTGTGGGTTTCTGTGGGTCAGGCCTGAAAATGGTGTAATCATTTTCACTGGCATTCACTTGGCCAAAACTTAACCACATGTAGGGTGACCAGCTATACCAGTTTGCCAGTTATTGAGGGTTTTCCTGAAATATGGGGCTTCCAGTGCTCAAACCAGGAAAGTTCCAGCCATACTGGGATGACTTGGTCGCCTTAGCACATATCCTTACCTAGATGCAACAGAAACTATACCATTTTCTACACTATTGAAGGGGAGCATGAATTTTGGTGAGCAGCTAATGTTACTGCCATAGTAACATTTCCCTCAAAGAACTGAGGAAGCCAGCATGCAGATCTCGGCGGAGGGGGCGGTGGCGGGGGAGAGAAGAGCATTTTAGCCAGAAGGGACAGCAAATGCAAAGGCCTGAGGCAGGGGTGTATCTGGCACAGAAGAGGGGAGGAAAAGCAAGGGGGCCCAGTAGGGCTGGAATAGAGTAGATGAGGTAGAGTATCCCAGGGTATTCTTTCAGGTTCCCACTGATCCACCAGCAACCCTCTTGAGATGTGATTGTTCACTTCCATCCAGTTGGCCATAATTTGTTTATCAAGAAATGATGGTAGGATGGGTGGGAGGGAGGGAGACGCAAGAGGGAAGAGATATGAGAACATATGTATATGTATAACTTATTCACTTTGTTATATAATGCAGAAACTAACACACCACTGTAAAGCAATTATACCCCAATAAAGATGTTTAAAAAAAAAAAGAAATGGTGGGCTTCCCTGGTGGCGCAGTGATTAAGAATCAGCCTGCCAATGCAGGGGACACGGGTTCGAGCCCTGGTCCGGAAAGATCTCACATGCCGTGGAGCAACTAAGCCCGTGTGCCACAACTGCTGAGCCGGTGTGCCACAACTACTGAAGCCCGCGCGCTTAGAGCCTGTGCTCCGCAACGAGAAGCCACCGCAGTGAGAAGACCGCACACCACAAAGAAGAGTAGCCCCTGCTTGCAGCAACTAGAGAAAGCCCGTGTGCAGCAACGAAGACCCAATGCAGCCAAAAATTAATTAATTTTTTAAAAAAAGGAAATGATGAAGATCTTGGCTAACTCCTTCGCTGAAATCCAGATACACAGTCTATGGCCTTTCCCTGGTTTAATAGTTTGATAGCCCTAGCAAAAAAGTTAACTGACATGAGCTAACAAACCTTAAGTTTCAAGGCCCCTCACCTGCACAGTCTTGGAAGGGGCCCTAGCAATGTGTTCAGATGTCATGTATTTTTGCAAAATTTGCAAAAATAAGATGTTCTGACCACAGTTGGTTAAGTCCTCTGTCTCAAGTTCTTACCGCCCCTTCAAGTCTGGTGGTGGTGAAGTGGCCATGGACATTTTTGAGATCAGGCTGGGTGATTTGAGTTGGGGGTACACTTAGTTTACTCTCAGTGGGAGATATTTATGTGGTTCACAGTGACTTGGGTATATAGTTAGTTTATTGCTAGCCATCCCATTGTAAGAGTGACTCCGGAATCCTTCTGCTACCCACTGTGCCAACACATGCAGCCTCGTGACATGAAGACTCAGGTTACGATATGACTCCTGGCCGTATTGAGATATCAGCTGGACCTACAGCACCTAGTACCAGAGATATGTGAGTAGTGGATGAGGAAGGTTTGGAAACTTTGGTAGCTTGATGTTGTAGAAGACTCTTCCCATCAACAGACACAAGTGGAGGATTCAGTTCTCATTGATGCTTAATCAAATTGGAAGTTCTCCTGGATGGACCTAGAGACTGTCATACAGAGTGAAGTAAGTCAAAGAGAGAAGCAAATATCGTACATTAACACATATATGTGGAATCTAGAAAAATGATATAGATGATCTTGTTTGCACAGCAGAAATAGAGACACAGACGTAGAGAGCAAATGTATGGGTACCAAGGGGGAAAGAGGGGGGTGGGATGAATTGGGAGATGGTGATTGACATATATACACCACTCCGTATAAAACAGAGAATTAATGAGAACTTACTGTATAGCACAGGGAACTCTACTCAGTGCTCTGTGGTGACCTAAATGGGAAGGAAATCCAAAAACGAGGGGATATATGTATACGTATAGCTGATTCACTTTGCTGAACAGCAGAAACTGACATAGCAGTGTAAAGCAACTATACTCCAATAAAAAATAATAATAATAATACATGGAAGTTCTCCTGACAGGGATATGCTGGATGTGCTGGGTTGAAGAGTGTCCCCCCAAACTCATGTCTACCTGGAACCTCAGAATGTGACCCTATTTGGAAATAGTGACCTTGCAGTGTAATTAAGTTAAGATGAGGTCATACTGGATTACAGTGGGCCCTAAGGCCAATGGCTGATGTCCTTATGAGAAGAGGAGACAGGCACACAGACACACAGAGAAGAAGGCCATGTGAAGATGGAAGCAGAGGTTGGAGTGATGCTGCCACAGGCCAAGGAATGCCAGGAGCCACGGGGAGCTGGAAGAGGCGTGGAAGGACTCTCCCCCACAAACTTCGGAAGGAGCACAGTCCTGATGACACCTCTATTTTGGACTTCTGGCCTCCGGAACTGTGAGAGAATAAACTTCTGTTGTTTTAAGCCACCCAGTGTATGGTAATTTGTTACAGTAGCTCTAGGAAATGAATACACTTAATAAATGCAATGTTTACAATTATAAGCACGTAACATGTCTTTTTTCTTTTATTAATTGGAAGAAATAGAAATAGAATTCCTGTGCTTATTTCCATAAGCTTGTAGCAGTACTATAAAGGATAAGAACGCGTGTGTGAAGTTGCATGTTATATGCATCCCAGCTATCAGTCTTTTTATGACGTATTTCATTTGGCCATGATGGAAGTAAGCTGAATTATTTCTGTTATTTCTATAGAACATGATATTATAAAATTATTATCACATGAAGATGTGATCAAAGAGGATCCAGCCCAAAATGGAAGGAAAAAATATTATAAATATATTTCAGGAAGTTAATTAATACAAAATATTATCTTATTTATTTTTGTTTGGGATCTTTATCTCTTTTTTTTTTTGAAATTTACAATTTGTTCCGAGTTTTGTTCTCATTCTTAGTAAATACTTATGTTTGTATCTAATTTTGTATCTGCTATTTTGTATGCTTTTTAAACCATCTTCCCTCACCAAATCCTATAAAGCTTCACGGCCCCCCAAAAATCTTGTCTGTCGTTGGGCATGAAAAACTGACTCCAGTTTTTGCATCAGCATCTGTTCACAGCATGCTCTTCAGAAATCTACCAGCAATTTAAGCCTTCTGGAAGCTTATATCCTAAGCGAACCCAGTAACCTCTAGATTTACAACTATCCTGCACAAAAAGGATTTTCATGAGGTAGTGTAAACAGCTCGAAAATTGCTTGTGCTTCTTGTGGTCTTTCAACAGCACTTTGAATGGCATCTTGGGTGGGACAAAAGTTTGGTGTTCCAGACTGTCCCATGTGTGCAGAACGTTTGGCATCCTGGCCCCCCTGCCCACTAGATACCAGAAACAGGCTCTGTCTTTGACAATCAGAATCCTCCTCAAACATCACCAAATTTCCCTTAGGCTCATTGTGGGGGAGAAGTACTGTCCCCACTGAGGACCTCTGGACGGTAGATGGCCCCGAGATATTCTTTGTAAATCTCATTTTATCCAATTAAAATCAAATTAGAATTTAATGTGAGGGCAAGGCCCCTTGTTCTGTATCTCACTTATCAGGCAGACCCTCCCCAGCATTTCCAAATCAGCCCCACTCCGCCACAAGCGAGGCCTGGGAAGCATCTTAAAAAGGCTCCCCATGTGACTCTGACAGCCACTGAAATTTGAGAACGCTGGTTCTCAAATGATGGTGACTTTGCGCCCCCAGAGGACACTTGGCAATGTCTGGAGACATTTTTGATTTTGACAACAGGGGAGCGGGTACTGATGGCATCTAGTGAGTGGAGGCCACGTTGCTGCTGAACATCCTACAGTGCACAGGACGGCCCCCCTACAGCAAAGAGGGATCCAGCTCAAAATATCAGCAGTACCAAGGTTGACAAACCCTGATCTAGACATTAGGTGGGTCCCTGAAATAGTGTATTTCAGTCCCGTTTTAATAAGTCCTATTTTAACAGCACTGAGAGACTTGAGTCCACCAGGCTCTCTGGCTTTCAACCAGCTGACTTGCCTGGGAACCATAAGTAGTGTGCCTGTGACATTCCTATCATCCCCTGAATTGTTGGGAACCCTCCGGCTCTGCTCCCCATCCCTTTCCCACATCTGTCAGGCTGCCCCAGCCCTTCTCAGGTCTGACGGGGTTGGTCTGAGCTCTCAGCGGGTCCTGGTCTTGCTTAGCCTCTCTAGGTAATTATGACACAGCCAGACTATAAGTACTCAGCGGACTGTCTTGTTGGGTATGCAGGAACCTTACACTTCCCAGCCTCCCTTGCAGTTAGCTTGGGGGCAATATGACTGAGTACTGGCCCATGAAATGTGGATAGAAATGACACATGCCCTTTTCCTGGCGATCTTGGCTCTGGGATAGCAGGGAAGGCTTCCAGAAGGGCCCTGTGCAGTGGTCCCCAACCTTTTTGGCACCAGGGACCAGTTTCGTGGAAGACAGTTTTTCCACAGATGGGGGGCGGGGGGCGGGTGGGGGGGGAATGGTTCAGGCAGTAATGCGAGTGATGGGGAGCGGTGGGGAGCGGTGGGGAGCGGCAGACGAGGTTTCACTCGCTTGCCCACCGCTCACCTCCTGCTGTGCGGCCCAGTTCCTAACAGGCCGTGGTGGACCGGTACCAGTCTGCGGCCCAGAAGTTGGGGAGCCCTGCTGTAGAGGGAAGCCAGCAGTAGCCTTGATGCTGGCTGGTGAGCCCACCAGAGGAGGTGCTCTAGGTGGGAGCAGACTGACCCCAGGACTGAGGACTGCAAGGTGAACCCCAGACGGGGCGCCTTATGCGGGCCCAGCTGGACTTCGGGGGATACACAGCCCGTGTGAGAGCCGGGAGAGAGGATGTGGGGCCCTGAGTGGCTGAGTCCCAGTTTTTCCAGCAGCAGAGACAACAGGGTGAACAGGGGCAAAAGAACAGGGATGTTATTGCTGTTGAGGCCTGCAGGGACTTGATGAGTGTCATGAGGACATGGCAGGTCTCTACTCCCTACCCACACCCCCATCACTTGAGGATGCTGAGTGGAGGGACTTTTCTCAGATCTTCCCCAAAATTTTTATTTCTAAAATTGTTAAACGTTAAGAAAAGCTGAAAGAATAATACAATTACCCCCTGTAAACTCTTCACCAAGAGTCCCCTAACATCTCTCCATTATTCTAACATTATTCCATTATTCTCCCCCCACCTCTCTCCTTCTCTCTCTCTCTCTCTCTCTCTCTCTCTCTCTCTCTCTCCTTCTCTCTCTCTCTCTCTCCTTCTCTCTCTCTCTCTCTCTCTCTCTCTCCTCTCTCTCTCCTCTCTCTCTCTCTCTCTCTCTCCTTCTCTCTCTCTCTTTCTCTCTCTCTCTCTCCTTCTCTCTCTCTCCTCTCTCTCTCTCTCTCTCCTTCTCTCTCTCTCTCTCTCTCCTCTCTCTCTCTCTCTCCTTCTCTCTCTCTCTCTCTCTCTCCTGCTCTCTCTCTCTCTCTCTCCTTCTCTCTCTCTCTCTCTCTCTCTCTCTCTCCTTCTCTCTCTCTCTCTCTCTCTCTCTCTCCTGCTCTCTCTCTCTCTCTCTCTCCTCTCTCTCTCCTCTCTCTCTCTCTCTCTCTCTCTCTCTCTCTCTCTTTCTTGCTGAAACATTTGAAAGTAAGCAGCATAATGTGCGTTATAACCCATTTCTGTCATTAGTCTTTGTGGTGGAAAATTTTATGTGTCAACCTGACTGGGCTAAGGGATGCCCGGATAGCTGGTAAAACATTAGTTCTCAATGTGTCTGTGAGGGTGTTTCTGGAAGAAATTAGCCTTTGAATCACTAGACTGAGTAAAGAAGATCCAGCTCACCAATGTGGGTGGACAGCATCCAATCCCTTGAGGGCCTGAATAGAACAAAAAGGTGGAAGAAGGGCAGGTTTTCTCTCTCTGCTTGAGGTGAGACCTCCATCTTCTCCTGCCCTCAGTGCTCGTGGTTCTCAGGCTTTCGGACTCAGAGCAGGACTTACACCGTGGCACCTCCCTGGTTCTCAGGCCTCCAGACTTGGACTGAATTCCCCCACTGTGTTTCCTGGGTCTCCAGCTCACACATGGCAGGTTGTGGGGCTTCTTGGCCTCCATAAGACCTGAACCAATTTCTACAATCAATCTCTTATTGATCTATTTATCTTTCCTATTGGTTCTGTTTCTCTGGATAACCCTGACTAATACAGATTTTGGTACCAAAAGTAGTACTAGAGGAACAGAATTTTAAGGATGAGTTTTCTGAATTGGTTCTGGGCTTTCTGGAATTGGCTCTCTAACCTCATTAGATTTAAAGATGCTAATGACTCTATTTCCAGTAGTAAAGAGAGTGAATGTAGTTTTATCACATATTGCCAAATTCTCGTCCATAGTGGCTCTACCATTTTTCACTTTCACTCGCCATGTAGAAGAGCGCCTGTTTCTGCACAGCACTGCCAGCAAAGTGTTTTGTCAAGCTTTTGGATTTTTGCCCAACGGATGGATGTGAAATGTGTAGTTTTAACTTGTCATGTGTGAAGTTGAGCATATTTTCTTATATTTAAGAATCATTTGTTCATATTTCTTTCTGGACTGTCTTATTTATATTTGTCCATTTTTTTTAAATTTGCTTTTGGTCTTTTTCTTCTTTAAGAGCTCTTTATATATGTGAAGGAGATTAACCCAGAAAAGGTTTTTGTTTTTTTTTTTAACTGAAAACGAAGTTTTAGAACTGGGGGAGATGAAGACATGATCAATTAAAAAGTCGAACTTGCTCTGCTAATAGACAGGAGGGAACATGAGGATGGTTAGGTCAAATACAGAAAAATAAGATAGTTTAAATTTTTTCCCCACATGAAAGTCTAGTGTGAACAGAGCTGTGACGCATTACATATGGCCGATGCTATAGAAGAATTTCAAATCCAATGGGCCTTCTCCCTGGACTTCCTAAAAGTGAGACCAGTTGCTGATATATGTAGCAAATGTGCCAACCAGCTCCTTTCTTAAGAACACAGTGATGTTGTGATCTCAAAAAGAAAACTTGTAAAGGAGACGACACGTTTCTAGCTTTTAGAGACATTAACTGGTACCACAATTAGAGGATAGCTATTTAAGTATTCCAAAAGCCAGGTGTTTCATAACTAGCAGCAACGCTCTCTTGGTCCTAATTTGAATTTGGGGGAGTACGTTTAAAGTATAAAATAACAATAGAAAAATGTGGAACTCAAACTAGTCTCTAGATAAACATCTTGCAAGCAGTGATAACTTGAGGACGTTCTGAATTCAGAGTTTCAACACTGTCATGCCGCGTCTGCACGGGCATTCTGTTTGATGGGAAATAAAGGGAAGAGGAAAATAAATCAACCACCCTAAGGGAAGGCAGCTTGATTCTTCCTTCGAATCTTTGCCGTGGCTGAGGTGTTCTCCAAGAAGAGAGGCCTTGGGTGGGACAGGTCCCAGAGAGATTGATTCAAGTTCCATTCTCAACCTTAGAAAGAGACAGCAGCAGCTCTAGTGGCAGCCTGTGAAGCCGCCCTTGCAGGGGTGCTCAGGGAATGGGAGTGGCAGTTTCAATGGAGTGATGGACAAAACCCGACTGGAGTGGGATCGAAAAAGAGGCAAGTGAAGATGGCAAGTATAAACAACTCATTCTAGGGATCTGGGTGAAAAGGGGAGCAGAACATTAGGGCAGTAAGTGACATTGGACATCGAGTTGAGGGAGGTGCGTGTGTTTTAAAAGTTTTGAAGTATGTTCAGCGTGCTTGTAAGCTGGCACTGCATTCTCCTGTACAGAGGGGGAAATTGATGAGAGAAAGGCTGGGGTGAGTCCTTGAGAAGGCACGTGGGTAGGACTGGCATCCAGGCCTGCAACCCATGCAGGTGCCCAGGGCCCCATGCTCAGAAAGGCCCTGTGCTCGGTTTAGTGCCCTCTTGTCACCGTCTTGAAATTCTTGGTATTTCTTCGAGTCTAAAGGAGCAGAGGAACACGTGCCAGGGGTTGGAGCCTCGGCTCACACACAGTCCTGCCTTCTCCAGCTCCCTGGAAGAGGTTCTTACACACCTGCTCCCCAGCCCTTTAGTGCCCCAGGTCCCATCTGGCTTCCACCCTCCCCAGTCCCTGCCCCGCGAGCTCACTGCCCTCTGCCTGGGATGGCGGCTGGGTTGCCTTGCGGGGAGATGGAGGGGGACCCGATTTCTGCTGTCTTCCTCCACTCCCAATGGGGCCTGGGGACAGGGTGGTGGAGCTCAGGCTTGCACACCCCGGGGAGCTTTAGGGCAGACTGTGGCGGTGGCCGTCTTGCCCCAGGGTTGGCGTTGCCGCGGCATGTCCAGGCAGCTTAACAGGCTGCATCTTGGTGGGGACAAGCCTGTTGCCCACTGCCAATCCAGGTACCTCGTGTGCCCTGGCGCACAGGTTTAGATATCCTTAAGGGTCATCCAACTGCCTTGGATCAGGGAGACAAACCCATGGGGAGCTGGGCTGGACTTCCGCAGAGCTCACCCCAATCTCAGTGCAGTGGGTCTGCATGGAGGCTAGTGGGAGGGGAAACCCGGCAGCCAACAGGCCCAAGTGTGTGCAGTAAAATTTATGCTAATAATTTAAACCTTTGGCCCTTTTCTTTACCTAGAATGACACTGAACAGCAAATAAAAGTGCCATGACAAGTTGAGAGAGAGACTGAGGAAGAAAGGAAAAGGCTTTATACTCGAGTACCTTTGCCCCTGCTTTTCAAACAAGGTGGCCCATATTTTCATTTTGAACCGGTCCCCACAAATTTTGTATTGAATACCTACTCTATGCCAGCCACTGCGCTAGATATTTTTTACATCAGTGACCTCATCTGATTCTCCTGGTAATTCTGCCCTAATGACACTGTTCTTAGAGCTGAGGAAGAACATCCTTGAGTGAGCTCGATGCTTAAGGAGGGACAGGACCTCAGGTCTGTCCTTTTCCTGGGAAGCACCTTGAAATTCTCCAGCCAGCAGAAGTGAAGCAGTATCTTGCCTTGAGCCTTTATCTTAATATCAGCTCTTATCAATTTTAGTAGCCACCTACTAATCCCTAAGGCGCTCTGTTTGTAAATCTTCCCTTTAAAAATGTATAAGGGCTCAGATTTTTGGAGAAGCATGGGGGCTTTTGCAGGTGGGATGGTGTGCAAGATACAGAATGTTAGATGTCTGGAGTCGGAAGAGGATGGGCAAGATGGCTTTATCTGCCCTCCCTTCTCTCCAGTGGAGTGCTGGCAAATGTTGAACAACCAGCTCTTAGTAAAAATTAAAAACCTGATTTATAGCCTTTGCCAGTTTCCATGGTATAAATCCTCCCACCATGGCTGATTTCAAGCTACCAAGGTGAAGACGAGCTAGAGAGGGACGCGCAGCAGGCAACACAGCATCATATGCTATTTCCATCGTACAGACGCGAGACATTAAGAAACCCTTAGGAGCATAGATAATATAAAGTAGAATCAAATGATGAGCACTGAGTGTTTAGTACCTTTGTTTTTAATATAATTTATGAAATTGTATGTTTATTCAATTTAATTTTAAATAATGGCTGTTTCAATTCCTAAAAATTGAACAATCGGCTCTCGTGAGCCAGTGTGCGCTGGTGTAAGCAGTGTGGGCAGATGTGAGTTGGTATGAACCAGTACAAGCCAGCTCCAGCACATCACTGCTTTAGGGGAGCCAAGCCAGGGAGTGGGGGTGAGATGTGTTTATGCAAGCTCCTGGTGGCTGGGTGCCCAAGGAGGTAGGATACGGGGATCCCCGCGTCAGAGCTTTAGCCGTGGACCTGTCCCACTTACTCCCATTGTATGCACTTTCTTTTCCAGTTGCTCTGAAGCGCTTGCTCGATCTCTCTGGCCCCTTTCTCCAGCTTCTTCCCAGCTGTCCCCACCCCAGCTCAGAGGGAACCACTTCTGCCCTGCCCACAGCTGGAGGGGCTTCACAGCCCCGCCTCCAAGGAGAGCCCTGGGCCTGATCCTGGGGCTGAAGAAAGCCTCCCTTCCCTTGCGTCAGTTTTCTTTCTTGCTGTGCACATCCCAGGGCAGAGACGGACCCTAGAATGGGAAGGGCCGTGAGAAGCTGCCGGGTGCCTGCCCATTTTACAGATCTGGAAATGGAGCCCTAGAGAATGCAAGGGGCTTGCTCCCAGTGCACTGCACACCTGTGGACCGTGAGGATCTTGGGCAAGCTGTGCATCTTCTCCCCCATGCAGTCAATACAGGTTTTGAGGGTCAGTTCTGCACCAGGCACCATGCCAGGTGCTGGAGACTCACCAGTGACAAGCCTGTTATGGGGCCCGTGTAGGGGGCAAGGAGCAGGTTCAAACCAACCCAGGTCTGCCTCTTGACTGTGCCATTTAGAAGCCGCGTGACAAGTCACTTCAGCTCTCTGAGCCTCGGTTTCCTCTTTTCCTACGTGGACAATGTAGCACTTTTCTTGGGGGGTTGTTGTAAGACTTTAACAGGGTGATGTAAGTGTCTGGCCTGGAGTAAGAGTTTACCGTGTGAAGAGAGGAGGGGCACCTGTGAGACCACGTGGTAGCTGCTGCAGTTTGCCCAGTATCCTGGGCTACCCTGAAGGATGTGGGGTGGAAGTGCGAGATCCCACTCTCCCTGCTCTGCCTGCATGGACCAGACAGCATGTGCTCCCAGCGCCCCAGGGGCCCTAGGTGGGCAGACCTCCTTCTGGCTAACCCTGGACCCAGTCATCTTATCTCTGGAGCAGGGCCTGGCACTGGCCGTGTTCCTGGAAGCCCTGCCCATTCTCCTCTACCACACAGTACCTCCTAGGGGTCTCCCGCCACATGCTTCCCTAGCGACGGGCAGCCTGGGTGGGGTCTGCTTGACCTTTGTCCTTAACTCCCTTGATGTGGCCCGGCAGGGTGGTCACTAGTTCTGTCCAGCTAGGGAAGCCAGCGGCCCCAGTGCTGAGCATGAACACCATGGGCCCTCTGCCTGCCCTGTCGCCAGGCCTGGGTCTCCCAGGGAAGATGACCAAGCCCACAAGTACCGCACCTGCACTGTGGCCAGTACTTCCTGAAGCTCGGCATTTAGGAGAAGCACATCCAGTCCTACACACACGAGAGGTCATTCCTGTGTGCCACCTGTGGCATTGATTTTGTAACCCCAAGCAACCTATATAAGCACAGGCAGATCCAGACACACCTCAGCACCTCCAGCTGTCCTGAGTCTGATGGGGACAGGGTAGCCTCCCGGAGGAGGGAGACAGGCTGAAGAGACACTCAGAATGGAGGAAGGTTGATGGGGCATCAGAGGGACCTCCTTCTCCGGGCACCCAGGGTGGTGGGCAGTGTCCACCACACATCTGCCCCTCGCTGCTAAGAGCCTAGACCTGAAATCAGAAGCTGTTCCCTGTCCAGGCCCACATGTAGGGACTGCCAACGGGGAACCCCTTTGGACTCTAAAATGTGGCTTCCCCTGGGTTCCTCCTGGCATAAGATGCCAGAGTAGACATCGCTGATTGCCTCTAAGCCTTGGCGGTGGCAGTGACAGCAGACAACACCCCTGGAGAAGTCCTGGGACAGACACCAAGGCATCAGAGGGCAGGCTGAGAAAGAGAGAGGGCGCAGACTCAGGCTACCTGCCCCACTCCAGCAGCGCAGAGTGGCTGCTGACCCCCCCCAGCACCCTGTGCCTGCAAGGGCTCCTTCCATTTTGATATCCAGGCTCTGGAGCCCAGTGGAGGAAGCACACTGCCCTCTGCTCGGCCCTTCCACCTGCACTCCTCTGGACAAGTCTTCTTTCACTCTGTTTCCATTCAGTTCTCCACCCCCACGGAGTGCATATGTCATCAGGAGCAACTTGCTGCTCTTCACCAACGGCAGCACCACACGATGCACCCTTGGAGTCCTTTGGTGTCTCCTTAGCTTCTTCTTGGGTTGTCCTGAGACATGCAAGGCTGAGGGCAAAGGAACCCCCGTTTCATTCTGTGGCTATCAGGCAGTGTCTCAAGACCCCAGATGGCAGTGGCTCCCTGCTGGCCACCTAGCCGTGGCTTCCTGGGGGTCCTTGCTTCTCTGGAAGACAATGCCTGTTCCCCAAATTACCTCCTCAGGTTACCTCAGAGAGAGACCCACTCACCACTGCCAGGATTCTCTCTGTGGGAGAGGGTGGCCCAAGGAATGGGCATCCTTTCTTGGGCCAGGGATGGAGGCCAGTTTCATGGACATGTGACCTGTGTGGTCACACAGGACTCTGGCCTCAGAAGGGCACCATGCTTGGCGTAATGTTCTGCTGTTGGTGTCTTGACATTTTTAATAATTTTCGAATAAGGGACCCTGCATTTTTATGCTGCACTGGGCCTCCCAAATTGTGTAGCTGGTCCTGCAAGTGGGGATGGTAACCAGTGCACAAGTGAAGGGTCAGCCTTAGCTAAGAACGGACAGTTCGTCCATAGTGGAGGGGAGGCACAATCAAGGTAGGTTGGTGGATGTATCGGTGGTGGGAACCTGAGGGGCTTCTCTCCCACTGCTTCTGCCTTTCCAGTGGAATAAGAAACAGGGTCATCAGCTACTACCCAAGGCAATCTACAGATTCAATGCAATCCCTATCAAATTACCAATGGCATTTTTCACAGATCTGGAACAAGAAATTTTTTAATTTGTATGAAATACAAAATACCCCAAATAGCCAAAACAGTCTTGAGAAAGAAGAACGATGCTGGAGGAATCACACTCCCTGACTTCAGACTGTACTACAAAGCTACAGTAATCAAAACAGTATATGGCACAAAAAGAGACACATAGATCCATGGAGCAGGATAGAAAGCTCAGAAATAAACCCACACATATACAATGGAGAAAAGACAGTTACTTCAATAAGTGATGCTGGGAAAAACTGGACAGCTACCACGTAAAAAGAATGAAATTAGAACATTCTCTAATACCATATACAAAAATAAACTCAAAATGGATTAAAGACATAAATGTAAGACCAGATACCATAAAACTCCTAGAGGAAAACATAAGCAGGACACTCTTTGACATAAATCGCAGCGATATTTTTTGGATCCGTCTCCTAGAGTAATGGAAGCATAAGCAAAAATAAACAAATGGGACTTAAGAAACAAGGTCGTCAGGTGTAAGGAAGAGAGAATTGTTTGTGGTTTGAAGAAACAAGATATGGTGTGAAATAGTAATCTGTGAGAGTGGGCTGACTTGGTCCTTCCCAACGTCTGGGACGATTCATGGGCCCCTCAGGGGCACTGTGTTTAGAGGGTCTGAGAGGGTCAACTGGCCAGGAGGAACTTCCATTCCACCCAATAGACAGGCTGCTGGAGCCAACCTTGACAGTGTTGTCCAGTCTGGGGAAAGAGCTTCAAAAACAGTCCCACCTGATTGAGGTGAGAGCTGATCAAGCTGTCTCAATGGCCCCCACCAGTCCCTGAATGGGAACACAGGATGGTCTGAACTGCAGGTAGCCAAAGATAAACCACTGAAACTGCTCTTATAAAGGATGCTAATGACCTCCATGTTGCTAAATCCCATGGCCAGTTCTTAGCCCTCATCCTGCTTAACCCATCAGTAGTCGTGACACAGTTGACCACCATGTTTTCCCTAAATTCTTATTTTGTCGCTGAGACACCACCCTCTTTTGGTTTGCCTTTTCCTTACTGGATTCTCCTTCTCACTCTCCTTTCCTCTAGTACTTCCTTACCTTCCCGACCTCTAAGTTTTGGAGCACCCCAGGCTTGATCTTCATGTCTTTTCTCATTTCTTTCACTTCCTAGTTATTTTTATCCAAGCCCACAGCCTAAAACACCTGTATACTGATATCTCCCAAATTTGTAACTCTAGCTCAGACCTCTCTTCTAAACTCCACATTTGTATGTCCACCTGCCTACTGGACATCTTGACTAGGAGGTCTAATACACATCTCAACTTAAATGAGCCTGAAATGGAGCTACTGTTATTTTTCTCAAACCTTCTGTCGTAAAGACTTCTCCCTCTTAATGGACACCCGAAGCTCTGCCACTGCTGCCTCCCAGAAAGAAGGCTTCTTCCTCCACCACCCATCCCCCAGACCAATTTTGCATGGAGCCCACTCCCTTCCATCTTAAATCCTGATTGGCAGAGCCTTGTGCCTGCTCCCCAGCTGCACTGGAGGCTAGGAGCATGAATTCTGACTTGTATCTTGAGGAAGGTAATTTTCCAAAACTAGGAAGGGTTTTCAAAAGATGCTGAGTAGTCACAACTTATAATTTCCTCATATTTTATGAGGAAATCTGAATACAAACTCTTTTGAGAGTTTTTAAATATTCACCTAATATTTTACACCTGAAATCTACTACATCCAAACCAATAGCCTTCTTTTTATATCCCCAGCAACTTGCCTTCATCAAGCCTATCCAATAACTCTCAGGCTTTTTATAGTCTTTCTTCCATCAATTTAGGTCATATCTAATTAGATTACAGAATTCTAATGACAGCTACAAGCATAAACAGGTTTGGGGACAAATTCAGCTCACTCTTTGCTCAATATACAACTCAACCAGTGGGAACATCTGGCATCTTAGAGAGTAGCCTTCTAGCTCTGAGCAGTTTCAGGTCCTGGCATCAGTATTATTTCCAGTGGAGAGCATTGGTTAATCAGGTGAATCAAGTAAGCAGAGATGGGTTGAGAGCTTCTGCGTGCTTTACTTATTACTATTATGGGAGTGATTACTTTACATTTACTGTCTATCTGGATTCCCCCCCACCCCAACTTCTTTTTCTTTTTGGCCACACTGTGCGGCATGCAGGATCTTAGTTCCCTGACCAGGGATCGAACCTGTGCCCCCTGCACTGGGAGTGCGGAGTCTTTTTTTGGCTGTGTTGGGTCTTCGTTGCTGCGTACGGGCTTTCTCTAGTAGCCCCCGCGTGAGCGGGGGCTACTCTTTGTTGCGGTGCGCAGGCTTCTCATTGTGGTGGCTTCTCTTGTTGCGGAGCATGGGCTCTAGGTGCCTGGGCTTCAGTAGTTGTATCACGCGGGCTCAGTAGTTGTGGCACGTGGGCCCTAGGGTGCGTGGGTAGTTGTGATTCGCAGGCTCTAGAGCGCAGGCTCAGTGGTTGTGGCGCACGGGCTTAGTTGCTCCACGGCATGTGGGATCTTCCCGGACCAGGGCTCGAACCCCGTGTGCCCTGCATTGGCAGGTGGATTCTTAACCACTGCACCACCAGGGAAGTCTCTGGATTCCCTTTTGATGTTGAATACTTTGAGCTCTCATGTGTTCCCTGCCCCATACTCAAGGAAAGGCTGGTTCTTTTCTCCTTCAGAGCCCTTTGCTGACACATCAGTCTATTGCCTCCTGGAGGAATAATGTGTACTTCCAGCCTGATTCTGAAACAATCTGATTGCAGGGAGAAATAAATCGTATATACATACATACTTATTTGTTTGTTTGTTTGTTTATCAACTAACAAGGACAGTTTTGAGTGTGAATAAAGGGGGCACTATTGAACGTTAGGGTGGGGCAACAGGTGTAAAAACTGAGATGTTTGTCTTGGTAAAGTGGAACATCTGATAACCCTGGTACATAAATGCTCATGCAATGGCAGTCTTCTCCAAAGCTCACAGAGAGGCTTGTAGGGATTGTCAACATGGTAAGATTTGCTTATTGTGTGTCATATGGAGGATGCAGTGACTTTAGGGATTGAGATCAACCGTTTTATCTGTGGTACAGCGGCATTGCAGAAGGATAGACTGCTTGCGATATACACACAGGGATAATATGATCCTATCTGGTAAGGTTCTGACCCATACCTGGAAAACCAACATCTGCTTCTGGTTCCAAACCAGTGAGTTCTGGTATGTACTTAGACTGTGCCAACTCAGAGAGTTTGAGGGTGATGGATACCACTTTGTTTATACTTGAAAATACCGTACCCTGCAATTGCATTGTGTATTGTATAACTCCAAGATTGATGAGGTGTACCTGGACCAATGGTTTGAGTCTTCCCAGCCCAGGTGCCAGACTATATGAATGAGTGAGCTTTCAGATGATTTCAACCCCAGCCATAGGCATCCTTCTGAGAGATCCTGGGCCAAAACCTGCCCAGCCAACCAATCTCAAGTTCCTGACCCGTAGAAACTATGAGAGATAATAAATTATTGTTATTGTTTGAAGCCGCTAAGTTTATGGGGAGATTTCTTAGGCATTAATGAATAACTAGAACAAGTACCTATGTGCTGTCTCAACAGAGTGTCCAACAATCAATAGATTTCATGAATTGGAACTTCAAGGGAGAGCTCAATGCTGAAAACAATAATTTGGGGGAGAATCTGAATATATATAATGGTTAAAAGGACTGAAGATGAAACCAGAGGCCAGTGCTCACATGAAAAAGGTCAAGGAGGGATAGTCGGAGAGTTAAGCCTTGGTTTCCCAAACCCCACTTTCTCATGGCTCTCCTCTAGCTCAATGGCCATTGTTTCTCAGGGTCTTTGCTGCTTTCTCCTCATTTCTCTGGCCTCTAAACTTTGGAGTCCCAAGCTGCTTCTCTCCTATACATATTACGTAGACAGTCTTATCTAAACTCATGACTAAATATGATCCTTGTGCTGGTGACTCCTCACTTTGATTGTCCAGATATAACCTCTGTTTTTCACTCCAGACACATGTATCCAACTGCCTGCTATACGTCTCCATTTGGAATTCTACTAGGAATCTCAAACTCAACATATCTAATACCAAACTCTCAACTTCCTCCAAAACATGCTCCTTTTTCAGTCTTCCCCATCTCAGTAAATAATGAATCCATCATTTAGATGGCTCAGGAAAAATTTGGAGTCATGTTTGAATTCCTCCATTTGTTTCACATATTTGGTCCATCCACAAATCCTTTTGGTTCTACCTTCAACATACACCCAGAAACCACCCACTTCTCACTATTTTCACAACTTCCTCCCTAGTCCAAGTCACCATTGACTCACACCTGGTAGATGACAGTGATGAAGAGAGATAGTGAGTGGTACAGCCAGAAGATAATGATTCAAAACAGGAAGTTTATTTTGTATGTTTTTATTAAATTAAACCCTTTATTTAAGATAATTGTAGATTCCCATGTAGTTAAGAAATAACACAGAGAAAAAAAAAGAAATAACACAGAGAGATCCAGTGTTTCCCCAAAGGGTAGCATCTTGCAAAACTATAGTACGATATCACAACAAGGATATGGACACTGATATGGTCAAGGTACTGAACATTTCCATCACCACAGCGATACGTCTATTGCCCTTTAATAACCACACGCACCTATCTTTCACCCCTCCACCCCATCCCTAACTACTGGCAACCATTACTCATTTCTCCATTTCTAAAACCTTGTCAGTTCAAAAACGTTATATAAATATTATCATACAGCTTGTAATCTTTAGGGATTGGCTTTTTTCACTCAGCATAATTCCCTGGAGATTCATCCAAACCTTTTTGTATGTGTCTCAATAGTTTGTTCCTTTTTGTTGCTGAATAGTACTGTGGCTTGTTTAAGCATTCATCTGTGGTAGGGCATCTCGTTTTCAGTTTGAGGCTGTTATGAATAAAGCAGCTATGGACATTCATGTACAGGTTTTTTTGTGAACATAAGTTTTCATTTTTCTGGGATAAATGCCCAACAGTACAATTGCTGAATCATTTGATAGTTGCATGTTTCATTTTTAAAAAATAATTGCAAAACTATTTTCCAGTGTAGCTGTGCCATTTTACATTCCCATCAATAATTTGTGAGTCATCAAGTTTCTATGCATCCTTGCCAGCATTTGGTGTTGTCACTGTTTTTTATATTAGTCGTTCTGATAAGTGTAGTGATAGCTCATTGTGGTTTTTATTTGCATTTTCTTTAGTTGTTCACGATGTTGAACACCTTTTCTTGTGTTTATTTGCCATCTGTATACCCTCTTCCGTGAAATGTCTGTTCATGTGTTTTG
This sequence comes from Delphinus delphis, assembly GCF_949987515.2. NCBI lineage: Eukaryota > Metazoa > Chordata > Mammalia > Artiodactyla > Delphinidae > Delphinus > Delphinus delphis. The sequence continues at coordinate 111,569,737 of NC_082704.1, forward strand.
CCCATTTTCTATTTGGCTTGTTCATATTTTATTGCTGAGTTTTGAGAGTTCTTTATATATTCTAGACAATAGTCCTTTGTTGGATATGTGGTCTGCAAATATTTTCTCCCAGTCTGTAGCTTGCCCCTGTATCCTCTTACAGGGTTTTCACAGAGCAAAAGTTCTTAATTTTGATAAAGTCCAATTTATCAGTTTTTCTTTTTATGGATCATGCTTTGGTGTCAAGTCTAAGGATTTTTTGCCTAGATCTAGCAAAGATCTTCTGCTGTGTTTTCTTTTAACATGTTTTATAGTTTTACGTTTTGCATTTAAGTTTGTGATCCAGCACCATTTGTTTAAAAGGCTATCCTTCTTTTGAATTGTTTTTTGCACCTTTGTCAAAAATCATTTGGACATATTTATGCGGGTCTATTTCTGGGTTCTCTGTTCTGTTCCATTGACCTATGTGTCTATCTCTCTGCCAACCACACTGTTCTGATTATGGTAGCTCTTTAGTAAGCATTAATGTTATGTAGAGCTATTTCTCCCAATTTATTCTTCTTTTCCCAAATTGTTTTAGCTATTCTAGTTCCTTTACCTTTCCATATATATATTGTAGAATAATCTTATCTATAGCTACAAAAAATCTTGCTGGGATTTTGATAGGAATTGCATTAAACCTGCATATCAATTTAGTGAGCACTGACACTTTTTCTATTTTGAAAAATGGGCAAGGTATGTCTCTCCATTTATGTGTATCTTGTTTGATTTCTTTCATCAGTGTTCTCTAGTTTTCAGCATATAAGTCCCACACAGGTTTTGTTAGATTTACACGTAAGTATTTATTTTAGGGATTGTAAATGGTATTGCATTTTTAATTTCAGTGTTCATATGTTCATTGCTCGTATACAGAAATGTGACTGACTTTTATATGTTCACTTTATATACTGCCACCTTGCTGAACTCATTAATTCTAGGACCATTTTGTAGGTTTCTTGGGATTTTCTACATAGACAATCATGTCATCTGCAGATAGGGACAGTTCATTTCTTTCTTTCCAAACTCTATATCTCCTTTCTTTTTCTTTACTTATTACACTGGAAGAACCTCCAGTGCTATCTTGAATAGGAATGAGAAGAGCAGACATTCTTACCTTTTCCCTGATCTTAGAAGGAAAGCAGTCAGTCTTTCATCATTAATGTAATATCTATAGTTTTTAGTAGGTGTTCTTTATCAAGTTGAGGAAGTGACCCTCTATTCCTAGTTCTGAGATTTTTCATTTATTATGAATGGGTGTTGAATTTTGTCAGTTGCTTTTTCTGCATCAATTGATATGATCATATGATTTTAATTCTTTAGCCTGTTATTATGATTAATTTTTGAATTTGAACCAGGCTTGTATCCTTAGAATAAGACCCACATGGGCACAGTGTGTAATTCTTTTTGTATATTGGTGAATTTATTTGCAAAATATTGTTAACGATTTTTGTATCTATATTTATGAGAGATATATATTTTTGGTACTGTCTTTGTCTGGTTTGGTATCATAGTAATACTAGTTTAATAAAATGAATTAAGAAGTGTTCCTTCCTCATCTATTTTCTGCAAGAGGTTATGTAGAATTGGTGTTAATTATTCTTTAAACATTTGGTAGAGTTCTCCAATAAATCCTTCTGGGCCTGGAGATTTCTTTGGGGGGAGTTTTAAAATTATAGATTCAATGTCTTTAATAGTTATAGGGCTATTCAAATTATTTATTTATTGTTGGGTGAGTTGTACTGGTTTGCACTTTTTGAGGACTTGGTCCATTTCATCTAACTTGTCAAATTATATGTGTACAGTTTTCCTGGTATTTCCTTATCCTTTTATGTCTGCAGAGTCTGTTGTGATAACCCCTGTTTAATTCCTGATATTGGTAATTTGTGTTTCGCTCTTTTATATTTTTCAGTCTTGCTAGAGTTTTGTCAATTTTATTGATTTAAAAAAAACCCAGCTTTTGTTTTATTAATTTTCTCTATTGTTTTTCTGTTGTCAATTTCATTGATTTTTGTTCTTATTATTTCCTTCCTTCCGCTTGCTTTGGGCTTATTTTGCTTTTCTTTTTCTAGGTTCTTGAGGTGGATATGCATAGTATTTTTTTTGAAGTTTTTCCTCTTTTTTAATGTAAACATTTTGTGCAATAAATTTCCCTCTCAGCTTTAGCTGGGTCTCACATATTTTGATGTGTGTATTTTCATTTTTGTTCAGTTCAATGTATTTTTAAAATTTCCCTTGAGACTTCCTTTTTAACACATGGATTATTTAGAAGTATGTTTAATTTCCAGCTGTTTGGAGATTTTCCCATTATCTTTCAGTTATTGATTTCTAGTTTGAATCCATGATGGTTGGAGAACATACTCTGTATTATTTCAATTATTTTAAATAAGTTGAGGTTTGTTTTATGGCCAGGATATGGTATCTTGGCATATGGTCTGTGGGAACTTGGAAAGAATATGTATTCTTCTGTTGTTGGGCAGGGTGTTGTATAAATATTAGATCCTGTTGGTTGGTAGTAGTGTTGAGTTCTTCTATATCCTTCTTGATTTCTTGTCTAGATGTTCTATCAATTGTATTGTAGTTTCCAAATATGATTGTGGATTTGTCTATTTCTCCTTTCAGCTTTATCATTTTATTGCTTCACAGATTTTGCAGCTCTGTCATTTAATGCATACACATTTAAGATTGCTATGTGTACTTGATGGGTTGACTCTTTTATTGTTATGTAATATGCCCCTCTGTCTCTGGTAATTTCCTTTGCTCTATTTTATCTGATATTAATATAACCACTTCTGCTTTCTTTTTACTGTTTGCATGATATATCTTTTTCCATCCTTTTACTTTCAACCTACCTATATCATTATATTTAAAGTTAGTTCCTTGTAGATACTATATAGTTGTGTTGTGTTTTTTTATTTTGTTTGTTTGTTTGTTTTTTGCGGTACGCGGGCCTCTCACGGTTGTGGCCTCTCCCGTTGCGGAGCACAGGCTCTGGACACGCAGGCTCAGCGGCCATGGCTCACGGGCCCGGCCGCTTCGCGGCATGTGGAAACTTCCCGGACCGGGGCACGAACCCGCGTCCCCTGCATCGGCAGGTGGACTCTCCACCACTGTGCCACCAGGGAAGCCCTGTATCGTGTTTTCTATCAACTATGCCAATTTCTGTCTTTTAATTGGTGTTTAAATCAGTTACATTTAGTGTAATTATTAGTATGTTAAGGCTTAAGTCTTCCATTGTATAATTTTGTTTTCTATTTGTTCTCTATGTTTATCATCTCTGTTCTGTTCTTCATGCCTTCCTGTGGGTTACTTGAACATTTTTTAGAATTAAATTTTGAGTTATCTATAGAGTTTTGAGTATCCCTGGGCAGCTTCTTTAGTAGTTGCTCTACATATTACATTATATATACACAACTTATTGCAGTCCACTAGACATTTTACCATTCAAGTGAAGTACAGAAACCTTAACTCCTTTACCCTTCTTCATTTATAATTGTCTTAAATAATTCCTCTGCATACATTCAGAAACACATCAGACAGTGTTATAATTTTTGCTTTAATCATGAAACATAATTTAGAAGACTCAAGAGAAGGAAAATGTATTTAGCCGTATTTTTGCTCTTTCTGTTGTTCTTCCTTCCTTCCTTCCTGGTGTTCCAAGACTCCTTCTTTTATCATTTCCTTTCTGTTTAAAGAACTTTCCTTAGCCATCCTCTTAAGTTAGGTCTTTTAGTGAGAAATTCTTAGTTTTTCTTCATCTGAGAATGCCTTTATTTCCTCTTCATTCCTGAAGGATATTTTCACTGGATGTGGAACCCTGAATTAACAGTTCTTTTTGCTTTCACTACTTGAAAAGTGTTGCGCCACTTTATCCTGGCTCCCATGGTTTGTGATGAGAAATCTGCTGTTATGTAAATTGTTTTTCCCCTCCAGGCAATTTGTTGTTTCTCTCTCACTGCTTTCAAGATAATAAAAATAGTAAATGTATTAAGTGCTTATTAGATACCATTTTTCTGATGGCTGCTTTTAAGTCTTTGTCATATAATTCTAACATCTCTGTCATCTCAGTGTTGTCATCTGTTGATTGTCTTTTTCATTCACATTGAGATTTTCCTGATTCTTTGTATGATGAGTAATGTTTTTTATTGAGACCTGGACGTATATGCTGTGGTACTCTGGCTGTGAGTTAAGCCTTCTGCTTTAGCTGGCTTCCTCTGACACTGCTCTGACAGGGGAAGTAGGAATGCCATTTTCTTCCTGACAAGTGAGTGCAGAAGCCCAGATTCCCCACCTAGCCTCTGTTGTCATCCTAGAGCAGTGCCAACTCCCCATATAGCCTTCACTGATGTCTGGGTGGTTGCCTCACTATCCTGACTTTCCACTAGGCCTCCCCTGGCATCACGCAGTGGGGAGGGGAGGGCGAGGGGTGTCTCATTACTGCTAAGTGGGGATGGGGGTCCACGCTTCCCACATGGTATCCACCGACACTGCAAGGGAAGTGTGTTTGTTACCACCAAGCAGGGATGAAAGACATGGCTCGCTACTCAGCCTCCTCTGACACCCACCCTGGTGAGAGGGTAGTCTAGACTACAATTCTTTGGGTGGTGTTTTTCTGAAGTAAGCTGGTTATTTTCTAAAGGTTCTGTGTTGCTAGGCTGTCCTTTTCCTGGTACTTTGGCTGGAGACAGCAGGCTTTTGTTTGGACTTGTTTTTTGTCTGCACGTGTTTGTTGTTCCAGATTGTCAGCTTCTTCAGCTCATATTCTGTGATATATGAGACAAAAAGAAAACCCAGAGGGCTTCCCTGGTGGCGCAGTGGTTGAGAGTCCGCCTGCCGATGCAGGGGACGCGGGTTCATGCCCTGGTCCGGGAAGATCCCACATGCCGTGGAGCGGCTGGGCCTGTGAGCCACGGCCGCTGAGGCTGCGCGTCCGGAGACTGTGCTCCGCAATGGGAGAGGCCACAACAGTGAGAGGCCTGCGTACCGCAAAAAAAAAAAAGAAAAAGAAAACCCAGAGAATTCACCACCCTGTTGTTCCTCAGGTCCTGACGTCCCTAGCCAGTCTCCTTTCCTCTTTCCACCTTTCAGACTCTTCTTATGTTTGTTTCATATATAATGGCTAGGGGTTTTAGTTGTACTTAGTGAAAGGAATAGGGAAAAGTACATCTATTCCATCTTCTTGGAAGTGGAAGTTCCCCAAAAGGTTTTTATATAAAGGTAGAGGAACAACAGTCTGGAGGAAGGACAGTTGGATGATGATGATAATTTCCATGAAACCCAGTAGAATAAGCACTATCTGCCTAAAGGAGCTTTAGGAAGTAGAGCCTCGTGGGAGAGCCAGAATTCATTTAACACTAGGTGACGGAGGAGTGGCAGTGCACGGGGCTACTTGCTGTGGAAGTGGGCACTGGAGTTCCAGTGGACACAGTGGACAGGATTGGGAGGGACAGGAAGAGCAAGAGAGGTGATAAGCAGAGCAAAGAAACCCTTGGCTGAAAGTATGAGAGGGGAGCGATGACCTGTGGGGCTTATATTTGAGAGGTGACACAGGTGTGACAAGCTGGATTGACTGCCTCAGCAGTCACAGATAAATTGGGTGTCACACCAGAACCCAATCACGATACACTCTTGATCTCTTAGTGGCTGGGAAATGGCTCTTGCTACAATGGGGTGCATGTAGGTGAGAACAGGAGTGGCACCTGCAACCTTTGGGTTCCATTTTCTCATAGGCACAGCCAGCCCTCATACAAATAACCTAATGAAGAGTTTAATTTCCAAAATGTTCTGGAAGAGTGGTAGACCACTCATTAATTAATTCCCACCCCTCATTTTTTCCTTCTAGTAAGGTTCTCAAGCAAACCAGAATTATTCCTTTGCAGCAGGGCATTATCTGGTATAAATTTTTGGAAGATCTGAATATTGAGGTTGTCACTTTAAAATAAGTAATTGTTGCTATTGCAATAATAATAAAAATAGTAAATGTATTAAGTGCTTATTAGATACCAGGTACTGTTCCAAGTGCTCGAAGTGTTTTAAGCCATTTGATCCTTAAACCACCCTATAAGGTAGATACTAATTATTGCATTCACTCCATTTTATGCATGAGAAAACCAGGGATGTGGCAAAGGAATTAGAAATATGTTCAAACCTCCACTGAATTAAAAACTGGCATAGCCATCTTCTTTGTTGCCACATTCATTCCACGAGAATCACAAAGAATGATGTTTTCCAGTGCTTTCGCAAATAATTGCTACAATCCAGTTCTTGTATTTATTTCAGTTGCTGGGATAAAAAGTAACGGTGCTAGTCTCATTCATTTCATCCCTGGCAAATCACTCGATCCATTATCCCTATTTTTCCTGTCTTTAAAATTGGGGCAGTCGTACCAGGCCACCACCCCTCTAGCCACAAAGAACAAAAGCAATAAGTTTTTATTGCAAAGCGTTTTGAAAAATATTGAACTTGTACTAAGTTATTACTCAACCCGTAGGGAGCTGGGTGGTGGCTAAAGTAGGAGAAAAGCAGGAAATAGGAGAGAAACCACAGAGGAGAAGAAGGGTTGCCTGGTGAGGTGGAACCCAAGAAAACAAAGGATCCGGGACATTTCCAGCTGCCAGAGTTTGTTTTCAACTGTACCCACCCCCATGTTGACTCTCAACTCCTTCATGCGGGGTCTGTGGGCTTACCTTGGGGCCTCACAGATGGCTACATCAATGTTAAATAATGACTTGAGAATAGATAAAGCTTCCTAGTATTGTTTCCCAAGTCTTCCCCCTTGTCTCCCATTTCCTCTTCCATCTACCTTTCCAAAGGTTCCCAACAGATGTTTCTCAGGTTCACCCATATTGATTTTGCTTCATGCAGAAATATGCCCGAGCATCTCTCTCAGAGCAGAGACCCGTCCAATGCTCAATGGTGTGTGTGTGTGTGTGTGTGTGTGTATCTCCTCAGAGCACAATTCTCTTGCTTAATTTAGTATCAGTGTCACACACATTGCATTTATCTTCACAGAGGAAAAAAAAGAAAATTTCAGCGTGATCTTATTATAAACCTTTTTTTTCCCGTTTTATTGACATAAATGACATATAGCATTTATAAGTTTAAGGTGTATAGCACAATGATATTTGACTTACATACATCACGAAATGATTATCACAATAAGTACAAACCATTTTTAAACACTGAAAATTCCCCCTTTGTGATGCACTCCCAGGGTGGGGCAAATTTGGACCTTTTTTGAGTCAAGACTATAAACAGAAAATTCCTCACTCCTGGGTTGAAGGCTACCACGGATCAACTTACTGCTTGAAAATCTGCAGATTCTCCCATCAAATTGGCTCAGGTTCAGAGCAGACTTGAAGATTTCCATGCTGTCACTTTTTAGGAAAACTTGAATAATGGAAGACCAAAGCTCAAATTCCATTTGTTTGCCTCTGTCTTCTTTTCTGAGAGGAATGCTGGCCCAAGCTTCTCACCAAACTTTAATTCCCCGAGAAGCACCTCTTTCCTCACCTCTGTTTGGAAAGAACACTATATAAAATAGACTTTTAAACAACTTAAATAAATTCACAAGCTCTTTCATGTACTTTCTGTGTTTATCTCTTCCTCTCCCCTGCTCCACACCATGGAATATCCTGCAACCAGATTAAATAGTCCTAAAATAAGGTTTCCGTCATGTCCTGTCACCACTCAAACACATTCATTTACTCCCAGTTGCCTGCAGGATGAATTCCAAAATCTTCAGACAGACCTTTACATTCTTTTCTCCCAGTCTTCTTTTATACAATCTCTTCACTTCAGAATCCTCCTAAACACATCTTCCACTTTCCCAACCTTATTCCTCCTAACACTTCCTCATCTCAACCCTTGACATAGACCGTTGGTGTGTCAGCTACCAATGACGAAAGCAGGTCCCAGAAAACTCTTGATTTAGGAAAGTTTGTTGGCCCAGTTCTGGTTACTTAAGACAAAAGGTCTGTAAATGGTATCTCAGAAAGGTCAATCTGATCAACCACTAGGACCCGGTGGCTCTTGCCCACCCCCATCCTACTCCCTGGGGAAGTGACCCTTCTCAACATGGAGGGCCTCATGGCCAAACATCATGAGAGGTTGCTCATCCTGTCTCAGAAGGTAAAGTGAGGGCCCCACCCTTTCAATACCATCTTCTTCTATAATTTTCTTCCCTTCTTGCCCACCATGAATCCTGCATTCTGATATCTTCATCTGCAAGACAACCTGCTCTTAAATTCCATGATGCCCAAAGAGAAGTTAACCAACCGAGTTGCGGGAGCTTTGTGAGAACAGAGGGAGAGAGTCCTTTGTAAGACACTTTGGGGCAAAAAAAAGGGGGTTTATGATTTTTGTTCTGAGACTCTACTGTGGCCTGAGGTATTTCAACAGGATGTGTGGTTAGTGCTCATAAACCATTCTGAGATTCCAACCCCGCTTAGAGGAGTGAGCTCTGAAACTGTTTTGATCCAGGGCACCTGTATCAATAAAAATATTTTGTGCACGAACCGCCAATACAGACATATTTGTTTCTAAATTATATGTGTGTATTCCTGATCTAATGTACTATGTACGTAATAAGTCACATACACAAAAATATACTTTGAAAGAATGGGGAAAAGGTAATTGTGTTAGCTTCCTACTGTAATTTTCTAAAACGTCAAGAAATTATACACAGTCACAGAAAGGTTCGTTGTGGTTACAGGCACTGTCGGTGTCCAACCAAGATCCCCTTGGCCCTATCGGTCACCTGCAGAAGTTTCCTGTATAAGCAACAGCTTCCTGTGTCTCTCTTCATGAAAGCATTCTCTGACTATTAAAGCATGGTCAGTATGCACAGGAGAGGCTGGAAGTGCCAAGGACCTAACACACCCTAGGAATGACGCTTAACCAATGAGAGATGAGAGTCAATGGATAAATAGCCCAACTTCCTTAAACATCAGAGGGGCAATTTTGTTCCAAAAAGTCCCTCAGAGGGTCCCCAGTGGGACAGAGTCCTGGTCGCCCAAAGTCGTAATCCAGTCATCAACATATCCTTTAGTGGCTTTGCTGCCTTTTTTTTTTTTTTTTTTTTTTTTTTTTTCTCACTGCTGTGGCCTCTCCCGTTGCGGAGCACAGGCTCCAGACGCGCAGGCTCAGCGGCCATGGCTCACGGGCCCAGCCGCTCCGCGGCATGCGGGATCCTCCCGGACCGGGGCACGAACCCGCATCCCCTGCATCGGCAGGCAGACTCTCAACCACTGCGCCACCAGGGAAGCCCCCTTTGCTGCCTTTTTATGTCACTTCCCCACTCCCTCACTGTACATCCTGGAATCACCTCCCAAGTAAGATACTTGCATCTAAATCCTGGTCTTAGAGTCTGTTTTGGGGGGACTCCAAATGAAGATAGTTGTTAATAACATATTTTTAAATGATCTCCTTGACAGTTTCTACTTTAAAGTGATCTGAAGGAATTTCCTGGCAGTCCTGTGGTTAGGACTCTGTGCTACCTCTGCAGGAGGCCAGGGTTTGATTCCTGGTCGGGGAACTAAGATCTCTCAAGCCGTGAGTTGAGGCCTAAAAGCTAAATAAATAAAAACTCAAGTAATCTGATTAGAATTCCTTATTTTATGTAATATGCTGAGCTATTACTAGGATGGGAGGATTGGCAGCGCTGCCAATTTTCCTATACTTTTGTGAGCTTCAGTTAATGGTAGTATCTCGATCTATGGTTTCTTTGCAGGGATTTTTTAAAAGTTACTTGCCAGTTTTGAAAGAGTTATTAATTAAAACTGGATAGCATAATTTGTAATGCCGCCTGACCAGGAGCATGTAAACTGTAATACTTTGCAATATGCTGAAAGGCACAATCACGTGAGGGCTCCATTGTCAACCGTTCCCAGCGTGGAACATTCACTCCTTCCTCAGGACACCTTGTAAAACATGAAACATTTGACCCTCTCATACAGACCAAGAGAGGGCACTGGTGACATTCTGTATATCAAATGGTGGTAAAACTGAGTCTGTCTGTCTATTCATGCTGACATTTGTTCCCTATACCGCAGTGTGTTATGTCACTCACTCCTGGGATGTGATCACCCCATTTTGGAGACCACTGCTCTAGAGACTCTAAGGCCATGTCTAAACAGCCAAAGCGAAGTGGAGGACTGAGGCCAATGAAGAAGCCACTCTCTCACAGAGAATCGCCGCTCGGGGCACAGGGGGTATGGTAGAGTGGGCAGTATTTCTCTGAATTGATGTCCATGAGTCCTTGAGTTCTGTATCTGAAGGAAGAAAGAACAATTAGATGTATGAAGTGTGCAGGTAGAGAAGGGTGGAGAAATTAGAAATCAGTACAACAGATGAGAAGGCAAGATTTTTGTTCTTGCCTGGTTTGGTAGAGTGGTTTTGAGCCTTCATGGAGGAAGGTACTACTGAGATCCAACACGGAAGGAGCCATTTTCTGAGGCAGTCTGATGAGACTGAACACAGCGTCTTTGTTTGGGGCTCAGGTGACAAAGAATACCATACACGGACCATTTAGCGAGCATGGCAAGAGAGCACACTCGGCGAGGAAGTTGGAGTTCTCACCAGCAGCAGCAGTAACACTGGGAAGAGATTCTCACTCCTCTTTTGAGCAAGTGAAACTGACACAGGGAAGCTGTGGCAGGAGAGGAGCAAAATTTGATCCTAGTGGATATGTGGGACTTGTAGCTGCCATACTGGTTCCTGAGCTCCCCGTGAAATCTCCCCAGGGACATCCCAGAATACTTGATTGGGAGGGGGCTTTTCCAGAAAGCAGTCTGTTTGGGCTGCTATAACAAAATATCATGCACTGGGTGGCTATGAACAATAGAAATTTATTTCCCACAGTTCTGGAGGCTGAGAAGTCCAATATTGGGGTGCCGACATGGTCAGGTTCTAGTGGAGGTCCACTTCTAGGTTGCAGACTGCTGACTCCTTGCTGTGTCCTCACATGGTGGAAGAGGTCAGGGAGCTCTCTGGGGTCTCTTTTATAAAGCACTAGTCCCAGTGATGAAAGCCCCGCCCTCATGGCCCATCACCTTCCAAAGGCTGCAGCTCCTAATGCCGTCAGCTTGGGGGCTAGGATTCAACATATGCATTTTGAGGGGGACAAAAATATTCAGACCTCAGCACTGGTGACTGAATTAGCAGGTGGAGTTAAGGGCCAGGAAGTTTGGATTAATTTGACCTCATTCATATCCCCCAGGAGACATTTGGTTCACAATAATAATTTGGGTTCTTTTTACTATCAAATAAGTAAATGATTATTTAACATCAAATAATCATTTCTTCACTTTGCTTTGGTACTGCAGAGCCAGCCACACTGCAGAGAAAATAACAGTGACTTTCTACCTGTTCACTTCACATGAGGGCAGTATTTGGTGCAGGAGAATATTGTGAAGCATCAGTTGATGATATGATATTGAAGAACAAATGAAGAAGAGAATTAATAATATTACTGCTTCATCCAAGCAGGTTTGCAAGGGCAGACTTGCTTCCTGCTGCCCTGAGTTGCAAAATTATAGGTGTAAGAACTTGCCCTATGAGTGAGTGTATCACTCCTCCTGGTGCACCACTTGTACATCATACGAGTGATATTTTGTGGCTCTGACCCTTAGATTCCTCCAGGCTGAGTAACAATTTATACTACTGGATGAATTGTTGCACCTGTAATTTATAAACTTGATCATTCTTACCCAGATCCTCGCCATCTCACCTCCTCATAGAGTCATGATTTAATAGCTCAGCTGTGAGGTAAGGTCTTAACAAAGCATTGTAACTTTTACCACAAATACTACAAGACATGCAGGAGGAAGTTAAGACCCCCCCCAAATCAGTTACACCTCATATATAGGTGTCAGCTAACTGCATGTGGACACTTTGGGCAGCTCGGTTCACTTTGTGGGGATGCTGGGAAGCCATTTAATGCGCCAGAAGAAATTTGGGGGTGGGTGAGATGGCATCCTAACGTCTTAAAAGTTAAGAGATTTTCCAAACATACCTTAATCCATTTCCAGTGAGTAGTTTCCTGTGGCTCAGTATAACGAATACTCACACCCAGTCACACTGATCAAAATACATAAACCTGTTATACTGGGTAGTGAAGATCTAAATTTCATCCAGGATGCTATCTGCAGTTTGATTTCATTTGGAGGTAGTTTTCCTGGAGGATTTTGGGGGGAAGAAGGTCTCTTCTCTTGAGTTTCCTTTTTTTTTTTAACATCTTTATTGGAGTATAATTGCTTTACAGTGGTGTGTTAGTTTCTGCCTTATAACAAAGTGAATCATTTATACATATACATATATCCCCATATCTCCTCCCTCTCGCGTCTCCCTCTCTCCCACCCTCCCTATCCCACCCCTCTAGGTGGTCACAAAGTACTGAGCTGATCTCCCTGTGCTATGCGGCTGCTTCCCACTAGCTATGTATTTTACATTTGGTAGTGTATATATGTCCATGCCAGTCTCTTACTTTGTCCCAGCTTACCCTTCTCCCTCCCCGTATCCTCAAGTCCATTCTCTAGTAGGTCTGTGTCTTTATTCCTGTCTTACCCCTAGGTTCTTCATGACCTTTTTTTTTTTCCTTAGATTCCATATATATGTGTTAGCATACGGGATTTGTTTTTCACTTTCTAACTTACTTCATTCTGTATGACAGACTCTAGGTCCATCCACCTCACTACAAATATCTAAATTTCATTTCTTTTTATGGCTGAGTAGTATTCCATTGTATATATGTGCCACATCTTCTTTACCCATTCATCCGATGATGGACACTTAGGTTGCTTCCATGTCCTGGCTATTGTAACTAGAGCTGCAGTGAACATTTTGGTACATGACTCTTTTTGAATTATGGTTTTCTCAGGGTATATGCCCAGTAGTGGGATTGCTGGGTCTTGAGTTTCTTTTAAAGACAATTTCTCTCTGGGAAAATCTAAATTTTATATATATAAAAATGTGTGTGAGTCTTTCATTAGATTTCTAAAAATTGACCCTGAAAAAGGCAGAAATATAGATACCATTATATAGAGAGAAAGACTCTAATGAAAGATCTAATGAAGCACATTTAATTGGGACATGGTCAGCTTTTATCTGAGATCCTGTATATACCATTGGGAACAAAGGTTTAGTTTATATGGAAGTGACCATGAGCAAATGAAACTCAGAAATGTGACATTTTAGAAGTTGTCAAGGATAAATTCTAGAAGTCAGAAGCTTAAAGAAGGATAAGATACAGTTTCACAAACTTATCCAAACGCCGATTATAATTTAATACTCTCCTTCTAGGAGTAAGCACTCCATTGGTAATTATTATCTTGAAATGAATTCGTGAACATTAATTAAGCCCCCTCCAAGCAGGATGATTAAAAGACAGTTAATAAAAGACATTTAATACTTGTCAAATTTACTAAACATTTGTTGCTATTGAAATTTTGTGTTCTTTTGCCAGATAGGTAAAAGGTACTTGACTGTTGCCGTATATCTTCTAGCAAAGGTTGTGTTTGGAGTTTGAAAGTGGCACCGTGGGAAACAGTGTGCTGTTACCATGGTCTTGGAATGTCATAATCCTGAATTCTGCAACCATCCTGTAGCCAAATGGCAGAGCAATTTGGGGCAAGCAACCTAATGCTTGAGCTCCTCTGGTTTCTAATCCCATAATAAAACAAATATAATAATAACCTCTCTCAGCTTCTTAACACTCTTTCTACCCTTGGCTTCAAGGCCCTTCTTCAAAACCTTTCTAATCTCTCCTTTTACTTTGCTCACTCTCAGTGGCAAAGCTAGTGTATTTGACACCTGGACCAGATCATTTTTTTAAATGCCCTTTATTTCCATGCCAAAATTATTTCTGGTATCAGTCATATAATAATCACAATGATCATCTTCTTCCGTTATTCTTTGGTCTTAAAATAAACAATTAAAAGAAATTTTGGTCTGGGCAAGATGGCTCGGACCCATTTCTCCCTGACTCCCCCTGCTAAGTACAACTATAAACCCTGGAGAGAACTTAAAAGGCAACCAAAGGAGCACTCTGAAATGTGGAAAGAGGAGCTGTTTAGGGATCCCAGGAGAACAACACAGCAGCAGAATGTCTTACATCTGTACCTCCCCTCAACGGAAGAAGGCAACCCAGGCCTAGCATTTCTAGACTCCCAACCTAGTAACACAGGGTAGCCCAGGTAGGCTCATTCCTCCAGCAGATGAAATAGTAGGCCCTCTGACAACACCAGGTGAACCTGACAGCACGGGCAAGGGGGATGGGTCAGGAGCCCCACTAAAAACAAGCAGCTAAAGGAAGTGCTCCTTCCTTTTGCCAGACCCGAGACTCCTCTCTCTTGCTGAGAGACACCTAGTGACACACGTTGGCACTGGCAAGAGAGATTCTGCCACACACAACAAGCTGCCTGGCCCAGGAAACATGCGTCGTCCCTATGGGCCCCCTGACTCCCTTCCTCCACGTAGAGACATCACATGACCCTGCCTGGAGCAACCCCTTTGGCCCTCTCAGGCAACACCGTCAGGGACCAGTGGGAGCCCCAGCAGCAGCAGATAAACCAAGCACGCCAAAAAAATACTGCAGGAGCTGTCATTCAAACCACAATCCACAAAAGTAGGTCAGGACCTGCATGCTAAACCTAAACAGGTGACTACCTGCTAAAATAAAAGATTTAAATAGGAGCTAGAGTCTTACAACATAACAGTAAAAATGTTTTTTAAATAAAATTTATTTATTTATTTACTTATTTTTGGCTGCGTTGGGTCTTCGTTGCTGCGTGCGGGCTTTCTCTAGCTGTGGTGAGCAGGGGCTACTCTTCTTTGCGGTGCACGGGCTTCTCATTGCGGTGGCTTCTCTTGTTGCGGAGCACGGGGTCTAGGTGCACAGGCTTCAGCAGTTGTGGCTCGTGGGTTCTAGAGCGCAGGCTCAGTAATTGTGGCGCACGGGCTTAGTTTCTCCACGGCATGTGGGATCTTCCCGGACCAGGGCTCGAACCCGTGTCCCCTGCATTGGCCGGTGGATTCTTAACCACTGCGCCACCTGGGAAGCCCCAGGATACTTTTGAAAATCACTCATCAGGGAATTTCCTGGTGGTCCAGTGGTTAGGACTCCGGCTTCCACTGCAGGGGGCACAGGTTCAATCCCTGGTCAGGCAACTAAGATCCCACATGCTGTGCGGTGCGGCCAGAAAAAAAAGAAAATCACCCATCATATCAAGAGCCAGGAAAATCACAATATGATGTTGGAATTATCTGACAAGGAGTTTAAAGTAGCCATAACAATAACAAAACAAAACTTCAACAAGCAATAACCAATTCTCTTGAAACAAATGAAAAAATAGAAAATCTCAGCAAAGAGCTATGTTATGGAAAAGAATTAAATGGAAATCTTCTAACTGAAAAATATACCAAAATTTTTAAAACTTGCTTGATGGGGTTTCCCTGGTGGCGCAGTGGTTAAGAATCCTCCTGCCAACTCAGGGGACATGGGTTCGAGCCCTGGTCCGGGAAGATCCCACATGCCACAGAGCAACTGAGCCCGTGCGCCACAACTACTGAGCCTGTGTTCTAGAGTCCACGAGCCACAAGTACTGAGCCTGCATGCCACAACTACTGAAGCCTGTGCGCCTAGAGCCCGTGCTCCACAACAAGAGAAGCCACTGCAATGAGAAGCCCACACACTGCAACGAAGAGTAGCTCCCACTCACCACAACTAGAGAAAGCCCACGCGCAGCAGTGAAAACCCAATGCAGCCAAAAATAAATTAAAATAAATAAATTAAAAAAAAACTTGCTTGATGGACTCAATAGTAGAGTAAATATGCCAGCAGATATAATCAATGAACTTGAGGAAAAATTAATAAAATTTACCCAATCTGAAAAAGACAGAAAATAGATTAGAAAAAAATGAAGAGACTGTTGGGGACCTGTGGAACAATAAGAAAAGATCCAACATTCATGTCATTGGAGTCCCAGAAGAAGAGGAGAAAGAGAGTGGGGCTGAAAGAATATTAGAAGAAGTAATGATGTAAAACACCCCAAATTTAGCAAAAGAAAACATAAAGATACAAGAATCTGAGCAAACCCCAAACAAGATAAATTCAAAGAAATTCATATTCACACACCATAGTTAAACCTCTGAAAACTAAAGGCAAAGATAAAATCTTGAAAGCAGCCGGAGAGAAATGATGATTACCTATCATCAGGGAACACCAATTCGAATGACGGTGGATTTCTCATCTGAAACCATGGAGGACAGAAGGAAGAGGTACAATATATTTCAAATTCTGAAAGGAAGGAACTGCCAACCCAGAACATCCTTTAGGTGAGAAGGGGAATCAAGACATTCGAAGATGAAAAACATTAAGAGAATTTGTTGCTACCAGACCTACTCTTAAATATTGGCAAAAGGATGTCCTTCAAGCAGAAATGAGCTTATAAAAGAAGGAATCTTGAAGCATCAAGAAGGAAGAAAGTTCATTTTGTATGCTGAAACTTTACTGAATGTTTATTATTACTTCTAACAGTTTTTTTGTGGAGTGTGGGATTTTCTATATATAGGATCATGACATCTGCAAACAGAGACAATTATACTTCTTTTTTTCCAATGTAGATGCCTTTTATTTCTTTTTCTTGCCTAATTTCTCTGGCTAAGATTTCCAGTGCTTTCTTAAATAGAAGTGGTGAGAGTGGGCATCCTTTTCTTATTCCTGATCTTACAGGAATTGCATTTACCTTTTCACCCTTGAGTATGATGTTAGCTATGGGCTTGTCATATATGGTCTTTGTCATGTTGAGATACATTCCTTCTATACCTAATGTGTTGAGAGTTTTGATCATGAAAGGATGTTGAATTTTTTCAGATGCTTTTTCTGTATACGTTGAGATGATGTGGTTTTTATCCTTCATTCTGTTATGTGATGTTTATCACACTTGTTGACTTGTGTGTGTTCAACTATCTTGTATCCAAGGGATAAACTCCACTTGATCGTGGTGAATGATCCTTTTAACATGCTGTTGAAGTTGGTTGCTAGTATTTTGTTGAAAACTTTTGCATTGTGTTCATCAAGAATATTGGCCTGTGATTTTCTTTTCTTGTAGTGTACTTGTCTGGCTTTGGTATCAGAGTAATGCTGGCATAATAAAATGAGTTTGGGAGTGTTCCTTCCTCCTCAACTTTTTGAAAGAGTTTGAGAAGGACTGACATAAATTCTTCTTTAAATGGTTGATAGAATTCACCAGTGAAGCCATCTGGTCCTGGGATTTTCTTTGTTGAGAAGTTTTTTTATTACTGATTCAAACACCTTAATCATTATTGGTCTGTTCAGATTTTCTATTCGTGATTCAGTCTTGGTAGGTTGTACGTTTCCAGAAACGTATCCATTTTTTTCTAGGTTGTCCAATTCACTGGCACATAATTTTCATAGTAATCTCTTATGATCCTTTGTATTTCTGTGGTATCAGTTGTAATGTCTCCTCTTTCATTTATAATTTTGTTTGAGTCTTCTCTTTTTTTTCTTAGTCTAGGTAAAGGTTTTTCAATTTTACCTTCACAAAAAAACCTGTTTTATTGACCTTTTTATTGTTTTTTCTAGTCTTTATTTCATTTATTTCTGCTCTTATCTTTATTACTTACTTCCTTGAACAACAGAAAGAGCAGAATATGGGTGAATATGGATGAATACAATAGACTGTCCTCATGAATTTTATAAGTTATATTTTACAATTGAAACAAAAGTCATAACACCGTCTGATACTCAAGACAAAGATATTTGAAAGCAGTGAGAGTAAAAGGGACCTAATGGAAGTAAGATTTCCACACCTTACTTGAAGTGGCAAAATGCTGATCTTTGACAAAGAAGCAAACGCAATACAATGGAGTAAAGATAGTCTCTTCAACAAACGGTGCTGTCGCTATGCTTCCAGAGCCTAAACAGTGCCTGGCACATAATAGGTGCTCAACAAATATTTGTTAAATGAATAAATGAATGATTTAAAAAGTCAAAGAATGACCCTTACTCCAACGCCAGTGGACAATCCAGAACTCTAATGCCAGTCAGCAATCCAGTAGGCTTGAAAGATTATACTCCCTAATGGTGATTATTCTGTAATGAAATCATTTTTAAATTCTAAAGAAACCCCAAAAAACAAAAAAAACAAATGGTGCTGGAACAACTGAACATCACATGCAAAAAAAAAAAAAAATCACACAGACCTTACACCTTTCGCAAAAATTAACTTAAAATGGATCCTAGACCTAAATGTAAAATGCAAAACTATGAAACTCCCAGAAGATGACACAGGAGAAAACCTAGATGCCCTTGGAAATGGCAATGGCTTTTAGATACAACACCAAAGGCACGATTCATGAAAGAAATAATTGGTAAGCTTCATTATAAGTTAAAAGCTCTGCTTTGCAAAAGACAATGTCAAGAGAATTAGAAGATAAGCCACAGCCTGGGAGAAAAGGTCTACAAAAGGCACATCTGATAAAGGACAGTTATCCAAAATATACAAAGAACCCTTAAAATTCTACCATAAGAAAACAACCCAATTAAAAAATTGACCAAAGACCTTAACAGACACTTCACCAAAGAAGATATATAGATGGCAAATAAGCATATGAAAAGATGCTCCACATCGTATGTCATAAGGGAAATGAAAATTAGAACAACAATGAGATACCACTACACACCTATTAAAGTGGCCAAAATCTGGAACGCTAACAACACCAAATGCTGGTCAGGGTGTAGAACAACAGGAATTCTCATACACTGCTGGTGGGAATGCAACATGGTATAGCTACTTTGGAAGATAATTTGGTGGTTTCTTACAAAATTAAACATACTCTTACCATAGGATCCAGCAACCCTACTCCTTGGTATTTACCCAAAAGAGCTAAAAACTTATGTCTGCACAAAAACCTGCACATGGATGTTTATAGCAGCTTTATTCATAATTGCCCAAACTCTGAAGCAACCAAGATGCCCTTCAGTAGTTAAACAGATAAATAAACTGTGGTACATCCAAACAATGGAATATTATTCAGCGCTAAAATGAAGTGACCTGTAGGCCGTGAAAAGACATGGAGGAAACTTAAATGCCTATTATTAAGTGAAAGAAGCCAATCTGAAAAGGCTAAATATTGTATGATTCCAACTATATGACACTTTAGAAAAGGCAAAAACTATGGAGACGTTAAAAAAATCAGTGGTTGCCAAGAGGTGGGGGTCAGAGGAGAGATGAATGGGTGGAGCACAGAGGATTTTTAGGGCAGTGAGAATACTCGGTATGTTTATGACGATGGATACATGTCATTATACATTTGTCAAAATTCATAGAATGCACAACATCAAGAGTGAAATCTAAGGTAAATCATAGGCTTTGGGTGATTATGATATGTCAGTGTAGGTTCTCCAGTTGTAACAAATGGACCCCTCTTGTGGGTGATGTTGATAATGGCAGAGGCTACGCATGTGTGAGGGAAGGAGGTATATGGGAAATCTCTGTACCTTCCTCTCAATTTTGTTGTGAACCTAAAACTGCTCTTTAAAAAAGTAAGTCTTTTCACAGACCTACTAGAGAATGGACTTGAGGATACGGGGAGGGGGAAGGGTAAGCTGGGACGAAGTGAGAGTGGCATGGACATATATACACTACCAAACGTAAAATAGGTAGCTAGTGGGAAGCAGCCGCATGGCACAGGGAGATCAGCTCAGTGCTTTGTGACCTCCTGGAGGGGTGGGATAGGGAGGGTGGGAGGGAGGGAGACGCAAGAGGGAGGAGATATGGGGACATATGTATATGTATAACTGATTCACTTTGTTATAAAGCAGAAACTAACACACCACCGTAAAGCAATTATACTCCAATAAAGATGTTAAAAAAGTCTTTTAAAAAATAAATCAATGAAATCTATCATATCAATAGAATAAAGAAGAAAACCCAAATAATCAATATTAATTGATGGAGAAAATACATTTGACAAAATTTAATACTCATTCATGATACAAGCTCTCAGCTTTGTTCCTTCTCAAGATTGCTGTGGCTATTTGGGGTCTTTTGTGGTTCCATAAAATTTCAGAATTGTTTATTCCATTGCTGTGGAAAATGCCACTGGAATTTTGATGGGGATTGCATTGAATCTGTAGATCACTTTAGTTAGTGTGGACATTTTAACAATATCAATTCTTCCAATCCATGAACATGGGATATCTTTTCATTTATTTGTGTCTTCTTTAGTTTCTTTTCATCATTGTCTTATAGTTTCCCATATATAGATTGTTCACCTCCTTGGTTAAATTTATTCCTGGGAATTCCCAGGCGATCCAATGGTTAAGACTCCACATTTTCACTGATGAGGGCCCAGGTTTGGTCCTTGGTCGGAGAACTAAGATCCCACAAGCCTCGTGGCACAGCAAAAAAAAAAAAAAAAAATTATTCCTAAGTATTTTCTTCTTTTCGACTCTATTGTAACTGGGATTGTCTTCTTAATTTCTTTTTCAGATAGTTTGTTGTTAGTGTATAGAAACACAACTGATTTTTATACGTTGATTCTTTTATCTTGCAACTTTACTGAATTTATTAATTCTAACGGTGTTTTGGTGTAGTCTTTAGGGTTTGCTGTGTGTAAGGTCATGTTATCTGCAAACAGAAGCAATTTAATTTCTTCCTTTTGGATTTGGATGCCTTTTTTTTTTACATCTTTATTGGAGTATAATTGCTTTACAATGGTGTGTTAGTTTCTGCTTTATAACAAAGTGAATCAGTTATACATATACATATGTTCCCATATCTCTTCCCTCTTGCGTCTCCCTCCCTCCCACCCTCCCTATCCCACCCCTCTAGGTGGTCACAAACCACCTAG
Source organism: Delphinus delphis (assembly GCF_949987515.2). Classification (NCBI taxonomy): domain Eukaryota; kingdom Metazoa; phylum Chordata; class Mammalia; order Artiodactyla; family Delphinidae; genus Delphinus; species Delphinus delphis. The sequence goes on from NC_082704.1 coordinate 111,590,626, forward strand.
CTGATCTCCCTGTGCTATGCGGCTGCTTCCCACTAGCTATCTGTTCTACGTTTGGTAGTGTATATATGTCCATGCCACTCTCTCACTTCGTCCCAGCTTACCCTCCCCCCTCCCCATATCCTCAAGTCCATGCTCTAGTAGGTCTGTGTCTTTATTCCCGTCTTACCCCTAGGTTCTTCATGACATTTTTTGGTTTTTTCTTAGATTCCATATATATGTGTTAGCATACGGTATTTGTCTTTCTCTTTCTGACTTACTTCACTCTGTATGACAGTCTCTAGGTCCATTGGATGCCTTTTATTTCTTTTTCTTGTCTAATTGTTCTAGCTAGGACTTGCAGTACTATGTTAAATAGAAATAGTGAGAGTGGACACCGTTCTGTTATTCCTAATCTTAGAGGAAAAGCTTTTAGCTTTTCATTGTTGTGTATGATATTAACTGAAACACAGGGAAAAAGCTCCTTGACAGTGGTCTTGGCAGTGATTTTTTTTATATGACATCAAAAGCAAAAGCAATAAAAGCAAAAATAAACAAGCAGGAGTACATCAAACTAAAAAGCTTCTAGACAGCAAAGGAAACAATCAACATAATGAAAAGGCAACCCGTGGAATGGGACAAAATATTTGCAAACCTTATATCTGAGGTATATAATATGAGAGGTTAATATCCAAAATATATAAGGATCTCACACAACTCAATAGCAAAAAAAAAAAAAAAAAAAAAAAATCACAACCTGATTTAAAAATGGGCAAAGGATGTGAATAGACATTTTCCCAAGGAAGACATACAGATAGCCAACACATATATGAAATGATGCTCAACATCACTAATCGTCAGAGAAATGCACATCAAAACCACGAGATATTGCCTCACATCTGTTAAGACAGCTATGATAAAAAATACAGCAGGTAACAAATATAGGCAAGGGTGTGGAGACAAGGGAACCCTCGTGTACTGTTGGTGGGAATGTAAATTGGTGCAGCCATTATGGAGAACAGTATGGAGTTTCCTCAAAAAATTAAAAATAGAACTACCCTATGAACTCTCACTTCTGCGATTTGTTTGTCACTATTATGACATACATTTATTTTGTATTAAATAAAAGACACACACATAAATAAAATGCAAACATTATGATTTAATTAATAAGTGAGTGAAAGCAGTAAACTCACAATTCCCTTAGGTATACGAGGAGAGGGCACACAAATAAAAATGGCCCGTCTCCCTAGAATCAGTGAAATATAATTTAAAACAAAATGAGACAAATATTTTGGTGTAGCCCAGTGAGTACTCATAAGGCAAGTACTCTCAGAGCTCCTATTTGGGGTTGTAAGTGGAACATCCTTTTTTTTTTTTTTTTTTTTTTTTCTGTACGCGGGCCTCTCACTGTTGTGGCCTCTCCCGTTGCGGAGCACAGGCTCCGGACGCGCAGGCTCAGTGGCCATGGCTCACGGGCCCAGCGGCTCCGCGGCATGTGGGATCCTCCCAGACCGGGGCACGAACCCGTGTCCCCTGCATCGGCAGGCGGACTCTCAACCATTGCGCCACCAGGGGAGCCCTGGAACATCCTTTTTAAAATCAGTTTGGCAACATGTAAGTGTTTCTGTGTCTGCCCCAGAAATATTACAGCTGTGTTTTTATTCTGAGAAATAATTATTAATAGGAAACATTGATATACACAAAGATACTAATTGTAGGGTTCTTTACAACAGCAGAATTTGGAAATAACCTACACTTCCAAAGTAGGGCAAAAGCTAAGTATATGGTGATGAATCCACTTAATAAAATTATTCATTGAACCATTGAAAATGTTTATTTTGATTATGTAATATTATTAGAATGCTATTGGAAATACTTATTAGTTGAAGATATTAAGAGACAAAAGCAGGACTAAAATTATATACAATATTATTTCACTTGAGTAAGTGCTCTAAGGAGAAAAACTTGAAGGGAATATACAGATATTTGAGAGTGGGTGTGATTGAATGTTTATACTGAAGATAGAATAGCCTTTTACACTTATATTTAATTTTTAATGAATGTTATAATGAAAAATCGTTTTTAAAAGAATAAATTATATGTATTGTACAGTACTTCTACGTTAAACATGAATATTTTCTAAAGCAATAATGTATTTTTTAAAAGGTCGCCTCTATTTGCAAATAAAATGTTCGTTCTTCAAAAAAACAAAAACAACCACTATAAATCTCTAACGAGGACCCATCTAATAGGAGTGAAAGAGATAATCCAGGATGGTGGTAGTCTGCAATTTATGCAAATGCTCTTGTCATGTTTGGGGGCGGTCTCTTTAAGGCAGGATGTCAGTGAATGAGAAACCAGCTCTATCCTATACAGACAGCAATGTGGACCTCAGAGACTGATGGGGATGCTGGTGAGTGAGGTTTGGTGGTGGAGCTCCATTTCCCATGCAAGTCATGAGAGCTATGCAGAGAAACAGACCCAGAAGCCTAATCCTAGGGCTGGGGCCAATGTGGGGGAGGGTCGTGGAGAGGACGACCTGGTGAATGCTGTGACCTGGTGAATGTGGCTGAGCGATGCCTCAGGGGCACTGGGAGAAGCCAGCTTCATCTCAGATCCTCACACTGGTGGTCTGGCTCAGAAATGAGGCAGGGATAATCCTAGGAGTGAAGAGCATTGAGATTCACCTGGAGGGGCCAAGGTAGGCAGGGGCTGATGGAGAGTTATCTCGTGAGAGCACTTGGATGTTGACCCGGCAGAGAGGCCACAAATGCCAAGGACAGCGATGCAAACTGCTAGCCATCCTAGCCAGAGAGATTTTTACTCCTGCTCTCTTTGCCTCCTTCTATAAAATTGTTCTGTTCATAAAATTCTGTGATTTGAGAAATTTCCCAACTGAAGAAAAAAGAAATGATTGAAGTCCGTTCTGTATTATACATTGATGTCCTGTTCAAAATGAATGACCTTGCAACTCCTTTTACCCTTGAAATTATAGCAACAGAAACCTTGTCAGTTCTGTTCGAGAGACTTGCCACTCTTGAATCGGACAAACCTGACAGTCCATCCACACACTGGAGCTGCAGGAGGGTGCAGTGCATTTTGCGGCATAAACCATTTGTGAAATTGATGGCTGTGTTCTCGTTTGTTTATAAGCTGCGTGCTAGCTAGGTCAAATAGGGTGTATCTATGGGAGAGCTAGCAAATCACTCCCAACAGCCGATGGTTGGATGGCTGAGAAGGCCCTCAGTTACTCGAGACAACTGCAGAGATAGAATCTTGTCCTGACCACAGCCCCAGGCACAGGGGACTGTGGTTTTCAGTGACTGGGGATATTAAGGGGCCACTGTTTGTTGTCCCCTTTAACATGAACACTCATGCCTTGGAGTGTCTCAGCAGTTATTTTTTAGGATTGTTTTGGCTAATATTCTAATTGTCAGTGCTCAGTGACTCCAGGGTAACTTTGTCGATTTTTCCTTTCTTATTGGGAGATCAGTCTGGCTCATTTGTGAAAGGATCTTTAAGAAAGGAAAAGGTGAGTCTCACACCTGGAAAGAGAAGAGGAGTTGGCAGGTGTAAAGGGGTGTGTGTGTATGTGTGTAGTTCTCTGAGCATCATTTTCCCCATCGAAAGGCTGGGCGGTGTGGGACCATCTCTGAGCGAGCCTATCCTTGGTCCTTTGTGTGCCAGTGTTTCGACGACACTCATGTCATAGTTGGCATTGTTATCCCATCCAGCAAATTAAGTTGCCTCTCCAAAACCAAATCTGCGTCTGTTTTCCACTTAACCAAAATCCACTGCCTTATTGTTTCACGCCCCTGAGTCCAACTCTCTCTCCCAGCTCTAATTTTCGTTTCTGGTCCTTTCCTGGTGACGAATGTGCATGCTACTCTGTCTCATGCAACCTGGCTTCTCACTTGGCTTGTACAGGGCTCTCCGTTGATTTGGACAAACCCTGAAAGCCTCAGGTGATGATCACCTGGCTTCAACCCCCAAACTCACTCAGTCCACATCCTCCCACCACATGGAAAAAGAAAGTGCATTTGACAGTTGTAAGACTTGTACAAGATGGGGAATATTGATGCTCCTTAGTAATAAGACCAAAGCACTTACTGAGTGAGGGGAGATAATCATGGATTTAACCGTTACCTTTTTTTAGATTTATTTTTAATATATTTATTTTTATTGAAGTATACTTGATTTACAATGTTTCAGGTATACAGCAAAGTGATTCAGTTATACATATAACTATATTATATACACATAATATAACTATATATATATATTCTTTTCCAGATTCTTTTCCGTTGTAGGTTGTTACAAGATGTTGAATATAGTTCCCTGTGCTATCCAGTAGTTCCTTATTTATTTTATACTTAGTAGCGTGTATCTGTTCATCCCAAACTCCTAGTTTATCCCTCCCCACCTTTCCCCTTTGGTAACTGTAAGTTTGTTTTCTGTGTGTCCGCGAGTCTATTTCTGTTTTGTAAATAAGCTCCTTTGTATCATTTTTTTAGATTCCACATATAAGTGATATCATATGGTATTTGTCTTTCTCTGACTTACTTCACTTAGTATGATCATCTCTAGGTCCATCCATGTTGCTGCAAATGGCATTATTTCATTCTTTTTTATGGCTGAGTAATATTCCATTGTATATATGTACCACATCTTCTTTATCCATTCCTCTGTCGATGGACGTTTAGGTTGCTTCCATGTCTTTAACAATTACTTGTCGAAGTCCTCCTACATAAAGAGAACTAAAGTAGGTTTTGTGGGAGATGTAAGCCATGGGTCCTCCCTTGATATTGACAGTCAAGTCAGAAAGACAAGACATAAGGGTGATAGCAGCTACTGCTGGTACAAGGGATCCAAGTCCAAAGAGAGAACCTTGCTGGCTCAAAGCCACTCAGAGCAGTGAGAGGACAGGAGATAGAAACAAATTCTCCTGACCCTGGGCGCAGGACTCTTAGCGCTCTGTCAGAGTCAGGAGAGTGCCTCCAAGATGCTGCTAGTGTGAAAGCCACCACGTGCACAGTGGGCTTCCAAATTCAGCAGAGCCATGTACTTCAACCACGTTCCAGTTCACATCATTTTCTGCACTTGTCTTCAATCAAATTAAAATATCAATTACTGACCTACTCCCTCCCTCCACTTATTTTTGTTAGATCTCTTGATTTCAGAACAGCCCTTACCCCTTATCTGGGACTCAAGCAAAACAAAACAAAATAAAAACAATCCTGTAATCCTGCATGTACGTCTTATGACGCTTTCAGTTGCAAGCAGTAGAGACCTGACTCGAAGAAGAAGCTTTGAAGCAGTGTAATGATGTACGTAATAGGAAGTGCAAGTTCAGGTGGCCCCAGATGTGGCTGGTTGTTCTAGCAAGTTCAATAACATCCTCACAGTTCTAGGTTCTTTCTCTGTTTCTGTTGTGCTGCCTTGAGCATCAGCTCCCTCCTAGCATCATAGTGACCATCCATCCTGCTTTGCTGGGAAAACCCAGTTTATGCCTTTTGCCCTGACATAATTAGCAACAGCAACCCCTTTCATCCTCAGTAGTGTCCCTGTTTAGATGATCAATTATATGGTCACCTGCATCGTGTTCTTGCTGCCAGTTGCAACTATGGTTACATTGTCTTCACGTCCATTGGGAGAGGGTGGTACTCTCTCCTGGAATGGTAAGAACTTACCCATAAAGCCCCCAGCAGATCTCTCCTCTCATCTGTTTGGTCCAAGTTATAGCAGGAGGGATGCAATTAGCCTCAGATCAAACAGACCCCACCCTAAAGTTAGGATCAAATTTAAGCTACGTGATTTCATAGGAGAGGGATGGATACCTGAACAGCATTAGGTTTCTGTTAGGAAAGAGGAATGGAGAATGCAGAATGGAGCAGCCACAAGCAATGCCCTTTCTAATAAGCCTCCTTCTTGCTCTTAACAATTTACCCAAATCCTCTGAAATCAAATGTCCCCTGATTGAGACTACACAGAGCTACAACTGGACTGTGAGAGACTTCAGTGCCTGGCAGGGATGGTACCTCATTACTCCGGGTGTTGTAGCATGTAGCTTATTACTGTAAAGTAATAGCTGTTTGAGATACGCTTGTCGATTGCCTAACTGAAGGACCACTCACAAACCCTTTGATTCACTCTTTGCTAAAATTATCAAAGATTTCACATGGACTCTACTGTGGTCTTTGGATAAAATCAGAGCATAAGAAATTTCGTATGAAATCTCTGAATGAAGAATACTGAAGCCCCCATGCCGACCACATTAGAAGTCGCTGTTCTATCAAAATTGTCAAAGCCTTTCCCTTACCCTGTGGCTCTGTATATTCCTTAGGTTAAAATGTCATTGCAGCTGGACTGTCTCTCTCAATGCTCTTCATCCTCTTTCCCGGAGCCTGGGTTGGATTTCAATCCTCTGTGATTTAATTACCCCTTGCATTTTTTTTTACCAGTATTTGTCCCTTTTGCATTGTGACTATGTTTTCAAATGCCTGCCTCGTTCAATCACTTAATCATCCAGTAAATATTCTTGACCACAGAAAAATTTTTAAAGAGTTTCAATTTTAAATACATTATTCAACTTCAGTAAAATATAGGCCCCTTAAGAATTTCTTTTAAGCAGTGGACCCTTTCCCCCAGTCACATTCATACCTATGAGCGTTAACTGACATCAACAACTTCATGGCTTCCAGGAACTCTTACAGAAATCCTCAACAGTGTTCATGCAGATCAGATCAAATCACGTTGGCATGGCCCAGGGTGATGGGCTCAGTCAACAACTCAAGTCACATGTGTCTTCTGCGGTGCTCGTCAACACCCACTGCTTCGACCAACACCCAGAGCCCAGTAACTCCCTAATCTAGGTCTGCAGCTTAGATTTTGAACTCCAAAATCTAGGCAAATGCCTGTTGGGCTTCTCTATGTGGCTACCCAACAAGTACTTCCAACTCAAGATGTCCTAACCAGAGCTCCCTGGAGCGCACACTGACCGTGCTCCAGCCCCCTCCCTGGGATGCTACCATTTTAACGTGCTTCACAGACGTCCAGCTGCCAGTATCTTCTCCCTGTACCCGAGAAGGACTCGCTCCCTACGCTGGGTAGCAGGTCAAAAGTGCCAGGAACTCAGCACCCCCTGGGCCCTTAACCAGCTTCCTCACCTCTTGATGGGACAATTCTGAAGTGAGTGTTTTTCATCGTGTCCAAGAGTTTGCCTGTGGGATTAAGCTGCAGCTGCCCATGGTAGAAATTGGCCTTGATAACATCCCCGCTATTGGCTGCCGCCCCTCTCTCTCCCTTCTCTACTCCCCTACCAGCGTTTCCTTCACTTTCACATTCAGGATCCGCTTCTGGGGGACCCTACAGCATTCATCATCTCCAGCCCCAAATCTGCCTCTCTTCCTAAGGACCTCTGTCTCAGTGATCACACCCTCACCCACTCTGTCACCCAATTCAGAAAGTCAGGCGTGAGTTACTCCAACTCCTGTTTCCTCCGGCACTAAGCCCCGTTGATTCTGTATCCCGAGCATCGCTTGACTCAAGTTCCGATCCTTCATCTCTGCTGGCACTGCTTTGACTCAAACTCCGATCATTGCTACAGTCTCTGTCACCTGGTCTCCCTGCTGCCAGTCTCACCCCCCTCCATTCAGCCCTTTACACTCAACACCAGAGTGATCATTCCTCAACCCACATCTTTCCTGGTCACTCCCTTGCTTAAAGTCCTTCAATGGCTCCCCACTGACTACAAGAAAAAGCTCCTTTACAGGACAGACCAGGGACCTCAACTGACCCCTAGCTTCCTCCACCCCTCTTTGCTGCTGTTCCTCACAGCCCCTGCTCCAGCCTCACAGAGTATTTGCAGCCTCCAGAACGTGCTTTGCATCCGAGCTTTGGTGCCTGCTGTTCACTTGTAATGACTTTTTCTTACTTTGAAAAACTCCCATTCATCTCTCACTGCTCTGCTCTTGTCACCATCTCTATGCCATCTTTTCTGACTGCCCTGCTCCATGCCACTCCCACACAGTGATGGGCCCACTCCTTCGGGGTTCGCCTAGCCCGTTTTACAACTCCTCATGTACATATAGTGTCGCACTGTATTGTTAATAGCTTATTTACTGGCCTGTGAGCTCCTTGAGCTCAGCAACGTATGTTGACCATCTCTCTCACCACAGTCCTTAGCTCAGTGACTGGCATAGAGCAGATGCTTCATAGATGTCTATTGGACACGTGAATGAATCACTCGTCTGGCGAGTATGTGAAAACTAGATTATTAATAGATGCTGTATTAGAGAAGCAGGATATAGATCAAGAATCAGATCTGAAATGGGAACTTTCCTGAGTCCTTATTTAAAATCACCAAATATTTGAATTATAGATCTCAAAAATCACCCTGATCAACCCTGAAAGATTTTTTTGCTTCTTTCCTGCTGTTTGGGCATGTCCTTTCCTCCCTCCATTTTCTGTATGAATGCAGTTCTTCCATATTAATGTCCTATTTCTGTCCCCAAACATCTCCTCCCCGCAATCCAGACCCTCCTTTATGGACTCCTCTTTTCCCCTTCTCTCTGCAAGGGCAGCCACAGTGAAAATACAGAGGGGTGCCACTGCACATTTCTCTGGAAATGGGGGCCGTGATGCCTGTTTATTATGCATTAATCTGAATCAATATAGTCCTTCCTGAAAACACAAGCACCTCAAAGGGCAGCAAATATGAATCACAACTGCCAGTGAGGATCAAACATTAACCCAGGGCTGTGATGAGGCCAACAAAAGAAATAGGCTAGTAATTGCCTTCCAGGATATCAGTCCCTACCTTATACACACATACCCCCTCAACACACACAAAACCTTTATGGATCTTTCAGCCATGAACTTGCCCGATTATAATTGCCCGGCTGTGTCTTTAGTTGTATTCAGGCTCGGTCCTGGCAACCGAGACCTCACGCACCTGACCCAAAGACTCAGTTCTGAGATCTATAGAGGAAGTCTTTGGTTTCTGAAATGGTTGAAGACGAATTCACAGACAAATATTTCCACAGGTATCATTAATGACTTGGAGCTGACTTAAAACTCCCAGAGGCTGACTGAAACAAGTAGGAACTGGTACTTTTTGTTGATATTCATTTCTATCAGTTCTTAAGCTTGCATTGTGTGTCTTTCTGCCCTTAAGTCGATTGGGTACTCCTTAGTTGAACTCTTTTTTTTTTCAAAAGAGGAAATTCAGTATCAAGGAATGGTACCACCAGGGCTCACTTCTCCCTTAGGACCAGTAGGCACGGTGCCTGAGGCCCAAAATACTTTTCAGGGCCTCAGGGAAATGTTTTCATTTCTTTTAAAATCAGAAGAAAATGTGATCTTTGAGGTCGAAGAAGTTGTTTTAATATATAATATTAATTCATTCGTCTTCACACCAATGCAGTCGTAAAATGTAGTTTTTACTATTTTTTCTATGGAGGAAAGAGTCCACAAAGGCAAAGGGCCCACGAAAGGTATAACGTGGTCCTGGTTTCTACCACACTATGCTTGCAACACGACAGGGTTAGAGTAGAACCTTTCAAACACAAGTTCAGGTGCCCATACTAATCATGAACTTGCCAGACTGCTCTCTATGTACTGTACCCTCTGGCCACCCCAAATTCTACAAGAGGGAAGTCATAGCCACTACTCATGTGAGTGTTGAAACTCAAGGAGGTTTGAACACGCAAAGGACAGCTAGATTCAGACTGCTCTCAGCTCTGATTCAAGTAATTTCTTCTCTGCCCTTCTCTCTCAAATGTCTGCATCCTGTTTTGATTACCAGAAAAAAAATCTTTTCACCTTTCGGGATTAATTAAACCAGTGGAGTTGCTTCCTTTGCCCTCTTAAAACATTTATAGGATTTAGGTTTTTTACTTTGTTTTAAAATGATCAATACTGCTACTGACACCTATGATTTATTTACTGGTTAGCGACCACATAGTCATCATCTCTGTAACGCCAGTTCTTAGCCCAGTGTCTGGCAAACACTGGGTGCTTAATAAATGTTAACATTAACAGATGAATCACCTTAAAGGCAAGTATGCGGAAATGAGATTATGTCTGTAGGCTAATTTTGTCTTTAATAATCTCACCCCTTGTGAGAAGGATCTCCGACCTGTATCACAATTGGCATTTTAGGAGGTGGTCGCTGGGCCCTCACCACCTCTCCGGCCTCCATCCACCAGCCACTTCCTCCCTCCTGGGCTATGTTCTCTCTCCTCTGCATCCTGGGGTCTGAAATGGTCCCCAGCCCGCCGGGAGGCAGCAGGGTCCCCGCTCCGCCGGCTCTCCCCGGCGTCGGCCCCGCCCCCCGCGCCCCGGCACCCCTTCCACCCGCCACCCCGCGCCTCCGACAGCCACGCCCTCCCCGTGGGCGAGATCACCTGTCCCTCCTCCGCCGCCGCCTCCTCGGGTACCCTTTCGCCCCCCTCCTGCTCCCCCTCCTCCGCCACCTCCCCCAAGCCCTCCCCTTCCCCGCCTCCTCCCACCCCTCGGTGTATATAGTAAAGGCCGGGCGCCGCACGCAGACACACTCGTCTGGACACAGGCGCACACACGCTCACGCACGACCGGCAGCAGCGGCGGCGACAGCAGCTCGGTGACAGCGGCGACGGCAGCTCCCACCGCTGCGCACCCCCTTCAGGCGGCCGGCGGCGAGGCCAGACCGGAGAGTTCCCGCACCCGCGACCACCCCTTGGCTTCCTGGAGGCGGCGGCCGCGATTGCAAGGTAGCGGCCGCGACGCCCCCGTGCGGGCCGGGGTACCCCCCCCCGTGCCCTCCCCGCGCGGACCTGCCACCGGGACGCAGGGGGCGCGCCGGGCTGGGCGCGCCTGGCGGGGCCCGGCGCCCGGGGAGGGGCCTGCTCCCGGAGGCAGGACGGCGCCCGGAGGCCGGGGCCAGCGGGGAGGGCCGGGCGGGGGCGGGGACGCGAGCCGAGGCCGCCACCCGCGCGGCGTCCCCGGGCCCCGCTCCTGCTCCCGGCGCCGCGCACTGGCCGGCGGGGCTGGGGCCGGCCGGGGAGGCGGCGCCGGGCGGCGGGGCGGGGGCCCCGAAGTGGGTTTCGGGCCGCCACCGGCGCTGGCACCGGGCGCAGAGGGCGGCGCGCGGCGGACTCCGCGCCCGGGCATCGCACCCGGGCCGCCTTCGGCTCTGCCGCTCTGCCCTGGCCCGGAAAACCCGGCGCCTTCCAGGCCCTTCGAAAGATGGATTCTGTTGACGTATCTGGCGGCCCTGGCGAGCAGGGTGGAAAGTTGGGTTTTGCCAGATCTCACTGGGCTCGTCTTTGTGACGCTCGGCCAGCCCCGCATCCTTCCGGAGCTGGGTGAGTGTGCGTCGGCGCCCCGCGAGCCTTCGTGCCCCCCAATGCCCAGACCCGGGGTGGCCGCACCAGCTCGGGCTTTCTGCCATGTTAGGCACCGAGCAGCCTTCTCGCTGCATTTTTGCGTGCGTTTCAGCGGTGCCTTTTGCTGCGGAGGGAGTTCTTGCCTTCCTCCGCGTTGGCTTTTTCGGGGTTGGGGTTATGCTCTGTGTGTTTGCTTGTTTGCCGTTTAAAGCCCGACTATTGTTCAGGATAAGCTCCGCCTGGGTGGGGAAATGGCATCCCACCACAGTTGCCGGCGAGGGGGTAGAAATGTTGCCAAACAGCTGCTGCTTTGTTTTTCCCTGTCAGAAGTCCCTGGAGTGGGTTTGGGGCACGACGGATGGATGCAGAGAGGGATGGGGCACGGAAGAAGAAGGTGGCTGTGGAGGAGCGAATTGTCACCCACCCCAAGGCACGCAGTCAGCTTCCCTCTCTGCCTGCCAAACTTTTATGAATATTCCTTTTGTGATGGGGGAAGCTTAATGAATTCAGCCCAGTTTTCCAGGGAAAAGCAACCCGGCTTTAACAATGGTTTGAGAACTTAATCAATGAGAAAGGCAGGGGGAGGAGGAGGAGACGCTGACACCGTATCGGGGATGTGGCTGCTTCTTACAGAGTCAGGTAGGGGAGAGGTGGGCAGGGCAGGGCGCAGCGCCTGCGTGGCCGCGTTGCCGGAACTGTCAGCAGCTTTTACCTGTGCCCGCTGGAGCCACCCACCGTCGTTAGCCACCTCACGGTCTACCCAGAACTCGGCGACGGGGCTTGAGGGGCCGCTCGCGGCAGTGCGGGGGCGGCCCCCCTCATCTGGCGTTTTTAAGGATGTGTAAATATTTTGCTGAGGATAAGTGACATCAACAGAATGATATTCCGCAGAGCCCGGGTGTGCAGCGATGATAAATAGATACGGCCAAACAAAGTTTTGATAACCGCGGATTCTCAGGCTGGCTCTGTTTCATTTGGGTCTTTGTTTTTGTTGGTTTAGCATTATCTCTCATCCTCTAGTGCGAGCCCTTTATTTAGCTGATTCTTGGAAGCTGCTCTTTAGAACAGAGAGAAAAGCAGCCAGCAGGGAGAAAACAATTCTTAGCCTTGCGTGCATCGGGCAAGGTTTTGTGTGCTTTTCCCAAGGAATCTCCCACCGTTTTCTAGACGACTCTCTTCCTCCTTTTGCGTCATCAGAATCGTTTGTTGATTGACCAAGAGACTTTTGATAACTTTGAAAATGTGTTGTGATATGCCTTTGTTCCAGTAGAGGGGTGGCAGCATGGGAGGAGGGCAGTGGGGCGCCTAGTGAATGGGAGCTGCTCACCCGAGCAGCATCATGTCCCTACCCACTGTTTTGTCCTCGGTGTTTTCTTCTCAAAGGGGAACACAGGGAGCTGTGCTACTTTCTGAAGGCGGGGTGGCTGGAAGGCTATAAGCCCGGTAGCATCCCGATTTCTCTGCCCCTTGGAAGCCCAGAGAAGCCACCTACCCCCCACCCCACACACAATATCCTGTGAATGGGCGCTTCCGCCTCATTCTGACAGATGCCCACTAGAGACGTCGACAAGGTGGCCAGGCACCACGAGCCAAGTCAGACTGGATCTTGGGGTACTGGCTGCTTTGGCACCAGCCCATGGTACCATTCGGCCCGCCAGAGAGGTCCTTTATCATGCAAAGAAGCCCCAGACCTCCACAGGTGAGTTTTGGCCCAGGAAAATCTGCCCGTCTCAGGAACAAATGAGAAAACAGCTTTCCAGGTGATGCCAATTGCCAATATGAGAACTCGGTTGATGGGCATTCTGGTCAAGAACTGTAAAATAAATGAATAAATGTCTTGTAGCCAGAAAACAGAGCCACCAAGACAGGACCCCTGAAATGGAAAAAAATAAGAAAAGAAAGAAAGAAAAAGGCTGGAAGGTGTGTGACGAGGTGTTGCTGGAAGCGCTATAGCACCAGAAGACCAATATAGCCCTAGCTATAATGACCTGAAAACTAGATAGGACTGGTCTTCCCAGAACCATCTGACCCAGAGTGGAGGTATTCTGTGTGTGCAGACATCCACACACAGTGTGCTCTGAATGTACAGGAAGAAAATAGCAAGTGTCTATTCTCTGGCTCCTCCTGTAACCTTAGATTCAGGGAAGGAGGGTAGTGGAGGGAAATAAGTCAAGAAGGAAATTAACATTTGTTGTTGCCCTCTGTCTGCCAGACACTTTACATGTGGGAAACCATGATGTAACAGAGGCATTATTTTACAGATAAGGAATCTGAGGCTCAGAGAAATTTCCAGTTGAGTGTCTGATTCCAGACTTCGGTGGTTATGACTTAAAGGGGCAACATGTTCCTCTACCCTTCCCCCAAGTCTCTTATTTATTTCTCCTGGAGACCGGAGTCCTCAGCCCCTACCAAATATAGTACCTAACTGGGGGAGGGGGGCACCAGTGAGGCAGCCCAGCCACCCAGGGTACATGCTTATGTGCCAAGTAGATAGACCCCAAATAGCCCTTAACTATTTCAGATGCAAAGACTGTGCCTTTTCGTCTTGGAATTCCCAACACCCAACCGTTGCTTAATGAATGAGCGTTGAGTGACTAAATGATGGAACTGATGGAGTGAATGGTGGTGGGAGGGAGCTGTAAGTTATTATCAAGGGAGACCAGCAGGGAGAAATCCAGAGATTTGTGTTTGGTTGGGGTCTCGGAGCGCCTGGTGTCATGCTGCAGTTCTAGCCCTGGGTAGTTCCAAGCCGACGAGCCCATGTGAGATGAGCGTTAGCGTTCCCACCTTATACACGAGGAAACTGAGGATGAGACAGATTAAGTAATTAGCCCGAGGTCTATGGTGGGCCCAGAGGGTAGGTAAGGTATTTCTGACTCTTAACCGTCTCAAATAAATAAACTCTAAATAAAGATAAGGTGGGTTCTTGCTCCGCAACTGCACCATCAAAGCAAGTCTTTTAGCCCCCTTCCAACCAGATGGTGGCCTTTAACCCCCTAGAAATTCTGGGGCCACTGGGAGAGCCAGGATTTGAATCCACATATGAGGTGTTTCTGACTCTGCTGCCTCCATGATCAGAATGTGAGGGGGACCTCAGAGAATGAGGCTCTTGAGGAAGGGGAAAGATGGCTAATTGCGCTCTCCCGTGCACAAAAGCCTGCGTGGGACCCTGAATTAAGCTTGATTTGGGGATCAGGGTGACATCCTTGCTGCAGAGTTGGCAGCGCTTGTCTCTGGAGAATGCCTCTGATTGCCGCTTCTCCCTCCCACCTGACCGTCTGCCCGGATGCCCATCATCTCATTTTTACCAGACTCAAGGCGTCTCCTTTGTGGCTCGCGATTTCTGATGAGCCTTTCAAGGCTGCCGCTCTGCTGTGTTCTGACGGCAGCTGCTGAGGAGGTGATTTGGGCGGCCACGTTAGTACTTCTGGATTTCGCACATGACCCTCCTTCTCTCTCCAGCCAAGAACACTCATAGGAACACACATGCACGCGCAGACGCAGGCGCACGTAATTGGATCATGTTTCTGTATCTGCTTCACCAAATTAGATTGCAAACCCAGAATTGTTATTGAAAGAACATACGTGACTTTGGTGATCTTCTGTCCCAGCCCCTGCCTTAAAGAGATCCGAAGAGCTAAGATACAGGCTGCTCAAGCAGCAGATGCCTTAAGTAATGATTGTACTCGCCGGCCTTGGGCAGCCCGCAGCCCCGCACCATGTCGGCATGGGCCCTGGGCCTTTCGTAAGAGCCCATTTTAATCTCCGCTTAGAGGTAGGGCTGGGCTCCTAGAACATCCCAATCCTTGCAGTTCCCATTTCTGCTGTAATTCTTATCGCCCATCCTGCTCTCACACGTCACTGTTCTTTCCACAGCTTTTTTGGTCTTTCAGCCCAGCACTGTCTAATAGAACTTTCTATGATGACGGAAATATACTATACCTGCACCATCCCGTATAGTGGCCACTAGTCTCATGTGGCTTTTCAGCAGGTGGAAAGGTGGCTAGTCCAAAGCAGGGTATGCTATGACGATAACATACGCACAGGATTTCCAAGACTTAGTACAAAGAAGGAATGCAAAATAGCTCATTAATAATTTGTATATTGATGACATGTTAAAATGATAATATTTTGAATATATTTGTTAAATAAGCTAGCGTTAAAATTAATGTCACCTGTTCCTTTTAATCTTTTTAACGGGCCCACTAGAAACTTTAAAATTGCATACGTATTTCTATTAGGCAGCTCTGCTCTACCAGCCTGTGCCTTCAGCCTCATAGCACCTCCAGAAGTTTTGGGGGGCATAAACGCCCTCCATCCCCGTGGCAGGTGGGAGGCATGGGACTGACTCAAGAGCCACAACAGTCTGGCATCAGGCGACTTTGATTATCAGTAGCTAAGGTGCCATTTTGCGTGTTTGCTCAGTCACCTTCCGTGAGGAACGTGGGCTCCTGAAACTGAATGGAGATGAGAGAGCAAGACAGGGGTGGGGTGGGCAGGGCTGGCCGTCCTTTCCTCCAGCCCAGGCCAGTGTCCTTGCCCCCTGGAGAGCTGTCTCCCTCCTGAGCGACTGATTTCCTTGACACCTGCTCTAATAATATCCTTCCCGGGGATGTGTGTTTGGAGAACAGTGTCCCCAGTAGGCAGCCTTGTGCTGAGCGTGGGTTATTTGGGTCTGGGGCCAGTCTTAAAGAAGAGAAAGGAAAAGAGGGGGACGCACATAGTCATTTCCTGACAGCTTGATGAAAACAAGAGCAAGGGAATAAATGCAGTTTCTGCGAGAGAGACAGGATGAACGCCAGGAAGGCCAGTTTTACACACATGTGGTACCACCGATGAGGAGCCCTGAGCAAGGGGCAGCTCAGGAGGGCGGGGGAAGGCTCACAGCAGGCACTGCGGTCTTCCTGGGCCCTACCCTGGGCCCTGGGCATGGCCCGAGGAAACAGAAAGAGCTGGAATAATGAACTTGGGGCTTCGGTGATTTATAGGTCAGGCGCCTGTGGCTCTGGCTCCTGAGGGGGCTGCCCCCACAGGGGACCCTTGGCTGACCTCCTGGAGCTCCTCGGAAGGAGCTGGTTTTGTTTCCCATGGCAGAAGCAGACTGTTTACTGGAGCACAGGAAGAATCCGACATTCTGGCGAAAAATAATTCATTAACAGCCAGGGTATTACCAGTTCCCTGGAAAAGCTCCTCCAGCTGCACTGTAGCAACTGTTCTTTCTCAGCAGCGGAATTGGGCCTCACTGGCAGCCAAGGCTGGGTATGCTTTGGCGTTTTTGTCATTGCTGTTATTTTTGCCTTTGTGTGTTTGCCTACTTTGGCCTTATAATTCACGGAAAGGAACGGTGGCCTGGAAGGGTCGAAATGCTATAGCTGTCAGCCATTCTTCCCTCCACGGTTTTAGCCTGGAAGCTCTAGGCCAACTCTAGGAACACGCTTTTTTTCCTGCCCGAAGCCCATCCTCATGCTGGGGACACCACACAGCCACACAGAATGTTCTAGAACTAAAGGAATTTTAGAGAATCTCAGCACCTGCTCTTAAGACTTTATGGAAACAATTGACTGAAGGACTCCCACACCCACCTCACACACACACACACACACGCGCGCGCACACACACACACGCGCACACGCGCACACACACACACACACACACACACACAGTGGGGCCACAAAGTGTGTGATTCATCATCCCAGTTTTGAGGGTATTTGGAAAGCCGTGCAGGCATAACCAACAGAATGGGCTGCATGTTTTGTTCACTAAAGAATGATTGAATCTATAGTAAATAAAATAGAATGATTCAGAAAGCTTTTTATGCTCTGGAAAAATCTGCTTAAAAAAAGGGGGGCTTTGTCTGCTTGTTTGCTTTTTAATGCCTCATGCTCAGAAATGTGTACCCAGCTAGCAAGAAATGGGAAAGAATGGCATTTCCTTGGTTTAGTTCTTTAAAACACTAATTGCAGGTTAAGTAAGATGCAGTGTATTGATTTTGGTTTTGTATGGAATGTAACTAGATAATCATTTTATTTTATGAGATATTAATTTCCATCCATTTAGACTGATGAAATATGCATTTAAAATGCACCCTGCCTAGCTCCACCATCATCACAGTATTTCTTTAATGTTCCCAGATTCAGATTGAGAACCTGTTTCATTTATTTGGAAAGGAGTAAATATGTCCTTAGTAAACATATATGTAAGCCAACCTTAGATTTCAAGGAAAATGGGATTTTCCTCCTTTGATGACTGCCAAAGATACAAATATCGAAGGCCAAGCGTATTTGCCTTTATCTAGAGCATGGTTTCTCCACCTTGGCCCTGTTGACATTTTAGGCCAGGTCACTCTGCTGCGGGGCTGCCGTGTGCCCTGTAGGCTGTTTAGCAGTATCCCTGGCCTCCACCCACCAGATGCCAGAAGTGTTGCCCCCCTCCCCACCCCAGTTGTGGCAGCCAAAAATGTCTCCAGATCTTACCAGATGTCCCCTCTGGGGCAAAATGGACCCTGGTTGAGAACCACTGGTCTAGACCAAGATTTAATAGGTAATTTGTGGCTTTTGGAAATTTTCAGTTTGAAATAATAAAAGACACAATTTCCCCCTCTGAATTACATGTACAATTCATGGGGGTGATTAATTAACAGTTGGAAGTGGGTCATGTGCCTGATTTAATTTTAAAGAGGGTGGAAGGGTCTATGAGATTGTATAAGAGATTATACAGAGATTTTTTTTTTTTTTTGCGGTACGTGGGCCTCTCACTGCTGTGGCCTCTCCCGTTGCAGAGCACAGGCTCCGGATGCGCAGGCTCAGTGGCCACGGCTCACGGGCCCAGCCGCTCCGCGGCATGTGGGATCTTCCCGGACCGGGGCATGAACCCGCGTCCCCTGCATCGGCAGGCGGACTCTCAACCACTGCGTCACCGGGGAAGCCCCAGAGATTTCTTTTTAAGTCAGGTGATCAAATAAGTCATAGGTAATTGGGGGGCACATTGTAACAACTAACAGCTTCTCTGTTTCTTCATGAAGAGAACAGGTTTATTTCTCCCCAATTTCTTTTTCATATGCACCTGATTCCAGGCATGCCTTCAAAGCCACCAGGCATCTTCCTCTACCCCACCCCCTCCCCCCACTGTCATTTCTCCTGTAGCATCTTAAGCCTGAGCCAATTAATTTAGCCCTTTAGTGTACTTGGGAGAGCTCTGCTCATAACACTGTAATAGACTCATTTCAGATTGTAGCAGCGCTTTACCCACCACTCATTTGTGTGTTTTCCAGCACTGTTGAGAGAGAAAGTCAATGGTGAGGAGATGGAGAATTTTTCAAAATTATTGGACGTTCAAATTCAGGTGGGCCTCACCACCCCTTCCGGTTTTCCCCCCTCTTACACACATTTATTTCCCTGCAGCAGTTCTGCTTGGGAAAGAGAACGGCAGCAGGGCTCCTTCAGCCAGCTCGGTCCTGGTAATGCCTGCAGTCAACAGTAACAGATGGAATGCTGCCGCTGGATGAGCCCTCGGCCATCTTCTTACTGGTGGTCCCTGGAAAGGCTAGAAGGGGGGTGGTCACGCCTTCACGGGGAAGGTGTCATGGGGTTGAACCATTCCCTGCCCATCCGTGGAAATGGGATGGGCGTTTGGGGGACAGAGAGAGAACAGAGAGGTGGATTGCTCGTTCCACAGGACAGTGTCCCAGGACCAAGGCTGCCCTGACAGTCGTTGGAGGGGGATGGGTGTTGGCGGGTGCTCAAGGGTATGGCCAGGTGCTCAGTGCAGACATCACTGGGGGCCACTTCATTTTGCAGCCATCCAAGGCAGGCCGACCTTTTCTAAAGAGTGTCCGAAGGAGTTCCAAGTGTCGATTGTAGAGGGATTCCTTTGCAGGCGTAGCCAGTGAGGAAAGATGGAAAGGTGTGCATGGAGGGGTTGGCCAAGCCAGCAGTTAGACCCTCAGTGGTGAGTTCTAGCCTCCCTCGAAGAGTAGTTTGACTCTTCCTTGTCAGCGTGAAGGAAGAGGCAATGCGCTGGCAGACATCCACCGAGTGCTGGGTCCAGGCAGATAAATAATTGATATGCAGCACGTGACTCTTGGTCATTCTGAATTGCCCAGCCCTTGCAGGGTAGGATTTGGGTGATGGCTGCAACAGTGGGAGAGGAAGCAGGATCATAAATCTGGGCTTTGGAGGCCAGTTTTGTGGTGCAGAGCCCACTGGGGCCACCACTGTGTGCTGCAGAAGCCAACAGACAGGTCCGAGTGGTATGTTGTTCCTCAAAATAATGGCAATGGAAATGGCTGTGAAAAACATTTAGACCCTTGTCATAAAAATGCAAACAGTCTTCCTGCTATAGGGAAAAGCTAAATAAACTCTATTGCAGCTGTATTAAGTAGAAACAGATTTGAAAATCGGGTGTTTTTTTTTTTTCCTGAGACACTTATTTATAGCAGGTTGGGCAAAGGCTGCCACTATCTTTCGCGACTCCGGAAGAGTGTTTTCCAGATGGTCCTTGCTGTTTTTCTCTTTATTAAGCTTAGCTGAACACAGCCTCTCTTGGAAAGGTTCAGAGAAACTGGTGTTATTTTTTTCAGATTACAGTGGCCGTTGATTGGCCAACAAATCAATGGATGGGAATGGATTGAGCCTGTGCCGATGAATTTCCTTTTGCATTTAAAAATAAGAAAAATGTCAAGGAAAGCTCAAAATAGAGGCGCTATTTCCACTGTGTACATTGAAGCTTTGAAAACCATTCAGGACTGCATTTTCTATTAATTTGCATTTGCATTTTTTCTCAAATAATGCCCTCCTCTTTGCTAAAACTCTGCAGTGTTACCGTTTCCTTTCCAACATCTAAACAATGTCCAGATACATTTCAGATTGAGCAATTAGCTCTGGCTGCAATTTCCTTTTGTGAAAAAAAGAAATCACTAACCCGCTAGACTAAATATGAAATTATTGAATGTGAAAATATCAATATTTGTTCTAGGATCCTTTGTGGCTTACTTGCATTTTAAGAAGGCTAGAAGAGGCTGATTCTGCCTGGCCTTTCCATGTCAGACACACCTGCGCCAGAAACCTTAAGCCTTGTTTCTGCTCTTAGGAGCTGGGCAGTTGGGTTTGGGGTCATCAAGCCTGATTCTTACAGCCCAAACTGCACAGGGAACCGTTTTGGAAAGTCACATAAACCCGTGATCCCTACAGACCGGGCTTGAGGACTACCACGCCATGTGGGACAAAATTTCTACCCATGCACAGTTAAATGGAAGAAGAGTGAAAATGTACTCAGTCTCTTTTTTAAAGCTAAACCTTTTCCATTTTACAGAGCTTCCCTTTATTCTAAAATGGCCTTTCCCACTTTTCTTAGTGTTAAAGTCTCTTTTATGAATGATGACATTTGTAGTTTAACATCTTTTTTTGACAAAGTCGGAAGTTGTCCAACTCATGTTGGAGCCTCCTTTTTTTTTAATGTTACTCATCCAGAACATTAGAAAGTCTGGGATTCACCCAGGAGGCCTGAGTAGATCAGGAAAGGGAGGCTTTGTTATGATTTCTAAGCCAGAGAACCCAACCTGAGCAAGGGTCCTGCTGCCAGTCCCTTACCTGACTCTTCTGACCCATTACCCACAGAGCTGGCTTTGTCCAGAGTCCATGTGAAGAATGGAAATGCTTCTCCAGAGGAGTTGTTTTTCATTTTTTTTTTTTTTTTGGCCACACTGCGCCGCTTGCAGGATTTTAGTTCCATGACCAGGGATCGAACCCGGGCTCCCTGCAGTGGAAGCGCAAAGTCCTAACCACTGGACTGCCAGGGAAGTCCCTCCAAAGGAGTTTGAAGGGGAAAACTGGCCTCTTGGACATGATGTCTGAGCATGCAGCCTCAATGCCGGGAGCCTGGACCCTTTATCCCTGGCTCCCCATGTCAACTCTGCTGCCAGTTCACATAGGCTCGACCCACCGTCCTCCTCTCCTCAGCCCTGCCCACCGCTGTCGGGAGCACAGGCCTCAGCATGGCTCACCTGGCAGGATCCTCAGTCTCCTTACTACTCTGCCCCACTCCTGTCTTGCTCCCCCAGCTGCTCTTCCTCTCGCTAAAGCAACCCTCTAACTTCGTCACTCTAGCTCAAGAACATTCAGTGACTCCCTATTTCCTAATTAGAATAAAACCCCATATGAAGTGCTATTCCCATTTTCCCAGCCCATTCTCTCCCTCATGACTGCTCTTCAGCACAGAGGATGTTTCCGGGTTGTACAGTTGCTCTTCGCTGTGTGTGTGTGTGTGTGTGTGTGTGTGTGTGTGTGTGTATGTTTTATTGAAGGATAGTTGATTTACAATGTTGTGTTAGTTTCAGGTGTACAGCAAAGTGATTCAGTTGTATATATATATTCTTTTTCAGATTCTTTTCCATTATAGATAATTACAAGATATTGAATATAGTTCCCTGTGCTATACGGTACGGCCTTGTTGTTTATCTGTTTTATATACAGTAGTATGTATCTGTTCATCCCAAACTCCTAATTTATCCCTCCTCCCCCTTTCCGCTTTGGTAATCATAAGTTTGTTTCCTATGTCTGGGAGTCTATTTCTGTTTTGCAAATAAGCTCCTTGTATCATTTTTTTAGATTCTACATATAAGTGATACCTTATGATACCTGTTTTTCTCTGACTTACTTCACTTAGTGTGATAATCTCTGGGTCCATCCATGTTGCTGCAAATGGCATTATTTCATTCTTTTTTTTGGCTGAGTAGTATTCCATTTTATATATATATATATATGTGTGTGTGTGTGTGTGTGCGCGCGTGCATGCATGTGTGTGTGTGTGTATGCATGACACATCTTTATCCGTTCATCTGTCGATGGACATTTAGGCTGTTTTCATGTCCTGGCTATTGGCAGTAGTGCTGCTGTGAACACAGGGGTGCATGTATGTTTTCAAATTATAGTTTTGTCTGAGTATGTGCCCAGGAATGGGATTACTGAGTCATATGGTAATTCTCTTTTTAGTTTTTTGAGGAACCTCCATACTGTTCTCCATAGTGGCTGTATCAATTTACATTCCCACCAACAGTGTAGGAGGGTTCCCTTTTCTCCACACCCTCTCCAGCTTTTATTATTTGTAGACTTTTTGATGATATCTCGGCTGTGTTTTGTTTGCTTTCTTTATGGGGGGAGGTTTGCAAGAAGGTTACAAGATCTCTCGGGCATCTTTCTAGATGAAGAACACTGAAGCCTTGAGTCTAATGTAATGGCCCCTTTCCATGGATTGTGACATTAGTGGTTTAAAAGGAAAAAGGAAAAATCTCCACACAAAATGAGGCTCTCCGACTTCAAGAATTGTAGCCTTCCTACAAGTCTTCTTCAGTGCTGCTTCTGGATTAGAATGCCCCATTTTTTGACCTGCCAGCAGATGGGTATTGCTTCAGGATGGCACTGCTGGCTTGTCCTGCTGAAAACAGAGCCACTCCCACAAGCTTCGAAATTTGCAGTCAAAACGTAGTGAAAGGAGTCCATCTTAGCCAATGCAGATTGTCCATTCTATTAGAAAATGTCTCTGATGGTTGCTTATAAAATCATAGTAGCAAGAGTATTACCTATTATTTATCAAGTTCCTTCTATAGCCTGGACAGTTGTACCAGGCGATTTACATTTATTATTTTAGTTCCAGCTCCATAGCGGCCATATGAGGTAGGTGGATGTTATGAGCTTTATTTCATAAAGGAGGAATCGGGGGCTCAGAGACGGTTAGTAACTTACACAAGGTCACACAGCTCAAAGGAGGTGGAACTGGGATTCTCTACAGTGTGGTTCAATAGAACTTTCTGCGATGATGGACATGTCCTACGCTGTCCGATATGGTAGCCACTAGCCGTAAGTCGCTATTGAGCGCTAGAAATGTGACTGGTGTGGCTGAGGCCTGACTTTTTAATCTTTTTCTTAACCATTTTTAACTGTACAGTTCAGTGGTGTTAACTACATCCATACTGTTGTGCAGCAATAACTACCATCCATCTCCAGAACCCTGAGTCTCTGTCCTCATTAAACACTAACTCGCTATTCACCCTCCTCCCAACAACCCCTGGCAACCATCCTTCTATTTTCTTTTTTCTTTCTTTCTTTTTCAGTCTCCCCTTTTCCCTCACATCCCAGCCTCTGGTAACCACCATTCTACTCTATGTTACTATAAATGTGGTTTTGTGGTTTTTTTCAAAATATTCTACATTTAAGTGAGATCATGCAATATTTGTCTTTCTGTTTTAAATGTAAATTACCACTTGTGGCTAGTGGCTACCATACTGGACAGCGCAGCTCTAGAGCGTGCTTGCTTCCCTGTGCCATTCTGCCCCTCTGCTCTCGCTTACGTGCACCTCTCCTGTAACACCCAGCCGCTTTGCGCCTCTCTTCCTCCCTCCCAGCCCGGCACAGCTCCTCCCTTTCTTGGAGGCCCGTAGACCAGTGGTTCTCAAGCTTTAGCGTGCATTAGAATCATCTGGAGGGCTTGTTAAAACACAGATTCCTAGGACCTGCTCCCCGTGCAGGCCTGGAGTGGGGCCCAAGAATTTGCATTTCTGACAAGTTCCCAGGTGCTCCGGGGCTGCTGGTGCTAGGATCTTTGGATGAACATTATCTATCGGGGCTTAAGGACTAATTCCTGCTTCTTAAAGTGGTGTGGCCTGGGGCTTAGCTGTTACCTCCCGGTCCCGCAAGGAGCAGTGGTTGCTGGCTCACATCAGCTGGGAGAATCCGCCTTCCTGCTCCTGTCCTGAGGACCTGGCCCTCTGTCAGTCCCAACTTTACTTGTACCACTGTTAGCTTGGGTCACTCCCTTGTCAGCTGTTCTGGAGTGCCTTCATTTTAACTAGGGGCTCCTTGGGAGGGGCTGGAAAGCCTGGCAGGGGGAAGGAAGAAGTATAATCTCTAGGAATTGCCTAACCACGTAGGGCAGGCCTGGTCGGAGAGGCCCATTTACTGGCCGAGCTGCTGTTCTCTGCAATTAAACGGTGGCAGAAAACTTAAACAGGAAAGAAAAAAAAAAAAGTGAAGCAGGTAAGGCAGACAGGTGACAAAGCTGAGTCCCCCATCCTTGTATCTTCACCCTAATTAAGGTCTTTGTCCATTTTGGAGGGCAAAGGACAAATGCCCTGGGGCAGGATTGGAGGTGAAGTGGTGGGAATGGCCAGGGGGCCAAGAGAGGTCCCTGGAAAGCGTGCTGTCGTGTTGGCCACCTTGATTCTTTTTTTTTTAAATATAAATTTATTTATTTATTTATTTTTGGCTGCATTGGGTCTTCACTGATGCACGCGGGCTTTCTCTAGTTGCCGAGAGCTGGGGCTGCTCTTCGTTGTGGTGCACAGGCTCCTTCTCACTGCGGTGGCTTCTCTTGTTGTGGAGCGCGGGCTCAGTAGTTGTGTCTCGTGGGCTCTAGAGCGCAGGCTCGGTAGCTGTGTCTCGCGGGCTCTAGAGCGCAGGCTCAGTAGTTGTGGCGCACGGGCTTAGTTGCTCCGCAGCATGTGGGATCTTCCCGGCCCAGGGCTCGAACCCGTGTCCTATGCATTGGCAGGCGAATTCTTAACCACTGTGCCACCGGGGAAGCCCTGGCCACCTTAATTCTTGATCTAGCTTTCATCGGTGCTGAGAATGTTGTTCTTGTTAAAAATAAATACACATGTAAAGAAGTAGCTGCTAGGCTGTTCTTCTTATGAATATTTGTAGAATAAAAAAATCATTTTTTTTCTAAGTGTACACATATCCATATTTTCTCCCACAGAACCTGAGCTTTTTTTCTTTTCTTTCTCTGTTTCCCCCTCTTTGTTTTGTTTTGTGTTTTGAGAGCAGGAATCATGTGTCTTTTTTTTTTTTTTTTTTTTTTTTTGTGGCTTGGTCTCAAACCAGCATTCATTCTCTTGAGCCAGGCAGCACTTCCTAAAGTTCATTTTAATCACCATCTAGGACAACCCAACCCTCCGTGGCTCCTGGCAGTATGCTCCGTAGTACTTAGATGCTGATAATATGTTTAATTAAAAAAAATTACAGCTAGGCAACTTTCCCCGTTTGTCCGTTTCCGAAAGCAAGTCTTCAAAGGCATGAACTCAAAGCCTCATTTCTCTTATTTACAGGGGTCTGTTCCCGTTAATCGGTGGTGAAATGTCAAATTCTTGTGCTTTCAGTACTTCCCTCTTGTTTTTAATCACCACCACTCATCCCACCTTCCTCTATTCAACTGGACCCACTCTCACCTCCATCTCGGACGCTTGGAACACAAAGCTCTTAATCCCCCGACTGTACGGAAAGCTTCTTCCCTTCCTTCAGATCTGTTGCTTTCCCCCCTCTCTGGGATGGCCAGTGCCAAGTGCTCCATTCCTTTTTCCACTTCTGTGGGTGCGGTGGAGATTCCAAGTTCTCCAAACCCATGATGGAGCTGACAGGACAGCATCTGGACAGGAATTTAATTTACATGCTCTCACTTAAACTGCACAGTAATATTTAGAAACAGCTGTTTTCATTTGCAGATGAGGAAACTGAGGCGGCAGAAGGGCAGGTTACGGACGACGAGCAGAAAAGGTGGGCGGGGTCCGGATCATAATGGGTCTTGTAAGCCTTGGTAAAGAACTTGGACTTTATCCTAAGCAGTTTCACAGAAGCCAGTGACATTATTTACTTTACATGTTTTGTTTTTCTCCCTAGTGGAGAATGAACTGGGGCGGGAGGGAAGGTAGACCAAAAAGGCTCCTTTGCAGAAATCCAGGGAGACCAATGGCCTTGACCTTGAGCTGAAGCGGCATGGTGGCTGTGAATGGGGAAGCAAGTGGCGGGATTCCAGAAGCATCTAGGAGGCTGACTCTGTGAGACTTGGCAATGGCTGGTAGAGTAAATTGTGACAACAGCCTGGTTTCTCTCGTTTAGGCCCCTTGATGGGCCAGGAGCGGGGGGAGTTTGGGTACCTGGCTCCCACCCTCCCTTTGTAGCCAGGGATGGGGCGGCCCAGATATAGGCGAGTGGTCAGAAAACCTTGGCCCTGGCCCACGTAATCATATGAGCACCCAGTTCTGAAGGGAATATGATGAAAAGAGTGAATGAACCAGAAAATGGGGGAAGAAAGGAGACCTGACAGACACAGTCAACAGCAAGGAGCACCTTCAGTCAGCAGCTTTAAATACACTTTCCAAGTTCATATGCTTTAAATAGGTCAGAATTTGTAAGCACTGGGGGACATGGGTAATCCTGCTGGTTCAGGCTTTGACTGGGCCCAGCTGGTAGAGAGGAGTTTGGCTGGTGGCCTGCCACCAAGGTGACCAACTGTTCTGGTTGGCCTGGGATTGAGGGGGTTCCTGGGACATGGGACTTTCAGCTTTAAAACCCGGCAGTCCTGGGCAAACTGGGACAAGTTGGTCACCCCACCTGCCGGGGGAGGAGTTGCAGTCTGGACAGCCAGGCTGATCAGGGCCAAAGCAGTGGAGACTCAGTTCAGCCTGGGGACTCGGTATGGGGATGCCACCACAGAGCAGAAAGGGAGCTTGGGAATGGAAAAGGCAAGAACATATCCCGAGCCCTTTCAGATAGCTTCTCTGGGTCTGCATGAAAACGCTTCTCTTAAAATAGGAGGCTGAGCGCTCCATTCTGCTTTCCTGGAAACTAGCCTGTGCCTCGTGCTCCTTAAAATCCTGCCCATGTGGGGATTCAGCCGGGCATTTCCAGTGAACGTTAGGTGAGTGAACAAATTCTCTGGTCCTGCTGGCATCCTGGACTTGCAAGTCCTTAACCAGACGTGGGAAGAGTTAAACTGGGTCCTGGGTGAGCAGAACACTTTCTTTACATAATGTGTTCCTATGTCCAATATAGTTAGAAAGGCCTTTTTATGTTTTTAAAAGCAGCAAAATGCAGAATCATTTGTAGCAGTAGAACATTCAGATCTTCATTTGCAAAGCGACCATAGCCCTCCATTATTCATAACCCTTTTGAAACCAAATGACAATTTTTTTGTCCTCAAAACTTCCCTTCCCCACCCCCATCCCAACTATTTCTCTTCCAAAATAAACCTCAGTAAATAAGCCGACTGAGTGTCCCAAATGGTAGGACAGAGGAGCGCTTGGAATAGGAAACTAACGAAACAGCTCTTTCCTTTGAAGGCCTGGCCTGACACAAGCCTTCCACTCCATTCAGAAATGCAGAGAGAAATGGAGGGTGAGGTGACACTCATCTGCGGACACCAGTGATACCAGGGAAAGGTATCAGAGTCCATTCTTGTGGTGGACAGCAGCAGCAGGAATAAGGAGAAATTCCGTGCGGGGAAATAAAAGAGAAAGAGAAAAATAGAGGAAGATGTGAAAAAAGTAAGGATGAGATTCCTCAGGCCACAAGGCTCAGGTAGCATAGGAGCGAGAAAGGACGCAAATGGGACGTGGGTCTGTGGAAGGAGCCTCCAACAATAGCCTGTCTTAAAATGAGTCGGAGAGTGAAAATGAGCTTTGTCGTTTCCCTGTGCCCTTCTGGATCACTTTCTGAGGAGTGGATATTAGTTGTAGCAAAATTGCCTACAGTATATTCTTTCCCAAGCATAAAGGACTTGGTGGGTAAAAGCTGAAATGATAGTATCAGCATTTTAAAAAGGTTTTCTATTTCACATACACTTTAAATAGGTCAGAATTTTTAAGCAGTGAGGGGATAGGGTTTATTCTTTTATTAGCAAAGTTTGACTTCTAAAGCCACTTAGGTGGATGGGAGAAGTCCTAAAAGTTATCCATCACAGATTTTTATTTTCAGATTTTCATCTGAACTCCTAACATACATACAGGAAAGTGCATGTATTATTAAGAGCAGTGCTTGAAGACTTTTCACAAACAGCACACTCACATCACCAGCATCCTGGTGGAGACAGGGGACCACACCAGCTCCCCAAAGCCCCCTGTGCCATCTTCGTTACCGCTCACCAACAGTAACCACCATCTTCCCACAGCACAGATGAGTTTTGTCTCACACAAGACTTTTTCAAGCAGAGCTTTGTGTATGAGTACCAAAAAAAAACCAAAACAAAAAAAAAACCCAAAACTCCCCGTAATTATTTTAGGGAGGAGGGCAGAAATTCTGTAACAGTTTCCTTTCTCTAGCTGCTCTGAGTTAGGCCTGTTAAACAGGAAGTTTCTGAGCTGGGGCCCTGATAGCGCAGGGCTTGGGGCAGACTGGTCTCTGCTGCCCAGAACGATGACCAGGCTGCAAGCCAGTTGCCTGCCCTTGGCACCACCTCTGCCAGAGGCAGCCACCGAGCTTGCCTTATCTGCCTCCTTAAAGCCTCTGTCAGATCTTGCCGTGACACGTGTCTGGAGGCACTGGGGACAGCACAGCAAAATGGCCGAAAGTTCCCCGAACGTGTTGGCCTTCTGGAAAGGAAGGCCAGGCACCACTGAAACAGCTTACCCAACAGGCTCATTTTTCTCCGACTTCCAAATGAGAGTGTGATTGATTAATTTCGCTTCCTGGTAGGTTTCGATGTGCTTTCTGCCTCCTTTTCTTGTTGCTGCAGGAAGCAAACAGGATGAATGCAGGAATAAAGCTATGGAACATACATCGTAATGTTTCTGGAGCGGCATCAGAAAAGGACTTATTTGTTCTCCTGGGTTGTGTAGTGCCGAGTGATTGAATGCTCGCCAAGCTGTCAGTTTTATGAAACAAATTCCCTAACCCCCTTGGCCCAGAGCTTTGCTCAGCCTGAGATGGAAAAGAAATAACTTTTAATAGAAAACTCATTGCTAAAATCTAAGATAAGATTTCAGAGTTACTTCTCTCCTAAGAATAAAATGAAATATTGAAGAAAGCATTTGATGGGGGACTCTTAGGGAACGTTATTTCTCAGTTCTTGGTTAACAAACTATGTTAATAAAAATATTTAGACCTTCGTGATGCATAATGCATATTTATTCCTAGTGAGCTGGCCTGTTTGTATACACAGATGTTTCCTGTGGTCCTTCTATCATTGCTTCTACTTTTTCTGAAACAATATTTCTAGCAGGAAACAGAATCTTATGTTAAGATCCTAAGTCCCTCACAGACCCTGTTAGTTCGAGCGAGGATATTTCCATTTCCGTATTTGATATTGGTGGGGGAGGGGCGGTAGGAATCTTCTTTTATTCAAAAAACATGGAAGATAATGCATCGAATCTACCGTATTGAGACATTATTAGACAATTATTCCTTGGCTTCTAAATTAGACCTGGCCGATTTATCCGGGCACATTCATTGCTGAAGGGCTGGATGGCTTTTCGGTCTCCGTTCTCACTGTCAGAGGCACCGTGAGTAATGCCTACCCTTTCATACAAACCTTAGGTGTGTTTGACTGGGTTTTGCAGATTTTCCAAGGCATTGTTCTCACAGAGCTGCAGTTTCCTTTCCAGCACCACGAATACTGTGGCAACACAGCTCACCAGCCCAGTTGCTCTGCCAGTCTACGCAGCACTTGGAAATCAATTAAAAATAAAATCCATAGGCCAGCGTGCTGAGGAAGAAAATGAGACTTTACACATCAGCACTTCTCAAAAAAAAAAAAAAAAAAGATGAACCTGTCTTAATAGAAAAATGGCACAATGCCCTAATGAAAAATTAAGCTTCAGGACTCAGTCCCTAATATCTCAGTGCTGAGCGTGTATTTCCTCCTGTGGCTGCCCCTGCGAGTGAATTCTGAAATAATCAGGCAGTGTGTTGAAATAAGATATCATTCCGCGTGACTATAGCGGTGAAGCATCAGCCTGTCTGGCTGACTTGTCAGTTACTGCCTGGATGCTCGCAGAGGAAGGTTCTGGTTCTTGTGAAGTTTATTTTTCTTTAACATTTTAGTAAATGTGTTTCTCTATGATTATAAAAGTAATAATACTTATTTTAGAAAAGTTACAAGTATAGAAAGGTGACAAGAAAAGAATAAGTATGATTGTTTTTGGTTCTTGTCCTTAAGAGTCTTTTTTTCCTGTGTGTATGTCCTTTATCTTCTCCAGGAGTTTGGAAGATATATTCCGCAATTCAAAGTGTTCTTGTGCTTAAATCGATTCCCACCCCCACCCCAAAACTCTGTTAACATACATTTCTCTAATTATCAATATTAAGAATGAAAAGCCATCTGTTTATTACCCCTCATGTGTGACAAAAAAATTTGGCCTTTTTACTCCCCGCTCTTCCACTGTCCCTTCCCACCTCACTTGTTCACTGCCGTATCCCAGCACCTAGAACAGCGCCTGGCACCTAGCCAGCTGTTGCCTGATAAATTTGTTGAATCAAATCAGTGAATGAGTGGTGAGAGTTTATCCTCACATTACTTCCAGGAGGTGAGCACTGACTCCTGAGGCTGACCTCTTTCCCCTCCTTCCTTTGCTGCCTCTCCCGACCAGCACACTTAAGCCATGGGTCCCACGGCTGTCTGTTGGGTCTGCTTGCCCTGGTCATCCACGTGGGGAGGCAGTGAGGGGTGGCAGTGAAAAGTGCCCAGCCTGTGGAGTCAAACAGACCAAATCCCCAGGTCTGCAGATTGCTACATAATGGGGCAAGAGTCTTAATCTCTGTGGGCCTCAGAGATGCCATCTGTAAAATAGGCAGTGATAATACTTTCCTGACAAAATCAGTGACAGGTATGCGTGATATTTGGTACCCAGGCTCCAAAATCTCTAGCTCCTCGGATTGTTCCCACTTCTTTTTCCAATGACAGCAGAAATAAAGAGCCCATGCGCCCCAGAACACTGCCTTTCTCCTTGCTTTTCCAGTCATTTCATCTAATGAGCATAGGAGACTTTCTGATGAGTTACCTTTTGCTTCTGTGCCAAGTAAATCGTCAATGGCAAAGAATCAAGTGGGCTTTCTGAGGATCTGTGCTTCCCCTGCAGCACGTGTCTTGGCGTGTTGTTATTGTGTGTCTACCTAGCTGACTCCCTCACTAGACAGTAGATGGGTGGGCCTTCCATCCTGGTATCCTCAACCTAGGACCCACAGTGCTGTAACTGAGGAATCACTCAATATGTATTTATTAAGTGAATGAATGAATGAATGACTAGTATCACGTTGTACACATCTTGCCATATCTCAACCACACCTGTGGGCTTTCTATAATCTCCTGGATGACAAAAGTAAACCGAACTATACAATTAAGTTTCTAGCCCTCTGGATCTCTAGTGTAAGCTTCTGACAGACAGACGCAATACTTACTGGTTCTGCAGAGAGCCAGCTTAAGGAAAAAAATTCTAGTTCCTCTTAGTTCCCATGATTAAGTCCATGGATTCGCTGGCTGGCGTGGAATTCCTTTCGAAGAGGAGAGATGATACCGTGTGCACGGTAAAGCTCTTGTCTGTAGCTTTTAGTTTGAGTTATGTGTGTTGGCATCTCCTTCACACGGAATCTGATGAGTTGGCATTTATTTTTGACAGCATCTCAAATCTTGTGAAAGTCAGAGCTGGGGGCTGATGATGTTTTTTAGTAATATCTCAGATGGTGGCAGAACAATCTTGATAATAAAAAAGAGACGTTTAAAAAGATATCCCCTTAGAGTTCTTCCGGAAAGCTAAAAGTTCAGCAAAGAGCTTTGGAACTTTCCAGAACAAAGGCTTCCTGAGCATTGGAATTTTGCAGACTGGACACAAACACACACACACACACACACACACACACACACACACACACACAGTCTCTGAGGTGTGTTTCCTCTAATTCACTGTGACAGCACTTGCTGGTTAGTCCCCCAAACGTGTTTTGTTCATCTTCCCAGGCACCCAACTAGACTACATTTCCCAGCCTCCCTTGCAGGTTTATGTGTGGCCATGTGACTAAGTTCTGACCAATAGGATGTGAGTGAAAATGATGTGTGCACCTCTAGTCCAATCATCAAAGCTTTCCAAGTTTTCCTCCGTACTCTTTTCTCATCCACTGGCTGTCTGGGATGGAGCAAAGTCCCAGGGTAACCGTGGAAGGAAGGTAGCTGAGCCTCCTCTGCCTGGAGAGGATCACTGTGTGAAATGGAAGTGCTTGAGCCAGAGCCCTCACCCTAGACTGTTCCATAAACAAGAAATAAGCTTCCGTTCGTGAGCCACTGCAAGTGTGGAGCGATTTGTCAGGCAGTTTATCCTACCTTAACTAAGTCATACTCTATGGATATTAAAAAAAAAAGAATAGCCAGCAGTGTTCCAAGGCCTTTTATTTGCCAGGAATTGTTTACGTTAATAATAATCCTTTCATCAGGCTTGCAACGTTACCCTCATTTTACAGCCATAGGTACAACTCCAAGTGGGAAGGGGGTGAGGATTTTGTCCACAACGATGGTCCTCAGAGCTGGCACAGAAGGTGGCATTGAGTAGGCTCTCAGTGAGGCTTGTTGATGATGGAGGAAAAGAAGGCTCAGCGAGGCGGAGTCACACGCCCAGGGTGCACATCTGGAAAATGCTGGACTCACTATTTTATCCTGGTGTGCCTGGCTTCAAGGTCCAGCTCCCTCTGAGTATCTGTAACCCAAGACTTTAAAAAGAATGGGTGGGGAGCCAGCGATGGGCCCTTAGAAGAAAGGTTTTAGTCTCTCATCTTGTATTTCGGATGGGAAAAAGTAACATATTTTAAAAAAGAAAATATTATAGACATCTAAAACAAAGAAAGGAACACCCTCTTTAATCTTACCAGAGAAAACTGGTACAAGCTTGGTTTTATTCTTTACGTTCTGAACGTATACACACATTTAACAAAAGGAAATCCAGGTTCTCTCCCGCCACGTGACCTTTTCCCTTATTTTCCCCTTAAATAATTTCTTGGCCATTATTTCCATATCAGGACATACCAATCTGTATCATAGTTTGCAATGACTGGTAGTACTCTGTATTACCAGCAACAATCTGCGATAGTTAACCAGTTCCCTCTTGGTTATCATTTAGGTTGCTTCAGTCTTTATAACACAAAGGAGCTGTGACCAACATGCTTGTGCGTATCTCTCGGGTAGAATCCTAAGAGGGGAGTTGTGGGTACACCGACAGGCACGTCTCATTGCCTTCTGTGCGTGGAGACCTATTTCTGCAGAAGGTCCAGATGGTCAACAGATACTGAAATGGACTCGATGGGTTTAGTTCTTCAAGTGAAGGTAACAAAGAACAGTGGAAGAAAGGGTTTCTAGCATCTCAGAATGTGGCAGGTATGCTCCAAGCCCGTGACAGAGATTAACAGTGAGGAGGCCCTGGCACCCCATCTACCCATCTAGAGGCGGTGGCCCCTGCTGGGCATTGGCTGCTTTCCCTGCCACCTTCTGGCAATGAGGTCAGCATTGTCTGCAAGGCCAGGGCTGATCTGGGCCCCAGGGAAGATACTACCCTGCACAAAAGTGAAGCAAGGCTTCCTTTTGGGGGAGGGGGCAGTGGCCAGTAGGCCAGGGAGAAAGGGAGGAGGAGGGTGTATAGACATCGCCGCAAGGTTCCTGCCGGGGCTGAAGCTGGAGGTGACAGGACACTCATTCCTCAGGACCAGACGTAAACCTGATGTGCCTGGACAGCTTTCGGGGCGAGCAGGCAGCTCCAGGCAGATGTCTTTGTGGGCACAGCTGTGTATGCGCTGAGACGTCCTGTCCGTGAGGGATGTTCCCGGAACGATGGTGATGATGATAATGATGATGACAGTGGCCTTGGTTGGCAGCAGGAGGAGGAAGATGATTACCCGGACGGCGCTGGGGCCTTCAGAGCTGGACCTCTGAGAAGGGCTCCTCCCCTCTGTGTGTGTGTGTGTGTGATCCCGTGTGCTGTGAGCATCTGCTGTGTGTTGGGGGGGGGGGGGTCTGTGCAGTGTGTTGTGTATGTGAGTGTGACGTGTATGTGTGATGTGTGCAGTGCTCTGGGTGTGTGTGACCGTGTGGGCTATGTGGGGTGTCCCAGTGGTCGTGTGTGAGTGGGCTGTGTGTTTGAGGGGGTGCCCATTAAGTCCCCCGAGGCATTAGTGTGGCCTACTGGAGACTCCACGCTTCTCACTTTGAGTTTTTCCTCCCGTCTCCCCTGTTTCCTGTGGCAAAGATGCCAGCTTCCCCCAAGAGAACCCTCTTGACCTTTCTGTCCCTTGGGAGGCCAAGCTCTAGGGAAGCACTAGTTCCTGCTCTTCCTGCTGGTCATTGCATCACCTGACAGAGTTAGAGAAAGGGACACAGTGTCCTCTAGAGCCGTCTCTTTTTCTTCTTTTTTGTACTTACTGTTCTCTTTTACCTCTTCACTGAGGTACATATAACATATAAAGTGCACAGAGTGCACAAATCTGATGGCTGTTTACATGTGTAGCCACCCCTCAGATCAAGACAGAATCCGCCTCCAGCACCTCCTAAAGTCCCCTTGTGCCCTTTCCCAGTCAGTATCACCCAAAGGCAACCATGATTCTAACTCCTGTCTCCATAGATCCGTTTCATCTGTTCTAGAACCCCGTGGTGTTTTGTGCTTGGCCGCCTTCAGTTCACACAGTGCTCTTGAGACCCGTCCGTGCTGCCGCGTGCATCAGCGTTCACATCTTTTTATTGCCTTGTAGCATCTCATTGTATGGATGTATCACAGTTTGTTTATCTGTTCTCCTGCTGACGGACATCTGGGCGGTTTCCAGTTTGGGGCTATTGCAAATAAAGCTGCTACGAACATTCTTGAACATGTCTTTTGGTGGCCATATGTAGAGCTGTCTTAATGTTGCCTGTGAGAGCATTTGACAAAGATAGAGCTTGCAGAAATCAAACAACAACAACGAAAGCCCCAACTTACTCCAGCAGGTTTCCCAGGAAAAAGGAAGCAGTCGACTTGCTGGCCTTGACTCGGACCACTCCTCCGCCTTCGGGAGAGCGGCAGGCCGTCTGGGCTCAGACTCTGCTGCAAAACAGGATCACCTCTGAGGACAGCACTATTTCCGCAGCCGGGTTTCCCAGTGTAAAAGTTACTCCTTAGGGGTAGCTTGGGTAAACTTGGGTCTTTGAACGGGCCAATGGCTGCTGCAGGTTCTGTGGGCTGTGCTTTGGGCTCCAACGCCAGGATTTTCCTACTGGGAGCCCTGTAAGGCTGGGTCCAGACAACTTTGAACGATGCCCCAACTCACTCCGAGGGAGCTGGGACCTGGGCAGCAGCCGGCCTGCTGCCTGACCCCGGGGCACAGGGAGGGACTTCAGGGAGCGAAGAAAGGAACCAACCGGCCTGCACCTGCCCAGTGGCCCTTTCCGACGCTCTGGTTTCTGCAGCACCTACCCTCTAGCCACGCTCTCCAATGGAAGCTCTGGGGTGACCCCTGCGTCCCTGGCACTCCATCCACCTGCCTGTCTGCACACCGCCATGCCCTTCCCCCAGGGCTCTCCGCAGCACACTTCAGGGGCCCCGGGAGCATGCTTGGCCCAGAGGCAGAGCAAGCAAGAGGTGCTGGAGTTTATGTCCCCAGGGGCAGCCCCCAACCAGTGGCACAGTGGAATTGGGAGGCAGACCCTATGGCTTCCCCATCTCAGCGGGGATGGCCCTGAGGTGAAATTAACTCCCAGAGGGACTGAGCCCCGCAGCCCACGGCGGGACCTGCTCATCAGAGCGCCTGGGACCAGCTGCATGCCTGCCCCAACTCCCCGCCCTGGGGCTACCTGGGACCCTTCCCACATCAGCTCTCTGCCCTTGAGTCTCTGTCTCAGGGTCTGCTCCGGGGGATCCCAAGCGAAGCAGTGCCTTTCCCCAAACCAAACACGCTCTCTGGCACATACATTCATTTTGTCTGGGG
Organism: Delphinus delphis; assembly: GCF_949987515.2. Taxonomy (NCBI): domain Eukaryota; kingdom Metazoa; phylum Chordata; class Mammalia; order Artiodactyla; family Delphinidae; genus Delphinus; species Delphinus delphis. The sequence goes on from NC_082704.1 coordinate 111,626,663, forward strand.
ATTTTGCAAATTCCATGGTGCCTTTTGACCACCCACTCTGGGATTCAGCCAAGCCAGTGCCAGTTACCTTTGCTGTGGAGAAGGTTGAGATAGGTGGCTGACCCAGGGGAGAACAGCGATCAATAGTATTTCATTTTCAAGCTACAGTGAAGACGGACAACCCTTCTTCCCATTACTCCCCATCAGTGTTGCTCCCAGTACTGTGCATGATGGGTGTGACATTGTGGAAAGTTGCGGTGAAATGAAATCATTTAAGACACCCACGGGGGGTGTGGGGAATACAGAGGTGTGAGGAGTAGGATGGGGGATGGGCGTTGCTATTTAAGGAGATTCCAAGCCACTCTGTAGCCCCCGAGGAAAACGGCTTATCATGAAACAGAGCGAGAAAGAAACGCCGAAAATTGTCTCTGCCACGATAGGTTGTTTCCTTAAAAATGAAAACAAAATCAAATGGTTTCGAGCTGTTGGGGGCATAAGACTCCTGAATGAATTTTTCCTTTTGTTTTTGTTTTTCCAAAATGCGATTGTAATGTAGGTGTGAACATCTTCAAAGAATTCTAAGATGAATTGTTTGGGGGAGAAAAATCATAATGCACAAAGCAGCAGTTTCTTTCTAATGTTTTCTTGGAGAGGTATTCTTCCACATAACTGAAGAAGGGAAACAGAGGAGGAAGGTGGCGTTGGGGGCAGAGAGGTATAATTAGATAGAGCATTCGATGATTTGAGTTTGAGTTTGCCGTTCTGAAAGGATAAACACGCAGACCTCTCCTTGGGGCCGGGGTGATCGGTGGTCTGCAGCACTGAGGGAGGGCAGGGTGTGACGTTGCAGATACAGACGATAGTCCCTCTGTGTGGAGGGCACAGATAAACTCACCCTACAGGGACCAGGAGAGGGGCGGGTGTGTTCTGGGTTCTGAAGAACTCCCTTTGGCTTGGTTCTTTCTCCTCACCACCCGGGCATATTCAAATCCTTTTTTTTTTTTTTTTTTTTTTTTTTTTTGGCGGTACGCGGGCCTCTCACTGTTGTGGCCTCTCCCGTTGCGGAGCACAGGCTCCGGACGCGCAGGCTCAGCGGCCATGGCTCATGGGCCCAGCCGCTCCGCGGCATGTGGGACCTTCCCGGACCGGGGCACGAACCCGCGTCCCCAGCATCGTCAGGCGGATTCTCAACCACTGTACCACCGGGGAAGCCCACCCGGGCAGCCCACCCGGGCACATTTAGAAGCACGCAAGCCGTTGAAGCTACATTCTATTAACCTTTCCCCAGGGCTGTATTTGCCCGCGTTGATCCAGCACACCGCCACACACATTTCCTAAACGTTCTGCTGTTTCACTGATTGTGGAATTAGAAGCCTCCCCTGCCTGGTAAAAGTAGGTCAGGGAAGTTCCTGACTTTGGGATGCTGCTAATAGATTTCTGAATGGCAGCGTAAGGGCGCCTGGATGTGACATTTGAGCAGAGCAATGGTGATCACACACTGACGATTTTGAGCTTGAGTCACTTGTTTCTCCAAAGCAAATGGAGAAACCCACACAGGAGCACGTGTGGGTGAGGTCCCACAGATTGCAGGTGCTGCTGAGAAGTAAACTGGCCCTGGACTGTTCATTTAGAAGCGAATAAGTGCTTTTATCTGCGCCTTATCTCTCCATGTCGCCTCTTCTGGGGGCTCTCTGCCATTTCCCTTTCCCATCAGCACTCCCCGCCCCGAACCACGGCCACAGGATCCTTTTCTGTAACTCTTCATCTGGGGTAGCGGTAGCCTCGTGCAGGATCCCACGCTATCGGCCCTCCGTCCCATCCTGTAAGCTCCCATGGCTTGGCCATCTCCCCTCTCTTACCTGGCCTTCTCCAGAGCTTCCTTCTTCTCTTGGTGTTTTATTCTCTTCTGATATTATCCTAGCTTTAGGATACTGTTGGCCACGCAGAACCCATAGAAAATGGCACTGCGTAGCCTTATGATACAATAGCTAAAAGCCTTTAGGTTGCCCTCAGGAAAAAAGTAAATTGAATCAAATTATTAAGACCTAGACATTGTCAAATTCACCATCTGGGCATTTCTACTGTGAAGTAATTATTTAGACAGGGCTTGCTGTGGGTGTCTCTCTCGCTTGCTCTCTCTCCTTCTTTTTAATTTTTAATGCGAACATTTTTTGTTTAAACCACTTCTTTCTTCTAGTAGACAACGGCGATCATAATCGTGTCCAGCTAAAACGTATTGCTCGTGTGTGTTCATGTTTAATTTGAAAAATGACAACAGTGATTTCTTTGAAGTCTAATACTCACCCAGAGCTAGCCCGCCATTGGTTGCTTTAGGATCCAGAATTTCCTAGAGGAGGAGAAAGAATAAATCAACATAAAATGATGTAATAAAATCCTCTTAAATAACAACCAGGTAGTAAATTAACATATACACGACCTTTGAAATGATCATGTACAGGGAAGTCAAATGCAGCAAACAGCTGGCTGGGTGCCTGTCCTTGACTAACAGGCTGAGAAATATAGCTGCCGGAAGGATTTTTTGAGAGTGAGTTCTAAATGCAGAAAGCTGTCTTTTATTAAAAAAAAAAAGAAAAAATCAGATCTTTCATTTGACAGACCCTAATTTCATTGAGATTGACAGCACTGCCTTTGTCGAGCGTACATTTAACAAATGAGATTGAACAACCACACCACTCAGTTTCACCTAATTTAATTTGACAACCAAAGCAGGTAGGTAGAATAATGTACTTACAGGGGGGGTGAGAAAGCTTCCTGGGGTTCAATGACAGGGCTTGCTGGATCAGGCTGAAAGTGGAGAGCTCCTCCGTCGCTTTTGTATTTTTGTTGTTTTTGTTTCCCTTTACTTCTTTAATTGATGTATAAAAAGTACATCAAGTGAGTTTATCTTAAAGGTACAACTTAATAAATGTTTGTCAATGTGTACGTTTACATAGCCACCATCCAAATTAAGATATAGATCATGTCCATCCCTGCAAAAAGCTCACTTCCCAATCAATCTAACCCCTCTTGCTGCCCGCAAGGTAACCACTACCCTGACTTCTAACAGTTTCTCAAAACAGTCGCCTGTTTTTGAACTTCACATAAAGTGTATCAGGCAGTAATGTCCTTTTGTGTCTGTTTTCTTTCACTCAGTGTGAAATTCATCCATGTTGTTGTGCGTGTCAGTAATTCACTCTCTGCTATTGCTCTGTAATATTCTGTTATGTGAATATAGCAGCGGAGTTTATGTATTATTGATGGACATTCGGGTTATTTCCAGTTTCCCCCTTGCCTTCAGGTTTAGCTTATTTTTCTAGATAGTCTATAGAAGGGCATCCAGAAATAAGCAAGCATGATATGCCCATGGGTGAACTTGTTGCAAACTGGTAGCAAAATCTACTCACCACCCCATAAGCAAGTGTCCTGTCTCCTGAATGAAAGGACAGTCTTGGGTTATCTTCCTCCTAAGAATCAAGCCAGCTTCACGTTCTCTCATCCCATCCCCCACAGAATTGTGGGGCGAGGAGGCTGCTTCATCGCCTTGCCTCCGTTATCCCTGAGATGGAGGAAGGGGAGGTGAGCAGGGCCTGCGGCCAGTTATGACGAGACAGCTTAGCAAACAGATGGGAGGGTGGGCCTTGGGGTGGGTTTGAAAGCAGCGAGGAAGGGAGAGGAGCAGCTTCTCATCTGGAGTGCCTGTGTATCTGGCACCATGCCCACCTTTGGGCAGACTCGGGGACGCAGCTTAAATTTGGGCATCCTTCCTGATCATTCTGACACCTTCCCATTCTCTGAATCTGGGAAATAAAGAAACCATTCTCATCTCTCATAAAGAAAGCGATCAGGGACTTCCCTGGTGGTGCAGTGGATAAGAATCCGCCTGCCAACACAGGGGACACGGGTTCAAGCCCTGGTCCAGGAAGATCCCACATGCCGCGGAGGAACTGAACCTGTGAGCCGCAACTGCTGAAGCCCGGTCACCTAGAGCCCGTGCTCCGCAACAAGAGAAGCCACCGCAATGAGAAGCCCGCACACTGCAACGAAGAGTAGCCCCCGCTCAACGCAGCTAGAGACAAGCCTACGCGCAGCAATGAAGACCCAACGCAGCCTTAAATAAATAATTTAAAAAGGAAAAAAGAAGAAGAAGAAGAAGAAAGTGACCAGGCAGTAGGGCTAGGGTAGGCATTTGTCACTGGGCGGAAATGGAGCACAAAGGGTTGTCATCTTAGAAGGCCGCCCCCACCCTCCAGCTGATGGGTAAGGCCAGCAACTGTATATACAGGTGTGGCAGGGCCGGGACCTTCTGGGCAGGGCAGCTTTGCCAGCTGGACCTGGTGATGTGGAAACGAAGGGAAAGGGTAAGCCGTTTAACAGTCTCTTTTGCCTGGGCCTGTCTCAGGGTGAGCGCCGAAAATCCCAGGTCCTGAGAAGCCCCTCAGTCCAGGATGGTTGGTCGCCCTAAAAGAGGAAGACCTTTTCACTCACTTTTCTATGCATTCAGTTAACTAATAATATTGAACCTTTAGGACAGACCATGCACCTTGCAAGGTTTGGGGGTAGAGTGCTAATCAACAAGGCAGTAGTGATGCCGGCCCCCCTTCCAGAGTACTTCCTCTAGAGGGAAAGGTGGGATTTAAAGAAGTGATTACAATCCGGTGCAGTGCTTGCTCTGATAGGGATAATAAGGCAATACTTTTAATTGGGAAAATCCTGGACGCTACGGAAGCAGGTGGGGAAGACGGTGCACCACTGATCCTTTAGCTCCTTTGCATATCCACAAAGTTCTTGAGCTGCTCAGAAAAGCAATTTACAGCAAACCGATGCGTTCAGAATGGCCGTGGAGCAAAAAAAGGTGGGGCCGGGGGTTGACAAGGAAGTAGACTGATTTAGGTCTGCTTTGTGATCCTCCGAACCGCTCAGACCCCCAGGTGTGCCTCCCTGCATTTCTCCCGCTCAGAGGGCACCTGTTGGGCGGTGCAGAGCAGGCAGTTGTGTGGCGAGATCTTGGAGTTGTCCATGCGCGTGAATCCACACTGATGAGCATGGCCTGGTAAACCTGCTGCCATCTTTTTGGGTCGTGTTGATAAAATATTGTGGGGAGGGGAGGGGGCAGGGATGATGTACTGGGGTTAATAATTCAGTATGTTTGGAAACAGGGCTCTAGGAGTGAAAAGTTAGTGCCAGAACAGAACAGCATGTACTTCTAAGTATGTAAAACTAATAGACATGTGTTCTTGCCTAAGAGGCCCAGTTATTGTTGGTTTAAAAAGAAAAACAGTTTAATGCATTGGAAATATATGGCAGCTGTTGTAAGATCTGAAAGGCTAGCCCAATGCAGGTTTGTTCATTTTCCATTCATTTCACAGATATCTATTGACATATATGCCCCTGAATATTTTACTTTCCACCCAGCCATCACGTAGCATCAACAAAAAAATCCCCCAGGGCTTCCCTGGTGGCGCAGTGGTTGAGAGTCCGCCTGCCGATGCAGGGGACACGGGTTCGTGCCCCGGTCCGGGAAGATCCCACATGCTGCGGAGCCTGCGCGTCCGGAGCCTGCGCTCCGCAACGGGAGAGGCCACGGCAGTGAGAGGCCCGCGTACCGCAAAAAAAAAAAAAAAAAAAAAAAAAAAATCCCCCAGACGAAAGCCCTTATCTCCATGAGAAGGTCCAAACATTTAGTCCATTGTCAAAGACATAGCCAAGCAGGATGGGTCTTGAATCTTAGAGTCTCTTTCTTATATTTCTCAGCCTAGACGGTGTCAGTGGTGTTTCTGTAAGCTGTGTCCTTTTATTGGTGTCTCTAGAAGAGATAGGGGTGGAGGATTTTTTCTAGAGGGGAACTTTCATCGTGTGTTAGCACAGATCTGTTGGGTGAGGGTTTGTTTTTTTCTTTTGTTTCATTTGTTTCGCTTCTTGCCCTGCCTTTGCCACTGTGCAGTTAAAACAAGTCCTTCCAAACGATTTTTCTTTTCTATCACGTGGGAAGCAGTGTACCAGCCACCTGCTCTGAGTAGTGACCCTTGGGGGTTCCCAGTTATCATGCAGCCCTTTCCAGTCGAGCTGTGGCGGGTTAGGGAGGGACCATGACACCCTCCCCTAGATGACCTCCGAGCTTTCCTTCGAAAGGAAGCAATAATGGAGACTTAGCCATGAGGAACGAAGCGCCTCTTCCCTTTACAGTTTGACGATGCCTTCCTTTGTAGCTAGTTCAGCACACTTGTCCTGATTTATGAGTTTTTGCCATCTGGTTTATTTCTCTTGTTGTTTTGTATTGTTTTAAATACGCCCAAGGCCATCTTTGAGTCTTTTCTTTAAAAAATACAAATTGAAAAAGCAAATCATAGGAGTGTCATTTGAAGGTTAGGGATGAAAGAGAAGTTTAAATAGGACTCAGATCTTCCCTGTGAAGTTCAGTAGCTAAAAATAAAGTTCTTTTTACTTTGTTGATTATGTAATAGAACACATTCTCAGATGTGAACGCTATGGAATGTCTCAGTTGTTCAGAGAATTCTTGTCTCGCTTTTCTTAAACAGAGGTGCAAGAGTTCTATTAAACAATTGAATTCATTCACTTAGTGCTTGAGCACCTATTGGGTGGAAGCCACTGTCGAGGATCACTTTGTGATGCTGATGAGTTTTAACCAGAGGCAGGACTTGGTTTCTGCTTGGTCTAACCTCAGTTTTCATTCTCTTGAACTAGGTTACTCTCTCTAAAGAAAAACTTGTTCCAGGAGGGAGTAAGGAGGTAGACCTTTTGTAAGAGGAAAGGGTGCGATCGGGTGGGGGCCGTCTTCATTTTTAACAGAGGAGGTTCTCTGGGTGCTGTGTGCTGCGTTTTGGGGTGACCTGGATAACTATGTTTAAACCATGTTATTATTAAAAACAGCAGTTCTGGCTTTCCCAGACAAAGAAATTCTGAGACAATTTTGGAAATACATTCACAAGAGCAGAATTCATAAGTGGAACTGTACGGCCGTCAGCTGCACTGTTTAGACATAAAGTTGGATGAGCAAAGGGGGAATTTTACAAGTATGGATTCAAAGCTTTTAAATGAACTTGCCTAATTGGTAGTAGTGATGTAGAGCATCTTGCTGGAAGGAAAACAAATCCCGTATCTAAAAATGTTCTCTTTGATGTATAAAGCAAACGCGGCTTCAAACAATGCTTGGGAAGTATCTTGGTTAAGGATTTTGAAAGTGATTTAAGGATCATGGCTTGATGCCTGGCAGTCGGTCAGTTGCCTCACACCATTTAGAAACCTCATCAAGAGGTTCCTAAATCCAATCGACTGACCTTAGAATCACCTGGCGGGAGTTTGGGACCTGCACGTTTCCGGACCCCGTCGGATGTATCGGGCCAGGCACTTGAGGGTCACATAGAGAATCTGTATGCTCGGATTTTGATGATTAGCCCAATTTGAGAACTGCTGGCCTAGTCCATTCCTCTGGACAGGATCCTATCCGTACCATCCCAGACAATTTTTTGCCACACAACTGGCCATGAAATAGCATCTCTGCAAATGCCATTGACCCTGGATTATACGTTTATTCATTAGCTGAAGCCCAATTTTAAAATCCAATGAACTATATGATTCCTTTAAATGACTTTGAATCAAGCCCCATACAGTGCTTCTCAAGGTTTATTTTTGTTTGTTATTATTCTGCTGAGTACTCAGGACATCTGACTGCTCCTGGGTTGGTGGGCTAGAGATATAAATGGCTTTTGGATCCCTCGGGTGTCGGGATGGTTAAAAGGATAAATGGTGATAGTTGGCGAGGGAGCGAACAAACGTTTGACGAGGCTCTACTCTCATCTGCATAGTGTGAGGCCCTTTACAGCATCCCCGGCTGACCCTCACAGCATCTTTCCGGGGATGTCGGGAACCCCACTTCACAAGTGGGTGAGGTGGAGTGATGATCCAGCGCTCAGGGGCACCGACGGCATTGAAGCCAGGCCTTCGGGATTTACCCCGACCTAGTTCCGCCCACTCTCTCCAAGCCCAAGTCTGCCGCTGCACTTTCTTCTTGCTGTCATCTATAAAGAGCATTTTAAGTAATCTGTGGTTCTGCCCCGGGGTCCAGCTTGGAGATCTTGTTCAGCCCCAGCTGGGCTCCTGAAGGTCCACTGGCTTCTCAAGAGACCGTCATCATTTCTTTGGAGGAACGGCACGTTCTGTTCTGATTTGGCATGTTTGAGAGCCATCGGGGGTAGGACTGTTCGTTTCTGAATTATACATAGGCTGCCCTTCAGCTCTAGAATGTAATTAAGAAAAAGGGCTCGAGGAATACCAGGTTCCAAGCCAAGAGTCTTACGAAGCTGCCAAAGGAAGTAGATATTAGCAGCCTCTGCTGTGTGCCGGGTGGGCCGGGCTGCTCTCAGCTTCTCAGCAGGAGGGAGCGGCTGCGGGGCCAGGAGACAGCAGAGAGGAGGGCCGGGGGGAGGTGCTGGCCTTCTGCCCTTCAGACTCGGTAGAGGTGAAGCAGGACCCAGGCGGCATTTCTCAGGGATTCCCAGACGGGCCTCCCCTTGCTGGCCTTGCCACCGTGTTCGTGAGTTTTCTGAAAGGTGGTCTCTGGATCGGCAGGGTTACTCCCCCTTGGCACTGTGGCCATGGACCAGGTCTGTCTTTGTCGTAGGGGCCCGCCCCGTGCGCTGTAGGATGTTTCGGCAGCATCCGTGGCCTCCACTCCCCAGATGCCTTAGCGCCCTCCTCTCACAAGTTGTGACAACAGAAAATGTCTCCAGACATTGCCAGATGTCCCCTTGGCAGCAGGGACAGAATCACACCAGGTTGAGAATCGCTGGCCGAGACCTAGAGTAGAAATAGGAAAGGAGGAAGAGATCTGCTGTGGGGGGCAGGGGGCCCCCAAATTCCATCTCCCCACCTTCCCTCAGGCATATAAACCCTGCACCACCCAGGTTCCCTTAAGGGGTAGGTAAGCCTCCAACTTTCCCACTTCCCCTTTCTCCTTGCTGCCCTCCCTCCCACCTGTCCTTGGTACACAGTGCTGTGGCCCTAGTTCAAATCCCAGCTCTGCCACTGAGTAGCAAGTCCCCTGTTCTCTTCATGCCACTGTTTCCTCATCCCTAGTGATAATAACAGCGTCTCCCTTGTGGGGTTGTTGGTGAGGATTGGATACTTATAAGCATTTAGAAGAGTACCAGCACATAATGACCACTTTGTGTAAGTGTTCTGTAAATAAAACATAAATAATCTGGATGCAGAACCTCTGTTAAACACAGCCATTCAACAAATGTTTATTCGGTGTTGAACAAGGCCCCACCCCTACCTTCCAGGTGCTCAGAGTTTGGCCATGAGCCAACAGTAACTTAGGTGTGTTAAGTCAGTAAGTAAATTAGTAAGAAGCACCGCCCTGGCCATGCTCTCCTATATAGTCCCCAAGGAAAGCCCTCAATATCCCAGTGGACACACCATCCGGCCTTAGCACCCCACGCGGTGCTTCTTGTTTATCATAAGTGGAACCCTACTTCACCTTGCCGTTGGCTCAACACTCCGTTTGACAGCGACTCAACTCTGTATAGCTTCAGCTACAGCCAAAATACATGGAACCCACTCTTCAAAATTTAGCGGCACCTCTCTGAAGAATTTGAGGTATTCCAGTCGTTAGGTGCGCTAGTTGGGAACACTGTCCTCCCTCCCTCCCTCTCTCCTTCCCTCTTTCTTCCCCTCCCTTCCTTCCTCCAAGTAGTCACTGAGCACTGTCTACAGACGGAGTGTTAGTCCACGTGCTGGGGATACTGCGATGAACGTGGCAGATGAGGAGCTCACCTTCCAGATGGAATGGAGGAGACAGACTATAAATAGTAAATCAAGGGGAAAAAAGATAACTTGCAAATGCTGAAGGAGAGACACATAGAAGTTGATGTGAGACAGAACAGCTGGGATGAAGTTGGGGGCTTACAGATGGTCATAGAATCTTCTCTAACGAGACTGGTTTTCAGACTTAAAGCCTGACCGGGAACCAGCTGTGAGAAGGACATTCCAAGCCAAGGAAATGGCCAGTGCAAAGGCCCTGAGGCAGGAAAGAGTGTGGTAGTTCTAAGAAGAGAAGTATTCTGATGGAGGAGGAAAGTGATAGGAGCGGAGGTTGGAAAGGGGTAAAGTGGGGCCAGTCTGATAGGGCTTTGTAAGACTCGGCTTTTCGTTTAAAGTCCAGCGAGAAGCCAGTGAGCTGAGTAAAGCACTCTGATCTATGTTTGAAAAGAAGGAAGGAATGGCCAACCGTGTGGAACGCTATAGAGATGAGTAACATGAGGGCTGACTCAGTGGATCTGGCCACGTGGTCAACATGACGTAATAAGAGCAATTGCAGCGGAGAAGTAGACAGCAGGTGCGCCCTCTGTCTTTTGGGTTTAGAACATACAGTCTCACCAAGGAATAGGCATTTGCATTGCAAGGCATCAATAATTTGATAACAGTCCTTAACACTGCTTTGGTCAGCTTTCACGGAGTTAATCTGGCTTCAACTCTCTCAACTAACAGCAATGGTCACAATGATGTTGGTGGTGGTGATGTCATCCTTGGTGTCCATGACATCACCAAGTGCCTGCCGTCAACCTCTTTGGTGTTTCCAGTTGCGGGACAGTGCAAGCCCAGCCACAAACAGCCTCTGGGCCTCTGGGCGATCCGTGACCCAAGTTCATTGCAGAATGGCTGCCCGAGGCTGGGGGCTGCCTGTGACATGGGAGAACTACGCAGGCCCCTCCTAGGTGGGCCACTCAGGGCTCAGAGTGGTGGCCTGAGCCTCCAGTGCCATGTTCTGACGGCTGTCCTCTGTACGGCCTTTCACTTCTAAAGTCCACCCACCTCTGTAACCTTGCCTGAACTTTTAAGCCCAAGAATTGTAGGAAATCCCTCAGGATAAGTCCTTAAAGAGGCATTTGAGAAAGCATATATAAACTTACACTTGCTGAAAAGTGACTGTAGAAAAAAGTATGTTCAGCCCAAGCTTAAATATGACCGTGCTTTTTCTGCGGTCTCCCGCAGCATTTTGGAACCCTGACATTTTTCCTGACTGATCGTTCCCTTTGATTTTTTTTTTTTCCTCCACTGCTTTGATTTTGTAACACAAGAATAATATTTTTTCTGGACTAAACTTCTTATAAGTGGTCTTACCCGGGGAATGTTTTTAAATTTAAAGATGATTCTATTTTTTCTTAAGTACCAAGAAGCACATACGCATACAAACACATTTAATGGCTTCAGATGGGATGGTTTGACTTTTTAAAGGCATATTTGCAGGAGTTCTTCTTGATTCCAGCTCCTAATTCACAGTTTCATTATTTTAATGTGTGTGTAGAAGATCCTGTGTGTATAGAAGATCCCTCATCACCTGCCCGGTACAGGTTCCGTCCTGAGGGGCAGACCTTGGTTCTGGACAAACGGATTCACCCTCATGTATAGTGCCTTCAAGACGAACTCAAAGGCGAACCCATCCTGTCTTCGGAGGGGGAAGGTTTTTGACTTCCTCAAGGCCAATACCCATCTTCACCTTTGTCCTTACCGCCTGGCAGGACTGGGGCCCGTCAGTAACCACTTGGGGGCACATTTTGTAGTTAACCCGTCCTGGGGTTGGGGAGGGGCTGAGAGGGGGCCGCTCTGCTCACAGTCTAACATTGGGCCCTGCCTTCCTGTGATTTTTTGTTTTTAATAGCCTAGGTGACTAGCTGCTGGGTTTCTGTAATCTCTCTCCTATCTGGGAGAACCTCTCTTGTGCTTACTCCTCTGAGCTCTGGGGGTCTAGGCTGAGTTCTTATCTGAAAGTCTGTGCAAATCTCAATCCCTCATGAAAGAAAAACAAACATTGGCCTTGCCCGAGGATGCCCTTTTCCCACCTTCCCACGGAAGTGGAATTTCAAGAGCATGGGCACCCTGCACTCTCCACTCTTCCTGTTCTGTTGCCCACGGATCTCTCTTTAATCAGAACTGCAGGCCCTTGGGAGAAAATCCAGCCAGGGCCTTCGTTGCCTTGGGGTGATGCCAAGAAGTAGATTTTCTGGGTCAGTGGGTATGAATGCTTTTAAATTGCCCTCCAGAAAGGTTTTAACCAAGATTTCTTCCATATCAGCAGACATTTGCTATGGTGCAGTATTCACTCATTCATTCATTCATCCATCCATGTGTCTGTTCACTCAGGGATTCCGCACCAAGACGGTGTCCCAGGCACTGTGGACTCATACACAAATACTAATGGGCTCCTGCCCTGGACGGGCTGGTGGGTTTTCTCTGTCTCTGTGATGAGAATTGAGACTGTGTGTCTGGGCCTCCTGAGGACTGACCAGGAAAAGCGCTCGTTCATGTTGGGGCGTGGGTGGGCAGCCCTGAAGGTGGGGTCCTCGCCCCTGACTGCACATTCTCATCACCTAAGGGACTCTAACAGATCCTGACACCCGGGCCGACCGTGGAAGATACTGATTTCATTGGTCTGGGATGTGGCCTGGGTATCCGGATCTTTCAAAGCTCCCCAGCCGAGCCTCGTGTGCAGCCCGAGTCGATTCCTCCTCCACACTCTTCATCCCGGAGAGTCTGGCCTAACGAAAGCCCTCCGTCAGGTCCCTACTGCCTCTGCTCTTGACCTTGCACTTGTCACTTCAGACTTAACGGCAGTTACCGTTCCCTTGCACACCTTGCCCACCGTGGCCAGCGCCATGCCAGGCTTAAAACTGCCGAGAAGCAAAATCGCCTTCTTTTCATCTCATTTATTGCTTACTTATAGTTTAACACGAAATTCTCACCTCATTTATTTAGTGTTCCACGGTGAGGGTCCTTTGGCTCCCTGTCCTTATTATAATAATAGCTCGCCCCTATTGAGCGCTCACTGTGTGCCAGGAACTGTTCTAAGTGTTTTGCATGGTAACCCGCTCACTCCCTTTCACAACCCTGCAACACAGGTACTGCTCTGACCCCCATTGTACAGATGAGTACACTGAGGCGTAGAGAGGCTCAGTTACCTGCTGCTGTACCCACAGCCGGTCTGTGGCTGAGCTGGGCATCCCAACCCATTTCATTAAGTGAGGCTCTTCTCTGCCAGTCGGAAGGGATTGTCTTGGATTACTTATGCTTCAGCATTGTATTTTCTTTCTCCAGTTGGAGCTTCGGGGTGTGAGTGAGGGTACACCTGTGAGGTCTCCTAGCGTCCCGATTCTTCCACAGTGGCAAAGAGTGGCTTAGCACAGAGAGCTTAGCAAGGGAATCATTCAACAGCTTCTCAGCCAAAAGTCTGAGTCACTTTAGTTGCGTCCACCCTGGAGACACAGCTTAAGTAACTAAAAGCAGACGGTCCTTACCTGCGCCAAAAGATGTCAGGCCCTTCTGCCATTAGCGCCCTCACATCTGTGTACTTTCAGGATCGTCCTCACAAGAAAAATGAGAGGCAGAGAAAAGCCTGGGCATGATTCCGAAACAGGCTGAATTTGTCTCTTTGAAAATACGTAGCGCTTCTCATCTGCTTATTCTCCCGGGAGAAGTCAGAGGCTCTCGGAAGTCAGTAATTGTGATCTCTTGAGTCATAATTTCTGCAGTTGTATTGGAGCTCAGTGTGGGGACACAGGATGGAAACAGCACGTGGGTCTGTTGCCACAGACGAGTCGCAGAGTGGAGGGGCTGAAATCTCCTCCTAGAAGGGAGGGATTAGCGGGTCAACGAGGAAAACAGATTTGAGAAATCCATTTACCCTGAAGGTTTAATAGGGAATGCAGGTCAGACTGACTCCAGTGTCTTTAGTCACGGCGCTCCGTCCCGGTTTTATCTTGTACCCGGCTCCGACTTTCAAAAGAAAAGGGTAGGTGAGCCTTTAAACCCTCTGACCTTAATATTACCATCCATATTTTAGGAGTAAGAATTTTTATGTGTTGAACTGAAGGGATGGCATTAAAACACATGTAAAAGTATTAATCGACTACTTGTATATTTCTCACTTATTTGTAGATTATTAAGAAAAATTCTTTGTCCTGCTTATGTGGTCATAGCACCCACCTCAAATTTCAAAGAACATCACCAGCGTATCCTTGATTTTTCCCTTGAGAATATCACCCATGATAAGAAAATACCTTGGAAATATTCACATGGATTTTGACATGGCCCTAAGGCCATTAAAAAATGTCAGAATCCTAATAATCGTTTTTGCAATAAAGAACTTCTGGTTGGAAGAACACCATTTCAATATGCTACTTGTCAGCTCATTACCTGAAAGCCGCTTGGAGGCATTTGAGGGCCCAGAGGAACAGTGCGTTGCCAGGAACATCTTGCCAGGAACCATCGCCTTGAACAGAGGGGACTTTGAATTCGAGCCATAATCTTGTCCCCGGATGTGTGGCCTGGGGCAAGTCACCTTTTCTCTACCTTTGTTTCCTCATCTGCAAAATGGCTTATACTAGGTAGTCTTTGTGAAATGAAAAGTAGGTGGCCAGGCATGATCTAGTCCCTTGCCTTTCTTTTCTATCACTCGGGAACTTGCTCACTCCCCTCCTCTGTCTCCCTATCTCTGTCTGTCTCTGTCTCTCTGTGTCTCCCTCTCTCCTCTCTCTCCCCCACCCCATTCCCCTGTGTCACTAACCCTGATTTACTTTCTTCTTAGCACTAAGCCCCATCAGAAAGTATAATAAGACACTCTGGTGCTGGTGCAGGGGTAAACAAAGGAACTGAGAGAATAAAAAGTCCAGAAACAGACCCACATGTTGTTGAGTGGACCATGCCTTCATGAGTGTTTATTTTGTTATTTTAAATGTCATAATATTAAAAATAAAACAAATGAAAAAAAAGGGAAGCCGTGCATGGAACAGTGTTATGAACCAAAGACCATGACTGCACAAATTCTGTGCACCTGCGGTCCAGAGATTTAAAAATGAATGCTAATTCGTCTGGAGGAGGTCTCTACTCCAGTCGAGAGTTTGGCAGAGATGACCGGGAAAGACCTTTGGAGCCCAGACACAATTCTACATTGAGCAATTACTGGGCACCAGGCAATTTCTACCTCACCAGCAGTAG